>NC_089873.1:184413333-185094166 GCF_040182565.1 Anser cygnoides
AGCTTGCTTAGCTTCAGCTCCCAGGCACTGGACATTATATTTAAAGAATCTGCTATCACAGGTGTGTTCCCCACAAAAATAAACCATTTGGAGTCCTTCTTCCTCTACGTTTTCTTTTTTTCTGCTTTTTCCAAGGTCTTCTACAGCTACCTAATAACCACATAAATTGTGCGCATCAGAACTGAACAAAGGAAACGGCATTGCAGAAGTACTAATTGCAGGGGCAATTTGTATTTTTTGCCGTATATCCCCAATTTTTTCTCCTCCCAGCCTCCCAGACTGCACGCCCATGCTATCGAACAAGTGTTTGAGCCCACGTCCCTGCTCAGTTCGCTCCCCACCCGCACGGCTCAGATGCAAGCGTGAGTCAGGCTGCAGCCTTCTGGTGGGCTCTCACCCCCACGGGGATCTTAAGAAAGAGGGAAAGTGGGGTTTGGGGGTGGTCCCCTGCACGAGCTGCACCGGGCTATGTGCTCTGCAGCCCCCGTTCCCAATGAAAGTCCTAAGCTAGACCTTTTCTTAAGCTCCGTATTAAAACTCTGAGCCCAAAACCACAGCTATTAACGAACAGCATTGGTAGAAAGTCTCGGGGCTTAGCGTGCTTAAGCCTGCCCTGCAGGATCGCTGGCAATTTACAGAAGCTTTCCTGAAAATGTGCTTCCTCCTTGGTTGTCCTTCAAGTTATGCTTATTGCTCTCAGCAAAACTCTTGGTGTATTTCACTTGAGAACCTCATCATTGATCCGGTATCAAAATGAAAGCTACTCTCTCCCTGATTTTCCTACAAGTTCTGTTTCCTCATAGTGATTTGACCTAGATCATATATCTTGTACTTGGTCATAATACTTTTCAGTGGGATAGTGGCAAAAAAAATAAACCAGCGTCTTTCTCTGCTCAAAACCTGTGAGCAGCCGCACAAACTAACTGGATGTGACAGTGGGAGCTCATGGTTAGTTAACAAGAACCTGATCCCCAAATCCTTTTAACGTAATGAGTGCCCAGGACGGAGCTGCGCGTCCTGTAAAGCACGTTCTGTGTTCCTGGATACGTAATTTTAAGGGAGATACTTTAAAATCTGTATTGCTTGCTAAAGCTCAGTGTACTCACTCAGTGGTAGTGACCTGTCATCAGTACTTGTCCTCCCGATATGTCTGTTATCTGAAAACTTGAGCAGGGACGATGCTGTGTCCTCTTTTAGGTCTCTAGCAAAAGTTTTAAATTGCTAAATCCACGCTTAGATCTTTAGGTAAATACGTCTTGTATGAAGATGACACATTAAAATGACATTTTGAGACCAGTCAGTCAACATTTAATCCCTTTAATGTGCACTGTGCAAATTTCGCAGAAATTTCCTTGGTAGAAATGTCAAGCCAAATGTTCTACGGAAATGCAAACATTATTACATCAAAACATCACTACCTTTGTTCACCAAACATAATTTTATCTAAAACACCTTTTCCACCAGTCTTCATCAATTGGCATTGGCAGTGGTCCTCCCCTTTTTTATCACCAGCTTTTCCATCACTATGCCTGTATTCGCTGTAAGGCTACCAGGTTTGTATCAGCCCAGGCTGCTCTCTCTAACTGCAAACAAACCAAAACAAAACCCCGCACGTGAGTATTCTTCCAGTGGTCTGAAACTTCCGCAGCATTTCCAGGCTGACTGATTGGAAAACCCATGTTACTAATTGTTGGAGACGAGTTTATCCAGACCCACTGATTTTAAATTGCTGTAACTTGAGCTGCTCTTATTTTACGTTCTCAGATTTGTATTGGAACAAAAAGTATTTGGAATATGTCTCTATCATCTGTTTTTCCCTCAAAACAGAACAGAAATATTTATTGAACATCCGTGTTTCTTTTGCATTCCAACTGACAAGTCAGTTCTTTCACACAGTAGGACAGTTGCCATTCTTTCATTTAAAATGCACACTAAAATCAGGCAAACCTTTATCACTCCGCACTGCTGCCTGCAGTCTCGCGTTCGTTTGAGTTCTTAACCAGATTTATGCATCTGATTTCTTCCAACTGATGTAAATTTTGCCTTTCTTCTCATTATTTTTATGTAATTGAAATGCTTTCTATAGTTAAATTTTTAGTATGTGTCAGTTCTCTAGTCAAGACTAGTTCTTTTAACCAGTGCAACCTTTATTTATCTATTATTTTTTTTATTTTATTTTTGATAACTTGAGAAATTTTCTTGAGTAATTTAGAGTTATCGTTCCCAAATGGACATACTTCAGTTTCTCACTGCTTCCAGCCTTCTGAAGTTTCCCCCTAAAACATCAAATATTTACATTACTGTTTCAGACCTTACCTTCTTCATTCATGACAGATTACTAGCTTGTATCGGAGCCAGCACCACTTTGGGGTTTTACAATTAATTCTTCTTTGTCAGTGCGGATGAGGGCAGATAGAGATTTGTCTTGTTTGCATGGTTCACTTCCTGAGCTAGGATATTTTTAGAACTTCTATTAGGAAGCTTGAGGTCACTTTAATATCCACAAGCGACTTTCAGCATATTTTGCTCAGATAGATAGAAAACACACACACACCATGTCGCATCTCTTCCCCCTACACATGGCAGAGAGGTGTTTTGGTAGCCAGCCATTCTGCTTTCCGATCCGGTGGTGTGCAGTCAAAATGTGCTAGTACACGATCTTGGGTTTATGCCAAAGAAAAAAAAAAGGCATTTTCTTCTCAACCAAATTGTGCTGACAAAAAAAGAGAGTCAAAAACCAAAAGAGCAGCCTGTGCCTGCTGAAAACCAACACTGCCAAGCTGATGGAAGTGCTTCTCACCTAAACGCCCTTAATTTGGTTCAGGTAAAATCAAGTAGCTGTGTTTCAGCGGGTGGTAGGAGTCTGTGTGATGGATCTGGCCCAGCCATTCTCCCTGTACCACTCTGTCCAGCCCTGAGGTCAGTGATGACGAGTGGCAACGTTCAGCTCACGGGTGGAATTTTTCCCTGGCACCCGGCAGGACAGTTGCCCACTGCCACTGCCCGTAGCTACACGTGCAAACATTTTACCTGCAGCTGGAAGACAAGTGATCCTGTTTTAACAGGCCAGGATCGTTTTCCTCGCCTGACCTCCCTGTGACGACTGCCTTGAACGTTTCAGTCAGGCAGCCCGATGGATGCTCAAGCGTCATCACTTTGTGTTCTCCCCATTGCTTATCACACCTGCTGCTAGTGCTACAGATAAGCAATTAAAGGTCACTTTCTCTTTGCATCCTTTGGTGTCTAAATTCATTTTATTCTCAACTTTATGGTTCTGGGCTGAATGAGTATTCATTTGCTCCCTCTTTCTCCTGTCCCTTCTGTTATTAGTTTCTCGCTCTCCGGGGAAACCAACTTGAATGGCAAGGAACCAGATATTTTTATCTGCTGCTAACCAGATGCCTCAGAGATCAGCTCTGCCGAAGTATTTTAATGAAAAATATGTTCTTGATGAAATTTGGACGGCGTGTTAACAAAGACAGATCTTAGTCCCTAGCATCACAGCAGGTGTGTTATGTGCAAACACAATCCAGTATGCTTCAAAGGGTTTAATAATGTACTCTGTGTATTTATCCTGCGCTCATCCTTCTGTTCTCTGGGTTCTTTACAATTTCTATCATGTAATCATAGAGACGATCTGTGGTTTTTAATCACTATTTTTGGACTGTATCCCCTTTTGGAAATGTTGACACAAAGGGGAGATGGGTCTAACGCAGGCATGAAGAGGCAACACTGTGACCCGAGTTGCAGTCTTGATCGCATTTCTGGCTTTAAACTTTAAGAATAATCTCAGTTTACTCTGGCAGAAAAATGAGGACAAATGAAGCCTTTTTCATCAAGAGTAGGAAATAAAGATCACATATAACTTGTAAAATACTTTAAAACCCTTGGATCAAAGGCAGCATAGTAAGTGCAAAGTACTGCAATATGAGTAAAGCATATTGCTGCATGTTTCAGGCTCTTTCCTGCTTTGCGAATTTATTTTTCCTCTGTATTACAATGGAGGAATGACATTTTTCTCAGTGATTAAATTTTTTTAAAATGTGTTCATAGAGGAAAAAAAGCCTGGCAAAATGCTCACCAATATAAATTTTTTTTTCAGATGTTAAACGTAGGCAGCAAGTGAGACTTGAGTTTCAGTCCTGGAAATTCATAGGAACTTTCAGAGCAGGGAGTCATTAGCAGCATGCTTCCTCTCCTCTCAGCTTCCTTATCATCAGTGATCTCTTTATAGTATTATTTTCTTTATTAGCAAGCATGATGTATTAGCAATTTCATTCAAAGCAAACCCAGAATCATGGCACATCCACTTCTACCAGTTGGTACCTTACACGATCAATATGAAACGAGCTTCTGGCACGACCATTCCTCCCCGGTGGTACTGCCTGGAGCTGAATTCCTGCTGCCAGGCTACCTGCACAAACCAGGACCAGACACAGGGAGCTCCTCGGTGTTCAAAGAAAGGGTTGAAGGATGTCATCATGGGGCACGGCACAAACTGAGCAGTCCCAGACTCTGCGGTGTCCTTCTGATGGTGAAATGCTGTGACCTTTCTTTATTAGGCTGGTCGCACACACATGCATATTTCTTCTCTTCTGAAACATCAAACAAAATTTACAGACAGCAGAAAGACTGAATTAGAAGCTGAGTTAAAAAACTGCACACACGTGTTAAAAAATAAAATAAAATAAAAAAAAAAGAAAGAATATTAACAATTTGGATTATTCAAATCAAAATGTTTAAAAACGTCCTGAAAAATCTGTATGGCACATGAAGAATTTACTCTTTCCCTTCCAGAATATATTCCGAGCTCCTCAGCAAGTGCTGCTCTGAATGTTTTTGACAGTACTCCAGATGGCAGTCTGCCTTTGAAGCTTTAAACACCGCAGACCACAGCTAGCATATGGAAAAGATATTTAGCATGCATTGATCAAAACGGAGTGAAAGTGAGAAGGCAGGGGGCGATGGAGCCGAACACAGGCTGCTGGCTGTAACCTGCTGCTGGGGTTCAGCGTTCAGGTGAGGCAGGGAGACTCGTATTTTATGGAAGTTTTATTTTCTCGGTCATATAGATGACAGAAGTTAGCTAGGAATGACGGCTCGGGTCGAATTTTGGACACAAAAAGTAGAAAATTGCTTCCTCTTGAGTCTTTATGCCATGTCCATGCTCAATTACTGAAACGGGGAAGATTTTTTTACACAACAGTCAATGTAAGTGCCTCTTCAAATCCTTTTGTAGTTTTGCAAGTGTGAGGGGATACTACCCATAGGTATGTATTTAAGTCACAGGCTACACATCTGGGAAATAAATATGATAGTGGCTTGAGATAAATGCGTAACTTTGTGCAAAAATAAATGGATTATTTTCTTTTAGAAGTTTCTCCACAAGAGGATAATTTCATTCCGCATCAATGTGTCCTGTCATAACAGTCCCTAAACATTACTTGTGAACTCTGGATAGGAGCAACACCCATCCGTACGCAAACTTTGGCTGCAAACAGGCACTCGAAGCTGCTGGGGCCGCTCGTCCCCGTTGGTGAGATCATTTGGTGCCTTGGTTTCACTGCTGCTGAGCAGTACCCTTTGGTGTGAGACAACAAAACCCGCGGGCCCTCAGTTCAAACTCAGAACTTTTTGAGCAGAGAGGGATGGGGCAGAAGGGGACAGATCTTATGGTGGTGCCTGGCTGCCGACGAGAAGAGGAGGCTCCCCACAGATGGAGACAGCCGCCCAGCTGCCGGCAGGGCGGCTCCTCGCCTCACACAGCCCCGTCAGAAAACGCGGCCACGAGGCCGAGCCGGGCCCTCAGCGGGGCCCGGGGCCGCCACACCCGTGCCGGGGCGGGCTGAGGGCGGCCCTCAGCGGGACGGCTCCGGCCGAGGGGAGCCTCCACAGCCCGGCAGCGGGCGGGCAGGGCCGGGCAGGGCCGGTCCGGGGCGGTGCGGGGCGGCCCCGGCAGCGCCTCGCCTCGCCTCGCCTCGCCTCGCCGCCAGGGGCGCGGGCTGCCCCCGCACGGCGGCCGCCGCCAGCCGCAGCGCCATTTACCCCGGCCCCGCCGGCCGAGGGAGGGAGGGAGGGAGCCTCGTAGCCCTTCGGCCGCTCCTCCTGCCCTGCTCCTCCTGCCCTGCTCCTCCTGTCCTTCGCCGCCGACACCTCAGGCAAAAAAAAAAAAAAAAAAAGAAAAGAAAAGAAAAAAAAAAAACCTTCGTATGGGATCGCTGGGAAGCCCCGGAGACGGCTTTCTGCTCGTCGTGCAGGTAGTCCCGAGCGAATTCCTCGGTGTTTCGGCTGCGTCGCGACCGTGCCCGGTGCTCCGGTCCTTAAGGTAAACTTCTCGGGCGGGGGTGGGTTTCCAGAAAAAATAACGTAAACGTAAAAATTAATATATGCAGGAGAACGAAAAGATCAAGCGGCTGCGCTCGTCTCTTACCCCACGAGGTATGTATGAGGTATCTTAACGTATTTAATTTATTTGCATTTGTTATTTGTTACCGCTCGGACATCTTCCCCCAAGCCTCCTTATGCCTACTAAACTTATTTTCACCGCACGTTTTCCAAAGTAAACCTCGTCCGTGTGCTCGCTCCGCTGTAGCCCTCCGGTTTCAGGGGCTGGGCATCGCTGGCCAGCTCTTGGCTTGCTGAGCCGTTGTCAATAGGGGCTGAGAAACCCCAGGATTTTGTCATCTCAGCCCTAAAATATCGATGAAAACGGGCTTTGCCAGCTAATTATTTGTTCCCCTGCACGCAGGGAGATCTAGCGCTGTCAGTTCCAGCCTGGCAAATTTAGATGCATGATTTTAATAAAGCCATTATCTGATAACAACGTCAAACTGTCTGATGTGTAAATAAGAAGGGAAGATGCCTGTGAGGATGGCAGCCCGAGCCCCCCGCTGTGGCAGACATCACACGCGTACTTTTCCCCCTCAACTCAATTCCTCCCCGGGAGCAGCGGCACGTTTTTGGCCGTGACCGCTCCGCGTGGTCAGCAGCGATTAGATTGGGATAAAACGTGACGCACACCTGAGGGGCTCCCGCTTTCATGTCAGGGGTGGAGGATAGATGAGCAGTTCTGAAATTCCCAGCAGGTGGTAGCGCTTCAATCGCCGCCTCATCTCGCACCGCAATAAGCAAAAATAATTAATGTCTTTGCTGACGGACAGATAAAATATCTTAAATTTACAGAAATGTTGCGGATACATGCTTCTTTCTTGCTGCTCGTGCTGCTTGGCCACTTCCTCAAGTGAAACGTAGGAAGGATTTAGGGACTTTCAGGATTGGAGTTGCTGTTTTACTGCCTGCCTCTCTCATGCATAACCCGAGTTGTGCAAATTCCAGGTTGCAAATGTGACTGCAAAATGTTTATAAATTGTAAACCCCTTGTAAAACCCATTGCAAGGGATTTGCAATGAGGAGGGCCGAGGGTACCCAGGGTCAGGGTGAGATACAGGCTCCAGTGCATTTGTATTCTCTTTAAGCCCAGTGTTCGTTCGTGGGGTAGCTGATTGATTCCTGATGGTCCCTTATTAACTGCAGCCTCTCTGCTCTATGAAGGGGGAATGGTTGCTGAGTGGTACATTGATGAAGCTAGGAAGTGGTTAGCTGTGCTAAACCAGTGGGTTGTGGCACTCTGAGGAGCTGACTGGTTTGTGAAACATCAGATCTGTTCTGTGGCCTTTGATACTGCTGGAAAACCTACTGGAAGTCATAAATCCAGTCGGTGTTGTTGTAAAACCCATGGACTGTCCAGAATGATTACAAAATACTTAATTTTAATGACCTAGAGAAATAGGGGTATTATTTGAATAGGTATGTGGCACTAAGTTGGTATATAACCTGTCCTATTACTTCTTTATTTGGGGAAGAAAAAATGTTGTAAATGAAATTGTATCTTTGGATCGTACATGGCTCCTGACACTGCAGTGCCAACACACCTCGCAGTTCATGGTGGATTTCATCTCATATTACCTGTACCAGGCAGTGAAGTGCTATTTCCAGTGAAGAGCCAGAGGAAAGCTAAGTGATGAGACCAAGACCATACAGGAAATCTGTTGCAGAGCAGGGACTTGAAGTTTTCCTGTGTCATTTACATCACACACAAGCCCCTTGGTCTTCATTCCCAAGGCCCTTTATGGCTCATCCTCTCCTTATCTGTCATTTCCAATTCACTTTGGAGAGGAAGTCTTCCATTTCCAGTTAGCCCATTATACCGTCTCGTGGAACAGAAAGCATCTTTTTCTGTTGCTGTGTGTCTGCTGCATCTCACACAATAGAGCCTTAGTCCCTGCTTGTCCACCAAAGTAATAAATTAAAAAAGCCAATTATTCAAAGTCTGATAGCCGCCTCTGTTCAATCGCTGCTCATCTCATCAAGTTAATGAACTCGAGGTAAAATATCTGCGTAGCGTAGAAACCATTTAAGATACATTGTCTGCCTTGAAAGGCAAGATTTTCTGCGGGTGCTGGAAGGGGAACAACAATAGAGCTGGGGGCAGGAGGTGAAGAAGTGGGAAATTTTTGAGAAGGAAAAAAAAAAAAAGGAAGAATTGTAGGAAGAAGGTGGCTGAAGGGGAAGAAATGTGAACCGAGCTTAGAGGTCAGTGTAGCGTTTGCACCAAACAGGGTGGAGGGAGAGAAAACTGGAGAGGAACAAACACGTGGAGAAAGAAGGAGGGGAAGGAGAGGAGGAATGCTGTGTTAGAAATGGATGGGCAGTTCTTAGGCTGAAAGCTGCTATTAGAAATCAGCTGGCAAAGGTGTAAAAGCTCAGAGAGACTTCGTGCGTGCATGTTAGCCTTGGATTTGTTCAGGGGAGCCTCAAGTAGGTTGGTAAGTCGGGGGCTCCAGCTGCATCCAGTGACAGCAGAGGGAGAAGTAGCCCCGGGCCGGACTTGGCGAGGCACCTGGTGGAAGCGCTTGGAAGTTAGTTTTGGTGCTGTTTCAAATACTCCAGTTGCAGCTTGGGTGTTGCCGGCACTGCCCGCCAGAGCCTTTCCCTAAGCCAACCAAGATAACACAGATGAAAGGGTAAAAGGGAAGAAGGGTTGGGGTCCGGTTCATGAAATGCCCAAAGGCCCTGGTGCTGGGCTGTGTCCACAAACTGGCTTAGAAAGAGCCTCTCCTGGAAAGTTCCTGCTATAAACACGGAGCAGGAGAGAGGGGATGGGGAGGGGGGAGTGGATTAATGATGCGATTTGCTAACATCATACATCTGACAGTGGCAGAAATAGGAACAGAAGTCAGGTCTCCTGTGTCTCACTCCGGTGCCCCATCTAATGAACCATGCTGCGTTTCCATCTGTCAGCTCGACATAAGCAAATTAAAATGTATGGCAACTATCTCAGGAGTATTCTCCTGCCCGGTCTTCTTTCTTTCTTCCCTAGGATGTATTCCTTCTTCCGTAGCTTTGTTTCCTTTCTGCTGTGTGTCACTCGTTAGGCTCAGATTAAGGTGGTTTGAATTTTACCTGACGCTGTGTGATTGTCTAAAAAACAATATTTGTAAAAGACATTTGAAAAATACGTGGCTAAGAAAGCTAGAGATGGAAAGGACCCATTAAGGCATCCAGCGCAATTGTGATTACTGCCCATAAAGCATTTTTATTTCCCCTCTTTAGTTCAGTGCAGTTTCAAGCAGTGCCACATAACTTCTACTTAACTGTTTACCTTGAATGATTATGCCAATGGCCAAAGCATCTCTTGCAAATATTATTTTTTAAACCTGCTTTTTCTTTCTTGGATCAGTCTTCTTTTTTTTTTTTTTCCTTTAAATGCCCAATTAGAGGTTAATGATGGTTAATAATGGTTAAATCCCAGGACCACCAGCGTACCAAGCCTGCGACACAACACCACGTCTGTTGACAGTAGCCGGTGCCGCGTGCCGCAGAGGAGAGCCAGCTCGGGAGTCCTTTGGCAGGCAAGCAGGGAGCAGCAGCCCCTAGGAGCAGGCTGGCCCTCCACCACGCTCTGCCATCAGCCTGCCCCTGGCTGGATGCACAAGGTTTGTATTCCTGTAATTTACGGCACAGGGAGTGAAACTGGGTGTTTGGGGTATCGCCGTCACTGCCTAATTCATTCTGGAGCCCGGTCAAGTTCATGGGCCAGGTGGTGATGATTCCCCAGTAAATATGTACAGCTATTGTCGTAATGGGCCTTCGCTGAGCAAGGCTGTGCATGCTCCCGTTAATCTTTTCTTAGAAATTATTCTCTCCAGCCACTTGAATTAAGTGTATATGAGAAACCGGAGAGGGAATTGGCACAGAGCAGACGGGCGAAGAAGCTAAAACAATTTAAAAAGCTTTCAGATAACACATGGGCTGAATCTTAGGTCAACAACTCTTAGGTCAATAACTCAATGTTATTGTTGAAATATCTCATTATTTTTATGATTCCTGAAAACGTACCTGATCTTTGTCGTGCCCAGTTCTTGCGTTTTATGTTTATGTTCTGCAATTTTTGTCTCTCCTAACTTATGCGTGCTCCGGTGCCAGTTTTCTCTCGTAAAATCAGGTTGTAAGCTGTATTGAACAAGAATTTTCTTGCATGTTTGAGTGACGGTAAGCACAGTAAGGCTGACTTTCAAACACTCCTATACAATACAAAAGAGAGCAATTCTTGTATTTTGAGAAGGACTCCTTTGAGCTCGATCTTCTCTTTTTAGATTCTCTCTTGCTTCTGTTTCTGGAGCGAACTGTAGGTTTTGCTGCTGTCATTCTGCTTCCAGCCTGTTTTATATGATTGCTATGAGACTCGTAACGATTAGTTTAAAGCACATTGAAATAAAATTGTGAAACTTTTCAAAAGGTTCTCTATTTTTGTTGGCATAACCAATGCTACATAGAATGTAAACTTGAAAAATGATGGAGGAAAAGTTGGAAGTTAGCACTTTCTCCAGCTAATCAGTCTGAGTGACATAAAAAGCAGTTATATATCTTTTACAGAGCCAGTGAGATAATATAAATAATTAAATAATATTAATATTAATAACTAAATAATATTACTAGACCTGAAAACAGGGCAGTTTGAATTGTATAGCAGCAGTAAACCTCCAGTATCTACAGATGTTGAGGTCAGAGTTACATTTTGTATAAAATACTTCTTATTTTGCAGTTGTGGGTGTTGATCTTAATGTAAGATATGCACAAAAGCAGTTACTGCAGTGCAAAGGTAAATTGTTGTGACAGGTCTTTATTGTTCTGTCTCAGGACTTGACATTTAAAGATGGAAAATGTACTGTACAATGAATTGTAGTTGTGCTTATCCGTCGATCCAATATTAATAATGGTTAGGTAAACGAGAGAAGGGTGTTAATTAATGGTGTGGGCTTTTTTATTTTTTTTTCTTACTAGTGGGATGTCTTTCCTCTTGTATTTTACGAAGCAAAGTCAACACAGCTGAATTTTTTAAACTTTCAGGTGTTCTTGAAAAACGTGCCTGCACTTTGGAGCTGAAGAAGGACATGAGGAGTAAAAGGACCTGGGATCGCACTGGTCAGAATGAAACAGATGTTGAAAGATTTTTCAAATCTATTGCTAGTGGTGCTCTGTGACTACGGTGAGTACTAGAGCTTTCAAGGGAAAACTGTGAGACTCATATTCACAAGGTGGTTTTGGATAGTGTTGTTTGCAGGATATCCGCTGAAATAAAAGGTCACACAAGCCACCATTGCACAGAATATAGTCGAGGTCTTGTGCAATATGTAGGTGGAAAAGACAACTCAACTTGCATAAGCTGCCCCTTTGGATCCAGCAGGAACCTTTCCTGCTGTGAATTTGCTCAGAGAAGCAAACAAGATAAATGAGCACATTTCTGTGGGCATCATCAAGGGGCTGGCTGTGTTAGAAGCAGTAACAGGAGCTCTGCTCTCTTTTGAGACTTGTATTCCGTAACATTTAATACATATCTTGGAAGACAGGTCTGTTTTAGGTGTCTGTACCAGGGTGGGAGGAACCACAACATACAACTGCCCATTCCTCTCCGTTAACTATAAAAGGAACCTATGGGAACATCGACAGTACAGGCAACTTCCTGTGACTGTGTGAGACCCCATCTGATGGACCTAAGCTGGCGACTCAGAGGACTTTTGAGAACAACGAGGTGTTCTCTCCTTTGACCACATAAGAAGCCAAAGGATGGGATTCGTATCCATTCAATTTTAGTCATGTAAAATTAGGCAGCTAGTCTGATGCAATCAGTGTTGTTTGAGTCACAAAATGGCACATCTCGAGGGCAGCTCCAACCCATCTGTAGTCTGAGATGTGTGGGTTGAGAAGGCACCTCCTCTCCTTCAGCTGTCAACGGAGATTAAACACCTAGTTTAGCTTAGACAGCTACAAGTCTGAGGGGAATCCTATGCAGGGCATCTATCTTTTCCAAGAACGTACTAAGTAGAAGGTAGGTTTGCAAAGATAATCAACTCCGTACTACACAGTGATTTCAGTGATTTAGAAATCTTGAAAATGGGGCTCTTAATTTGTAAACAATGCATATGTTTTCAAAAATTACATTCATAATTTAAAAGCAGGTGTTAAGGAGAGAAACGGACCGAGAATGTGTGCAGTTTGCTTTTCTTGTGTACGTGAGAAAATACGCTCAGCTACCTGTACCTCTGTTCTTGCTCCATCTCCACTCTAGAACAAGGGATCACTGAACACTACCAAGAGCCTAGAATTGGCCTCTTAGGTGAGCTCAAGCCTAAAAGAAGTGGTGACTTTTGTCTGTGGCTTTTAGTACCACGTGTTGTTTTAATAAGACAAAGTTAGCTGGCTAAGTTAAGAACAGTGCTCTGAGTGGGTAACGCAGTGAAGATAAGTATTGAAATCACTTAATCCAGAAAGTGAGGTGAATGATTGCAATATCCACTGGTTCTTGGTGAGCCAGTCCTGCAGGCATTCACAACTGGTTGACTCACAGGTAAAAGCTATTGTTTGAGAACTTTATAGAGAGTGGCACAGTGAGTAATTAAAAGGTGCAGTTAAAGAGCTAAATCTCAGGTGCATCATCTTTTCCCTTATTTCCAGTGAAAGGGTAGTCCGTAATTCTGAAAATAACTTACAAACAGTACGTATCTTTGAGTATCACATGTGTACATACTTTTTAGAGAAATATTTCCCTCATATGTGTCTCAATTTTACACCAATACTGCGTTTTAAATGAACAAGTATATTGTGGAAAATTACTGTAATGCTACAAGAAAAAAAAATGGTTCTAGCATACAACAAAACAGTATTCAGTATTCTCATTTCTTATCAGTTTTTCTGATGTGTTTGTTCTTCGTAGCTCTGTTGTGCTGATGGCTGACAAGCCAACATCACAACCCAAGTTGGCTTGAACACAATTAAAAATAAATAAATATCAGAACAGCACCCTCAAATAATAATTCTCACTCTTCAGAAGAAAAACAAGGATTTTCCTTTTGATCTTTCTAAGAGGGAGCTCTTGCAAAGACTCCTCTGGCAGGTTGTTGGCGCCACAGCCAGACTCCATTCAGTGGGAGACCATTGTAATGACAACCAAAAATACACAAACGCATTGAAAGCTGCCCCTGACTGGCTGTCCAAACAATTGGGACCAGGTTTTGGCTTGTGACAGGGCCATGCACGCGCAGGAGGCTGGAGGGCTGCTGAAGGAGCACGCGGGGGAAGCTGGCTGCTTCTGACTGGCAACTTGTGGAGCATTATGGAAAACTGCTGCATGGGCCACTTATGAACGTGAAGTTGTTTTATTAAACAAAGAGGGGAGAAGGGATGCTGTGACCTGAGGGGTGCCAGGCAGAGCTCTGCAGTGCTGTAGCAGCATCCTGCAGTAATGCTCGCTTTCCTCACTTCCCAAGTGATCCATATTAGGGTGGATGGGAGCTACACGGCAGTCCCCTGGCCTCTCTCCAGTCCTCCCACACGCATACACAGCGGTGTTATTTCTTCTGGTGTGGGCCAGTCCAAATAAAAAATAGTGCAAATGAGTAAGGAGAGGAGAGTAGTAGGTGTAAACATCAGTGCTTTTCATTACTATCACATCAAAGTTTTTGTTGAAAATTTGAAGCCTGGAGTTGAAATTTTTCACGCTGGGTTTTTGCCATGGCCTGATTTCTTTTTCCCTCATTACATTTCAGCCAAGTTGAATCTGGCCAATTCCTTTGTAGAGAAATGCATCATTTTGCCCACGTTCAAAGAAAGAAAAACCCAGCAACTTGCAACCATTTCGCTTGGAAACTCTAACGCAGCTCTGGGAACTTCACGTTAGAGAGCTCATGAAGCTCTGGGACATGCATTTTGTTGTCTGTATGAGGATGTGGTCAGACTTGGTCCATTTCTAAGTCCTTGCAGATGAGTTAACAACAAAGCTCTCTGAGGGGTTGAGCGTGCTCCAACTCCCTTTGCTCCTCTTGCCAGCCCCACACAACGCTGTGCATGCTGCAGCCCAGGGCAGCAGCTTTCTGCATGTTTCTAATGTCAGGCCCTGGGTAGAGGTGCTTGTTCTGTGCTCTCTGCTCCCCTTGCTGGCATGCTGGAGGTGAGCAAGAAAGGTGGGAACTTGCTGGAGTTGAATTGTTGAGGTTGCAAGGAGCCTCTGGAGGCCATCTGGTCCAACCCAGCGCAGGGTGCCCAGGACCCCCTCCAGGCGCCTTGTGCCGCTCTCCCAGGAGGAGACCCCACAGCCTCTCTGGGCAGCCTGGGCCAGTGCTCAGCCGCCCGCCCAGCACACAAGTGAGAAAGGCCAGGTAGTTCTGAGAGGCCCAGGTAGTTGTTCAGTTGATATTTGACGAGTTTTCACCTTTGTGTCTGTGCCCTGGTTCCTAACACACTGAACAAGAATGGTGACGTTTCCTCATCTTTCAGGGCCATTGCAGGGATAAACTCATGAATATTTCTAATACACTGATATACTATGATAAGAGCACAATAAAAGTCCATGGGGGAAATGAATAATTCTGTATTATCAGGATGGATTTCGGATGGTGTGCAGTCAATAATACATGGGACCACCATGGAAGGACAAGAATAAAAGAGCCCTCTGGTAACAGGCACCATCCATCTGCCAAATGAAGCAGGATCTTGTGGAAAAATTGGTATTGACTCATGCAAGTTAAAGGCCGACTTACAGCACATGTATGTGAGAGCATACACATGATTTATGTGTGTAAGGCTGTGCGTACAACCTTCACCCAGACGTTAGGGATGTGGTTGGAGCTGGTTATTTTAACTGCCTCTTACAGCTGGTGAAGAGTAATAGGCTGTTCTGGCGCATGCCGATGTAAATGGCTATAGCTGGTCAGATGAATTGCTTCCTGAAAACTTTCTCTGCTGACAGGAAAGTGAATCCAAGGGGACGAACTCAAATTGAAGCTTGCAGTGGTAGTTGTCTAGTATTCTGTGAGATGAGTCCTGCTACTCCTAAATGCTGAGTGCTTGCCTTGGCACTTGCAGTGTTTTTCCAGCACAGCTTTCTTTGAGGTAATCTTAAGACATATGTAACAGATTGAACAAGTCAGAGTATTGTTAGTCGATACTACTTACTAACGGATTGCTTTAGCTGAAGTCTTACAGTTGCATAGCACCTTCCATCCAAGACTCAGAAGCCTTTTTCCAGGCAATTTATTATATAAAGATGTCTCACAGCACATTCTCTATCTAGAATAAATGTATGCAGTTCCCATTTTTCGGGTAACCTTCCTACGTCTGAAATCCTTAAGTTTCAAGCAATGCAGAAAAGCTAGCTGAGCTGAGAACAGAAATGTGATCTTCTCAATCCAGTGCTTTAGATATCATCTATCCCCACTAGTTACAGCATGTCTCAGGATAATTTGGCAACTTGCACAAACATGGTCATGCAAGAAGTGCGTTTAAAAAGCCTGTGCCATTTATAATGAAATGATGTCATTTAGACATGTTGCACCACATCTGAGACAAGAAAAGTGCTGCAGTCACCATCACTGTTATTTTCAGCTCTTTCACTCAAGTGTCTCTGTGATGCAAATGAGCAAAATGAAAGATTCATAAGACAGAGCAAGAGAAGAGGCTTCAAAAAGCATCATGCAGACTTCCTATTTTATTTAATTTGAGGGACATTTTTCATGTTTCTGTATTAAGAAACTACTTTTTTTTTGTTTTTATTTTTTTTTTGGCTAAAATAAGTAGAACAGCTGGCCATTGTGAAGTGGGCTTTAGGAATCTACAAGTGAAAGAAGTGGAGATTTTCACGGTCTATCCCTAGAAATGAAGTTTTCTGTGAATCTTTTTTTTTTTTGAAACCTTTTTTTTTAACCTTTCTGAGCGTGTTGCTACAGTGAGCTTTGAGCTGTTCCATATCACATCCCTGCACAAAGGGGAGGTGGTGAGCTTTAATTGCTCTAGTTACAACTTTTTTTTTTTTGGTGATCTGATTCACTTTTAAAAGTTTGAGCACGATTTCTTAAATATCCACTTTATAAATATGTATTTTCTTCTGTAAGTTGCATAAGCAGTGGGTTGTCTCTCTGTTTCTTAACACTGTTGTTACACTGTTTTCCTTTCAGTTCTGGGTGAAGCCGAGTACCTCCTGTTGGAGCGCCCAGGTCATGTAGCCTTCAGCAACGACACGGTGTCTGTGGAATATCGGTACTACAGCAGTGGTAATGTGACCGCAGAGAACCTGTCCATCCTCTTGCTGGATGCCAGCACCAACGAGGTCATTGCAAGAAAACAGCTTCCCGTGAATCAGTCCCAGGGGGTGGTAGAGTTTGAGTGTTTTTATTTCATGAGTGCTGGGGACTTTTTGTTCAGAATGGTCTCTCCCAGCGATAATAGCAGTGGTGCTGCAAGAGGAAGAACGTCCACCCTCCGCGTGGAATGGCCTGTATTTCACATTGATTTGAACAAGACCTCGGAGCTGCCTGGAAGCTCCCTTCAGGTTGGACTTTTTACAAACGAGCACTTGTGTGCCATGAACAAGACAGTGGTTTCGCTGGATGTGATATTCACCAGCGCCCTTTATGAACTAGGAAGAGTAAGCTCTGATGAGATGCTGGGCGTTAGAACTAGAAAAGGAATCCTGCTGTCTAAGTCCCAGTGGGTAGAGTTTGATTGCCCGCATGTTGGTCAAGAAACTTATATTACTGTGCTACTGAAATCGTTAGCAACACATTCTGTTATTGCCTCCATGGGACCCATAGATCTCCTCCACAAATTTGGATACAGGCTGGTTGTGGCACCAGAAGCGGTGTGCAAAACTTTGGTTCAGGTTTTCGTAGTCATGCCCCCGTGCACTTCTATCAGTGGCAAAATTGTCGTCTATAAAGAGGCTCTCAAGCATCCTACTCTGAGAACATCTTGGCTGTATGAGAACACCCTTCACCCAGGAGACAACAGGACAGAATTTAACTGCACTTTGTTTGATGTGGGGAAGAACAAATACTGCTTTGACCTCTATAATTTCTCAAACCGAAGCCATTTCCCAACGAGAGTTAAGGAGTGTATGATGATCCAAAGGAATATGGGTTTGTACCAACGTTTGTTTTCTTTTAGCAGAAATCAGCACTCTTCCCGGCCAACGTGGGTAATGATAAATCGGTTTGATTGTAGTGTCTCTTATTGAATAGCTGTCTTTTGGGTCTTCTGCACCAGCAAAAAATAGTTGTAAAGGCATATACAGATGGGAGCAAAATGGATTAGACTTGTGTAGAGGCGTACACAAGGACATTTGGTAACAAAGGCCACAGTGATAGCTTAAAACTAAACTTAAAACTAGACTTAAAACTTAACTAAAGTGAAGGCTAAGTACCAACCAAAACAGTGTGGGACATTTTGAATGATGGATCCATCTAGTTCCAGTAAAGCTGAAACTTGGCTTTCTCAGTCGTTTAAGAAGCTACCACAGTAGATCTGACCCACTGGAGATATCTATACTGCATTTAAGTGTCTAGAAGCCAAATGTCCAACATTAAGTAGCTGTCTCGCTGTTTAGTTGAGAGAGGCAGACATCTCCCAAGGGTGATTCATCCCATCCTAAGATGGGTAGAGAAGATACAGGGGCTGAATCCTTGTCTGGCTGTCTTTTTCTACCTTGTTTGCTCTGGGCGTTTAAAATCCTACCTGCTAGATAACGCAAATTTCGATGACATGAATCAAGATTTGGCCATAGCAAACGACGCTCTTGTGTCGTCAGTTGGGCAGCTGGAGGGGTTTTTGCAGCAGCCTTTCAAGCCGTATCTCTGCTGCTGCTTAAAACAGATCACAGTCCATTTCCCGACCCATAAAGCCACCTGCCAGAGCATGGGTCACATCCATACAGCTAAACTCTTTTCTTCCAAGAAAATACTAGGTTCATACAACCTGCCATGTGGGGACAGTCTGTGTGGTCTGTGGAGTCCTTTGGCCACGACCAGGCATGCTCTGGGAGAGTGCTGGTTGGCAGAGGCCAACACCGCATCCAGGAGTATGAATGATCACAGTTAAGGATGGTCACAAGACAGAACTTGAGCCCATTTCTCAGTCCTGATTAAGGAATATCCATACGTTCTTTATTTTTTATCTCTACAACTTACATATGTGTAGCATCATAGGCAACTGGGGGTAGTAGTCCATGGTTTGGCAGGGTCTACTCACCACAGTAGCACGGCAGAGGAAGCAGATGAGCCAAATGTCCTCTGGTTTGTTGAAAACTGTAGCAAGGGATGGGCTGCATGTGTACAAGGGGACTGGGGCTGGGTTAGGTTGTGTTGCCCACATCCTGGAAGAGAAAAGTAAAGGCTCTGAAGTTTTGGAGCAGGCTTGCATCCATGGGTTATGAATTAGTCTTTCCCATGGGCATACTTCAAAGAGCTTGGGTTGAAAGGCTGGAGATGTATTCGACACATCCCCACCCTGGTCTTCCTGCAAAGGAAGTGCAGGAGCTCGAGCCAAAAAAGGGTCCTTGCACCTCCTGGGCAGGTCTCTGAGTGGGATGATCAGGAGACAAGGAGCACAGGACGTGGTCCAGACACAGCCTACCTAAACTAGGTTTCTGGTGTTGTGTGGTTTGTACTACTTCATTAATTCTGACATTGTGAGCTCTTTAATTAACACTCTGTACTAAGAATGACCTCTCTTTTCACCACATGCCAAGCCGGGTACGTAGTTCTTCTCTGGAGCTTAACTTTCCATCTGTATTCTTTGTTGGTGCTCTTGGTCTTTGGCACAGGAAAGTCCACCTAAAAATGAAAGCACACTTCCTTCATCGAGATAATTCTCAAGGAAAAAGGAAGAGAGAACTCTCATTCTTTCTCTGTGCTTGGGTGGTATTTATATGGCACGCAGATACTATCTAGCTAATTGCCCTGACAGATGAATATGTAGGATATGACACAGCTGCGTTTCTGTGCCCAATATTTGACTGGTTTTAATCGTTGAAATCCACCTTAAGCAATGCCTGCAAGTCGCTTTGTTTCCCGGAGCTGCACGTTAGCACCACAAGTGCAGCGGAAAGAAATCAGGCTGCTCGTGAAGAATGCCTTCAAGTCAACAGCTGGCAAGTTGGAAGTGTCACGTCGACGAAGCCGATGAAAGCGAAACCACGTCGCCTTAAAGAAAATGTCAACCCGAAATTAATTAGACAGCAGCACGTCTGCCTTCGTGGCGGTATCCGTGAGACTTCAAAGCCCCCAGGCAGCGCCGGAGAGGAGCGGGGTGTTTGGGGAGGAGTGTGGCGGCCCGAAGCGGGGCGAACCTCCGTGGTCTGTGGGGGCTGAAGGAGGCCTTCTCCTGAGCCCCTGGCCCTGCGGCAGGGAAAAGGAAAGTAGGTGCATTTCATAACTCAGCTCATCTAGCTCCAGCCTCCGGTGAGGGGCTCTTGCTGTGCTGCTCTCTGCCAGACGAGGCAGCTGTTTGCTACCCATCGTCTTCCCCCTGCAAGGCGTTGGCACATCCAAATTGTGTCGGTCCTTCCTGATAACCTCAGTGTTCTTTTTGATAAACTGAACAGATCGAGTCCTTAACTGAAAGGCGTTTTCTTCAGGATGTGGTTAATGTTCTGGCTCTTTTGGGTTCCATTTCCATTTCTTTTAGCAATCCTTTTTATTTGATGACACGGGTACCGGCTTTGGGTGTCATCTTCTAACGTCCTCCTCCCTGATGCCGTTCGAGCAGTAGCTCGAGCTCCCTCCTTACTGATCCTCTGCTTTTACTTCCACAGATTGCCTAGCTGATTTTTGCCGTAGCTTTCACCCTGGAAACCCTTGAGCTGTTCTTACACATGACCTTTTAGTTCCGCGGTCTATTCTGCGGGTACAGCTTGTATTCCTTCTGCCTACATTTTGCATTTGGCTGATGTACAATCCACTTTCTGTGAGTTGTCCTAACTTACCATGGAACCTGCATTGCTGCGTGCAGTTCTGGTATCTCCTCGTGTCATCACAGGAGTGGCATATTTTCTCAATAACAATTTTGTATTTATTTTCCTGTCACCGAGGCAAGCGTTGTATAGCACCAAACATTATCCTTATCCCTTTGAAATCTCTCCAAATGCATTCCCGCTCGGTGATGATTTTCTGTTGACAATTGCATATCAAATCTGTCACTCCGCCAGCTCTTCCTCTGTTTAGCATATGCTCTGTTATTATGAAACAAAGATACTCTCTTGTAAAAGATGAAAGCTCCTAAATCATTAAAATTATCTTCATCCAAACCACAGAAGATGAGATAAAGTTGATTTTGCAACACCTGCTTTGCATAGATCAGGCATCAGTTATTTTCCTGACCCTTCGTCGATCCAGCTCTTTATTCCTCATCCCTGGTAGGCTTCGGACAGCCCGTGGAAGAGGAATCTGTCTGTCTTGTGTCTGGAGGAGGAAGGAGAAGGCTGCTGGTCACGCTGGGCAGGCCAGAACAGCAGCTCTTCCAGCAGGAGCCATCAGCTTCAGAACAACCGTCACAAAAAAATCCCCAACCCTGTGTTTTCCAAGGCTGTGAATCTATCTATTAAACATAGGGAATAAGTTCATTAAATGTGAGCCTGTGCCCGTGGAGCTTTCTGTAGACTGCAGCTGGAGAACCTGTGAAAAAATAACAGAGACGTGAGTCACTTCATTCACCTCGGCGCAGCGTTAACGGCTTCACGGAGATGACTAAGAGAGAGCCATGCAGCTAAGATTTTCCCCACGCCTGACTGAATTGTCTGAAAGTCTGAGAAAGAAAACTCTGCCAGGTCATTTTAGCCAGCAGCAGAAGCGTTGCGGGCTCATTCATTTCAACACGTTATCCCGTGCTTTGCGTGGTGGGGATTTGAGTGTCCCCAGCAGTGAGACTTCAGCTCTCCTTAGGAAGATGTCCCACATCCTAGCTGGTGTCTGGCTGGAGTCATTTGGGATGGCTCTGATAAATTACTCAGTAGTGCTATGCCATATAAACGGGCATATTTTCTTCATGTTTCCAGTGTTAATTAACTTTTTAATTAACTTTTTTTTTTTACAGTTCTTAGTTACACTCCCAAGACCAGTTTCAACCCTGGTGCAAATCCTAATGAAGTCTGTTGCGCTTGCTGACAGCAGGGATGAATTCTGTTGCCTTCTCTCACATCTGGTTTTTGCTACCTGCCCAAAAAAGTACCGGAAGGTCCGCAGGGCACAAGTAGAGCTGTTGCCAGCAAAGGGAAGGAGGAAGGCAGGAAAAGCCCTTCTGGAGGGAGAAGCAGTCACTAAGTGTGCAGTAAGAGGAGTATCTAGGGGTCAGGCGTGGATACAAGACTTGCATCAAACTCTTGCTCCCTGCGTGAGGCAGTGTGAATCAGCCCTGCCTGCTATCTGCGCGAGGATCTGGGAACCAATTAGCTCTGTTGCCTCAATCCATTTCTGCCCTGCATTTGTTTAGAAACAGCCTAATGCAGGGAGGCTGGCTTTGTGCTCCAGCCTGCTTCGCTCCTGGCAGTGAATCCTTAATCTCCACATCCCTGGCATGTGAAGAATAAATGGGGTGTCGTGGACTCGCCGGGATAGCTCCTGAGAAAAGATTTCAGACAGTGCCCCAGAAGTTCTTAAAGATGTCTGTTTGTGGGGAAAAGACTATAATTAGCCCAGGCAGAGTCTGGGTTTTCTTCTTTCAAGAGGATGATCGTCCTTTCATTGTCCAAATGAGCAACCTGTTGGAGCATGCCACCGTTTCAGTGCGCCCAGGCTTTATTTCCATGGAAGTGGAGAAGCACGGGATGGCTGAGAAGGATGGTTTCCCAGGTCTTAGCCAAACACCACCATGCCTGGTCTCAGGACCTAGAGACTGATCTCAGCTTCCACAAGCAGCCTGCAGTCCCCCAGGCTAGCAGGTTTTTGCATGAGCCTGTAAATAATTAGTGATTTTATCCCATATTACTGGTCTTGTTGGAGTGCTTCGACCTACCTCGTGTGTCCGGGTGACGCTGAGCGTCCCGCACCGCCTGTGCTGTAGGACAGCACTGCAGGCTCACGGCCCTACTAAGGCCGAAACACAGAAGTTTGGGGAGAGGTGCTTACGCAGAGCAACAATTAACGCAAGTTAATTGCATTTATCTTTCATGTTGGCAGATCTGCCAACTGTCAGCTCTTTCAGACTAACTCATCAGTTAGCTATCTCCACGTCGATAATTGATTCCTCAACTGCATATGAGAAAAGTTCACACTTATTAGAGCTAGTTTGCAGTACGTACCGTCTGTTTTTTTCCCCTGGCACTTTGGATCTGCTTCTCTTAAATGGAGGTTAATTATTTAATTTCCTTGGGGGAGAATAAACTGCTTCATTTTCTTTCACATTCTGGTAATTGCAGGAGGTTGCAGAGCGGGTTGCGGGGTTTAAATCTCCATCTTTCACAGGAGCTGGAGCATTTCCTGCTCTCCTGCTGCTGAAGGCGCACAGTCGTTGCCCCAAAGCTATGGATGCCAAGCGCTGAGGAACTCTGTGCCTTCTGCTGAAGGTGAAGTCAGTGAAAAGTGCCTCAGAGCAACAGGCACGTCATAGGTTTGACGTCAAAATTAGAAAATTACCCATCCTAAGCGTACGTTAAAGCTCACAGGCATGAACGCAGGGGCTGTTGGGCACCCTCTGCTTTCAGCAGTGTTAGTAGTGGAGGCATCCAGAGCCCTTCTGGATCTGGCCCTCTCTCTGTCATTAACAGAAGCTAAGAAGAGCAGGGAATGTGGAGACAGGGAACTGAGCGAGCTCGCGCATTGGAAGTCATGGGGCTAATTTCTCAGCTGCTCACACTAATTAGTTTGTGGGGGGTTACATGCTTCTCCAGACAGCCTGCCTCCCTCTGCCAGGGGTGGGGGCACCGCCGGAGTCCGTCGTGATATCAAAACATCGTGAGACCCCCAGGTGCTGGAATACCATGAAGTCTTTTGGAAGAAGGATCGGTTGGCTATTGATTATGGCCACTTTTTATCTGCCTTCGGTGAGCACTCTGCTCACTGGCTGGTGTGAGGAGGACCTCAAATACCCGGAGAGGTCCCTCGGCGTCGCGTGGGCTCGGCCCGCCGTGCCACCAGGGCGTCTTGCCATGCCAGTCCGCGCTGCGTGCGAGGCCAGGCAGACGTACTCCAGCGTGCATCCGCACCGATGTGCCTGGACATGCTTTACAGCCCTGGCTGGCAGCACGAGCGGGAGCTGAAAACCTCCGGGCCCCATCCTGCGAGGCACGTGGGTGGCGTCATGTGGGCGAGGAGCCCCGCTGGTTCTCTCGCGCTGCTCACATGGATGTTACCTCGCGCTGGCGTGCCCACAAAAGTTTGTAGGACAGGGCCCAAAGCAGTTGAAATGTGACATTTATTAAATAACGTCTGTATTTATTTTTGTTAGGGACTTTAAAAAATAATAGCCTGCTACGAATAGAGCAGACAATATAAGGTGAAGTCGCAAAGCCACTTCCAGTCGCCAAACACGGTCTGGTCCTGTAACATCACAAACTGCTCACTGATTGGGAGCGCTGTGGCATCCTAGCAGCAAAGCAACTAGGTAATAAAATTGAATACCATGACCTGTGTTGGCAGTAGCAACCATAAATTATTAAAAAGAAAAATCTAATTTGCTTTTTGTGATTTATCTGGTTTTCTGGTTTATCTCTGAGCAGGGAAATGGAGCAACTGGTCTGTTGTTTTTCTTCCTGATACATTTTAAAGCCAGGCCGTTGAGTCGACTGACCCACAGGACAGTTCCCAGGGTACTTGTCCTTAAAGACTGCACCTGGACTCATCCCTTATTTTGGGATTTAAAGTTACAGTCCTGTCTGAGTGTCACAGCTTTCAGTGTGGGCAGGGACTGTCCCTTTCTGTCTCTGGGTCCTCCCTGCTCTGAAGTTTGAGTGCTGAGCACTGGATGAGTATGTTACCTAAGCAAAAAAGGGATTGCATTTAAAAAACGACAACATCTGAGTTAGCATTAGAACCTGAGCCTGCCTCCACTTAAAATAAAATAAATAAACCTGCGAAATTTCATCTTCAGTTAATTGCCTCTGTATAAGCAATAAAACAATAGGGACCTGTAAAGCTGTCAGATGAACGACTCAATAACACATTTGTGTGCTAAGAAGATCACAAAGAGGAAAAGCAGTATTGCCTCTTCATTAGGCCTCGTAGGCTTCTCCTCCTTTCACAATCACATAAATCAGGAGTAACTACACTTCAGTCAGTGAAGCTGTTCTGCTGTAAAAGCAGTGTTTGTCAGGTAGGAATTGGGCTTTATGAATATATAAATTAGGATGCTGTTAAAAAGATTTGTGGGTTAATTTCCATTTGCTGTTGTTCCGGGCAGCTCCTGCCAGCCTCAGTTAGCGGAGCGTGGTGTAGCGTGGGGCGAAGAGAGGAAAGCAAAAGTGGGAGCCGTGCCCCAGCCTCTGATGGGAACGGGAGCAGGTCCCTGGATCCGCTTGCTCTTTTGGTGTTGTGGTTTGCTTTGTTTGGTTATCTATTGCTTTTCTTGAATAAGAGAAGACAGTTCGATGCCTTCTTTGTCTTTAGAGGTGAGGCAGACGTGTTCCTCATTGCCGTGAGCTTGTGTGTTTGCAGAAACGTGGAGCCTGTGGCAGCCCTGGAGCCCCTGCAGCGTCACCTGCGGAGATGGCGTCCGGGAGCGCTTCCGAGAGTGTCTCACCTCCTCGCCGGCGAAACCAGGCTGCGCTGGATCTCCAAAAGAGACCTCCTCGTGTTCCCTGGAGGATTGTTTGAGTACGTAGCTCTGCTGTCTTCTGCCTTGTCTCCCCTGGCAAAAGCAGGTGGTGTGTTATTTGAAGGGGGGGGGCATCACATCCCTGTGGTTGATGGGGTAGGGCTGGAGCATACATGTGTTTGTGGGACAGCCGGAGGCAGGGCTCCAAGATTTAGGCATGCTGTGGGTGCCGTGGAAGTGGTTGAAAATCTCCAGCATGGCTGAGGGTTTAGGGAAGGGCCGGAGGAGAGATCTCAGGCCCAGGGGAACATAATCTGAATCACAGGTTAAAGATTCCAGGCAGTGGAAATCTGTTAAAAATGTAATTTTCTGGCTTGCAACTAGAGGAGGCGTGTATTTTTGATGTAGTTTGGAACAGGTGTGGAAAAGCCTCGCCAGCAGTGAGAGTATCTGTAAAAGAGCTTTAGATGTGTGTAATTCCTAAAATGCATGGTGTGGTGGGATTCATGACAGCAGCTGACGCTGAGAAGTTCTCCAGTGTCACCTGCACAGGACCTCATGTTTTTTCCAGCTGAGCCTACTCTGCCACTTCCCTGTTTCCTGTGCTGCTTCGTAATCAACTTTCAATTTTTCTCTGCTTTGGTGGGAGAGACCAAAGGTCCGCTGGCTCAGAAACTGGCTGGTGTACCCGCTCCAGTGCCTCCGTGTCCCACAGGTGCCACAGCCTGGCAGGGATGGGGACGGGGAGGCAATCAGGGCTGTGCAGGCTCCTAGGCTCTTGGGCTATAATTTAACAAATTATAGCTGTAAGCTGTGGCAAAGCGAGCGGTGCCTTCTCTCTTGCTTTGGCTGCTTCCATGCCGCTGCTGGCAAAAGTGCAGTGTGGAGAACTGGAGTGGATCCAGCTGAAAGACGGCCGGTGTGGGGATTTAGGGAAGTTGCTTATCACATGGCCATTGCAGTGTTTGTGCCACTGAAAATGGAAGGACAGCAGAGGGGTAGAACATGTAGCAGCAAAATGCAGGACTACTTTTTCGATGGGAGTGTTGGCTTGAACCGGTTTCAAGAGGTTTGCTGAATGAAAGCGAATAGGCAGGAACGGAATGTGTTGTGGAGCACTGTAAGAAGTGGGTTAGTATTGAGCGAGAGGTCAGTCGAAAGGAAAATATTAAATTAATAAATAACGATGAATATTAAAAATGCTATTCCATCAAGGCAGGTTTTTGCATTTTGTCAGTTTTCATGCAGCACTTGAGATGTTTTAACAGATTATTGTTAAGGTTTCTGCTGTTCTTCATCACTAGAAAATGCTGGCTGTGCAGGTTTGCTTACACTGTGAAGCTGCAAGTGTAAGCAGAGAGGAACAGTTCAGATGTTTAGGGGCACGGTTTAAAGCTCGTACCCTGCTCTAGGGCTGCTTGTCTTTTCTGTGCCAGTCTCCCATCAGAGTGCTGAGGGCAATGGTGACACCAGAGAAAATCCATGGGTTAGGTGGTGTTTTTCCAGAGTTGCTACTGAGTTCTCCTGTTCTGTGCCTTGTATTACCTGCTGGAGGGGTCAGTGAATACTGAACTGGTTTGTTGATTGAACTCGGCTCCTTTTTGGCCAGTTTCACACTCTTCTGCAGCTCGGAGGGTGGTTACGGTGCACAGAACTGCTGCGGTCTGAGGCACCCCAGGGCAGGGTCTGCAGAGCGAGCGGACCTGAGGAACCCCCTCACATTCCTGCCGGGTCTCTGGTTTAATAAAGAGGGTTTGTATAGAGTCAACCCACACGCACAGGAGGTCTGCATCAGCACCCGTTGCCAGAGAATCATCTGGAGAAATCACTTGCTTCTGCCTTGCAGATGGTTTTTAATCATCCAGCTCCCAAGCCAGGCTGCTTCTTTTAGAGAGCTCCGCCTATCTGGTTCTGCCTCGTTGAGTCTGACGTCGCCCAGGCAGTGTCTTGACACAGTGTCCATCATCTGTCTGAGCTCGGGCTGGCAGTGTACCCCCCGTGCTCCCCCAGCTGTCCACCCCTTTCCAGAGCAGGCTGTTGTGGTGCAGCTATCACTGCAGTCGTTAGTCCAGCAGATGGAGCAAATGGCTGAAGAAATGAAACCAGCGCACGGCCTAAGGGCAGAGGTAGGTTGGGTGGCAAGAGGAGCAAACCTGGGTAACTAGATCCAGTTGATACAGCACAATGTGCATTACAGATAGGAAACTGTGTCCTTAGAAAACAACTGTGAGAAAACGGGACTGAGAGAAGGATGAGCAATGAATGGATTGCTCTGCACCAGCGCTACTGAACAGGGCAAACGTGGCTCCCACCTTCTCTGTTGAGCTCAGAACAGCAGTGCTCCTTGTTCTCTGGGCATGGTGGTGCTGGGCTCAATGTCAGTTTTAGGGACCCTCAGAAAATATTCAACAGGCAGCGTCGTTGTTCTTCATGCTGATGTCGAGCTCTCAGAGCGACATGAAGATCAAACCTAGGATCATGGCAGGATTTTTCAAAGGTCTTGGGGCTGTCTCACAGCCCTGACTCGAAGGAATGTGCCTCCAGCCCACCATCCGCTGCCTTGCACATCCACTGTTGTAGCAGCCTGGGACCTTCTGGCCTGCGTTTGTCAGTGTAATACATCCTGCACACTTAATAGTTCACTGCTGAATGAGCATTTTTTTTCTGGATTACAGGCAGTACATTCAGACTGATGTCTACTTCTCATTTTTCTGCACGTGCATTTTGTGTGGTGGGCAGGCACTGTGAGGCAGGCAGGAGCAGCTAGCAAGGCTTACAACAGACTGTCCATAACCCCGATGGGAGGCTCTGGGATCTGGATAAAACTAGGGACTGGGGGCAAGGTTGTGAAGTGGTTCTGTCTGAGCTCACTGCTTCATAACCAGCTCTTGACGACCGCATGTGGTGTAATGTACAGGTGAGAGGTTTAAATAGGGCTGTGAAAAGCTTTGAGATGTTGATATTCCCAGTTAGCAGAGTATTCTGCCCCGTTTGAAGGTCCATCTCTGGTTCACAACAGAAGAGTCTTAATACCAGAATGCCCATGGCACCAGAGCAATGGAACCTCAGTTGGGATCCTGCTGAACAGGGGAAAGGTTTTTGCCCTCTCCAGGGACACCACTGGGCAACAGCTGAAGAAGCGCCCCCAGATGGCTGCTCTGAAAAGTTATGCTTCCACTGCCAGTGCTCTCTTCAAACTGCAGAGCTCACAAGTCAATAACTCTCACACTTCTTTAAGCCATCCTAAAAATAATTTTGGAGTGATACCTGAACTACTAGCATCACTAGGGTTATTTTTACCCCTTTACAGCACTTCTCACCAGGAGATCTTGATGTACTTTGTAAAGGAGGACAAGTATTATTATCCCATTTTACACAAATATGGGAGTGTCTTATAGAAAGGGCAGAACAGGCAAAGGTAACGATTACATCTGAAAGGTCTTCGGGTCCCTTGATTTAAAGTGAGTAATCTGTTCCTGCCAGTTCAAAGTGATCAGTAGGAAGTCACCTACAGTGAGCAAATCTTACTGTACTGTATTAATTAATTGCTTTTGCTTTGTAGTATCCATCCTAAAATACCAAAATGCTGATGACAGTGCAGCTCTGGTGACAGACGTGTGTGCTCTTTGTTACAGGTATCAAGCCTTCCACCCCACCTTCTGTCCAGCCAGGAGAGGACCAGAAAGCAAATAACATAGTCACCATCACAGGTATCTCCTTGTGTTTGTTCATCATCTTTGCCACCGTCCTCATCACCCTGTGGAGAAAGCTCTGCAAAGCTCAGAAGTGCAGCGCCGCTGTGCGTCGGAACTCCGTCCACTCCCCTGGCTTTCGGAAAAACTCCGACGAAGAGAACATTTGCCAGGGCAACAAGCAGCGGGACAGCTTCACTGAGGCAGGGGATGCCCCCGTTAACATTCCTCTGACCTACAGGCGAAGCCTCCAGTTTGCCCAGGAAGACGATGTCTCTGGAAGCGAGAGCTTTCAGCCAAATGCCCAAAAAATAATCCCTCCGATCTTCAGCTACCGCCTCGCACAGCAGCAGCTGAAAGAGATGAAGAAGAAGGGCCTGACTGAGACCACCAAGGTGTACCATGTCTCTCAGAACCCCCTCACGGACACGGTTGTTGGTGCCACCACAATGCTTCCCCTGAGTGCAGAAAACCAAGAGGAGGCCGTGGCGAACAAATTTCGGATCAAATCTCCATTTCTGGACCATCCAGCTGGTCAGCCCAAATTCCCGGGAGAGGGCTGTAACCCTAGGCTGGATTTTCCGTTCTCCCAGGCCAATCCTGCGATGAGCCCCACGCAGACCTTGGTGAGGAGAGCTCATTTCAAACACCAGGATAACAGAGGGGAGGTGTCGGAGAGGGGCTGTCACAGGAACCCGCAGTTCAGAAGAACAGCCAGCTTCCACGAAACGAAGAAGGCCAGGCCTTTCAGAGAGAGAAGCATGTCCACCCTCACGCCCCGGCAGACCCCTCTTTACAACTCCAGGACCAGAACGTGGGAGCAGGGCTTGGAAGACAGAGCACGGCCGAAACTGAGAAACGCCAACCCGACTTGCGACAAGCTGGATCAAGCCCACGGCACCGTGCCGCCGTGCGAACCGCAGGGCCGCGGCACGAGGTGCCACCACAGGGCATGTCCCCCAGGGAAGAAGCTGGATCCTGTCACTGACCGCCAGCCTGCCGGTCAGGAGAGGGCAGCTGAAAAGGCCGAGCCCAGCCGAAGCAAGCGGGGCCCTTCGCCCAACCCCAAAGGGGAGTGGCGGAAGGAAACGGGGTCAGCTGGCAAAGATAATTACCAGAGAGGCCTAACGATCAGTCCTGCCCAGTACCGAAAGGACAAGTGCCAGAGCTTCCCCTTGGACCCTGAGTTTGCCTTTTATGATAATACCACCTTCGGTTTAACTGAGGCAGAGCAACAAATGATCGACCTGCCTGGGTATTTTGGCTCAAACGAAGAGGATGAAACGAGTACTTTAAGCATCGAGAAGCTGGTGATCTGAGGGACTCGGTGCGGCCCTACAGGAGGGGCGTGTGCGGGAGAGGATCTGCAGAATCTGCCGGCTTCTGATGGAAGGAGCAGTGGGAATTGTGTTTCCTCCGCTTGGAGAAGGAGGGAATTCCCAAAGTCTGACTTGTGGGAACGCATTCCTTCCTAATTACTGGAAAGTGCTTCCGTAGAATTATTTTTTGTATGTGTGTACCTAACAATACACACATAATACCCTGGGAAAGCTTGTGTCAGTGAAGGCATGACACAGGAATAACCCACGGGGGTTTATTGCATAAATCAGTCACATTTCATGCACCCTACATAACGAATCCCGTTGATCTGGCCTTTTCCACCTTGTGAAAACCTCGTGCTAGTAGATTACGGTATCCTAAAAGATCCGTTGTCCAGTATCCTCAAACATCTCTCCTAATTAGTGAATCATTTCCCATTTAGAAAACACAAACCCCAAGTTGTGAGCAGTTTTCATCATTTTTGTGGTCATTATTGAACTAGATTGATTGCCTGCGATTGTTCAGATAAGTCACATGGTGCTGTTTCTTTTAGCTGGTCGGATGAAAGTGCAAGCAACTGACACTGAACATTTGGGGAGAACTTAAAATTGAGGGGGTGTTCTTCATTATTCAAGACGGATGTTTTCTTTCTGCCAGTATTTATTCCAAGAAAATACAGTGATGTTCAAATATTTCCAGGAAACGAGTAGAAAAGAGCATGCTACCGGGAAGGGCAAAGAAATCCGACGATCAAATTTTAGCCCTCAGAAATGTTACTGGAGCATTTAAGCACCTATAAAAGGCAGTAAGAGAAGTGTTTAATCCCACAGCCTTTCTATAATCATCTTTGCCTTTATTAAGCATTTCATTTTGTGTGTGTAAACGAATTGACAATAATACTACTGCAGCAAGCTCAAAATAAATTATGAACAAAACCAACGAACAGCACATTTATTTCGTGAATACCCGTTTTGCGAACAGAAAGGATAAGGGCTTGATGTCTGATGATTCCCAGAGAATCTTAAGGTGAAGTACAAAAATTACGTTGTTTTTTTCCTGCTTTAAAATCAGAGCTTAAAAAATTGGTGATTACACGCGGCTGCAAGTATTCAGAGCTGGGTTGAAACCCCAGTTGACAACAGAGACAGAGCTCAGGCCAGCGAGAATGACTCAGAGAATTTGCTTGCCATTTGTTAGAGTAACCGCCTCTTCAGAGAGTGTGCAAGGAGAAGGGGGTGCTGTTGGGCACAGTCACTAAAAGAAAAGGTGCTGGCAGTTCAGGATGGAATGAGGGAAGGTAGGTTCAGGCAGAGAACTGTCAGTCTTCAGAAAACTCTCCCAGAAAGAGACTGATTTTTATGGGAGGGCTCGCCAAGGGAGGGTAGTCTCGGAGGAGCCAGCATCTCAGCGTTTGGCCGCCGGAGTCAGACTCAGCAGCTTTCTCTGGGGGTGACGTTTTCCAGCTGCTGCCGGAGCACAGGATCTGGCTCCGGGGGTGCTGAGAGTCGCCTCCTCCCCAGGAGCTGTTCCAGCACGCCGCGCCGCTGACCTGCAGCCCTGCGCAGGGTCAGTACCAGCTGCGTGTTCCCATTAACTGCCAGCTAGAAGTGCCTCTGAAAGCCTTTTAGAACACGTCCATGCTTGAGGACCAAAGCTAATCAAACATAACTAGTCTTTAAATTGACTTAAATGAGCTGGAAATCAGCCCTCTCAGGCAATTACTGCTTAGTGTACTTACCACCCCTGTGCTAAGGTAAACGTGGCTGTGTGAAGCGTGTTTGCCCTGAAGCAGTGATCCGTCAGCTTCAGAGCTACAGCACTACGAGATATATTTACAGCCTTGGTGAGCCTCGGCGCAGGAGATCCCGGAGAAACGGGTGATCAAACGTAGAGCACAACAACATTCAGGAAAACATAATACAACTTTCAGTGGGAGTTACCTGAGCATGATGGTAGCCTTCAGATCAAATTAGTACTTGGCTAGTGTGATTTTACACTATTTATTGAGATTAAAAAGGTTCTGGAACACTTAGGGTTTGTTGTAGGAGCTGTAGGGTCCTGCCCAAAACCCTTTGACTCCTTCATCTCCAGCACTGGAGGTAGGGCAGAGGAGGGGATGCCCTGCTCTCTTCTTTCTGCAGCCTCTTCTCAACAGCCCCATTTACTGTCTGAGAGAGGAAAAAAAACCCAAATCTTGGTGCTGACTGAAGGCAGTCCAACTGTAATGGCTCTGGACTGAAGAGGCTTTACATCACTCGTGGCTGTGGGGGAGCTGGACTGGGTGGCCTGCTGCTCGATACTCCGCTATCAGCTGGGTCCTTGGCTGCTCAGGGAGCTATTGAACCCCTAATGCTGGCCGTTTGTAGCTGATTTCCAGCACGCAGAGGTGACTTTCACCTGGCTGTAATCTTTACCCTGCTTCCCTAGCCCTTCACCGGTGCGGTCTCGCCAGGACATGGGCTTTAGGAGCACATCTCGCTGGAGCACGGACCCATTGTGCGCTGGTGTTCATTTGCAGTCATTGGGAATAAGTGAGAACGGGGTTTAACTGCTTGAAAAAGCAGAGGGACCAAATCAAGTTTTACACTGACTATTCACATCTGCGTTGTCTTCAGGACAGCTTGAGCCATGGAAACCAAATTTACCTTGCAGACCCTCTAAACTACCCAGGACAGCAGGTGCAAAAACACCAGAGACAACAACAAAACAATGAAATTCTTGCATTACGAGTCTTCTCAAGATTTTCATCCTAACTTCTGATCAACTTCCTACTGTTTAAAAACAGATACAAAGCATTAAGTCCTACTCAGATGCTTTTATTTCACAATTACGGCTATATAATACAAATTATATATTATTCTAAAAGCAAATAAATGGAAATGAACTACCAGTTTAAAACTTACTGTAATTCAGAAAAAAATAGACTTATCCTACAACATGGTAGTTACATTATTTGCATCAAGCTGATATTACTGTTCATTTTTAACTGCAGTTATTGTGGAAAATAAATTTTCAGTATTCTATTTCTTTCAGTTATTTATGTTGCTCTTTAGTTTCACTCAGAAGAGGCAGCGAAAGAAGCGTGCCTTGTGTTTCAATCACTTTCCACTTTGTTTCTTTACTAAATCAAAGTAGTCTGGTAAATGACACGAGAACGTACAAATGAATCACGACTGCATTTTTCGAACTCCTAAGAATATCTGTGCTCATCTTAAATTTAGTAAAATCTGCCTAATTTAAATCTGGGACTTAAATTTGGTTGGCAGCACTGCGTTTGATTGCATTAGCATGTTACAGTGTGCTATATAAATGGATCTGCAGAGGGAAGCTGTTGGCAATGAAATGCAGTGTGAACATTGTCCACGTTGTGGGGACTTGCTCCAAAGCAGCCTTGGAAGAAGCCTGACTTCAAAGTAGTCTGGATGGTTGTTAGCTGTTGGGGCGTATCCATCTTCTGGTGTGGTTTCACACACTCTAGAAGAGTTCTGCAACTGGCAGTTGGTGACCACAGTGAGAGTTACCTAAAAACGTGTTCCCAACCCAAGTCAGAACACTAGTGAAGGCACAACAGGTGAAGTCTGACTCCTTATCACTTTGTGGTTTCCATTCTTGTAACTCAGGCACTGGCTGTTACAATCAAGATGAGAAAGATTTAGCCCTGGAAGGGTACAGATAGCTAAAAGAACACTCTTGAGCATTCAGGGTCCAAGCTTTTCATAAGCACTCTACAACGAAGTCCCAAAAACTGCTAAAAAAGAAAGCCACGGTTATTTCAGGACTGAGATCCATATATTTTCCATTAGACTGTTGGCTGGCTGTGCTCAAACAACTTGCAACTTTTGCCTCGGCTAGTAGAAACAGACGCAACTACAGTTACCACAGTGCAGTTTTGGCAATTGGCAGCAGCAGAGGGCTGGCTATTAATGTACACAATTCTTTACTTCCCAAAGCAGCAGATTTCAGCCGCCCTGACTGTTCTCACCGTCTCCACTCTCGCTGTCAACAAAGAACGGAGCCCGGATTTTCATGGCCACGTATTTGAGCGAGTACCACGTCCCGTGCCACGTAGACCAGATGATGCCGTTGTCGTGGGATCCGTTGTACCTCCCTGTTTTGTAGTATCGCCCGTTGAGGTTTACGGCGTGGCACCTTGTAACAACACAGAGGAGGTAAAAAGGAGACTGTTTAGCATGGAAAGACGTTGCGTCATCACAGCAAGGTACAATTTTCACACACCATACATTTGGAAATACTAGGGGTGGGATTCATGGACACGTCCAGACACCTAGATATATCCGTACTGAACTGGTTATGGTCCTACTATAGGCTATGGAGAACTGTTTAATACAATCCTTGGAGCCCAGAGGAGTATGGGGGTCATCCTAACGTAGACACCTATTCTGGTCAGGCAATTCAACCTGTTGGCTACTTTGAGTGTACCAACCAGGGATGTGATTCAGATACCTAAACAGAGGTGTGTGATGTCAGTTGGTAGCCTTCAGCTCAAGTATAAGCAGCTAAACATCAACACCTAAAAATGCAGATGTTTTTTAGTGAAGTTGAATTTCACCATTGATGTACATTTTTGTAGGTCCACTGATTCTCACTTTGTTTGTGATCAGGACCTAGCCTAAACAAAGAAGAGGCTCATCCTGCCCTAAAGCAGAGGAAAAACGCCTGATAACGGGGTGTTTACACTCCCAGGTCTAGTGAACCCACAACCCTATTAGTTGATGTATGGGTCACGCCCAACCAGAAAATGTACAATCAGGAACAGTAAGGGGTAGCTCATCCCCTAGACAAGTTCCATAACAAAGAAATTCATTTGTGCACACTTCATCTTCCAGTGGCTATGACTTTTCTTTCTTGGAATATAATCCAAAGCACCTCCAAGGAACTTTCAATCAGGCTTTTTTCCCTCTGGGACACTTCTCCTTCACTTTTATTCTGGCCCATTTTCTTAAAATGAATGCAACTTACCTGCTTGGCTTCATAATGAAAGCAGCAGATGGCTTTCCTGATGGCCTGAACATGGCAGACTTAGCCATGTGAGGTGATGTGCTCGCAGCAACCTCCGACTGCTGTAAGGCGTGTAAGGTGTCTCGGCTGTACAGTCACCCACACCCTATGCCTCTTCCCAAGGGCTCAACCATTCTCCATACCTGTTAAACCACCAACCACCCTTGTTCTCCAACGCGCAGTTGCCTGCCAGGAATCGATCGTGATCCTTGTCAGATGTGGTGAACTGCATCCCTTTGTGAGAGGCTGACCACTGGTCTTCAAAATTGCTCCCACCAGACAGAGCGTCGCCGGCGTTACCGGAGTAGGTGCCAAACCATAACCTGTAGTTGTCCTGCAACAGTATGTGAAACACGCCTTTGGTATCAGCTCTCATTTTTGAGATTTCCTCTGTCCATTGTATCCCCTGTCAAAGACATGACTGTTGAAGTCACAGCTGACTTTTAGCTCCATGCTTTAATGGTACTCGTGTAGATCACCACTGGATTTAAACTTCCAAAAGCAGTTACCAATTACTACTGCTGCTTAAGAGGGTTTCAGGTTTTATTGTCTTTTAATACTCATTTGATACTCTACACAACAATCTGGAAGGCTTTCCCTGGCTCGTTGACAACACCTGTTGCAGGAAAATGTGCCAAGTAGATGCTCTCACAAACTGCTCGTGGTTCAACTAGGACAACTCCTGTAGGAATTTTGCTCCTCCAAGGCCTGGAAGCCATCTGATTTTTAGCTAAATGGTCCTGTTCTGGTGGGAATACTTAGTTCCAGTGTGCACAACTAGCAGATCTGAGAGACATTTGATAAGAGAGGGATGATTACTTCTGTGGTGAGGCCTTTTCCTGTTATTATATTCCACTTTTATAAAAAAAGTAGTAAGGCTATTTTCAAACCTTTTCATAAGAAAGCTCTAATTGCAGACTGAACACATTGGGGTGGTGAAGAAGTTGGAACTAGAACTGATCCATGCAGGGAATTTGGGCTACTTACAAATAGGGTTCAGAGATGCAATCCTACAAAGAACTGCCCCTGCACTGAGCAGGATGCCGTCTGTCCAAAGCTAGAAAGCAAGCATGGAAATACAGGAATGTGCCTGGCTTTCTCTGGACTTTCTCTGTGTGTACCACTTAGGGCTGCAGTTACCTCTCTTCAGGACAGGAACTTGCAACTGCTCTTTCAAAGCTTTGATTAGAGTTTTAGTTTTTTTGATTAGGTTTTCTTTTTAAGCAAAGTAGATGGGTTTTGTTTTAGTGTTGTTTTTTTATGTGATAGCCTGGGACACTCTCCTGGGAAGCAGCAGAGCAGCGCCCAGTTTCCTTGCAGAGGTTCTAACCTGCATCTCCTCCCTCATGGAAGGCTGTTTTAACTGTGAGGCCAGAGGTAAGTGCACATGGGATCTCCCCACACCCTGTGGCAGAGAGCTGCCCGACGCTGTGCAGATGCAGGTGCCCCACCCTCAGAGATAAAACAAGCAAATCACCACTCTCTCCATTTCTTACCTGCTCATTGTTGAGCTGGAAATTTTCATAGACTGCATAACGTCTTTCCCCATGCCAGTCCATCAGGTCAATCTTTAATGAGCTTTCTCCTAAACACAGAGTAGTGCCTTTTTAGATCAACTATCACATGCAAATTGGAAGGAAAACTCTGGAAGGAAAGTACTTGCACCTCTACTGAGCAGGTCATAGATGTGATCGTTGCCCAGCCAGTACTCATCAGTCTTGCCTTGGAATTTTCCAAATCCCAGTTTGTAATCATCCCACTTCCTGAAGCAGATACAAATATCAATTTCAGCATGCAGGGGTAACAGCAAGTGTCATAGAATCACAGAATGGTTTGGGTTGGAAAGAACCTTAAAGATCATTTAATTCCAACGCCCTTGTCATGGGCAGGGACACCTCCCACCAGACCGGGCTGCCCAAAGCCCCATCCAGCCTGGTCTTGAACACCTCCAGGGATGGGGCATCCACAGCTTCTCTGGGCAGCCTGTGCCAGTGCCTCACTGCCCTCAGAGTAAAGAATTTCTTCCTTATATCTAACATAAACCTACCCTCTGTTACTTTGAAGCCATTCCCCCTTGTCCTATCACTACACCCCCTGACAGAGTCCCTCCCCAGCCTTCCTGTAGGCCCCCTTTAGGTACTGGAATGCTGCTGTAAGGTCTCCCCAGAGCCTTCTCTTCTGCAGGCTGAACCCCAAATCCCTCAGCCTGTCTTCACAGGAGAGGTGCTCCAGCCCTCTGATCTTCTTTGTGGCCCTTTTCTGGACTCATTCTAATACATCCATGTCCTTCTTTTGCTGGGAGACCCAGAGCTGAAGGCAGCACTCCAGGTAGGGCCTCACAAAAGCAGAGCAGAGGGGGAGAATCCCCTCCCTCGCCCTGCTGGCCACGCTGCTTTTGATGCAGCCCAGGATATGGTTGGTTTCTGGGCTGCAGGCACACATTGCTGGCTCATGTTGAGCTTCTTATCAGCCAACACCCCCAGGTCCTTCTCCTCAGGGCTGCTCTCAATCCATTCTCTGCCCAGCCTGTGTTTGTGCTTGGGATTGCCCCAGCCCAGGTGCAGGACCTTGCACTTGGCCTTATTGAACCTCAAGAGGTTTGCACAGGCCCACCTCTCAGGCCTGTCAAGGTCCCTCTGGATGCCATCCCTTCCCTCCAACGTGTCGACTGCACCACTCCGCTTGGTGTCATTGGTAAACGTGCTGAGGGTGCACTCGATCCCACTGTCCATGTCACCAACAAAGATGTTAACCAGTGCCTTTCCCAGTACTGACCCCTGAGGAATACCACTTGATACTGTTCTCCACCTGGATGTTGAACCATAGACTGTAACCCTTTGAGTGCAACCATCCAGCCAATTCCTTACCCACTGAGTGGTCCATTCATCAAATCCATGTCTCTCCCATTTAGAGACAAGGATATCATGGGGGGTAGTGTCAAATGCTTCGCACATGTCCAAGTAGATGGCTGGAGTCATCTCAGTTGCTCTTCCCCTAACCACCAATGCTGTAACCCCATCACAAAAGGCCACCAGATCTGTCAGGCACAATCTACCCTTATTGAAGCCATGTTGGCTGTCATCAATCACCTCCTTATTTTCCATATGCTTTAGCAGAGTTTCCAGGAGGATCTGCTCCATGATCTTGCCAGGCACAGAGGTGAGACTGACTGGCCTGTAGTTCCCCGGGTCCTCCTTTTTTCCGTTTTCTAAAATGGGGGTTATGATTCCCCTCATCCAGTCAGTGGGACCTTCCCCAGACTGACATGACTTTTCAAATAGGATAGTTAGTGGCTTACTAACTACATCAGCCACTTCCTTCAGGACCTACAGAGGTATCTTATCAGGTCTCATGGACTTGTGCACCTTCAGGTTCCTCAGATGGTCTTGAATCTGATCTCCTCCTACACTGGGAGGTTCATCATTCTTCCAGTCCCTGTATTTGCCTTCTCGGGCCCGGGCCACGTGGCTGGAGCTTGTCAGGGAAGACTGAGGCAAAATAGTCATTAAGTACCTCAACCTTCTCCATATCCCGGGTGACCAGGTCTTCCGTTTCCTTCCAGAGAGGGCCCACAATTTTCCTAGTCTTCCTTTTATCACCAATTCACCTATAGAACCCTTTCTTATTACCCTTGATGTCCCTGATCGAATTAATTCTAAATGGGCTTTGGCTTTCCTACCCTGACCCCTGGCTGTTTGGACAATATTTGTGTACCCCTCCCAGGTTATCTGTCCTTGCTTCCATTCTCTGTAGGCCTCCTTTTTCTGTTTAAGTTTGGTCAGGAGCTCCCTGTTCCATGCAGGTCTCCTGGTGTTCTTGCCTGACTTCCTCTTTGTTGGGATACATCGCTCCTGAATTTGAAGGATGTGATCCTTGAATATTAACCAGCTTTTGTGGGCATCTCTTCCCACCAGGGCTTTGTCCCAGGGTACATTACAAAGCAGATCCCTGAAGAGGGCAATGTCTGCTCTCTCAAAGTCCAGAGCAGCAAGCTTGCTGTGCTCCCTCCGTGCTGCTCTCTGAATGCAAAATTGCACAGTTTCATGACCACTGCAACCAACGCTGCCCTTGAGTTTCACATTCCCCACCAGCCCCTCCTCGTTGGTGAGAATGAAGTCCAGCACAGCACCTCTCCTCGTTGGCTCCTCTGTCAAATGGAGAAGGGAATTGTCATCAATACATTCCTGGAACCTCCTGGATTGACAGGATTAAATGTCAGTTTGTGACACTTAACTGTGGTAACAAGTAAATCTTCAGCTGCATCTTTAGGTCCTTTTAGAAAAGTATCTCATTCAGCACGAGCTGAGCTGAGATTTGTCACTCTGCCTCAGAAATATGTATGACACATCTTACTCCCTCGCCTGCTAACCCTGTGCACACACATATATTGGAATCAATCCTTCACACTGCCAGATACAGTGCCTGCAGAATGAAGTTGTAAGTTAGATGGAAGAGGAAAGTGGTAGCTGTCATATTTGTCTTCAGCAAAGCATCTGATATCGTTCTTCAGAAGGTCATAATTCATCTTCACTCCTGACTGGAAATTAATGTTGCAGTCTAAAATATACTACAGTCTTAGATGCATGAAGTGAAGTAGTGAAGAATCAGAAAATGAACAGAACCTGCAAACAAAAGCTTCCAGATGAAGCTGAAAGGAAAATATCTGGGTCTGCTTTGTGTTCCTGTTCCACTTAAATCTATTTTTAATTCATTGACCACTCTCACCTCTGCTTCTTTGCAGTATCACTGTCTGCATGTGCCAACTTGTCCTTTAAAGATGCATACTTACTTTTCATCACAATTTCTGGCTTCATAGTTCTAAGAGAAATCTCATGTTGTTCCTTTCTCCTCATCATTTCATTATGTTAAAATCTCCTCTGATATTTATGGGCTATCTTTGATATAAACCTATATGTCCTGCGTATTGATATTTCCAGTTTTAGTAACCCTGTGTTTATTCCCTCTCTCGGGTTGTTAGTAGGGATTTTAATTCTGCCTGACCTACTTACCAGCCAATGCTACTCTTCAGGATGATTTTCATTGGCATAAATTCACCTTTGCTGAGAGCTGAACTACCACGGCTAGAGAGCTACCACTCTCTGGGCAAGCTATCTTAGAGCCAGACAGTTGAGGTAGCTTTGCAATGAATTGCACTCTATTTAAGAGATGGTGGACACACCCTACAAGTGTGTGTGCTGCAACAGTGAATTAATCTGCAGGGGGACATTTCTTCTTCATAGTGCCAGTAGAGCATCTCGCCTCCTAGAGATTTCCAGGAGGAAATAATTTCTCTGGGCTTTTGCATAAAGAAAGGTTGATTTGGACCTGTAGTTTTGCATCTTTGTGAATGATCTGAATATGAAAATAAATTTTACTTCATGCTGAACATGATTCCTGATATGAGAACAGATAAAACATTAAGTGGGCCTCAGTCTATTTGCTGACGCAGTTATCTGCCAATTTAGAGGCTTTGGCAGACAGTTGTCTCCTATCATGACAAAATAGCCTAGATATCAGGAAAAAATTCTTTACCATGAGGTTGGTCAGACACTGCAACAGGCTTCCTAGCGAGGTGGTTGATGCCCCATGTGTGTCAACGTCCAAGAGGCATTTGGATAATGTCCTTTATAACACAGTTTAATTTTGGTTAGCCCCAAGGCAGTCAGGAAGTTGGACTCAATGATCTTGTTAGGTCCCTTCCAACTGAACTATTATGTTCTGTACAAACAAATATGCACACACATACACATCTACTCAAATGCAGGCAAGCCATGCAAAAGGCATTATAAATCCATCCTGAAAATGGCCTCCTGCTACCAATACGTACCCACACTTTGCCCTAATGCAAAGAGTTACCATAATTAAAGTCTTGTCTTGCATATCCTGCTTCTTGAACTTCGGGTTTTGCCACCAGCAGGGCCGAGTGTGGGAGCTGGAGGCCTCACTGAGGGACCTGTTGATGCAACCACGAGGCACTCACCTGTTGAAATTCTCTTTGCCGTTACTCCGCCGCTGAATTACGGTCCACCCACCACCATCAGACATGTCACAGTACACCAGGAAAGGCTCTCGATCTGCTCTGGGCCTGATCCGGTAGTAGCCGTTTTTGGTCTTCTTCCTATTATACACCGCAGAGCAGTCTGGGCAGAACGGTATCAGCTCGTTAGATGGGGGAAAGCAAAGGGCTACGTGCAGACAAGAGCAGACATGGTTCAGAGGCCGTACACGGACACTTGGCCAGTCTGTGTGAAGCTCAGTAAGCCCAGCAGGGCCAGAGCAAATGGGTCAGAAATAAATTAGTAAACTGCTGTGTTTGCATTGCAGCTGGGCCTGGCGTTGAGCAGCAAGGCTTCAGAGCCTTTACAGCCCCCTGAGAGGGTCGTTCCCAAATGATCAGTGGGACGGGACAGATGCAGCTCAGACGTGAGCACTGTGGGACCAGGGCTGGCTCTGTCAGCAAGCGCCAGGCAGAGAGCAAGGGATGGCAAGGGGGTTAGCTAGGCCCAACTGCTCTGAACGTCTCAGACTCAGGGAATGGTGCAGACCTTAATATCATTTGCAGTGAAGCTAATTTCCATGTGGAAGATTACCTCAGCTGTACTTTGGACTGGATTGGGGGGCCTGAACTTTCTAAAACCAGAGGCTAAGTTCCGTGACTGGCTCTAGCAAGGCTTCATACTTTCAACGTAATGCTCATCAAGGACAAAATCTTGGCCACAGCCCACGACTCCAATCGTACATTATTATCGAAGTGACAGCAAGGAACAGAGCATGCACGTGTGCTGCTGCACGGCAGAAGTGATGGAAGAGCTGAAGAACAGGGAAGCTGGATTCCTCCCAACAGGTTTCAGTGCCTGCAGCTGGGCCGTGCGCTTTGGGCTCCCAAAGTCACTGGGGGAAAATGGGCTTTTCAAGAGCAAGACCCATCTTTTCCTACAGCAGACGTCTAAGGCAGGTCTGACGGAAAAGAGCTGAGAGGTGCCTTTTCCTCTCTGCACCGGAGTCTTGGGATGCAAGCCCAGCTGCACATGTCTGTGTTGTACCTGGGTGGTAGCTGCCTAAATCTGGGCCAGCTGACTGCAGCCCCAGGGGAAGTCTGCTGGTATCAAGGCCACCAGTCTGCCCTTCGCCTTCCCGTGTATCTGACTGCATTTTAAGACTATCTGCTTTAAAAATTAAAAAAAAAAAGAAGTTAAATAATTTTTCAGCAGAAATAAAATATGACACATGTGGCACTGAAAGACAAACTGAACATTTCTGCAAGCTGAAGTTTCCACATATGCTACTGCAAAATGTACCTTGGTCATAGACTATCAAATTTCCACTGGTTGTGGGTAAAAGTGTCTCATGCTGCATGCTCCTGTTGCTTGAGAACAGACCGCTTTTCGTTTTATGGTAAGTGTTCTCCAGAATGTCCTTCAGCTGCAGTTCATATAGGTAAAGCAAATCTTGAAGCTGTTTTAACCTTTGTCTTAATTTATTGTTGTCTAGGAGGCAAATATCTTTATCCTATGGAGAAGAAAAAAAAGAAAGAACAAAAAGCACACTTCAATCACTGGTAAGAACAGAGGGGCAGTGAGAGAATGATGTCTCCTCTACTGAGGATCAAGACGATTCAGTCGTAGCCCCTCCCTAAGGTACATGAATCTTGCAGCATGGGCTGTTGAGTTGAACCCAGTGGAAAAGTTTTTTGTTTTGTTTTGTTTTGTTTTTTCAATGGTCTTGCCACTGATCTGAGCGTTGCAGAATATCGTCAGATACGCAGAAAATTACTTGGGACAAAAGTCATTCAGCTTGATTACCATTTAATGAAATCAAAGGGAGTTTTGCAGACTATGAAACTGCCCAGGGAAATCAGAGGGGAAAAACCTGGTTCTTGCACTGCAGCCAGGCCAAACCAGTGAGGTTACAGAAACATCTTGTAAAACTGGAAGATAAAAGAGCTGAAAAGCAGTGAGCCTACTGGGATCAGTGGAGTAACTTCAGAGCTGCATTACTGTAACCAAGACCAGAATCTGGCTCAGGCTGGCTGGGATAAACATTTTCAGCAACAACCTAGTCTGTGGCGGATATTACTCCGTAAGTAACATCAACAAAACAGAGCAAAATCTCCTCCAAGACAACCAAGAAATGGTGTGCACAAGAATTACTTGCTGTTTTTGCTCTGAGCAAGCTGGCTTGAGCGATACCAGAGCAAGACCAGTTTTAGGCATAAGAGAAACGAGCAATTGCCCAGGACAGCAGGCTGCTGAGCGTGCTAAAACACAATTGCTGAGCTGCCTGCTCCTTTCCTCAGCCTGTTTGTTTTCCTACACAGAGGAGGATTTCCAGGTTGGAAGCACATGGGAACCTGCTGCAGACAGCCCCAAGCTCACCTAGCTCTCTTTGCCAAGCTCTGTACCTCCTTGAGTTGGCCCAAGAGTAATTTGCTCATCACATGAAAACAGATTGCCTCAGACTATGACTAGCTCCTCTTTCCCCTTTCCCTGCTTTTTGAATTGCAGTGAATAAAAAGAAGGCAGTTTTCCCTGAGGGAATGGAGTGGAGTATTTTTTTACTGGCCATAAAATCAAATATATTTTTAAAGGCTTTTTTGATGTTGTTTTTAATTCTTGGCACTGTCAGTCCAGCCATGTGGAGAGTTGCCCAGCCCATAATGCTGTGAAAACCCTATGTTATTAGGACCGAAAGAGTAACCTTCCTTTAGCCACAGGCAGCTCTTTGCTCTGCTCTTGCAGGCCCAAGTCTTTTGTAGGGGAGCACCTACCTCTGCATAACTGGAAATGATAACCCACTGGCATGCCGCAGAGAAGCTGTACAGACTCTTGCTGAGAGATACGCACCGAAAACCTGTGTGCAGGTGAGCCAAAGCTGACCAGAAGGAGCAGCAGCCACCAGGGCATCAGCAGACCCATTTCTTATTGCCTGAAAAGAAGCATTGACAAACTGCACTGGCGGCTTCTTACCCCCCCATCACAATCACATTTAATTCTCCAGGATTCATTAAGGAGGTGGCTTGAAACTACAGGCAGGAAAAAATAGGGAAAAAAATGCATGTTAGTGAGAGGCTGAAGCACCAGTGCAGTGTGCTGACGCAGGGACCTAGGCTTTGGTCCAAGCTCCCTCTTCCCTGGAGGAATAAACACTTGGTGCAGCTCTCCAGCAGCCTCTGCCCTTTCTCCCAAGTGCCCACGCACACAGGAAGTTACTTAGCAAAAACGCCTCCTTGGAGTACTCCTTGCCAAAGCAGTTGGCCAAAATCTCATTGTTCTTATTTGAGCTCCCCAAAGTTGACAGGAATTTTGCCTCCTGGTTCAGCGAGCATAGGCATTGCCCCTCTGTGGTCCACGGAGCGCTCTGTCAGTATGGGAGCTGCAGAGTGGGCACAGAGCGGGTGTGGGACAGTTTTGCTCAGATTTCAGTAGAAAAAATGAAAAAAAAAAATCTTTGCTGCTGGCCTGCCCCAGCACACAGACAGGGCTTCAGCCTGAGAGGCTCAGCTAGAAAAATGCTAAGCGGCCACCACTGGGAAGATGCAGCTGAATGCATGTGAACAGTACAAATTGTTCGCAGTATGATGCTGTAAGAAAATATATCAGAAAGAATAAAAGAGCCTGAAAAACAGGATAAAACAACTCCCCCACTTCACATCTGGAAGTGCTGCAGAAACTTGGCTACCCAGATCTATGTTCCCAGTGGCTTGCTTAGTTTCAGCTACGACTCTAGGAGCATCACCCCAGCTGCTTATGGAGCTGGCAGAGCTGCCGTGGCAGGGGAGCTGCCTGAACAGCCAGGCAGGCCAGGGCCCAGAGCAAACAGAGAGAAGAAATTCCCTGTGGAAATCACTGATAAAAGATGCTGCGCAGGTTTTCACTCCAGCACGTGGCATTTTTTTTTTCAGATGGTAGAGAAAAGAGTATTATAGCATGGTTCACCCAGCCCACGACCTCTGGTACTTCTCATTTACGCTGCCCTGCAGCTGGGTGCTGGTGCTGTGGTCAGAATCAGGCCCAATGCAGAGAATGTGCGTGGAGGCAAAAAGCTAACAGGAAGGATGGATGTGAGCAATGGCTCCTGAAAAATAGATAGTGAAGACCGGAGGGGAAAAAAAGCAACTTTGTCTATGCCTTTATCAACATATATTAAATCCACATACCTGTAACTCGCCTTTCCTTCAGACCTCCTTCTGATAAGATTATCTCCCTTAAAAGTCAACTGCAAAAGAAAGTGGTAATAAACCTGGCTGTATTTCTAGAGGTTGAATAGATTTTTCCTTTCCAGATGGCCCACATCAAGTGCTCAGAGGGACATTTCAGTGCACTAGGCAGTTCCACACAAAATACACTCGCAGTTTTACCCAAACCCTTATTTATCTGCTGTTACCCAATACTCATCCTGCTGCTTCGCAGTAAGAATAAGCAACAGTTACGTTTTTATCAGCGGTGCTCTCCAAAATAGAGGACTCTGCTGGTTGCGCACCATCACCCACCTTATTTGACTGTGAAGCTCAATCAAGACTGACTTGTTTAAGTGTTTATATGAATCACTCAGACTAATGCTCCCTGTGGGAGTTTTATCTCACATTTGATACAGCCAGGCTCGTTTCAGTAAGTCTTGCAAGGTGGAATGAACACAGCTTTTGTGTTCAGTGTTTCTTTTGCCGTTTAATCAGGTTTATATGTAAAAGCACAGTACAGCTGTAATGCCAAAAGAGCTGAAAATTTGAACCAAGAAGTGAACAGGGGAATATTAAGCAAGATTTGCTATTGGACTGAAATCTCGGAAGGTTTGCAGTTGCGTAACTCTCCTCAGAGGTGGATCATTAGATTTGCTAGTTAACATAAACAAGGACATTTGTGAAAGTGCGGGAAAAAAAACAACAAAACACAACAACAGATGGGTGCCTCCCTTTGTGTTATGGACAAGGAATTACGGATTATTTTAAAGACAATGCTCCTTTTTACAGAGCTGCGGTCAGAGGAGAGACTGTGGGGCCAAAAAGCAAGGCGTGTAAGCCCATCAGAAACTTCTGTTTTACTCTTGAGTAAAGGAGGACTGCACAGCTATTACAAAGTACAGCAATGCTGTTTATTTCTTAAAAACTGCATTCCTCTTCTCCCTCAAGAGCAGCTGACCCATTTCACTGCCAAAAGATTATGTAAACAGTACTTTTCTTCTCACTTGTTCTCTATCCCTGTTTTGAGGCGGGTTTTGGAAGCTGTTTTGGAAGCCCCCGAGCACACGGGAGCTGTGTGCTGTTTTCTGGGGCTGTGTCGTTTAGCTCTTCTTGTGCTTTCAGCCACAGCGCCTCTTTCTCAGCTCGAGAAAGCCAGACAGCACTTGAGACACCGTGCACCAATTTATTCTCTTGTCTACGTGGCCAATGTGCATGTCCCCAGTGTGTGATGGGCCCAGGCCAGCAGTGGCAGCACCGGAGTCGTGGTGTGGGCATGGTGTGGGCAGCCATGGGCGTCCACAGGGCCAGGGAGCAGCAGGCCCCAGGCCTCCAAATCTTGCTGGTCTCTTGTGGTGGTAGAGCTGCTGACCCAGTAGGGGAACAACTTGTGCATATACGTTATGTGACTGCAAATTTGCAGGAGTAGGACTCAAAACTCAGCCCTCCATCAGGAACCCCCAAAGGCCTCTCAGAGCCAAGAGGCCTGGAGTGCTCTCGTGCTCTCCTGCACCGGTGGTAACCTCACTGATGTCTGCAAGTGAAAAACCCAGTCAGCTGGAACATGTTTCTTGCACGTTTCATGGTGAACTTATTTTCACAGGCTAGAAGAAGCTTTAGGAACATCTGAAGCACCGGAGAGGGGCTGCCACGGGGTTGAGTTCATGTGAGGTGGCTCTAGCAGGAGGGTGTGCTCATGTACTGCTTCACTGGCCCTGAGGTAAAATAATAAAGTCATCATAAAGAATGTGGACAGTGTGATCACTAACGTTTCCTCACAGATGTTGAAAGTCTCTAGGCAATGGGGCTGTAAATGCTTTTTTTTTTTTTTTTTTTCTGGAATACACATGCTTCACACATATACTGCAGTGCAAATTCCTGTTTAGTTATTTGGAAGGAGATCAAATTCCCTCTTCATAAGACACTCAGTGATCTTGTCAGCAAACAATAACCATTTCATTAACCAAAAACCTCCCCACCCTGCTTTCCTCCTCCCTCCTCCCTCCTTCCAGCAAAAGTACGTAGGTGCTGAATAACAGTCATAAAAAAGCTGTTATTCATACATTAAACGCACAGCCAGCACAGCAAGAATGCAAACTGGTGGATAAAAGTGAATGAATAGAGGGGCTCTGGGACAGCTCTTGCTATTCCTGCAGATATGGTGTGTTGGGCAGACAGAGCTGCCCAGGATGAAGACATGAAGATGACACTGAGTGGACATTCACCTCCTCTACAGGGACTGATTGAACACTGCAGCTGGAAGACTGGTGGCATCTTGAAACTCTTCCAAGACAAGTTTATCTCCCAAACAAGTTCCCAGGTGTTTGTTTGTTCTTAAAGCAGTAAGGAAGAAATGAGCCAGCTGCCCCAGACTCCAAAGGAGTTAGAGACTTGAGGTTTTCATAACAAGAATCTGACTACCTACTAGTGCCCTAGGAAAATTTGGAGTAGTCCACAGCCAGCTCCAGTCAAAACAGCTCATTCACACTGAATTCAGGTGCTTTGTGCATTTGACATTATTTTTGTACCTCTCCATCACATTCCACTTGAACATCCTGCTCACTGGGGGAGACCACAGACCGAGTTTCCTTAGGAAAAAATTCTTTACTGTGTGGGTGGCCACACATTGGAACAAGCTTCTTAGTGAAGCGGTTGATGTCCCGTTCCTGTCAGCGTTCAAGATGCATTTGTTAATAATAAGATGCTTTAACTTTTGTTAGCCCTGAAGTGGCCACGCAGTTGGACTAGATGACCTTTGAAGGTCCCTTCCAACTGAACTGTTCTGTTGTTTGCAGGTACTGCAGGTGTGGAGGTACCAGCAGCCTTCAGGCTCTCCATGTGCGAGCTACTATTCATCTTCTGTAGGAATGTGGGCTGCCAAGTTTTTTAAGACGATGTTAATTTATGAGGTCTGAAACATTTTTTTTTTTATCTAACGATAAAGGGTTTCATCAAAAGGATGTTAAATTTAAAATATTAGGATGACTTCAGCCACCGTAGTTTCAATATATTAAATAACCGAAACCAGCATATATGTATTAAAAGTCTGTGGCTTGTTAGCAAGGAATAACCACAGAAATCTATGTACAAAGAAGGAGTAATGGTGGCAGACCATGAAACATGCCAGATCTGAATGTTTTGATAACGTTCAAAGAGCAAAGACATAATTCAGTCTAACTAACGAGTCTGTATGAAGCCTATGAGTATCTAATGGGTTGATACAACAAACATAATTAGTTCGTAAGTTCCTGAGGGCAAGCACAGGTCCAAGCCGATCTCGCTCACATCAGGAATAGCTTTACCAAAGTGAATTAGTCACAAGGCCAGAGGGAACATGTGGATAATCTGTGATCTACCTACCTCAGGTCAGAGAACTCCCCTGACCTAATTCATTCCTATTTGTACTGGAGCATCTCTTTGAGAAAAAGACGTTTTGTTGTAAAACATTCGGTGTTGAACAACCAACCACAGACTTTTGCATGGTCTTTCACTGCTTAATTACTCACATTGTTAATTATTATTGTTTTTTGCCCTGAATCTGCCAAGTCACATACTCTAGCCTTTTATTCTCATGATGCCTTACTCTGCAAGCTCTCTTCTGCCAAATTTGTGTTTCCCTGCTTAAGGCTAGGTCCAAGTAAATACAAGGCATACTCCTGCCTCTTGCTGGGATCCCAAATCCTGGTTAGCTGCTTAGGCTGGGGGTGTGCGTGCTGGGGGAAAGCCGGGGGAGTCATGGAGTGAGGGGCTGCATACAGCATGTCCTGGGCAAGGCTAGTCACCACAACACGAACACATCCCCAGGGAAGAGCACTGGTGGGTAAAGCTGGCATGGGGAGGGAGGAAAGGCAAAAGCAAGTTCTATTCTTGGGATGATTTAATTCAGGGGAACCTAATGCAGAACACACATAGAGCTGCAAAGAGCTCTGGCTGGTGTATTGTGGTGCATAGTGGAGGTAGTCTCAGTGGGCTCACTGGGGGGGGCTTGAGGGATTGTAGTACCCCTCTGCCTAGATTTGGGAGTCTGATCTGCTACATGCAAGGGCAAGCAGCAGAGACATACAACCAAGACAGTCCAGGGCACACACACGAACAAAATAACAGGTTCTGAAGATCTCTGCAGTCTAACAGCAAAGTGCCCAAACAGTTTATTTTCCTCCAGGGTTAGGCAAGTAATGTACAAGGAGTATTTTTTATTTTTGTTTTTAAGATCAAAACTTTGATGCTTGAAGTCTGCCTACACCCCCTGCAGGGTTCCTAGACCTTTTTCTAGATCCAGCCCTGATCAAATGTGATTAAGTCAGCCCTTATCTTTTATTTGAAAAGATGGACATCTTTGAGCTGCTTGACTCCCTTGTGATGAGGATTGCTTCAATTTCTTACTCACAGCATAGCTCTTCAATCTTTTTGCTGGAGTTGTGGCTACCAGAAGTAGAGAGCTGAGAAGACACAAAAGCCAAGTAAAAAGCACAGGCAGCATTTTCAGCCCGACATCTTTCTGTTTCTAGAGCCAAGGCTCTTGTTATGCATTTTGCCACAGAGCCACATGCAACAATCAGCTGCAGCTGGCTACTCCCTACTGCTACTCCAGGTGTTTTCAGTCACTTGTTTTCACAATACAGCCACTGGTGCTCTAAGTCTGATCTGCCGTGGTGTTGGTCACTGCTGTCAGGATGACTGTGATTTGCAATACATGAAAATTTAATCAAGAAGTGCTTGTGAGCTTTTTGACACATGCACACGTTCCTCATTCTGATGTCCCTTGGTGACTGTCGGTGGGTCTGTAAGTCAACCACGGACTTCTTTTAAAGAGGTTACATCGTCCTTCAGGTATCAAGGGCTGAAAAACAACATCCTGAGGCCCAGTGTACTGAGACTGATAGTGAATGTATGTAAATACAGCTTGCTCACTCATCTGCACTTACAAAATATTAGTTTTCTCAGTGCTAGGCAGCAGCTCTTCTGTCCGCTTTTCCGGTCTCTGTGTCAGCAGCAGACTTTATCACTGAGGCTTTTATCTGGGGGCATGGTTCAAAACAACACTACACAACATTAAACAACATAAGACTGTTCTCAATCCCTGCAGAACCTCTCTGGGAATGAACTGCTTAAGCATCGTTCTTCTTTTACAGTTATTTTAAGACCAGTGTGCTGGGTTTTCACCAAAGTAACGTGAACAAGACTGATTTTGTGTCCTTCTACCTCTTTAATCAAATCTGATTTTCTTGCTAGACAATTGCTTACAGAAGCAACAAAATACCTTTATTTTATCAGTAAAACTTATAATCTCATTTTCAAAATATGAATTAGTTTGTCAGGAATTATTTTCCATAATCCCATGTTGATTGGCATTATTATCATCATCACCGTGCTTCTTTATTATTTTAGTGGAAGCCTCTATCTAATCTGCTCTCATTTTCTTTGGGAGCAAAGCCAAGCTGACAGACTGTCATCATAAGGTCATCTGATCTACCTGCTTTTAACTGGCAGAGAATTGATCCCCCCCCACTTATCTCCATATTTCTGTTATCCTAAAACATAATAAAAATGGAATCATTTTTCTTGTCTGTGTCTCTTAGAAGTATCAGATATAAACGATCCATACTTACTTATTTTAAAGTCTGTCGGGTTATGAGATTCTGTTTACCACCATTCTCTGTTATTTTTGGAATTTAAAATATGTCATCACCTCTCTGAGATATGCATACTTTATCTGCTCCTACCCAGTATAACTGTATTATTTACTGAACGTTTCAGTCTTTCCTGTATTTTGTTGACAATTCTGTTACTTTACACTCATGAATAATTGTCCAGGGATCAGAACTGGATTCTGAGGGTTTTTAAATGTCAGTGTCATGAGTTAAAGAGCATAATATAATGAAAACCATCTACAAGTCATTAATTTAAAAAACACTTTTTTAAATGAAACTTGGGTCATGTTTCTACGTTTTTATCCACCAGCTGAGAGCTCAAACATCATTTTTATTAAAGCAGAAAATGGTGTTTCTACTTTAGCCATCTGACTTCAGAAGTTGTAGTTTTAAGAAAATAGATCGACCATTGGGAAACTCATGGAGACACATCAGAGCTGGCAAATCTGCTACAGCATCACCAGTGCTATAGGATTAGATGCACTGAAAGCAAAAATTATGGTGCTATCATGGGCAATAAATGAGAAAAATGAGAAGTTTATTTTTTATTTTTTTAATAATTATTTTTATTTCGAAGGGGAAGCTTTCTATTTATTCTGCTGTCCTGAACTGCTCCATATTCTCAGAATGCTCAGAACAACCTTGAAGTCCTAATAATTTTATTGCTTTGGGAATATTTGATGGTATTTTTATAGCTATAAAGCCTGTACTAGGAAGGCAACAACTTTAAGAATAATCGAGTGCTGTGTTCAGCTTTGGGCCCCCAGCACAAGAAGGACATCGAGGCCCTGGAGCGTGTCCAGAGAAGGGCTACAAAGCTGGTGAAGGGCCTGGAGCACAAGTCCTGTGAGGAGCACCTGAGGGCACTGGGGGTGTTTGGTCTGGAGAAGAGGAGGCTCAGGGGAGACCTCATTGCTCTCTGCAACTACCTGAAAGGAAGGTGTGGGGAGCTGGGGGTCGGCCTCTGCTTGCAGGTAACCAGTGACAGGACTAGAGGGAATGGCCTGAACTTGTGCCAGGGGAGGCTCAGGTTGGAAATGAGGAGACATTTCTTCTCAGAAAGAGCAGTCAGGCACTGGGACGGGTTGCCCAGGGAGGTGGTGGAGTCACCGTCCCTGGGGGTGTTCAAGGAGAGGTTGGACGTGGTGCTTAGGGACACGGTTTAGTGGGTGACACTGGTGGTAGGGGATGGTTGGACCAGATGATCTTGAAGGTCTCTCCCAACCCGAATGACTCAGTGAAGGCTGGGGCTGCTGCCGGCCACATCTGCCAGCGCTCAAGCTGCGCCGGCTGTGGGAGCCGACCCGAATCGCTCTCTTTGAGCTCCCTCTGCTGCTGAGCGCGCTGCAGAAAACCTGCTTCGGAGAGAAAGGGTGGGTGACACGGTGCGGGGCGAGAGGTTGTGGGGTGACACGGTGTGGGGCGAGAGGTTGTGGGGTGACACGGTGTGGGGTGAGAGGTTGTGGGGTGACACGGTGTGGGGCGAGAGGTTGTGGGGTGACACGTCGTGAGGAGACACGTCGTGGGGTGACACGTTGTGAGAGCGGGCACGGGGCGCCAGCGGCTGACGGGACGGGCTGGCAGGACCAAGCTCGCCCCAGCACCCGCGGGCTGCGCCCCCTCCTAGGACCGGGCCGGGGGGACCCCGGGTCTCCGGGGAGGCTCGGAGGGGGGCATCGGCCGGGCCCGGCGTGCGGCGGCCGTGGAGGGGCTGAGGGGAGGCGGGCGGCGGCGGCGGCGGGGCCGTCGCCATGGCAGCGGGCGGGCCCGGCCCGGCCCGGCCCCATTTTAGCCGCGGCCCGGCGGGGGGCTGGAGCGTGCCCCCGGGGCCTGGCCTCGCCTCAGCGGGTGAGTGGGGAGGGGGCGGAGGAGAGGGACGGGAGGGCCGAGCCTCAGGAAGTTTAACGCAATTTTCCGCTGAGTCCGCGGGCGGGTGGCCGGGCTCGACTTTGAGCTGGGAAGGCAGGCGGCTCCGCTGAGGTGAGGGCGGCGGGGGGCTCCCGAGGGTGGCCGGGGGCTGCTGGGCTCCTTCCCTTTCTCCCTCCCCGCCCCCTGTGGGGCCATATTCTGCCCGGGGAGCTGCTCTCCTCAGCGAGGCGACCCTCGCCTGCCGTGCCCATGGCTTCATCCCTTCCTCCGCCGCCGAGGTGGGGTTAAGGGGGTGCGGGTAGGTCGGGGGGAGCTGTGGGCATCCCTCCTGCGCTTCTTCAAGGCTGTGTTTCCTCCTCTGTGAGGAAAAAGAGTTGGGAAGGAAGCAGAAGCCTGTCCTTCAGTAATATGAGTGAAGCTACTGTAGGCACAGATGCTGGTACTCACTGTTGCTTGTACGGGTCTCTCTGTTATTAGATGTGCTTCTTCTAAGACCAGCAGAGCAACAAAAGAAACAAAATGACGACTGTGAGGTATGAACAAGGGTCAGAGCTCAAAGAAGCCTCAAGGTGAGTGAAACAAACTGCATCAGTATGTGAGTTCAGAACTCGTGCATGCTGTGTGCGGTTTTCTGCCTGGTTTCTTAATGCTTTGATCATAACAAAGAGGAGGCTTGAAGTTTATATACTGTATGGTTTCCTTTTTTTTTTTTTTTCTCCTTCCTTAAAATACTGTTGTTTGAGAGGGGTGCTGTGTATGAGAGGAATGTGCTCTTGTGATTAACTTCTTACAAGAAGTCAATTTTTTGCTAATCTTTACTTACAAATTAAAAACTTTGTTAAAGAAGTATAGGCACTGGTAGAGCTTAAGCTCAGGGCAGTAAGCCTTGCTTTCTTCTAGCCTCTGGAAGCCACTGTCAAGGTATCCTAAAGGTAGTGTCTAGCTCTGCTATCCTTACAAGTCTCAAGTTCCCTTCAGCTGTGAGTAGTTAGAGAAGCTTATGTTCTCTTTGGATAGTATGTGGGTAGAAATTAAGTTTTTCTAGTATGCCCTCATTTTCTTGTCTTCTACCCTAGTATTTAAAGACTAGATGTAGTAGCTTGTGGCAGAGAGCTTGTTATAGCTTGGGCAACAGGTGGGTGTAGAGTGCTCAGTAAAACAAACTCCTTCTTAGGAAAGCATTATCCAGAACTGAATCACTGTGTGAGAGCACAGTGAAAACAGTGTGCTTGTCCTTGATTTCTGTTTTCTTCTTGTGTTAGAGATTGGCCTCCTAACCCAAAACACTACTACTTCTCATTCTTATTGGGCTTTTTCCTCATAGTAGAGGATAACAAGCTGGCATTCAGTGCCCTTCATGTGTCTTCAAGGACAAGCAAGTGGTCTGCTACAAAAGTGCTGTAGCAGCAGAAACTTCTTTTAATAAGTGAAACATTTCTGCCCTATACTATGTGGATAACTCCATACTGAGTGTCTTGTAAGAACAGCTGAGAAGCAAAACTGCATAGCCATATATTTACAGAGCTTTGCTCCCTTTCTAGGAAAAGAGTGCAGATACTGGAGCTGGAAAATAGTGTGTAGACAGCTGCTCCTGTACAAGTAGTAATGATGCCAGAGGCAGAGCCACAGCAAACACTGTGGCCGTGCTATTATGCAGCATAGTATTTCTATATAGAATACTAAAATCCAAATTCTTGGGTTTGGATGTTACATTTTACTTTGTCTGAAATCATCTTGTGACCTTCAAGGCTCTTCAGGTGGCTAAACAAAATCTTGATCCAAAGAGACCCTGTTAAGGAAGCTATGGTAAGCAGCCCCTGCCAAGAAAAAAATGCTACTCCAGCACTAGCTCAGCTGCTGCCCTGCTCCTGCAGTTTCCGGTTTGGTATCCTGCTCTGCACAAAAACATCTCTGTGCTATGGCTTCTCCTAGCAAGCATTCCTTCTCTGAACAAGTAGCCTACTGTAATAGCATTAATATTTTCTGGACTCTGCGAAGTAATTTTGCATATCCATGTTTCTAGCAATTCCAGAGTCTAGACTGGACTCTAAAGGCCTCAGTAGACTCTCGGATGCCTTACTTCAAAGCCCTTTATCCTATTGCTGAACACAAACGTCTTCCTTTCCTCTCCCTAAAGAAAAACTTCTGAAAGATGGATTGCTAAGTGGAAGTAGGTCAGCACAAGCCAAGGGCTTCTGCTGTGTCAACATACGGGAAGCCTTTCTTCCCTTGGTACTGCTCATGTGCTCTGGCCCTGGTTGCTGTTCCTCACTGCTCAGCTGACAGTAGTTAATGTTACTGGTTCTGCAATAACAAAGGGTGGCAATGTATAAAGTTGACATCTGTATTGGTATGTGACTTGTGCTATTCCTTTGCCAGCTCTCCAACAGCAGAAGAGCCCACAATAAAGATTGATGATGGTCGTGACGAGGATAACGAACAGGACAGCTGTTCCAAGTAAGCTAATGATATACTAAATGCCTTGTTTACCCCCAAAAGTGAAGATGCCTGAACCAAAATGAGAAAGCAGATGGCTTGCTGGAGTAAGAGATAAGCCTTACTGATCTTGCTACTGATGCCTTGATACTTATCTTAATGCTCAGAGCATTACATCACTTGATACTGATGCTTGTTCTAGTACATAATAACAGCAAGCAACTTCAGGAAGCTGCTTCATGCTTATGGAGATGAAATCTCAGTCCAAGAGTTAGCTACAAATATATCACATAATGGAAAATGGCAAGCTTAAACTGCAGTGCGTAAACTTTCCCAAAGAAGTGAACTTGAGAGAACACAAGAACCAATGCTGCTCAGAAAATGAGGTGAATGAGTATCTGGGGCAACTGGCAAGCATTATGCCCTCAAGATTGAACTGTCTAAACATCCTGGTGATTTACTATGTTCTTGAAGCAGTTCCTTTTTTTTTTTTTTTTGAAAGTAACTGCTTCTCTTCTTACTAGACTAGATTACTAAGTCTTAGCATACTTCAATCTTAGTCGGGTCAGTGACATGCAAATAATGTTTCACTCTTCCTGCAGCTCGAGCAGTAAGATCAGGCCTGTTATCCCTGTTCCCTTAGGTGATAACATGGTTTTAGAGAATTCAGACCTTGGTGGTTAGAAATGCATTTCATAAAGGCTTTAAGCTAAGTAAACAAGCAAATGTTGGGCCATGTTCTCTTTAACTGACCTGGGATGTCAGCAGGCCAAATATATTTTTCGGTGTGCCTAATAAAGGTGCTTGTCCTTAGGTTGTGGAAGTTGAAGTCTTGGTGTACCTGGTATACTTACACTGCAGGATTTGCTGTATGAAGACATAAAACCACCGTTAGTGTAACTAATGCAGCGCTTTCCTTGGATACTAAGTGTTCCTAAATGGGAGGGGAACCTTTTACATGCTAGGCTGCCTTGAAGACAAGGCCTGCTATTACATTCTTGACTTAGATAGGGAAAGTGGGTACTGCAACCTGCTTAAAGACGTGGATGTCTGCTGGTTCATGGCTTTTGGACTTCAAATGTGCTAATAAGAAATGTGAGCTAACTCAGTGAGCCCAGCAAGATGCTTCGTCTTCGCTTCAAAGATGCTCAGTGTTGTCTTAACCTTAACTCACTAACTCAGTGTATGTACCAAGTGAAATGTAATGCTTAAACTACCCTAGAGAAAAAACGGTAACTCTGATAGGATAATTGGGGTGGAATATGCATTATTGAACCGATGAATACTTCCTGTAACAGTGGTATCTCCAGTGGTGTGGGTGGGGAGGGAAGTACCATAACTGTATAGCAGAAAAGGACAAATGTCACAGTACTGACAAAGTACTGGCAGATTCTTCTTGTGTCAGACCTTTCAGTAGGTCCTACTGTTAATGACATATTTGGAGGAGGTATTTATTTTAAGTGGTGAAGAAAACTCAGTGCTTATGGTAGTAAAGTAACCCCTAGGTTAACAAACTGGCAGTATGCTGGTAACTAATCTGTTAAACCATCAGAGCTTGGGGTATGCAGATAGTGTCTTTTATGTTAATTCTTGTTGTATAGCCTCAAGTGATTTGTACAGCTAATGAGACATAGCTCTGCAAAGGTCTAGCCTTAAACCAGAAGGCTTAGAGCCTACTGACTAGGGAACAAGTAGTCTTCCTTAGCTGGAACCCTGCTAGGGCTGGAGGTAATTTTTAACTGGAAGCATTTGGCTGCAGCACCTCATTATTTTTAAGAGGTACTGGTCTTCAACCTGAAAGACCAAACTGATTTCCTTCTAAAGGTAGAAGAGGGATTTGTCTTCCTCATAACCTAAGAGCACAGAGATGACAGTGTTAACAGGTACTTCTTCCCAGGCCTGAAGAGAAATCCTCTCATTCTGATACAATAACTAATATCTTGATCAAGATATTTCAAGAGATGATTATGCTTTAATCTTCGTCTTGATCAATAGCTGCTATGCGAATCTACTTGAAACTTGTTACTGGCCAGACTTGTAGTGTCATTGGAGCTGTGGCACTGAATAGTGTTGTCAATACACAGTACTGAGTTTCTAGGGGTTGTAGCTGATAAATATTCTTTTGTTCAAGTGACAAAAATGTTGTCTTCAAGTACTGCCTTAACATATTTCATGAATGCAACTGGAAAAGATCTCTTAAATCATGGGTATAGAACTCTGGAACCAAAGGAATGAACTTAGTACCAGTGCTCTTGTAGCTAAACCTGTAGCAAAATGTCCCTTGTCTTGATGCTGATTCTCTTCTCTTGCAGTACTATTAGGAGAAAAATTTCCCCGTTTGTGATGTCATTTGGATTCAGGTAAAACATCCATCTTGTAATGATATGGAAGGGGTGGAAGCAGTCTTTATTTCTAGTGTAAGAATTTGGAGAGTTCCTTAAGCAATAGGGACTCCAGCTTGTTCTTCCTGGGAAGTACGGAAATAAAATATAGTTACTTCTAAGGGACTGCATTCCGTCGTGAGTGGGAGGCAAGGTGAATATGCTGGAGGACAAGCTGATGCTTCTATGCCTTAAAGTGTGCAGGTTTGTGCCACTTCTGGATAGCTGTGGAATTATTGGTGTGTAACTACAGCTGAGTCTGCAGTAACCACACAGTTCCGTGTGGATGTTGTACTTTGCAAATCACTTCAGAAAGTGTGATTTGAATCCTTTGGCTCTTTATACAAGCAGGCCTTGATTTTTATTTATTTTATTTATATTATCTTTATATATATTTATATTATATATATATAATATATACACACACGAGAACCCACAGTTGGACCAGCTTAAAATAAAAACAGGGTTTGTGCCCTCCAGTCAGTATTTCTTTCCTTCTTCTCAAGTTGACTTATATTTTTTTCAGGGTATTTGGAGTTGCGCTTATCATTGTGGACATTGTAGTTGTGATTATGGATCTGGCTATCCCTGAGAAGAAAAGGGGCATTAGAGAGATTCTCGAAGGCATTTCCCTGGCTATAGCACTCTTCTTCCTCGTCGATGTTCTCATGAGGGTGTTTGTTGAAGGGTAAGACCTGGGCAAAGATGAATTCAGTGTGGCACATCCTCAAGCTAGTAAGGAAGCAGTACTTTGAGGTTGGGACTGTGAGCGTTGCTGGTCCATAGGCTAAGTTTCTGGTTATCTTCTCATGGCTATTGCCATTCTATAGACTAACCTGTAAAATGCTTCTGATCCAAGTGAGCACTTAAACTGTCAGTCTTGCTATGACTTGTGTTGTAGACCAGGTATTTTCTTAGTGGGTCCTCAGTGCTTAGTTTTCCGAAGTGTTTGTCTCCAGCAGAAGCTTTGTATAGGCTCTCTTCTTCCTGAACCTGGGCTTCAATCTTTGTTGCCATTCATGAGTGTTTGTCTGAAACTCTCCTTTGTTTCAGCTTCAGGAACTATTTCCGGTCGAAACTGAATATTTTGGATGCGTTCATAGTAGTGGGCACTCTGTTAATTAACCTGACCTACTCCTTCTCAGACCTTGCTGCGACAGATCAGATGCCAAGGTAAGAACAGTACGACAACTGTTAGATGTGAGCTCTCTTCCTGACAGGAGTCTAAGAATTTTCTTGGGCGTATCTAAGCTGGATGAGTGCATGCTAGATCACAAATGTAGCTACGATAGGACTTCACAGTACAGGTTTCTAAAGGATAGGAAGATTTAACTTTGGCCTACAGCTCTGTTGGAGCCTGTCCCTGTCTCAAAGGCAGCTATGATCTAAATGTATTTATTGGGGTGACTTAAAAATGAACAGTGAGGCCTGCAAATACCATTTCTCAAGTATTTAGGGATGAGGGTATAAGCAGCAGCCTGATGAAGAGTCTGAAGTAGAAGGTCAGAAAGAAGAGTTGGATTGTAATAGCAAATGGAACTGACAAAGTAGACAGTTGAGGAAGGATCTCTATTAGTGGATCTTGAAACAAATCTTGTTTCTTTCCCCTTGTTCCCCCAAAAGTCCCATGGTAACACATGCTGGATTTCTCAGCCATCCCCTGGGGAAGGGAATCATGCTACTTATGTGCATAAGCTGATTCAAGTCGTGCCTCCATCTGATTTCTGTGCCTCGCTCAGGCGATGTCCTTTGAGATGCATCTATTTGTGACGGAGGCAGGAATGCACCTCTCAACTAGTTTATCTGCACTAAGTTTGGATTACAGTGAGACTCTTGCACCAACCAGGGGAAGAAGTAGAGCTGTTCTTAAAAAAACAAACAAACAAAAAACTTAGTGGGTATAAGGTGGGAAACATTCCTCTAGAAGAAATCAACTCAGTCTAGTTATTGAACCCAAAGTTGGATGAACTTGAAGGGAATGCTAGCACTTCTTAATATGCCAGCCAAACTTCTGTTTCAAGAAGCAGAGCTATGAAAGCACTGTTTGCCTCTGACTGCTTTAGCTGCATTTGCAGCCCCAGAATCATAAAAGGCTGTTTCCCTTTTAACCCTTATTAAACACCAACCTGAGTTGAATGGCATATCTCTGGCCACAGTTCTCTAAAGAATCTCTTTTCCTTATGGAGTCCTGGGCTGTTAGTAGTAAGCCTGATCCTGCACTGATTCTTCCTGCTGGATGTTGGTGTGCAAGTCCCCTGTATTCTAACCTGCTGAATTTGGAGAGGATTTTGTACAGGCCCAGCATCACACAAAGGGTTTTTTTTAAAAAAAAAAAAGATACTCAGCTGAGACCTACTGTCTCATCCACGCAGCTCTTGAGGCCTTCCATAATGCTTTTGTTAAAGGCTCTTAGCCCTGCGCAGACCAAAGCATTACCACCTGGCATTAGATGGTATTTCAGAACTGGCCAAATATCAGACTTTGAGGAAAAAATACCCTTCCCACCTAATCCTCCAGTTGCATCCACAAATCTAACTTCTAGTAGCCTGCTTGTTTTTTTTACTCTTCTTTCCTCATAGCCCTTGATTCAGATGCAAACAGTAGCTGTAAAGCACTTCATCTCAGAAGAGCTAGTCTGAGCAGCTTTTATGTGGATGAGAGCTTGCGTGACAAGCCAAATTTGTGTGGCAGTCCATAGAGGTAACGTCCCCTGATGGAGTGATGTGGTGTCTATTCCTAACCTGCTCTAGTTAGGTGAGGGTTGGGATGAGCTGTCTGCTGACTTCTAAAAGGACACTCAAGGAATAAGGCTGGGTATCAGTTTGGGAGTTAATGCCTAACTAACTGGCTTTGTGAAGGCCAGAAGGCAAGCTGCTGGTATCCTGCAGAGCCACTTCTTGCAGCAGTGGTTCAGGCTGAGGAGAGGGGCTGTGGAGTCTTCGCTCTAGTGCTGGCTTGTCCTTGCCTGGCTGCTAGCTCAAGGCGACTCTCCTGAAACAACAGCAGGGTGATCTTGGGCTAGGAGTGAGCTGGGGAGAAACTGAAACTTGCCTCCAGGTGTCCAGGACAAATGTGTCTTGTTGGCTTCTGACAAGTTCTGCATCAATGGAGAGCACTCTGTTTTCAACCAGAGGTGGTGGGATAAAGCTTCCATAACACTTCCTCCCCCCCCCCCCACTGTAGGTATTCACCAGTATTCTTACCTACGTATATCAGGGCCTAAAACACATGTATGTGCTCCTTAAAATATATGTTCGTATACCTCCTTAAGGAACAGATATTGGTTTACACTAGTCACTAAGGGTATCCTAAAGCAGCTGCCCCTACTCAGGTTGTTTCTGTAGAGCTACTCACATAAGCATCTTGCCAGATCCAAAGTTCAATGGCAGTACAAAGTTTCTCAGCGAAACTTGTTCAGGTTGCTGAATGATTAAACAAAAGGTTTATAAACTGCTCTGTCCTCAGGTTTCTTATTTGAGGCATGATGTGTCTGGCTTGTTCAGCTTCTCTTTTCAGCTGTTTTTCATGTCTGGTTCCACTTAAATGTACTCTTAAGAATAAGCTCGAAGGAACAACAACGCAGTGATGATAACACTAACAGTGTCAAGGGAACTTAGTGCTTGCTGGACGGAGATACTGGGAAAGTCTATTCCAGCAAGTAGGTGTGCTTCCTAGTTCTGTTCCATGTTCAGAACTTGTGTCCCCAAACCCTTAACAATAAAACTATGGTATACTTCAAGCCTTGTGTTACCCTTTTTACCAAAATCAATGTGAGAGGTACTAGTTCAGTATGTGAAACAAAACTCTCTCTGAAGTAACTCTTAAATAGCTTTAAGCTTTGCATCTAAACTTAATGTATTTTTATGGTGAATCTCTCATCTAGAATGGTCGCTCTCCTTCGAGTTCTGAGAATTGTCATCTTAATTAGAATATTTCGCCTGGCCTCACAAAAGAAACAGCTTGAAGTGGTGACCAGGAGAATGGTAAGTTGGCCTAGTAATAAATCTAGGCAACTATTGTTATTTTTAATTATCTCTTTCTCTAGGAAGCCATCAACAGTGAGCAGCAAGACTGCCCACAGTGTGTTGGTCTGAAACTAATACTACTACAGAAGCAACATGTTGGTTTTGTCTCTGACAGGGTATTGGAGTTATGCTTTCAGTTTCAGTATAGCTAGCAATGCTTGCCTCTGCCTGAGCAAGCAGCTCCTTGACCTGGAAGACCAGTGTGTCAGGGGTTGTGACACTGTGGTGTGTCTTGATTGATAATTACTGGCTTGTGTGGTACACACACTGTTTTCCATCGTATGTGGGGAGGTTGGAGATTTTTAATGCTTCTGGCACTTATTTCATGTGAAAACAAAACAGCTGTCTGGTGTTGAAGCCCTATCCATTGTGAATGCCTCTGTCACTTTCGGCAGGGCACTGAAGTGAAACTTGGAGCTTTAAACCCAACCCCTTACACAGGAATAAACAGTTGTGGTTACGCTGCCCTTAACTTCCTTCCTTCAAGTTAGGGAAGTCTAGATTTTTTTATTTTCCCTAGTAATAGGCAGCACTTGTTGACTTGTGTTTTTTAGGAAGACTAACTCTGCTCCTTTTTCACAGGTCTCTGAAAACAAAAGGCGTTATATGAAAGATGGCTTTGATCTGGATCTCACTTATATTACTGGTTTGTAGAAATCCTGTAGCAGCAAATAATACTTTGCAGCATGTTACATTCTGCTAACATTGAGTGCTTCATATGAAGTACAACTTTTTCAGCAGACTACTGAAACTTAAATGTGAATTTAAATCAAGCCTACTCCTTTTCTTTAGGAGTTTGAAATCCGTGTTTCTAACCCTGTTCTTCTCAAGGGTTAACCTTCTGGTAGAGAGGGCGTACGTGCTGTATACAACGATAAAAATTCTCCTGAGGCCTAGGGAAACAGAGCTTTCGATTGACTTAATGTGTTTGCCTCCAGTTCTGTGGTGACTGCTTAATGGTAGCTTATGCTTCAGGAAGTTCTAGTGCCCTGCTCTAGCTATGCAGAATGCGGAACAAAACCTCTTGGAAATGGGTAGGTGGCTTTCCTAGCGAGGGTCAGTCACTTCATGATAACATGCTCTCTGTCATGTAGTTCCTACATCTGGGGAGGGTCTATCTCCCTGTTATTACATCTGACTGCTGTCTTCTCCACAGATCGTGTTATTGCAATGTCATTTCCATCTTCTGGGAAGCAGTCTTTCTACAGGAACCCTATAAAGGTAAAAACCGCTCATTATCAAGTTCAGTATTACTTAACAGTGTTTTGCTTCAAGGTTTGCACATGGACTAGATTATCAAGTCAGTCCTAGTCCTGCTGGCTTAGCTGGTTGGATGTTTAAATGGTGGTCTCCACTGTGCTGCACTGCTTGTATTGTAGTGTCTCAGCTGAGCCAAGCAAGATGTGTCTTGTTGTGGACACACTGGTGACCTGATGTCTGGCGGCTCTTGGGGAATTTAGCAGAACCAAATCAATTCTGTCCCAGGCCAGTAATAGTGTGAGGCATATGAATGATCTTACCATATAGGTGAAAAACATTTTAAATGTCTTCATTAAACACTTCTAATATCTAAATGTTAAATTAGACATTAAATCCCTCTTCAGAGCTCTTTTGCCTGATGTCTTAGAAACCTAAGTATGTAAGGCAAGGGATTTGGTCATGGTTCTCTTACACCAGATAGGAATCTGAACTACTGGGCTGAAAAGGCCTGTTGTCCAAGGGCTGTTTATAAATGCACTTGCTGAGTTCACTTTGGGGATGAGGAATGAGGTGGCGATGGAAATAAGGAGTTACACTAGCTACTCTGAACTTGTGTCTTACTATTGCTCTAGGAGGTTGCAAGATTTCTGGACACCAAGCATGCAGACCACTATAAAGTCTACAATCTCTGCAGTAAGTATGCTTAGTTGCTGACTGTACTGAAAAACTGCAAAACAGATAAACATCTCTTTAGAGTATGTTGGTGACAATACTAGATCTTCAAGAACTTTCTATCAAAAGTACTTAAAACACTGGTATAAGCTCAGACCAGTGGTCTTGTGTCATAAGCAACTCTGTTCCAAGCCCATTCCCCTTCCTGGCCTAACTCCCAAATTTTCTTTACAGGTGAAAAAGGCTATGACCCCAAGTACTTCCACTACAGGGTGGAAAGGATCTTTATTGATGACCACAATGTCCCAGCAATACAGTGAGTCTTGGCAAGAAATACTTGCATTGTGGTAGCTCTTTGTGGGTGCTTACTTTGACCACAGTAATCTTCCTCTTATCTAGGGACATGCTGAAATTCACTGCCAGTGTCCGTGAATGGATGAGTCAAGACGAAAAGAACATCATAGCAATTCACTGTAAAGGAGGCAAGGGTAAGACTTGTCATATATAATCCATGTATGCCATAAATTACCTGTTCTTATCCTAACATTTTTAGTGTAAGTGTAGTCTTAAACCATGGCATAAGATGGATTTAGAGCAACTTGACAAATTCTGCTGTTCTGACCCCTGACAGGAGGAACAGGGAGCTAGTGAAGCTGTTACTAGTAATTGTTAAGCAGCTGTTTTAGCTCTGCTAGCTAGTCACTCACACTGAATATCCTACACTGTAATATACCTCAGGCTTCTGAATTTCTGTGGGAATGGCCTAGGTGCTGCTGAATCCTGATTTCAGACAAATAAGAATAAGGTATCATGAGAAAGCATAATATAGTGTTGTGGGGGCGGGCTTGTGCAAGCAATTGCACATGAACTGATCCATGAGTGCTATCTGCAACCCATAGTAGCTCAGGAGCTGTTGAAGTGCATAGATAGCTGTGCAAATAAGCCAAGCGACCCTGCAAACATCCGCCACATCTCCAGCCACCTGCTGTTACTGCTACAAATGCTACAAGTGCTTGGCTTGAACCAGATGGCTGCAGAAAGGTTTTTCCCACAGCTGTAAAGCCTCCTAAGCTAAGCTCTATTTCCCAAACTGAACACTGAAGCTACCTGCAGGCCAAAGGCAGCCTGGAGAACAAGTGTAGGGAGGGGGTGATGACCTCAGACTTGAATTCAAGACTGAGACAATACTGGAACCTCTGTGCTAGTAGTCTTAATGCCCTACTTAGTAGGGTTGGGCAAAAATTGGGGCGGAGAAGTGACTCTTGAGACTTAGACTGGCATTGCCAGTGCTTTAGTCTGATCTGTTAGGGTGTACTTGACTCCATACCCTGCTAAATGGAGGATGTAGTTACTGGCCAACTTGTTAAAATATCTTAAGTAACACTAAAGAGTTGTGGGGACTGCTTCCAAGAAGTAAGTTGACAAACTGTGACTTCTCTTCGTCTTCCCAGAAATAGACACTTGACTATTCAAGTGACACCAATCTCCCATTCTCTATTGAAAGAGATACGACTTCATTTTTCACGCATAATCCCCCAAGTCTTATAGTTCAATCTCTTTTACTACTTTTACTACAGGTAGAACTGGAACAATGGTCTGTACTTGGCTAATAGACAGTGACCAGTTTGAGAGTGCAAAGGTAAAAACTAACTTTTATTTTGCTTCTTTCCATATTCCAAATGCCCCCTTTAGAATTTGTACAGAGTATTAGTGCATTTCAGCAATTAGTCGAAGTCTATAGCTGAAAAAGCATAGTGTAAACAACCTGTATTTTAAAAAATCTTGCAGTTCTTGCTACTGTGGAAACTCATCTCTGAAGAGTACTCTTAATCAGGAAGAACTGGTAATGTAGGATGCCAACTTTGAAGTGCTTCTTTTAGAGGCATAATAGACAGAGGATCTTGAGCAACTTGTCTTAAGCTATGGGTGCCTTCTGAACATGCCCTACTAAAGCCAGTGTCACTGTTTAAGTGGTCTTGTGTAATTCTCTTCCCTACTCTCTTACCAAGTGATGTGAGATGTCAAGACAAGACCACAGGCAGTTCATGATTATAAGAAGCCTTTCTATATATTTTGGGGAAAGGGAAGAAAGACCAGCAAGTCTGCAGTCAGGACTTATGCACGTGCTGCTTTGATACACTGTGTGTGGGATCTTGACCTGGAAACCTGGGTTCTAGATGGCCCTGATCACTCTAAGTAGCTTGAGCAGACTATATATCAGCTTGGTAACTTGCTTTTCTCTGATTTTCTCTGAGTTTGGTTTGTGGAGATGCAAACTAATGCTCAGCTTCTTTCTGCCACAGACCACCTGAGAAATGTATGTGGTTCTGTAGGAATTGCTTAATAAGCATATAGTTCTCTTCCTTCAAAGAGCTTTATTATCTCTCAGTTCTGGATGACAGATAATGTATCTGACTTCCTAACTAGTAATTCTATATTCTAGTTAAAATTCTAAAAATTCTATATTCTAGTTAAAAGCCTTCTTTTAGAAGATACCACAACAACTATTGCACACCTTGTATTCATTTATTGGAACTGACTGGTATGATTCTGGTCTGTTTTGCTATACACTGCTCAGGAAGGGGAATGGTGGTGCAACAAATGTCTTAACACTTGAAAAAAATCTCTGTGTAGGAAAGTTTGGACTACTTTGGGGAGAGAAGAACTGACAGAAGTACAAGTACTAAGTTTCAAGGAGTTGAAACTCCGTCCCAGGTAAGTCTGAGCAGGTCCATTAACAGCAGCCGAACCAATCCTAGCCTTGTGAGCACTGAAGCTGCCCCACCTCTCCTGCCTTGTTTTAGAGGCATAGGTTTCTGCTATATGCTTAACTCTTGGGCTTTCTGCACCCTTTCTTTAGGGGTTGGAAGATTGTCAGCTAGTTGGGTCGCATTGCGTTCTTCTCCCTTCCCTTGTTAAAGTAATTCCTTGTACTAATTCCTTAATATTGTGAAATCAGACTGGTATCTGGGATCACAATCCTCTTAAGGCTGGAAGGAGCACATTTAGTCCAACCCTGCTGCTTAAGCAAGGTGAGCTAGAGCAGGCTGTCCAGGATCATGTCCAGTTAGAGTATCTCCCCAAACTCTCTAGGCAACCTTTTGCAGTGTTTGACCACCCTCACAAATGCATGACCCTAGGAGACAACTGGGCTGTTCATCAGCAATGCAATGGAGCCTGGCCTGGGGAGAGGGCTGTGGTACTGCTGTGGTTGGGTGGAGGAATGCATCCTCTGAAGACAGTGTTCACAGGGAAACATTAAACGTGCTATTGTCTCAGACCACATCTTCATCTTGATTCACTGTATGCTGTGAGATGAAGCTGTTGGTAGAGGTACTTTAGTTACCAGTACAAAACTGAATGGAAGTGTAGCCACCTCTCAACGTGTGCTTCAAAATAAAAGCATCCTGGAGCTTTTTAAGAGGCAGAATGTTTAAACCTACAACAAAAAAAAGCTCCCTGCTTCTTGCTGAACTCAAAAGTACACAATTGTTCTTACAACACCAAATATAAATAATTTAAAAATGGAGGTGTTGAACTTGTGTAGAGTTTTAACAACCAGTTGTTTGAAATGTGAAGGGGAAAGAACAAGACTAATTTCTTGTTAGCCTTGGACTTGAGGTAGCTAAGAACTTGGAGCAGATCTACTTAATCCTGCTTCTACCTAGAATTAGATTGTATGGGGTTAACTGCATAATGTGTTTGGGTTTTTTGCATTACAGAGTAGGTATGTTGGGTATTATGAGATCCTGAAAAACAAGTATAACTTCAAACTCCCACCAGAGAGACAACTCAAAATAAAAAACCTCAAAATCTACTCTATACATGGTAAGAACTTTTGAATTTGGGCACTTCTCTATTTGGTAATGGTTTTGTGGTACAGGTAGCTGATCTCTGTACTGTCTCTCTTACTAAATCCATAATAAAAATGTAGGCTTACTGGGATATGAGAATTCAAATAGCACAGGTTAAAAACAGCCAAAAACCAACTCTCCAACATCTTGGAGTACAGCTGTCTTGTGTTCTGTCATTTTCTGTGTGTCTGCTAAAATGATGGCTCACATGCAACCTGCCTTGTTTTGGGAAGGGAATCAGTTATATCAGTAGGATTAGTCGATAAGGTTTCTCAGCCTGTTATAACTTTGTGTATATGTACTGGTAACCTTGATGAAAGGCTGAGTACTAAAAGTACAGCACTACTCATTCTAGGGGGTAAACTGCTAAACTGCTGTACTTCAGTTAGTCGAACTGTATTCTACATGTGCTGTTCCTGAGCCACCAGTAGGATTCGCTGCTACTTCAATACAGCTTTCAGCCACTCAAACTTGAGCTGCTTTCAGGTCTTGAGTTCTCTAAAGTCTGTAACAAAGTCTGTAGCAAGGCCTTCTTCAAAAGGCTGTTTTCAGTGAGAGTGATACACTTGGCTTTGATTACCACTTTGTTTCCAGGTGATGTTATGTGCTCTGGTACAATGTAACACTTTCTTCCTCTTCCTAGGAATTGGGAAAGGCAATGGAACTGATTTGAAGGTGCAGATAATAATGAGAAAGCAAGTTGTATTAGAATGTGTGTGTGCAACACAAGGAAACTGCAAGGTGAGTGTACTATGAAACTGTCAGCTTCTGTGACTCAGCGTTGTCCTGTAGAGGTTGGATACTGGATATAAAAATACCTTAATAAATGGGTACTTTAAATTGTGAGATGAAATAGCTAGCTTTGTTGAACAATAGGAAAAATTATATAAAGTAGTAGTAGTAGACTTCCTAAAAGTTGTTTAAACATTTAATAATCACTCTGACCTGAAAAGCTGAAATTGTTGTTGGCTGTTCTAGCACTACTGTTGTATTTCTATACCACAAATAAGTAACTTCCAATTGCTATCAATTGGTCCTCTGTCTCTGCAGCAGCTTTTCATAAATGCAATATTTTGTTTTGTGTGTTTTGTATCCAGCTCTTCTTTGACTCTGATAGTGACTCCGTAGTCATTGGCTTGGAAGACAGCCCTGTGATAAGTGGGGATGTGAAAGTCAGATTTGAATCTCATTCTGTAAGTACAATGGTGTGAAGACTGTCGCTTGAATTTGAAGGCCTGCAATGCAAACTGCAGCTGGGTCTTGGCTACCTCAGCTCTGTGGGGCCAAGTTTGTTTCTTCCCCTGCCACCCCTGCTGTGTGGGGTGGCCCCATTGTAGCAGCTGTAGCAACAGACATCTTAGTTGAGTACCTGCTGCTTCTAATGTGGGGCTCGTACTCTTTCATACTTAGTTTGAGTGGCCTAGTCCTGAAACAAACCAAGTGAAAATGGTGTTCTGGGTGTGATATTTGGCTTTTCAAGTGTACTGATTCTGCCACTGTTGCTCGTGTAAACCAGTCTGCTGGAGACAGGTGGGTGCTCATCTGCAAAAACAAGTCCAATGGCCTAACGGAGTCCTTAAACAGAGACTTTCCTTTTAGGATCTTCCAAAAGGCTATGATGACTGCCCGTTTTTCTTCTGGTTCAACACTTCCTTTATTGAAAATAACAGGTAAGTGAGCATAATGACTGCCTTTAGATCCTAACTTCTTGTCTGAGCAGAGCTGATGGTTCCTAAACATGGTGCTGAGAGCTGAAATAGCTGGCTAATGAAGTCAGTCGTAGCTTCTGTGTGGGTCTCTGATTCTCAGTCCAAACTTGTGAACCTGCAGTTGGCACATGCTTGTACTGTGCAAAGTGGTTTAAATGTGGGATTTATCTTAATCAGCTTAATCTACTGGGCTGTTTCCCAGTACTCTAAGTATTGTTAATTAACTGAAACTCCAAAGGTATTACTAACTGCTCAAACCTCTACAGTGCAACTGACAGAGGCTGGAACTTGAATTCAGCAGGCAAGTTAGGTACTAATGCTTGTGATCCCAAAGGAAAGGTTCTTTAACTTCCTGCTTTTCATGCCTTTGTCAAAGTTTTTTAAAAAAAAAAAGTAGCTTTTTCTAGTTGAGGCTAGAATTCCTGGGGGTGGTTCTGCCAGCAACAGCTGAGCTTGTGCTTCTTGCTAGGGGAGTGATGTAGAAATGCAGACGTGGGATCTCTTTATTCTGGGATCTCTTTATTCTGTCTTGGTAGACTGAAAGGAACAGGGAACTTGAAGTATCAGGTATAACTACTGTTCTTTCCATGACTGATATAGGACAGTTTTTATTTAATTCTTCCTATCAAAAGGAAGAAGAGAGTTAGCCACGAGTCTGCATTCATAACTTTAAACAGAATACCCAGAGCCAGCAATGCACTCTGCAGTCTAGGTGCAGATACCCAGTTAGACCCAACCAGTGGCAGGAGAAATGTAAGCCTGCTGTTTTGGCTCTGCAGTTGGGCTGTATCAAAAGCTGATGTGCTGGTGCTATCAGGTAATCACTAGAAATTAATTCAGTAAGCATTGAAAGGGGAGAACGTGGCTGAGCTTGACTGAGTACTGAATCCAATGCCCGGCGTTAAGAAAGTCAGTTGTTAAACCTACCACATGCATCCCATGAGAAGGCCTGGAGCTGGAGGTAACATTAATTCTGCTGTAACAAGCTTGTGTCTTGGGGCTCTAGGCAGGGGGAAAACCACCACCGACTGTCAGGTTGGTTTTATGTTTCTCAAACTACTTCAGATCCAAATCCCTGTGCGTGTCTGTCTGAATCTAAGATCTGGGGCATGTTTAATACTGCAGGGCTAAACTTGAAGTTTTTTTTGCTGTCTTGAAGGAAAAGCCTATCTTATGGGCTAAGACATGCTACTGAATCACTGTCTTTCAGGCTCTACCTTCCCAGGAATGAGCTGGATAATCCTCACAAGTCTAAAACGTGGAAAGTCTACAGTGAGAAGTTTGCTGTGGAGGTGAACTTCACTGAACCATAAGGGAAAGCTGAAAGAAGGAAAACACTTAAACTTGTCTCTCTTCCTGAAGACTCTTTTGCTGCTTCGGTAAAGCGAAGTGGTCTGGCTGTGATGTACTTAATGTATTTCTATGTAGATACAACTTTCTCAAATAAACTGACCTGAAGTTCTGTTGTGCAGAGCAATAATCCCCTGGAGAATTACTTAATGTCGCTGTCACGTTGTGCTAACGAGCTGTTGGATCTGTGTAGATGTGTTTACATACAGGTAATCCCTTCTCTACTACCTGGCCACTGTCTCTAAGCAGGAGCGTTCCCGTGTTGGTGGGTGGAGAACAGCAGTCTGGGGTGCTGCTGGAGTACCCAAGGCACCTTCCCCTAGCATCAGGGTTTCTGTACCGGCCCCTAGAATTAAGGGGATCTTGGAGGTGGAAGAAAAGTATTCTGGCACAGGCAGGTGAGCGTTCTTGTGTGGAAGTCTTGATGTTGGACTCCTCATCAGAAATCCAGTGCTGCCAGGTTTTGAGCAACACCTGGCCTGGGAGTGACTGTGGGAGATGGGACTGCACAGCTCCTGCTCTGCCCTGGACTTCCCAAGGGCTGAGGTGTGACACAGCTGGGTCTCGTCAGCTCAGGAGCATGCCAGCTGCTTGGGCTCAGTTAGCCAGGCCTCAAGACCGGGATGAGATGGTTTTGGTCTGTGCTTTTGTAGCTTCGCAGTAATACTGCAGCTGCTTGCTGATCTCCCTCCTGAGCTATACATAAAAACTTTCAGGATGCTTATTCTGTTTCCAGCAGCTCTTCTGTGGATACTGTTCAAGCCTTCCTTGATGTGAAGCAGTCATTGAGGTTAGTTTCTTGGTTGTGTTAATTCTTATAGTTAAGAACCACGAGAGGCAGGGGACTAACAAAATTCCGAACTTCTATTGCTAATGCCCCATTAGCAAAGTAGGCAGAGATTCTTTACCTTTCACGTGCTTAACCGAGGCTCATGGCCGATTATGAGCTCATGGTGCTTGTCTACCAGTTCTTTCTGTAACCCATAAACATCCAGTGGTTAGAAAATAGGCTGTGAGGCAGTGACGGAGGCCAGAGTGCTTAAGGGAGGGCTGTCCCGAACAGGGTGGTTGACCTAACTTAAGGAAAACAGAAAGCTTTTCCTCAGTTGGATGTCCTATGGTGGTGTATAATGCTCTACACCCGAAGCATCCATCTAGCTGTGTTAAATTAATCTTAGTGAACAGGCAGTCTAAAGAAGTAAGTAAGTACTGTCTGGCTTGAACTTTTGATAAATTAAAATAGGCTGGGTGTTAGGGAAAGGTTCTGCACCCAGTGGGTGGTTGGGCACTGGGACAGGCTCCCCAGGGCAGTGGTCACAGCACTGAGTCTGCTGGACTTCAAGAAGTGTTTGGACAATACTCAGCATGGTTTTTTTTGGGGTGGTCCTTTGGGGGACCCATGAGTTGCAGTCTTGCTTCAGAGGCTGTAAGAACCCTATTAAAGAAGGCACTGCACATTAAGCTTAGGAACATGGTCTTGGAACTGCCTCTCGAGGCTCAGGGTTGGCAGTGAAGTTAAGACAACCCCGGCAGTGCTGCTACCGGCTAGAGGAAAAGGAAGAGAAGTCCCTTTGTTATAGGAGCGAGACCGAAGCTGAGTCACTAGAGGGCGACCGAGAAGAATGCTGGTAAGGCCTTTGTCTGGACCGAATGTACTTGGAGCTGGAATATGATGCCACTTTATTGCCGCTAGCGGTGTCTGCTGACCAAGTTCCTTTTAGCTTAGCTCTGGCAACTGGATAGCGCTGCCCTGGGCTGCCCTTTCTGAGCGGCTGCGGGGCAGTTAAGGTTCCCCTTCTTCCTGCTGTGAAGCAAGCTACTCAGGTGATGGGGCAAGAGTAAAGGCTGTAACAGCAAAAAGAGCAGGGTGTTTTACTTAACTGCATATTTCACATATTTCAGCTGGGGGAGAGGGGAGAAATAAGCAAAATAGCTGTACAAGAGTTGTTGCATTGCGTGTCAGAAGTCCAACACCCCCTTTTCAACCACTGCTAACAATACTGCTGCAGCACATTCAGCAACTAACCTCTGGCTTCAGGGTAGTGGGCGCTCATCCTTCACCCCTGGACCTGAGGTCACCCATGTCTGTTCTCAGCGTTCTTCTGGCAGGAACCTTACTCTTACAGCATGCAGCATGTTAATCAACAGTCCAGGGCCTTGAGGTAAACCCTAATATTAGAACTGACTTCCATACTAACAAAGCAACAGACCAAGGGCTGAAGTAGGGCTCTTCTACAATAGAGTACTTGTATGTTTAAAGCATGGTAAGTCTACAGTTGCTTCACAGCACCTTGTAGCTCTTGCTGCAAGTGGGAGGGACTTATAGAAGCAGTAAGGGTTCCTGAAACCCCTTTTCCTTCAGAGGGGTGGTGACACCGACTTCACCCTCTGCTCTGCAGTTAGGTAAGTTTGGTGTTATTGCATGAACAACAGTCAGGTAGTCAGCTGAATCAAACTTTATTCCAGTGAATTTCTGTACCAACATTGCAAAGTTCTCAGGTGAACAATTGATACGTGTGTACAGCTTAGGTAACTGTAGCTATAAAAATTACTGCTTAGTTTGACTCTGAAAGGTAAACTCTCAAAACATGTGCCTGCTTCTGCCACCAGCTTCTTGCTGTAGGTGGGTCTAAAAAAATCCTGCTTCTCTTGAAGCCTGAACTTCGGTATTAAAAATTGCAACTGAGCTTTAAAAAATGAAAGCAAAGACCAAAGAGAAATCTAAGAAATAGATTTCAGTATTCCAATGCTATGACTTCTGTTCTTAACTTCTCATAACTATTGTAACCACACAGAAATGCAGTATATCTCTTGGGTAGACAACTTTAGGAAGGGGAAGGCTGAGGACTTTTGAAGTCCTACTCTGCTACCTGAATTATTTAAACATTTGGCATAAACTCCTTTTTAAAGAATGGGTTATTCACAGTGCTACTGTCCTTAGTGTACCAGGCAGTCAAGGTAAGTCAGCACAACAGGCACTGAAGACTCTTCAGCTGTGCGCTGCTTTTAACTGCCTCTTTCACATGTGCGAAAGAGTCTGTGCTGCACATGAAGACTCACAAAGCAAGAAGGGTTTAGGGAACTGCAGCAAACACCTTTTTCTTTCCTCAAAACAGGCTATAGCCATGACGTGGAGTAGCCAGTTTAAGATTACTCTGGCTCCCCTCCAAGAGGCAGTAGATACTGAGACATTTTCATCCATCTAAAGCTTTTCCCTCTGCCTGGGGCTATGAAACAAGCTGTAACATACAAAACTGAGCTGTTTCAGCTGTGACTTGTCACAGCAACTGTAACTTGCCCATAAGTTGCTAATTTTGGTGTAGCTCTGATGTTGGTGGGTTAAAGAGCTCTGCTAACCCTGAGAGTAGCTTGTCTGTGCCCTCCCTAAGGGCAGATATGCTACACCACACAGACAGCATCCCTCTGTACAACTCCAGGTCTTATTTGAATGTTGTTCCTTTGAGACTTGCTTTCTCTTTTCTCTCTCTTTTCTTCTTCTCCCAGGACTGGGACTACGCTGCTGCTTACAAGGCAGAGCATGCTTATATGAAAATTATACTTCAAGAATGCAGGGAGCAGCTAGAAAAATAGGTGTTACAATATCATTTTTGGCTTATACTAACTGCCCTTGTGCTGCATGTTGAATCAAGTAACACGAAGAAGCAGGCATGCCCTCCAGGCCTGACAGTAATACGAACAGTCCATTCACATGAGCAGTTTCCACTCAGCTGAAGAGACCCAGCACATGGCACATGTGGCAGGACTCCAGCCCAAGTCAGCTCTACACCTCAGAGACTGTGGTGTCAGTTGTCTTCAAGAACTCAGCTGTAGCTTTCTGTTCTCCTTCAGCTTCCTGTCCTTCAAGCACAGACTCAGCCCCACCAAGGTGACCTGACCAGGAGCCTGCACGTTACAGCTTTATAATTGGAAGCAGCAGCTATTTCCAGCAGTTCCTCTTACATTAAGTGTTTAACGTACTCCAGCACTTTTTGGAAGGTTTTAGAGAACAATTGTTACAAATGAACTCCCTAAAACCACTTACTTCATTTTTTTTTAATCTCAAATATGGGCATATCTCAGCTGTAGGTCAAGCACGTGAACACTTCCTACTTCGTTAGGCCCAGTCACAGGGCCAGAGTATGCAGTCAGACACCAACTGCACTGCTCCTGGACAGTCACAGGGCAAAAGGGAGCTAGAAAAGGAGCCTGAACAAGTCACAGCCCTTTCTGCACATACCATTAAAACCAACATGTTAAGGTGTCTTTTTAGCACCATTACAGGCAGGAAAAGACATTTCTGACATGCAACATACCCAGTGCAGAATCTGCAAGCTGGAGATGATCCTGCTGGTCCAATTCAAGAAGCATGTACACATCTTTATAAAAAAATCACTTGAATTTAGAAGATTACAAATCCTAAACTGGAAATGAGTTCTTAAAATTAGGTCACTGATCTGGCACTGCTCAGACCACACTGTGATCTAGAGGTTTTTGATCATTTAAAAGGTTGTTCTCCGTTTGCTAGAAGGTGTCAGTAGGAATCTACTTGTTTCATCATAAGCTTCCGGCTGTACTCATAGGCCAGGAACAGCGCCCCATTGGCCAGGAATGCGCGGATCATAGTTGGCTTCAGTCCAGAATACAAGGCAAGCACACCTGGAAATTAAATCAGACCTGGTTAGCAATTTATTAAAATGCCCATCAGCACCAAACGCTCTTCTTTCATCTTTGAAGGCTATTGATGAGGCAGTGCTGCTGCTGAGGGGGGCAGATGCACGCACACAGCTGAACCCTCTCCTGGAGCAGCTAACCGGAGTGCTACTGGATATAGATAGAGGACTGTCTAGAGTTGCAACCTGAGTTTAGTCTTTTAAGTTTCTAATGTAAGCACCTGAAGTTATCTCAGGCATGACAGGGTCTTCAGAAGGCTACATTGCTCAGAGGATACAGCTCACAGCAGCTGTACTACAACTGGCAGAACGAATGGACAGAGCTCCAAAATAGTTGTGCCCAAGTTGAACTCCTCCTCTGAGGAATTAGCTTCCCCCATAACAGGGCCAGGAGTGGTACCTGCTGCCATTTGTGTTCTTACACCATCTCCTGAAGTGCCTGGTACAGGCCTTTTCCAGAGGAGATGCTTAGGTAGAAGCTCCGAGTTGCCAGTCTAGGTAAGACTCATTTACTAATTTGACTCCTTGCTGTCAGCCACATACCAGCTTCTAGAGGTAAAGAGAAATTCTCTACCAAACTTTACTGGTTCCTTCAATGTTCATGTATAGGTTTGGTCACAGGTAATGGAATTCATTCATTTGTCTGCTTTTACTGCTTACTAAGCTTTTGTTAGCCTTAAGTGATTTGTCTCCTGAACCAAAAGATATGGCACAATGCAGCATGTCTCAGTTTCTGGATTCCAAGACTTCCAAACTACAAGCATCATCACTATTTCTATTAGAAACTCAGTCTCTAACACACCATCAATGGACAAGATTTCTTAAGCACTTCTTGGTACCAGAGGAAATGGGTTTGGAACTGGAGCCCATCAGATTCACTTGCTATCCTGCATCCTCACCTTCAGTTCTCACAAGAGTTACAAATGTTCCCATAAAGCCCGTCTGCTTCCCAGCCATGGAGAGAACCTGAATTCTAGATTTAACACAATCCACGGGATACACAGCGATCCACAGACAGCTGCCTCCAAAACCTCCACTTAGCAGCAAGGGAATGGGACCTAAGGTTAAGAAACAAGATTTTAAGCACACCACAAACCATTCACCAACGTAAACATCATGTTATTTCTGCAGAAGTCAAAGAGAAGGCAGAGGGACTTGCTTATGACAAAAGAGCAATTTCTGCTTCCCCACAAACTTTAAGTTAATTTTAAGCCACTGCTAAGTTGCAGGTCTAGCCAAAAGCTCAAAGGTTATAAGGAGTGCCCTGTAGTTTATTGGCCATGCTAAGAAAGCACAACTCAGAGCTATATTTTGACTGCGTTAACTAAATTAACTCTACTGCTTTCACACTTATAACCACTTCCCAGTGCTAATTATGAAACAGTTTAGAGTAATGTTACAGTGATGCTGATCAACGCCACAGTGATCAGAGTGAGTTTTTTGTTACAGTGAAATTTGTGATCATTTTTCATGTTTTTCATTTTGTGTTTCAGTTCAGATTTTTAAAGATGTTTTGCAAAAACAAGAGTTTAGAATACATGCAGCTGACATACTAACTCCCGGCAAGACAAAGTAGCATTGTTCAGTCTTTCAGAAGGAGACAAATGATCTTTATTCTGGCATCTCCTCCTTTTTAAAGGTCTAATTTTCAGTCTCAGTGTTCTTATCATTGTAATGACATCTAATGGTCAGCATGCATTCGTACACCATTCAAGGTGATACAACTAAAGACTCAAATATCGCTCCAAACAGCTGCTGAAATAGAATAGTTCAGAGATGTTACTGCAATGTCAGATATTTAACGAGTTTTGTAATGCTACTGCTAGCTCACTCTATTTGTTTTCTGTTTACAATATATCCTGCTCCATTAGAAAGTGATGACCTCAGTAATTAATTACTGTGTATATACAAAGTGCAGATCTTTGTATTCTGTATGCCCAGTTCCCTTTGTTTTAAATGTGTTTTACATCTGCTGTGCATCATCAGCATAGCTTCAAGGGAATGTGCCCCCCCTCCCTCATGTACCCCATGACAGCCCGCTAGAACCCGCCTGGAAGAAGGGCACCGTACCTAATTCATCTTTTGATCTCCCAGAGGCAAAGAACGTCCGGCTCAGTTCATACCCTCCAAAGAAGAAGAAATAGCCCGGGACTTCCCGCAGCAAAGTGCTTGACAGGCCACGGTAAAATCCGAGGGGACCATCCTTTTGGATAACACTCTTCACTACTGACCAAACTGTGCTGGTAGAGAGGTTGATCCAGTTAGTGATGCTTAATAGCGAAGGTTACAGAACAACGAGCTACTGGGCTACAAGTCAGAGTTAGGCCAGTGTGCAGAGAGCAGGACTCAAGCAAAAATCTGAACAAGATCCTGCCTGAGCCTGTCTGTCATTGGCATCCACTTTTACTAGTGCCTGAGGGCTCTCCAGGCATGTGCCCCATCACAGCTCTTCTCTGACTAAGAAGAAATGTGGCACTGCTGAGCCAGCACAGAATTAAAAATAATAGAAACACATGCAAGGGATTCAGAGGTAAGGGACAGGGACTATACTTACTTGTGCCCCTGCACTATCTTTCCCGACAGCTGCATTTCATGCATGGCCTGCAGCCGGCACTTCACCAGCTCCGTGGGGCAGAGGACCAGGGTGGCGAAGGCGGAGGCGAAGGAGCCTGCAGCGGCGTTCTGCAGATCACTGCAAGAGAGAAACTGCAGAGGGTATTTGGGCACCGGCCTTCGGCGCAGCAGGGCCGCTGCACCAGCTATCAGCTTCTTGAACCTGTACCACAAGAATTATCAAACCGAAGGACAGTCCTAGGGGAAAGGCTCTCAAGAGGAAGGGCAGCTCCTTGAACCAGGGAGATGAAGGACATAGCTCATCCCATCTTCACGTTCAACTCATACACATCCTTTTGACACCCAAAAATATGTATTGCAACCTTTACCCTTTTTTTTTTTTTGCTGTGTTACTGATTGCAGCAGAATAAACACAAACAAACCTTCCCCTTCGTAGCTTTATAAAAGCTTCCATACACTTTTGTTTTAGTGGGTAGTTTTGGGGGACCAGTTACTACTGCAAAGAGCAATAATTGCCTGATGTAGTTCACACTCTTCTCAAGTGCACCTCAGGAGTAATAACAAAGGTTTTCAGTGGGAGGTGGTAGGAGTCTGAGACTAAGGCACACTGGACCACTGTAATTCACCACTATTAGACACGTGCCATGAATGCAACCCACGTGAACTGGAGATAGTGCAGACACAGATGACACCCCTGAACAAGACAGCAGCGTGATCTGCGTTAACCCTCAGCACTACAAACTGGGACTTTCTGTGGTGACCTTACACACCTACAGCAGAGATTAAACCTACAACTTCTCACCTCACGGTAGCATCATGAAACTTAAGTGGTGACATGAAACAAGCCTTGTGTCATATTCAGATACTGCAGTGAAAGAACTGTCAAGCTGGAAGAAATCAATAACCGTCTGTAGAGCAGCAACTGAGTAAATACGAAATGGCAACACCGATTACACAATCCTCCTGCAGCACACACAGCTTGGTGTAACCGGGATCTGAGATGCACTAAAACTCAAGACAGAGTAAGACAGTTAAAAATACAGTATATGGCTGAGCCCTGCAGTCATTAAGTGATGAGCAAGGTAATAAGGTTACACACTTTCTTACCCCAATTCCTCAGTATGAGAAAGGTGCCTTCCAGCTATGTGCTGAAGGGTACACAGAATCTTTTCTCCTTCAAGGAGAGAAAAAACAGAACTCTCTGTTAAGTCTGATAGCATCTAACAGAGGTAAAGACCTAGAACTAGACTTCACCATAATACAAATCTCTTCTACTTTTGCCTGTCTTGATATTTAATTCTACATCCAACAGTTTAACTAGGCCTGCTGTTTAGGCTTTGGTCTTTAATGTATCAAACCTCATTGCACAAGTGATGAGCCTTGAATCCTGTTCAAGTTCCCTCTTAACTCAAGTGAGTAATTCAGTATTTTTCCGGGTGGGAAAGTTTTGACCACGCAACACGGGAGCAAGAATCGTCCACTCTTAGCACTGCTGCTTCATCTATAAGAGGCATTTATCCTGTTTTTCCAAAGAAAGTTATCTGCTTAAGATGGCCAGTCACGTACTGAAGAAGTCAAATTGAGGTGAACAAGGATAATAGTCCGCTCAGTTTAGACTTTGGCATGGGATGAGATCAGTTTGGTTGGGCTAAATGGGCATTAAAAGAAAAGGAATTTAGCACTTCCATGTCCTTTGGGTGGTCTCAGGTTAGACTTTGGCATGGAATGAAATCAGTTTGATTGGATTAAATGGACATCAAAAGAAGTGGAATTTAGCACTTTTCTTCCTATTTGTTTTCTTTTTGACTTGCGCACCAGTGGCATTTATTCCTTCAACTGGAAAAACTGTTGTTTTGCAACTGTCCTTGAAACTGTTTTGTAAGGCTTCACATGCTGACCCTAAACACAAGGAGACAGACCTATTTCCAAGCCAAATTTATTTGAACACATTACTGAAAATGTAACCAGAAGGAAAACCAGGCTAATGTAGCAATTGCTTAGATAATAATAATGAAAATGGTCAGGTTCACCTCAGTTTGCAGCTTCACACCTTTCTGCTTTGGGGTCATACAGCACAACAGTTTTTAAAACAGCAGAGGCAATGAAGGTAGTGATAGTTCTTGTCACACCTGGAGGATAGCCACCTCAGTTTTTTCCCCTTTTCTACAGCATACTACAAGTGTTTCTTGGCTCTTCCAAAATGAGAATGGGTGGTGATGTCTTGGACAGACCACACGTACTCAGGTCATGACTGCAAACCATGTCAACTCAATTCTCTTATAAATGTGCCTCATAAGGTGCCCCCAAAACAGTCCAGATGAAGACAGCAGCACCAAGGGAAACATCTTTCAAATAAACTTAAATCCTTTAGTGTTTTGTCCTAATACAGCCCTACGCAGAGTTGCAATCATACTATTTGTTCTCCAGTCAACAACACACTACACAGCCACCCTGGATGTGACAAACGCCAGCACCTGGCCAAGGTAACAAGGGGTGTATGTCAGAATGTCAGAGACACCTGCAATTGCCACAATTTCAAGTTACACTTTAATTCTGTACGTACTCTGAAGATGTGGAACAGCACACTGAAATATGTTACTTGAAGGTTATCTGCACTACTTCCACCCTAATGCTGTCTCTCCATTAGAGCGTCTCAAGAGAAGATCCTAGGAGCTCTCCAAGTCTGTGGGCTACTTCCCAGAGGGCCCACAAGGGATGGTTAAGAAAAGCAGCTGTGTGCCCACCTCCTGCATCTCAGTGGGTAGGAAGAGATAGTGGGTCTGTAACCTAAGGAAGCAGAAAATCCCTAACTTAAGAAACCAATCAAAAATGTAGTAACAGTTCTGTCTCAGCTGGGAGGTTTCAAGTGACAGAAAACAGTGAACGAGAATACAACTAGAAATTAATGTTTCTTCATCACCTCCTATTTTCTCATGCCAGGTGTCAATATTAAGATACAGCACATCTTAACATATGACAGCAGAGAACACCACGTGCAATGCCACTTTTAGATACCTGCCTCACACTCAGGTAGCTATCCATGTCGTATCAGAGATCTGAACAAAATCACATCCTCCCCAGCCGTTCCCATTTGAAGACGGACACAACAAAAGGCAGAACAAAGCCATTAATAAAGAGCTGAATGAGGTTCAGCCTGCCCCAAAGGACACACCTTGAGACATGCACAGCGGTAAGGCACGCTAACTGCTGGATCATTGCCAGGTGAGAGTGAAGCACCTGGAGAAAAGCCATCCTAGCTAGGAGGAGACTATGATCATCATGTCGGTGCACAAACCCATGGCTTGGTCACACCTTGAACACTCTGAGCTCAGGAGACCAGAGCTGTGCAAAACCCAGGCGCATTAGTATTACAGGAGCTCCAGAGAAAGGCAGGTAGGACAAGTAGAGGAACAGCCCTGAGCTGTTCTCTCGCTAGGAGGGCTGGGATCCTTCCACCTAGGAAAAGAAAAGACTTGGGTGGGGAGGAGAGACACAGAACAGAGATCTACAGGATCCCAAGTGACACGGAGACAGTGGCTAAGGACCAGCTATTCCCTGTCTCTTCCAGTTACAGAATTAATAATTATCACCCGCAGAACTCCCTGCCAAACTGCAGGACCTTACAAGGATTCAAGGGGAGAGTGGACAAGTGCTTCAAGAGATCCAAAGTCACTGATTTAAAAAAAAAAAAAAAAATCACACCAAGATCAAGAAATCCTCTGAACTAAGAACACGAGCTGGCAGAGGACTCAGGATTTAATACTTCCCCTCTTGTCTCGGCCTTTAGGTAACCACTTATTGCCAGTGCTGTAGACAACACGCTGTGCTGAAGGGATCCTCCGGTCTAAAGACCATTATGTTTGAGCCTTTGAAACTCAAAGAAAACAAACAATACAAGAAGCAGCCTCCTTTCCTCTTAGTACACGTCCCTTTAAGAGGGACCATTCCCTACCCTACAAAGGCAGGACAACCTAGGCAACTCAGTCCCTCTGGTAAAGTGCTGCAGGTCTTCAACATTTCAATTAAGTTGTGACCATTTAAACCAGCCAACTGCAGTGACAACTAGCTGGCCACATCCTAGCACAAAGATCTATATTCCAAAACATACCACACTGCATATTGGTGGAGAGGGGCCTGGGACACCGACTGCACCTGGGGAGTATTTACTAGTAGCAGTTACATGATTTCCCCCCCCGCCAACCCCCATTTGTTTCAAACACAAAAGAGATTTCGGTTACTAACCTGAGCTTTGTTTTCCTGTCTACTCCAACAATTTTTCTCACAATTTGTTGGCAGAACCCGTAGCACATGAACAGGACGGAGTTCTCTGCGATGTTGGCTACCAGTGCTGGCGAGGTCCCCTTGTAGAAGCCTCGAAACCCCACTTGTTTGTAGGTTTTCACAAAGCAGTCGACGATCCCTTTGTACATGTCAGGGAACGTCTGCATCTTCACCTTCGCTGTGTCGAAGGGCTGGCCAGTCACCACACATGCTGTTCCACCTGCGCAGGCAGTGGGAGTTAAGAGGACGACTGAAGGTTATCACAACTGAAGGGTCTATACAGAAACATTAATATTAGGAAAGCCATGCAGAAAGCAAGGGTGAATCAATTCTCTGCAGGAAAAGACAATTGCACTAAATTCAGCACAATAGCATCTATTGTCAGTGGTGACTTCGGTTGCCCAAAGGAAAAAAATTGTGCGTAAAAGCAGTAAGAGCTAGATTTTCATTAAGCATTTCTTCACCTTAATAAAAGTGAGCATTTAAATTAATCAGTTCACTTATGAGTACTCAATTAGAGGTATTCCTTGGCAATCAAGTCATCTGCGATGATTTAAACCATGTTTTCACTTGCTCATTAATGCAGTGGTGACACCCTTCAATTCTACAATCCAACTATAACAAAACTGAAAGATTTGTAATCAGGTGAGAGACATGTCCAGGACAAGAGGAAAACCTCAGAGAGTGCTAAAACTGATAACACATTATCAATTGATAACCACAGATACAAATCCTTCACTTCAATCGTCTGAAGGACTCTTATTTACATTTATTCCCACATACTGGAACAGCATAGGAGAAGTTTAAAAGGACAAGAGGGCAAAGTTTCATAACCCGTTATCTTTTCCAAACTGAATTGCAAGGTCAATACCCTAAAAACCTGTGAGATACTTCTATTGGTGTTGTCAATAACCTCTTTGCCCATAGTGTAATACTCTTCCGTGAAATCTAACTCAATTCAGTGGTCTGCAGAAAAAGTTAGATACACTATTTCAGTAAGAAATATCAGTGTACACTGACAGCAATCTGTTGGGAACTAATACCTAAGAAGAAGCATACGACAGGTGAGTGTTATACGGTTTTGTTTTTAAAAAGAGAAAAACCATCCTAAAACAGAAACTGATACTTCAACAACACACTGTAGGCATGCAAATGCCTTAAAGAGGACAAGATAACAAGATGATGTTTTTTCATTTATGTAACTGAAATAACCATCTGTAAATCCAGATAATGTAAAAAAAATGAAATACGAAGAAATGTATGTATCCAATTAAGATTAGTTAACTTTCTTCTAAGATGAAGAGTTAAGCAAATGCTTGTTTAACCACAGTGATTCTTATTTGATTTTACTCATAGCAGACACATTTGTTGTTACTCTGCAAAGAGATACTTCAGGTCTTCAAAAAGAATTCAGGAACCTAGCTCCCATAAAACTTGATTCTCAGCTAGATGGATCATTAAAAGTTTAAAAGCGAGTCATACAAGAAGGCATGAAGAGCTACTTGCTCTGGGAGGAATAATGAGGAGAGATGAAGCTGGCTCAGGGCAGTAATGGTCACGTAAGCCTCAGATGAAAAACAGAGCAGAGCTCTGTAAAGACACAGCAAATGCTACTTCCAGGGAAGTCAGGTAGATAGGAACCTTCAGAACAAGTGTTAGGTTCCTGTGTAAAGGCAGACCTAAAATATCTCATGTAGTAAAATAACGGCTGTTGGAAGAAGTGCAAGACAAGCAGTAATGGCCTTGGGCATCCAAAGCTCAAGAAAATTGGGAGTTGATTGAAGAGCTGTTCTAAAAAGAGAAAGTGCTCTTCTTACAGCATCTCTAGAGGGGGCACAAGAAGCTTAGTAAAGTACAGCAACCAACTTTGTAAGCCTCAAGGTAAAAGACCAAAAGTCCTGGTTAGTATCTCAAACATTAAGGGGAAAAATTCTTCCAGCCAGAAGTAGAAAGCCTATAGAACTAAACAAGCCAAAAAAACAAACTAAACAAGGCCAACACAGCCCTGTTTGAAAGTCTGGACAAGTGTACTCCTAACAGTAACACTAGTGCAGGAAAGAGTCCTGTTTAAAGAAGTGATCAGAGGTTGCTAAGATCCTAGGCAAAGGACTATGACCCACAGGCAGGTAAATGACTTATTTATTCTTGGTCAGAATTTACTTGCCCCAATATGGCGTTACTTATCGGCTCATCGAGACTGTATCTGGAGAGGAAGGTAAAACCAGGTTATGCATGTGCTGAGGAACAAGCTGTTTGCGTAGTTGTATACACTTCCTAAAGGGCACGGAGACACAAGAATAACACAGCACCAGGCACTACCAATAAACATAACCAATACTGAACAAGTATGTGGAGAGAACATGGAAAAAAAATACTACAGGAACAGTAAAACCACTGATTACAACAGAAGTAGCAAAGAAAACCAAAGAACAAGAACAATGGTTTGGGAACAACGAAGTCACGCTGAAAAAGGTCTGAATTCCTCCACCCTATTTGAAGTAAGGGGAACTATAACAGAAGAGAAAATGGCACAGTAAGTTTTAAGATTCTCTAATCTCTACTGCCAAAAAAAAAAACCAAACAGGCAAATCTGCATGCAGTTTACCTGAATGAGTATCACAAAGCAATGGATTTCTAAGCTAGTTTTCAGCTCTTGCAGTAGCCAAGAAAGGACACTAAGGCTTCAACTCAGAAAGTCAGACTTCTCCACTGCCCTGGATGCTACGAACAGCATTCCTAACCTGATGTACTGAGAAGGAAAGCAATCACATCTCCCATTTAAGAACCAAGGAACATCAGCAAGACAGTCAAGAACCGCTCAAGCGTTAAGCTGTTACTTTGCAAAACAGAGCAGATATTAGCTACTTTTTTTTAAAAAAGACCTTCCCTCACCCCCCAAAAAAATGTGAACGAACAGATTAACAGAAATAGATTTTCTTAAGGGAACGAAGGAGTAACAGCAGAAGCACTTCTTTCCTCACAGGAATGCAGGGTGTTGTCTAGTCAATGGCATCGTGCCATGGCTAACAAAGCAAGTATTCGTTGGGCAAGATATCTTGGAAGACCAAATGCTGTATGAAGGTGCCATATTGGATTTGTATTGCCTGCCAACCTTCGCTTTCTCACTGCACTAAGGTTAACTCCACTCTGACAAATGACCTCCGATAACGAGCCTTGAATGCACTTAACACCACGAACACTGTCATAAAAAGACTGACTGTAACAGCTATTTTAAGGGCAAGGAAAGAAAATAACCCAATTTGTTTAAACCTGTTACAACAGTACATTAGATAAACTCCTCCTGCAACCTTTTCAGTACAAATGTTGGCAAATTAACTGTTCTATCCCAACGTTTAATCTCTTCTGGACATCACGTAAGCTTTTATGATAAACTATAACTAGTACCTCCATAACTAAGACAAAAGCTTTGCTAGTGCTTCCACATAGCTTTTTCAACCCTCCTCCTTTCCCTTGAGGTAAAGCTTAGAATCTCAGGAAGACCCCTTTGCCCCGGTAATTAACAACTCATTCATCCCTTGGCCATGGACATTACCAGTATGCAATATCAGTGAGACATTGCAACTACTTCCACTGGCTGAGGTCACCTGCTTCACCCCCATATCCTTAAGATACAGGAGGTGATATTTTCCCCAGTTTTCTAAGCCATGGGAATTTGCTTTTAAACAATTCAAGGTATTAAAATTGTCCCTCGGAAGTTTAGTACAACTAAGCATTACCTGCAGCTCCTGCTGTGAGGTCAATAGCAGCCTGAAGAGCAGAGTTGATCCTCATGCTTCACACTTGTTTATTGGTTACTACGGAATGAAGAGTCTCTCGTTTCCTGGAAGACGTCAATGTATTTTCCTCCTGAGGGAAAAAGAGGACAAAGCATACACAATTTACAACAAAAACTGACAGGCAAAAACATCACATGTATGCTTTCACTTCTATTCAACTTGTTTCAAAGCAGCTAGTAACAGAAAATACTTGTCCCCAGAACTAAACTGAGATGTAACATACCTGTGTTTCGCCTAGTTCTGACACATTAGTAAAACCCTCTGAAGTATTACTGCATAGCTTCAGTTTATCTGAGCTTTCCAGTCTCTGATTTCATGTGAGAGATCCAGGAAGACTAAAGAGTACCTCCAGGGAACACTGTTGAATATTACCTTTGTATTGATTACAGAAACAGTGTCTCCAACAGGTGTGCAAGGCTAGCTGGCAGGAATATTTCCCCCCGTCTCAGCTCCCCACCTATAAAGGAAAATAAAGATCTGTTCTCCTCATGGTGAGCACAAGCCCAGAAAATTATATTTGTCATCCTGCAGGATGCAGGCACATTAAGTATTTCTATGTGGCTCTGAGAAGATACGAATAGAAAAAAAAAGTACGAACACTTAGAATTGTGTCTGGCTGTCATGTTCCTAGTGCAAGTCCCTACACAGCAGCATATTATAAAGTAAAATAAGAAATATACCTTATCTTTTAGGAAGGCAGCTGGAAAGCAGAAATACAAAGGCAATGGTTTCAAATAAAACATTCAAAAGAATTCTGTTTTCAAGTTTGCAGCGAGGTAATTTCATGGGGTGAGCTGTTAAGACAAGCTTGCTCATTTAGAGTAATTTGGAGTAAGAACACTGAGCCAAAGAGCTCCCACTGTCTCAGAACCACGTTGCTGAGCTAGACACTTGGCTGGCAGTGCTGTCAAAAAAGCCGCATGGGTCTTAAAAAACCTCACACACGAATCAGTGCCTCATTGGCTCTTAAGCTCATTTTCAAGCAGAGTAAATCAGGGAACAGTATTTTCCATTCTTATACGCACTGCAATCCTTCTTTTGAAGCCTGCTGCCTCCCCAAACATATTTTTGAGTAATACGAACTGGAAACATAACTTCCAGTAGGTCACATTGGAAGAATAATAAAAAGAGATTCTATGAACCACATTCTTTTTACAACTTTTATGTTACAAGCACAGGCACTTGCTTACAAGCAGGCACAGGCCTGCATACAAGCAAAGCTTTAAGAAAGCCCATCTCTGAACAAGTTTATTATTTGTGAGCATCAAGAAAACAGTAGGCCAAATACTGTCAGTCAGTTTCACGCTTGACCTGTTTAGGTATGTTGCATGAATCAATGAAATAGGTTAAAAAAACAACAGTAGTCTTTTAATAAGTTACACTAATGCTTGTTATTTCTGAATTGCCATTACAGGTTTGAACCGTTTCACTGCTAACAACATGCTAAGCTTGATGTTATTACAGAGTCAGAAGAGGCACCTGGACCACGTTACCCCTCACTATCCTATACACCTCATTAGCGTTCATGTAGCACTCTGCAGTTTTGCTTCTGATTTAGAAGGAACAGGAGAAAGAACGATCTTCAAGACGGCCTCTAAATGAATGGACTTCACAGAGAGCAACAATTGCCTGCCTTCAGTAACATGCATACTGCTTGCATCATACCGAGTGCTTATCAGCTTGTGCCAGCCCCCAAAGTAAGCACATGCCAAATCACCCACAGATACCCACCAAAAGCTTCTCAGCAAGAGGAAAAACAAAGATGCATATAAAAGTATAGAAGTTTCAAGAGTCAAGTAGTTTTACTCTCCTGATCCTTAAGAGCACACTGGCACTTTCAGAAGACGTGCAACTTAGTCAAAACTACTCTGTCATTAGACATGTACATACCTCCTCTCCAGGGAGGTCCTCTTTGTAACAACACTACCGGATTCAAAATTGCGTGTAGGTATTGTGAGGTAACAACTGCTCTGTTACTTCTAAACCAAATCCAAACCTCAAACCTGGAAACACGGAAGTATCAGTAAGCTTAACAGGTCCTGCAGAGTCTTCCACCCACAGCCCCGGATGCATTCGGCACAGATGACTTCTCCACACGCTAAGCAAATAAAACCATGAGGCAGCACCGCTCCTTTCAGTGAGGGCAGGCCGTAATTCTACTCCCTCAAGGTCACCGCAGGCCAGCACCACGTGCAGCAGAGTTACACCAGGTCTGGGCCGTGACAGGCTGTGGTGCGCACTCCTCGCCACCACAGAAACGCACTTTTTCGTAGCTAGACTGGCTCCTCCACAGAGAGCCGCACTTTTTAGTAGCCAGACCGCCAGCTCCGAAGCGGGCAAAGCAGCCCTGCAGCTTTAGGCACGTAGGAATCAGGCGGCGATTAGGGGTAGCCCCGTTTCCCCAGGGCTCCCGCTCGCTCTGACGAGGAAAGGCCGGGCGCGCCTGCAGCGGGGCGCACCGCCACGTCCCGCCGGGGGATGCGAGCCCCGCGCCCGCCGCCGCTCCGCCGCCCGCCCCCTTCCGAAGGAGCCGCAGCGCCCGAACCGGGCCGAGCCCGGGGCCCTCGCAGGCCGTGTAGACCCGGTGCCGACCCGGTACCCAAGCGGTTCCCACCCGGGGACCCCTCCGCGGACCTCTCCGTGCCTTCTTCTCCCTCCCAGGCCTCCACCACCGTGCTCTTCTCCCCCCCGCTCCGGGGCGAACCCAGCTCCCAGCGGCCGCCACTCACCGCAGCACGCCCCGGCGGCCCCCGCCGCCCCTGGCCCTATAAAGGCGGCCGGGGGAAGGCGGCGCGGGCCCCCGCGGCCCCGGGGAAGCAGTGGGCGGGCTGCGGGGCCGGGCAGGGCCGGGCCGGGCCGGGCCGGGCAGGGCTCGGGAGGCGGCGGCGGCCTGGGGTGCCCCTGGCGGAGGGGAGGCGGCGTGCGGCCTTCCCCGCCGCCTGCCTGCGGTTCTGCCTCATGCACCGCTTGGGGATGGGGTTTGGGGGTCCCTTGGGAAGAGCAGGTCGCAGGAGGCGGTGTGTGCGCATCCCGCTGTGCCCAAGGGTGAGGCTGTAGCGGCCGGAGCATCGTCCCCACGCTGCTCCTTCCTGCTGCTCGCCTCCAAAATAAACTCGGCTTCCACTGTAGTTCTTCAGGTGTTGTGTGCCTCCACAGGGCGCTCAAGCCCGTGACAGGAGCGGCCTTGTGGTCCGTGTCCTCGGCCACCTGCATGGCGTGGAGCGTGCCTGGGTGCTCGTGTGCGCTGGAAGCATGGTCAGGATTCTGCTGTTTGGCTCAAATAGCACCGAATTCTTTTGTAAACTCCTTCCCCCCTCCCAAAAAAAAAAAAAAAGTGATTGGTGGGTTTTCTATGAGCTTACTGAGCACAATAGAAAATATAGATTGTCTAAAATGTCACTAAGATGGTGTTTTGGGTTTTGTTTGCTTGAGTGTTTTTTTTACCTCCCCCTCACCCCTTTTTATTTATTTATTTATTTTTTTTTTAAAGAAGTGTTAAGCTAGGAATTAAGTACTCTGAAAGAATAACAGAGTTATTTCTCTGGGAATCACAAAACTGCTGTAATTGCTAAGACAGGCACTCATCCAGCAGCAAGAACCTGACCAGAGCATTTTTTCTTCTGCTTCCTGCTTGTTTGCAGATTTTGATGCACTTTTCAGTATCATTCAAGCAATGCAGGAAAAGAGAAATTAATTTGTGGCCATTCTTTATTCTATATTCCTGAATAACAGTTAAGTCAAAAAAAAAAAAAAAAGACTATTACCTCTGTCCTAAAATACAAATTCCATTATAAATTTCACACGTGCATTAGAGGATTAAGCTGTACAGTTTTGGAGCTATCTTGTACTTCAGGAATAGAGATACAACAGTGTGAAGTATTAAATCTAAAGGTATAAAGATAACCCTGACATCATTGATAGTGACTAAAATAAAAAGGATTTTCCTCTTCCTATTTAGGTGGATTGAATATTCAAATAATTGTGGAGATACAATGTAAAGGGTGTTCCTGTTCTGAGGCCTGCTAAAAACTCTAGCTTTATTTGCATGTAAGGGACAGTGACTCATAGTAAGTTATATTGGATATGAACAGACATTTGCAAGCGATTTGCTGCAGATCAACAAGTGACTTTTAAGATATCACATTTATACTCCTAGATTTTTGGGAATATGGCGTAGGATACAGTGGCTTAAGCAACCATCATGAGGTCTAATATCACTTCGCTTCACTGAACCTGTAAAAACTCCATTTTTTTTTCCCTTTTGGTTAAGAATTAATTGAAATGCTTCCAATCGGACTTTTCCAAAGCAATGCCCAGTTGAAAACAGCAGAACACTGCTGTATTTGCACATATGTATTTGCATGCATTGAGACACATAGAGACATATTTTAGCTTAGACCCATAGTGTATTCTCTCAAATAAAACTGAACACCCCTACTTTCAAAGCCCAAACCAAGGAAAAAGCATTATCAATACCATAAAGTTAAATGCATTTTTTTTTTTTTACCATCAGTTTAATGAATTGTAGGCTTCAGATATCGGTGATTTTTTTCCATACAGTTATCTTCTTGTCAAAAGCCCTTTTAAATGGTTTGGGGCTATTCTTCAGAATGTGGCAATTCTCAAGGAAGAGCAGACTTATCAAATTTTGAATGACCATTGCTTTAGTGTAGAAATAATTGCTGAGTCTGTGGTAAACATTTAGCGACAGCAAATTAATTGTGCATCTCAAATGATATGAAACACTTAGAGATTACTGTTTACTTGCAAGGACTTTTCAGCTGTGAGTTGACTTTTTTTTTTTTAATAGGACTGCAGTGCTGTTGGAAGATCCGATTGGTGAAAATTATCTAACACCTAATGCAGTTGCTGTTTGTCAGCTGAAACATCAGATCTTGGGTGTTTCAGCGTGATTGTTCAGAACCATATACTTCAGGCAGACCGTCAGGCTTGGTGGGCTGTAGTTTGGACTCTACAAAAGATGTGAAAGTACTTGACATGTTGCCTGGGGGAGTTTAGAGCTGCGAAATGCCACACTGCAATGAGCACATTGCCACCATGTGGCTCCCTGTGTTACCTGCACCCCTTTCTGCTAAGTCAAGCGGTACTTTTTGCAAGGGTTTCCTTGTAAAAGGCATTGCTTTCCATCCTGCAGGATCCCAACATTTCGAGCCTATCTCCTGGGCCCACCATCTCCAGTCAACCATAGGCAAACCACTTATTCTCTGAAAACTATTTTGCCTTTCCTAATGCTTAGGGAAACGTTTGCTGTCCAGGAGGATGAACATCAACTCTTCTGAAGCATCCTCCTGGAAGAGCAGCCAAAGCTACAGATATGAGACCAGCAAAACTCACCCAGCACCTTACGGTAGATGTTGCCCAGACTATTTGGAGAAGTGGGTCAACCCATGCAGTGCTGCATGGGGATTGCACAAGGAAGAAAAAGTAAGATGGCTTCTGCATGTAAGGCCATGTTCTTTATTAAGGCCATATTCTTTAGTTGTGGACAGATTTTGTCCAGAAAAAGAAGGTAGTCAGGTCCTGAATTTTTAACGTATAGAAAACTAACACAATCCAGCTTTTGTTGGTTGTTTATTTGTTTGTTAAAAGTAATTTGGGATCTTTTGAGGATCTGGAGGGTCTGGAACTGTGATGGAGTCCATACACAGCACAGACCAAAAAAAAAATATGTCATTGATACCTTTGCTCTTTTTAGGACTTCAGATTACCCTGTGGGTCCAAGTGGCTGGTGGTATAAATTCGAATACCTCTGATTCACAGAAACTACCCATCCTGAGGAACACAAAAGCTTGAAGTCACTTTTTTTCCCTTCCCTTTGTGGTGTGTACTTTCTGCATTATACATGCGAGCAGTGTGATTCTCATCTGCCATGGATGTGGTAGGAAAGCACAGGTGTAAAAGCCATTACAGAGGCGTAAAGGACCTTCACTCTTCCCTGGGTACCTGAGAAGAAGAAAGGTACCCTAAGAAGCAAAGCAGCAAACACGGGTTGGATGCCAAAACAGTGGAACCAAATGTGGAACCAAATATGTACCACAAGTGCAGAACTGGATGAAACCAGTGGCCTGGTGTCTTATATTTAATGTTTTCAGCACCACAGACTTGGAGAAAGGTGAGAGGCACTTCGATAGGCTGGCTGTAAAGGAAGTTGCTTTTAAATCCCTTAAAACAACTTACGTTCTGAAATAAAGATCATCTGTCCTTCAGAGGGGTTGACCTTGGTCTTCAGATGTCGTCACAGAAGGGCTTAGGTTGGAAGGGATCTCAAAGGTCATAGGCAGGGATGCCATAGCAGTACAGTTCCGGATGTTATCTTTTTGATTTGTTTATATCTTTACTGTTCAAAGAAAAAAAAAGGAAAAAAAGACACTTTTTGGAATTTAAATCAGCTGTTGGCAAAAATATCAAGAAATACATACTTAACTCTGGGGGATGTGGTGTTGGTAGGCCATCCTCCCATTGAGGCACAATTGGTGTCTCTATCTCAGAGCCGACTTGATGACTCTTCAATGATGGAAATAATGAGAGTTAGCTCATTAACAGAGATATAAATGAAGATGAATCTCTTTTCTTCCACAAAATCTTTGAAGGTAGGGCTGCAGACAGAAGCCGGTACAAGCACCCAGTCCTGCAGACTCCTTAACGCTGCACCTTCCCTGAGCACGCCGTAGCGCTTAAAAGCTTTAAAAATTAAAAACTTCACGCCAGTGCCCAAGCTCTCGCCGTGCTGGGGACAAAACGCAACAAAAACGCGACAGGGCAAGGCGGAACCCTCGGCTCGGGGCTCCCGTTCCCGGCCGGCGGCGCTGCGGCGGAGGCAGGGAGCTCGGGGCCGGGCAGCGGCCGCCATGTGGGGCCGCGTCCCGCCGGCCTGGGGCTGCGGGGCCGGGCGAGCCGCCCGCTTCTCCCTCCTCTTCCTCGCCGGGCGGCCTCGCAGGTACCGGGCCGGGCACCGGGACCCCGAGGCCCGCAGGGTGCCGGGGTTACGGCGGGCAGGCCGCCGCAGCCCCTCGCTCTATCCTTAACGCTGGGGCCCCGGGTGGATCTGGCGGCTTTTGGGGTCGTGGGGGCTTTTGTAGGCTGGGTGCCTTGCTCTCTGAGTGCTATCCGGTGCTGTAAGCAGGGCTCCCTGAATGGTTTGAAACACCGCGCAGCCTGAGGTAATGAAAGGCGGGTGTTTGGGGAAGGTGTGCGGAGGCAGCTCTGTCAGGCAGCAGGGGTGCTCACCAACGTGGCCCTGAAGCCTTGCCTCCGTTACCCTGCCGCTTTGCAACGGTGAGGTTTGGGGTTTAGTGTTGGCAATTTAATAGTTTATCAAGTGTAGAGTGATTGGAGTAATAATGAGGTGCCCTCTGATAATACTAGTTATTTTTTGCTAAAGAGAGTTGTATGGAAAAGACGGGGAGAATGTCAAAATTGCTTCAGATCAGCTGAAGTATTTTGAACCACAATTAGTATTCCAAGTTTTTTTTTTTTTTTTTCTTCTTTACTAACTTGAAGGGGGTTCCTAAAAAAGCAGTTTTGAATTGAAATATTTAAATACTTCATTTTAGGTGGTTGAAGAGAACTGTTCTTTGGATTTTACGGTAGTTTTTCCTAAGGAATCCGGTTGCATCCGTGTTTCAGCAGTATCCTAAGCAGCCCTCTGCTGCCCCCGGCTTCCCGTGCTCACCTGCGCCGTGCCAGTTCTGGCTGCTGTGCAGTGATGTGATGTGGTCAGCTAGGCAAGAGGAGCTGTTCCAGGTGGAAAAATAACCAGAAGAGCTGTTTTGCTTGTTGCTGGGTGATTTTACTGCGGGATCCAGTTTCTCATGCGGCCGCACAAGTGCCTGGCTGCACGATGGAGGGTTTAATATGTTACATGCTTGTAGGACTGTGAAGGTTGGATGTGGTTAAAGGTTGGGCGTGGTGCTGAGGGACATGGTCTAGTGGGTGACATTGGTGGTAGGAGGACGGTTGGACCAGATGGTCTTGGAGGTCTCTTCCAACCCTAATGATTCTATGGAGGATCAGTGTGAAAGTACATGGGTGTGAATACATGCTGATGTCGCCAAATTTATTTATTTATTTATTTATTTATTTATTTATTTATTTAATGCAGGGTGGCAGTGATGTCTACTGCTTTATTTTAAAAGTTTCAGTGAGTTTTCTATAGTACTAATGAATTTAAGTATTAGGTACCAGTAATGTGGGTTTTTTTTTTTTTGAATAGTCATGTGATTTTTTTTTTTTTAATCTATGCTCATGCAAATTCACGTTTATAAGGTCATAGTACCTAGCACAGAATAAAGCCAGCAACAGTGTTAAAATGTGGGGATTTTGGATTGTCTGTAGCCTAATGTAGGGATAGACTTAACATTTTGTTTAAGCTCCTAGATTAATCAGAGTTTGTTTGTGGAGGGAATAGAGTTGTTTATATGCTTTTTGTGCTGAAGAAACCATAAATAGGCAAGGGTTGTAAATAAGAGAAGGTCTTTAGCCCTTCTTGAAGAACAAAAAGTACATTTAATATGTACTTAACCTACTCAGGTTGCACATAATTATGCCTAGACGGTCGTAAATAATGTTTTTTTGTAGGCTTACAAAATTCAGCTGTGGAGCCTGTTCATAACTTCAGATTTGTTTGTTTGTTTATTTATTTACCTTTCTGTATTATCTAGCAAATTTCAGAAACTCTTCAGCACTACCAGTGTGCTGTCTACTGAGAAAGACAAATCGACCACTTCCCCAGGCAGCACCACTGAAGTGGCATCGAAGAGTCCGGACGGTGCAGCAGAAACACCAAAGCAGAAGCTGTTAAACATTATTGGTAATATGAAAGTAGAAGTGACCTCCAAGAAGAAATTTCAACAGTTAAAAACACATGCGATCAAGAAGCAAGACACAGAAAAGCAGGAAGGCCTGGACAGTAAAAGTAGCACATTTCAAGAAGCTGCAGAAGACACCCAGCGGTAAAGTATAACATACGCACTTCTTAACCAATTTTAATTTCTTTTTTTTTTCTTCCAGATTGTTTTTGTTGTTATCTAGGACAAAATAAAGCATCAACTGGTAATACCAAATACAGAAAAGAATCTTGTAAAGGAACATAGCATACAAATGTAGCTTAGCTTGTGGTAAATCGTAGAATTGTAGAATGGTTTGGGTTGGAAGAGACCTTAGAGACTATCTAATTCCAATTCCCCTGCCATGGGCAGGGACGCCTTCCACTAGACCAGGCTACTCAAAGCCCTATCCATAACTGCCATTTCTGTATTGTCATTTTTTGTTGTACTAAGGCTTTAATGCTTTTGTATTTCCATATCTATTGTGTGTATTAACAGAAGCAAACCTTTGAATCGGGAACTGGTGGAGGCTGTTTCTGCAGTCGCATCTTCCTTACCACGCAGCAAGGAACAGACAGAATCAGAACTACTTGCACAACTAAGAAGACACGAAGAAACCACAGATAAACAGAGAAGGGGGGGAGCTATTAACATACGGTCTGTATACTGAACGTTGTTCTCAGTCATGCTTGAAGTTCTAATTTTGCATTGTCATCTTGAAGGTGGCTGGATTCCGTGTTGGAAAGATGGCCCTAAAAGACAGGTTGTCCTTGGCATTAATGAATAATGGGGTTATCATTGGTCTACTTTACTCCTTGAATTTTGGCAGAAATCAACTTGTTTTCCTGTCTAGGATCATTATTTCATTATTTTCTTGGATAGACTAGTGAAATAAGGGCTTCTTTCTTTCTTTCTTTCCTTTTTTTTCCTTTTCTTTTTAGTTTCAGAAATGTTAACGTAATGGAGGGACTTGTAGACGTTTCAGACATTCTGTCTGGACCGGTGAATTTTCATGACAGCTCTGAAGAACTGAGCTGAACTAGAGCAACTCTATTTATAGCCCCACCCTTCCTTTCAAAACTTTCCAGTCAACCCAAGAAACTCATCTCTTGGCTCCAGTCCGTTTCCAGTGCGGGTTTCAAACAGATGAGAAACATTTGTTTGGAAATTGAAACAGTTGTGCATATTGCTCTTCTTTTGGATGACAGCTAAACACAGACTGTTTTTTTCGGCTAGTATTCAGATAATTACTCAGAAAATAAGACATTAAATCCAGATGAAATGCTGAACTAAACAGAAAGCTGTATCTTCAGCAAAATAAGAATGTGAAGTCTTTATTTATGGCTCTTTGCAGCGTGAACTGCAAGATGGTTATTATCTTAGGTTGAATTTATTCCGTGGAAATGAATTTGTCCCAAACCAGGATTTAAGTTTGGCCCATGTATTATTATTTGTAGGTTGCTATAGGGATTTGTAAAGGATTTGTTTGTGCTTTGTGTGTTTGTCAATGAACTGCAAGCAGAGTAGCCAACAAACTACCGATGTTTGCTGCGGATGTCTACGTTTTAAGTGAGTGCGAACTAAGGAAGAATACAGCAGATGGGTGCCAATAGATCGAGTAATTGGGATGCACGATGCTCAGTGAAAAACTCGGTTAAACAAAGTGTGTGTTCTTCAGGGGTTGTCAAAGAGAAAGGGAGAAACTATGCAAGTTTCCCTTTTAGCCTGAATTCAGGATTTTTCCACCAAGAGTGCTAAGGGTTGTTGTGGAGAGCAGAATGAAATTCTCTCCACGCATGTGAAGTCCGTGCTATTAGGTTGAAGAATGTTTTTAGGTAATATACACAGGCATCTCCAAAGGCTGCGTGTGTGCTGTTTTCATAACCTCCTCTCAGTCTGAATATGAGAGACCTTGAGAACTTAACAGAAGTTTCTCTCTCCACAGGCTTTTGGAGCCAAATTGAATAGCTTTGAAGGTTAAAGATCTGAATGCTTTACGTAAAATCAATGTGTTTCTGCATTCTTCTTGTTTTAGTGCAGTATTACGAAAAAATGTGAGACACTTCCTAATACAAGAATAATAAATGAGGAGTGCTCTGTATAAAGCACATATTCATGACGCTGGTAATTACCCGTGAGGTTATTCCATCTCTGTCCCTGGGGTTTTTGGAAGAGTAGAGTACACAAATGCCTTAATAATGGTATAGTCTGTGGGTGGTCAGCTTCAATGTAATTAGAACAGCAATTCCAGAGAAGATGTTGGAGGGTCATGCTGTTACTGACCAAGCTAATACGTGCAGTGGCTAACCTCATGCGCACCTGCACCTCTTTCTTAAGATACACACGCTGTTCTCTAAATTTGGTTGTTCTGCTTCCTGGCAACGAGGTCTCTCTCTCTCCAGCCACCCATTGCACTTATCCTGAAGGACTTAACGCAGCTGTGGCTGCTGTGGAAAAATGAAAGCGTCCGAGGAAGTTACAGCCCAGGCAGAGAGGCTTTGTTCTGTTGAAAGAAAGTTTAAATTCTGAAGAAATTTAAGAGCTGAAGTCCCTGCCTTGTGTGGCTCTATGCAGTTGACAGAGGTGGTAAGATGTGATGATACTTCACTGTCTTTTAACATCTTGTGGATGGATTGCTTTGGTTAGAAAAATGCAGACATTCAAACGTCTCTACGGTTAGAAAAAATTTCCTTTTGCACACAGCCTTTTAGTTGGTGAGGAATGTCACGATGGGCTTGCAGTGCTTTGAGTTGGCAATTTCTTTGACTCCCTGAGCCAGCTTTGTGAACTAGCTTGTTTCCACCTTGAAAAATATATTATTTTTTTTTAACATATGCTGAAAAGGCAGTTTTCTTCCTTAATAGTTGGGTAACGCTCTGAAACTAGCAGAGGTGGATGGGTTGTCTAAAAAAAGAAATAAATCTTGCTCATTGTCATGACTGAAAACTTGGCTAACAGCAACATTTCCTGGTTGGACTCTGAGATTAATTTGGTACTTTTGGCTTTCTGGTCAGTATTAAAAATGTTGATTTTAAAAGGTCCAGTAGCCCTCAGTCTTGCTTGGGCATGACTTCATTTTCCAAAAGTACCTCTCTCTACACAAAGCACTAAAGTGCCTTTAAAATATTAGAAAGCAATTGCTTTTTTTTTTTTTTTCAAATAAAAATCAACACAAAATAACAGTGTCTGAATAAAAAGAGAATATGGTCTGTTGAACTTTTTTTTTTCATAAAGCTTTTGCATTCAATATACTTATAAATTAAAAAAGCCAGTATATATTCCTCCTTTATTTAAAATAATTTAAAGATGAGGTACCATCAGAAGGGTTAGAACCATATAATGCTCAATTGCAAAAAAAAAAAAAAAAAAAAAAAAAGGGAGACCTCTATTGCCATTTTGGAGGGTATGAAACGTGTATTTTCTAGATCTTTTGATTTGTACTGTTTTTTTTTCAGTATTGTGGCCTGGCCTCCAGAGGTCTCTGTTGTACACAGTTGTCTCTTTGCCTTGTTTTGTAGCTGTCCCGAGGACAGCCTGTTCACAAGGAGGGGAAAATATTAATGACACAGGAATTTTATTTATTTTGGTGTGGAATGAAGTTTCACTCAGTGGAAATTACAACAGCACTATACCAAAATAAAACCGGTGGCAACACAAGTTGAAATTTCAGCTCCTGTTTTGGGTAAAGAAGATAGGTAATTTGGAGCTGAAGTCTAAAATATATCTTGAGCTTCCTGGATCCTTGTTTTTAGTGTCATAATTAACAGTTGGTAATCTGGAAGGAGAGAGAACCAGTGTTTGCTATAAAAGCTCAGCCTCTTCCCATCTCTGGAAAGCAGAGAGGTCCAGGAACTTAGATTCTTAGCCTCATCTTGGGGCGTGAGGTTTTATCATGCAACATCCAAGCACTGTAGATACGCTGGGGCTGGAATATGAATTTATAATCTGATGTTTTTCATTACAGGAGGCAATAGAAGCGTCTTTGTAATTTTATTTTTAGGGAATGAAGGGGCGCTATTAATTATGGAGTGATGAATATTGCTGCCAATAATATTCCTGTACCAGCGCTGGGGTGACATTGGGACTTTCTGAGGAGAAATCTGATGCCGTCGACTGTATGTGCTAATAGATGGGCGGCATAGCGTGTCCAGAAGGAAGGATGACCCCCCGTGCAAAACCCCAACTAAATCGAGTTCTGTCATGAGGATTGCTTCTTGGAAGAAGCCTGATCCCCCCCCATAGCACAGGAACACCGCAGCTGGGTCGAGGTTGGGCGGTTGGGCTGGGCCCCGTGTGGCTGACCTTAGGATTTACGTTTGCTTGACCCTCGGAAGCGTGTTGGGTCTCTGGCCCTACACCAGCTCACTGCTGCCAGCAGGCACTAGGTAGGGCAATTTGTAGGGTGAGATGTGCAAGTCGTCAGAGGTGGTTTTCCCTTTAAGATTAAAATGAAGTGATTTAAAGCTTATTTTTGGATGCCTTTCTTTCAGAGCAGGTACTTGAAGAGCCATGCTACTCTTGTTCTGCCGTTCAAAACCACATCTAACGCTGAAGACAAAGCCTTATTGCGTTGCTGTGGCAATTAGCTTTTACAATTTTGTAGAAGTATTTCTTGTTAATAAGATCTCTTTTAACTTAAGGTATCAAAAGCATAGTTTGAATTTAATAAAGCTTTTCATAAAATGGATACACAGTATTTTTTACTCAGCCTGTTCTTGTTTTTTGCGACCACCTTGATGTCTTCAAACTTGAGCACTGCAGTTCTGGATGTCTGCACGTTGTTGGAAGCAGTTAGGAAAAGAGGAATTATCACCTCGGTCTTTACCAACCCGCAGACACAACATTTAAGGGGGCAGGCAGGCTGTATGTTTCATCCTTTACGTTCAGAACAAGCTGCAGACTGCACTGGAAAAGACAGGAGCGTTTGTTCTTCCTGTATGATTTTGGCTGCAGAATTCTGAAGGAAGATGTGGCCTGTTAGTGCTGTAATATGATTACGCAATGCAACAGATTGCCGTGGATCAGGAAAGGTGACCTACTTATTAGGGTGGCATGATTGACCCATGTCAGCTGATGTGCGAAGGCAAGCTTCTTTTCAGTCTGCAGCAGCACAGCTCTGTCCCTGGGCAGAACTGACTCCTCTCCAAAAAAACTGGTTATTTTTACTTCCTTATTTCAGCATATTCCTTGTGTCCAAAGAAATTTCTCATGTACTTGAGCAAAACATACCTAATGCACTCTCTGAATATGGGTATGCAGATAAATGATAATTTTCTTTTAATTGGAAATGAATAAGTTTCAAAGAAAGCCCTCATTGAAGGCTAAAATAGCACTTTTCATTTAGAATCTAACAACTGAGATGGTTTTAAAAAGTAAGACTTAAGTATTTGATGAGTTAAAAATAGATGTATTTTGTGAGGAATATATAATTATGAAACCTATGGAAAGTAGATTTTCTGATTGATATATGTGACAAGCTTCATTCCCGTGTCAGTTTGTTGACTTTTTACCTTTACATTTTTAATTTCAGCAATGTTATTTCAGAAATGTCAATTAAAAGGCAGTCACCAGCTCGGAGAGGTGTGATGATATCCAATCGCATTTCCTTGGCGATGGAGGAGGATGGGCAAAGAACTAAGCCTGAGAGACTCTTATCTCACTCTTTTGACTCCAGAAGGTATATTTTTGTTGTGTTATTTTAAATTTAGTCATACGTATTCATGATACCACGATGCTTCAAGTTTTAAAGGAAATTTTAAAGTATTTTTCAAGAAGTGCTGTTAACGTTGAAATTAACTTCCGTGAGAACACATTGGTTAATGTTAACAAGGTAATCAAAACATTAGCCCTTTTCTGATACTAAATTTTAAATTTTTAAAAATGCATGGTGCTGAAATGTAATTGCCTTTCTGTTATAACCAGTCTAAATTATTCTCATGCACAATATAATTTTATATCGCTTTGCTAATTTTTTGTGGAATGGATGCTTTGAAGTCTTACTTTCATGTAATGGAAAACTTTGATAAACATTCTGTTCAGAAAAAAAATGAGTTGGGGTTTTAAAGAGATTTTGAATATATTTATTTATATATTTTGATTGCCCATGATATTATAGCTGCCTGTAAATTGAACTTCATAATTTACATGATGATTTCAGGCTACTTCATGAAGTTCTCTTGCTGCTGTTTTACCTGGCACGTCCATTTCTTAATTCATTAAGGAGTGCTTTTTACTCCTATAAGCTGTGCTTTCATGCCTGCGTTCTTTTAATTTTCCCATGGCAGCTCATGATCACGTTCCTTCTCAGAGTCTTCTTTCTCTTGCAATTCTGTTTTTAGAGATTAACTTTAATCATTAACATGCAAATTGACACCCTTTTCTTGGGGTTAGAGGCTGGAAGCTGAGGGAATAATTTGTGTTTAGGGTGGATAATCCTGAAGAAAGAATTTGCATAACTAAGAAAAAAATAAGCATAAAGTTGTAGGTGAGTAGATGTACAACAGTCTGCCCTTTTTGGCTGAGACATCTAGTTCAGTATTTCATAAACAGAGAATTATGACTTCCCACAAGGAACTAGTTGGAGCTTATGCACTGAGCCATGCAGAACGTGCAAAAACCTCAAAGTGTGTGTGGCCAGTCGTTAGAATCACTTAGCGTGCTTGCTGAGATGTTTCTGCCTAACTTCCTTTTTCCTGAGCTACCAAACTGTTAAGGTATGCTATAAGGTGTGAATTATGTCCTGGGACGACTTGTTTTTATAGGACAGTTATAAGACCAGGAGCATCCTTGTGAGATGTCAAGTGCAAGAGGTGCTTCTTTTGTTGGAAGCTGAAAGAAAGAAGTGGAACGGGGTTATAGACCAAGCCCTTGGTAACTTAGATATTTCTGCTCTGGGATTTTCATTCAGCTATGAGCTGCCATTCATTCTGCTACGAACTGCTTAAGGAGCAAGGGGACAGCCTTCATTATCAGTTGCTGAGTAATAGCTCCATAGATAGATATCTTTAATCTAGGGATAATTACCAGACAGGGTTGGTAGTCAGATGAAAGTCATTTTGTTATTAAGCTATGATTCTTGACTGACTGAGAAACAGTTGATTTAAGGTGTCGGATTAAAAGATTTTCCAAGTTTGAAAGAATAGAAATAATAAGATCTATAAGTATATACTGAAAGCTTGAACTTTTACGTGTTCTTGTACTTTTTACGTGCAGTGTATATTATATCTTTGATAAAATTTTAATTTATTAATATACTGCATAATAAAGCAAATTTCACTTCCTTTTGAGAACATTTATTATATTTATGGTATCTGAGGAGCTGTCTCACCTTCTTTGTGTGATGAAATTCTCTGTGGTATATAACTTAGGAACAATACTTAAAAAAAAATAAATTAAAAGAGTTTTTAACATCTTTGCGATGAACAGTCTCCAATTTCACTCCCAGGTTTCCTTCTGCATCTCTGAAATTCTAGCAGGCGTACTTATCTATTGATAATATGCAAAGAATGGGTTAGGAAGAAGATGTTTAAATTGAGTTAGTACGTTTCAATGAACTGGATGATGTTGCTTTATAGTAATTTGAGCTAGTCATTTTAAAATAAATGTTCTTCCAAGCCATGCTTGTATCTTCAGCCAATGTTTTTGGGAGTTACACACAGATAGGAAAATATAATCCTAAATCAACATTCTTTTAAGGCTGTGTAATTAGACTGCTCTATGCTGGAATAGATCCAGGGTAGTTACATCAGTAAAATGTAATATGACAAGAGCAGGTTTCCAGAAGTGGTTGTGGCCATCAGAAATCTGCAGTAAAACCAGAGAGGTAAAATTCTGTGGTCAAGAAAGGCAGGTGTTGCCAAGGTAGCCATAAATATGTGTTAACGTAAAGTAGGAACTATTAGAATTTCAGTGGAGGTCTGCACAAATAAAGAAGATCGCATGGTTAAAAGAATCATTTGTTCTGAAGTTCAGCATGTTTTACAGTAAAGGCATTGTTTTTTCTTTGTTTCCATTTATATGAGAATTTATTTTGATTAGTTGTTGAACCCTTGGAATTTTTGAGCTTATTTTTTAGTATAGGCTAATACTGAAGATAAATCTGTTTAAAAATAGATGGTCAGAATAAAATATTTTTATACTTGGAAAGGAGAGCACCAGGGTGATGCTATTTAGAATATATCATACAGCTAGGTTTTGTGTGTGTGCCATATGGCACGAGAGGTGGCTGTGTAATCTTCCAAAAAGGCTATTTATGTCAGAAAGCAGGAATTGTATCATTACGCTGTTGCCTTTTCTCTTCCTGAATTGTGCAATAGTATTTACAGAAAAAAACACAAATCACCAAATTCCCTTTTTAGTTGCAACTCTGTGAAATTGTTTAAGGACTGTAGTTTGATACTGTTTAACTTCATTCAGATTTGTAAATATTTAAGTGAAAAATGACTGCAAATATAATTGATTTATGCTCATTCTTTCACATCGAAATGTTCTGGGAAGCTGCTACAGAGTAATAATCCAGTCATAAACACTCTCTGGTTAAAAGCCTGAGGATTTAAAGAGAATTACTATCTCTTTTTTTTTTTTTTTTTTTCCTTCTCCAGAGATTTGTTAGATCATAAGAATATTTTGTGCTTTTAAATTTTGTATCTGGCAGCGTGTGAAGTGTTGTGAAATACTAAATATCGTTTTTCTCTTTTGTTTATTGAAGTCTTAGAGAAGGAAAGAGGCTTAATATATTCACTAAGGCTTCTCCAGAAACGGAAAGCGCGCTGAAAACAGGTTAGTGGAAATTCAATAATGAAAAACCCAATGAAGCCAAGTTCTGAATTTTTAGAATATCATGGGATTCACTGTTGTGAAAGAGACTCATGACCTGTTAACTTCCTGCTTCCAGACCTGTAAAAAGATACTTTAATAGAACTCTGCTTTTTAATAAACAAAACTTCCATGCAGTGTCATACATTAGTGTTTTCTGTACTAATTGGAACATTCTGTTACTGAGCTTTGAAGGGTAAAACCAGCTCTTTGTCACTATGATTGCTTTTGAGAGCCTTAAACCAGTCTGGAGAACAGGTATGTGGGCTCCGTTGGTGTGTTTGTTCATTTTGCAAACTTGTTGAATTCATTTAATGGCAAAGAAACACAAGGCTGCCGTGTCAGGGATACAAGCTAGCTCTACAGGTGGCTGTGCCAAAGCAGTGTGGAAACAAACTATACTGTAAGCCTGGTTGCTTTGTGGGCTTCTTTCATCTGGTGTTATGTGGGTTGCTTAAAAGATCCTGTAGCGCCCAACAAACAACACCTTGCTTTACCTACTCTAGCTAGTTTTTCACACATGAATACTTAAAATCCACACCAAATCTCCTGCGAGACTAAACTAAAAGAACACTGGAGAAATGGATATGACACACCTTCATGTATCTCTGCAGGAAGTGTCTCAGTTGCCACGTAACTGGGATGGATTTTACACCTGAAAACTAGCACTGAAGTATGACTTAGCTTGAACACAGGCTGGGTTTTGGCTAAGGGTGTGTGATTATGGGCAAGAAATTTAAAGTCTCTCCCTCGCTTTTGCTTTCTGAACAATGAGACTGCATTTCTACACTACTCCTTGGTACACTAGTTTCTCTAAACTATCCTGAGATGCTTTGAAAAAATGCATTATTGCAGTGGAATGACTTAGAACTGTATATAAAGCTAACACCTGCAGAAGAAATAGCATTCTTCCTCTCTGGTATCTTAGAAAATGATACTTTTTTTTTTTTTTTTTTCTGTTTCAAGAGTAAGATTGTTAATTTTTGTCAGCTTCTAGCTTAGTAGTTTTCTCCTTTTTTTTTTTATATATATTTGAAACTACAGGGAGAAATGAATTGGTTTATTTAATTTCTCTAGTAAAATGTCACATGGTGCTATTTGCCTATTTTCAAGCAGCTGTGAGCTTTCTGAGTGTAGCCCCCTCAGTGGTGGACTATGAAAGTTGCTTATTAGAATGGAATTCAGTTTGCTGTTTTTTTTTTTTTAAGGCAGTCGACTTCCTTAAAAATCTGTCTGTATTTCAGATAAAACCACAGTGAATGCTGCAGGATTTGGGTTTTCGTTGTTGTTGTTTTTTGTTTGTTTTGTTTTAGTTATCCTGACCAAAGTGGTACTCAAGTAATTGATATTTGAGTTGAAACAAATTTGCTGAGGTCAAATGATGAGAGTTTAATCTCTCTTTTTTGCATGGCACAGTGTAGACACACTGTCATATTGTAGTCACACCAAATACAAAGATACAAAATTTTTGCATGTTCCAGTTTTGCTAAAAGCAGCGTAAGAGAGCAAGTGGACTTTATTGGCTTTATAATTAGATACAAAGAAATAAGGTTCTTTCAGCTTTTTTATGTGGTATTTCCCTGTTTTATTCCAGGAAGCCTTGAGGAAATCTGCCATATATTCTAAGCCAGAAAGCTTATTAAATGGCTTACTGACTAAGCCTGACAACCTCCCCCCCCCCCCCCCCCCCCCCCCCCCCAAAAAAAAAGAAGTCTTAATCTCAGGAAATACCAGTGTGATACATGATACCTTGATTCATCTGCTTTCACTTTCTTGGCTTGTGTTAGTTGAGATCATGAGTTAAAATATTATTTATAAATGACAGTGAAGCAACTTCTGTGTTATGTAATGAATATTTATTTTGAAAACGTGAATGTTAATGAAGTAAATTGGCATCCTGAAAAAAATAGTTCATAACTGTTAGTGTAAAATATCAGTATTATTTTCAGTTGCACAGAGGTGAAAATACCATATATTTATGACCTTTACTGCAAGCTTGAGAACATAAGTTTCTGCTTTCCTCTATTAGAAGGTTTATTAGCAGCACGTTGTTAGAAGGTATTATTTAAGATGTGGACAATAATTTAATTTTGGTATCATTTTCTCATGTTGTCTTTTATCTGTTTATTCCTGCCTCCAGCCCTCAAATCAAAGTAGGCAGCTGGGGAATATAGTTCTGCAATTTTCCCTGCTAAGTAAGAAATAATTTGAAAAAGTATCTTCTGATTTGATGCAAAAAATGAAAACACTTTCCAGCATACAAAAATACTGTTTGCACTTTGAATGTTTTCTTAAAAGGAGGGGGAAGGTTTTTTTTTAAATTTAATTGAGTTGTAAGCCACTGAGCCAGAAATGAAATTATATCTTAGTTTCAAATACTTATGAGTAGTAAAATCATAACTGATTGGCCGTAATCCACTTCAAATGGACTGTAACACTTGAATTCACACCAAAATCTCTGTCCTGGGGAGATTAGGGTGAGTTGGTAACGGGGAGACAAGAAAATAGAGGGGAGCAGGCCTTAGGCCAGCTCATGAAAAAGCACCCCAAGGCACTCCCAGCTGTTCCTCCCTGTCCTGTGGTAACAGCTTGTTCCCTTTGTGTTCCCTTCATTTCAGGGATGCGGTTGAGGCTGGGCTCATAACCAGTTCTCCGAGGGTGGAGGGGCAGGAGCTCCTTGAGAGTGACTGCTGCCATATGAATACACTTGGATTTTAAAAATACGCTTGTATTTATTTATCAGGATAGATATACCCCTAAAGGTGCTGTTGGACTGACAGAGGAATAGGACATCAGGATTTTTCAAGCCCAGGAAGCAGAAATCACGCCTCTTAAGATGTTTGGGGAAAGGGTTGCCATCATTTGTAGATTAAGAGTTCTCCGTGAAGGGGAGTGGAGTTGAGAAGTACCTGAACACTCCTGTAGTAAGCAAGATTGCTGTAGCAGAGTGTACCGGTCAAGTTCAGAGTTTGTCATATATACAAGGTGGAAGACAGAAAGGAAAAAAAAAAAAAAAAAAGTTGAAAAAATCCTGCTGTGGGTGAGAGGCCTAAAAATAAACTGCCCTTTACCAGTTCAGAGCTGTTTTCATAGATGTTTCCTAATTCAATGAATTTTCATTTCAGCAGAGAATTCTAACTTGAAAAAAGTGATGCTGGCATCTGAGGTAGAAAAATTTGTGTAACTGAAAGTACTAGTCTCTGGAAAGGTTAAGGTTAAAGGATATACGTTGTTCTAGCCAACGAGAAATTTTTGGCATGCTTGATAGATCTTTAAAAAATTTTGTGTTTAGTATCTTCACCAACGATTTGGGATCTGGAATTTGCGAAGGAGATTGCAGCAGTAACTGACCAGCCTCCCCGAAACGGTTTTGAGGAGATGATCCAGTGGACGAAAGAAGGAATACTGTGGGAGTTTCCAATTGACAATGAAGCAGGTATGGGCAGTGTTAACTTTTAATATTTGTCTATATTTATCAGTTTTGAGAATTAGAATGTGTTATGAGACTTTTGACTGTTTTAACATAGTGTTTCAGATGATGAATTGTGTATTGATAGTAAACAAATGTAGCTTTCGAACGGTTCCAAGTTGGAGATTCTTCAGATGAACTCATTCTGGCACTCTTCAGGTGAAGTCCTGCAGGTGGTTTGGCTGATCTGAGGGCTGCCTGCTGCCAAGGCCGGGAGGACTCCCTCCCTCCCTCCCTCCCTCCCTGTCCTGGTGCTTTCAGCACCAGAGGGCTATTCAAGTCTGTTACGTAATACCTTTTACTCTGAAAAAGAAGCTTCTAGCAGAGGAAGGAGACTCTCAAGACTGCCGTGTGTTTTATAATGCTTATTCTGTCCTTCAGTGTGGTTCTCGGATACAGCGACTAGCCAGATCCTAGTCAGCTATTTGCCAGTTCCATATCAGTACTGGCTGAGTGTTGAACAGTCATCTGCTCTCTGTTTTATCTGTTTCGTAAGAAAAAACGGTCTCAATATTCACTCATTCTGGGCGTCTATCTTAACTAGGTGTCTTTGTGCATTGTATTTGCTCCTATTTCCATTTATTTTAAAAAAATCCTATTTCCATTTATTTAAAAAAAAACAACCACCACCACTCAGTAAACAAACAAAAAAGCCACGTCCCTGAAGTTAAGCTAGCAGAGAAAAGAGAGAATGTTGAGAAAGGACTACAGAAAGCAGAAAGCAAGTGTACACTTCAGGAATGGGGGTTTCATAATTTCAGGGAGAGCTTGAGTGGTTTCTTTCTTTATTTTTTTTAAAAGACATCAAACAGAACTACTTGAGAGTGATTCAGTCACTGAAAGCAAAACAGGTTAGTATCTGAAGCTGGGAGTCTTTGAAAATCTGTCCTGTACTGAATTGCAAATTGCATAATGTGCTTCATTGTCTCTTAATATTTATTCTCATCCTATTTTGGCAGTTTCTTCACAGAATTTAATCGCTGCTCCCAGAATCGATCTGTTCCATCATGTAGAAGTCCAAGTATATTCTAGTCATGTTTTTGCAAGCTTAAAACCGCTGCGGCCAATGGTTTTTCTGTTGTAATGTGGCTGGAACCCTGCTGTCTGGGGCCCTAAGTGGACCGGGCGGCTTTGGCAGCCAATGGTTTTTCTGTTGTAGCAGTGTGGCCGGAACCGTGCTGTCTGGGATGGGATGGCAAATGGACAAAGAGCCTTTACATATAGTTAAACAAGAATCTTTATTGATTTGTCCACAAAGACCGGTCATGTGGAAAATTCCGGCGGAGCGTTCCAAAATCTATCACCTCTCAGGTTGAAATATCAAGTCAGTGAATTGAATTCTATCAAACTGCCAGCTCTGTCGTGCCGCAGGCTGTTATTCAGACCAGGTACGTCAAAGAACAGTTGAAAACTTGAGAACCTCGTTCCGATTATTTCCACATACTGCACTGTCAGCGGCTCTGCAAAAGAAAGATGCCCCTTCCCGCTGTTAATTTTGCAGTTTGCTAACAGTTAGCTCCCTCGATAGGAGGACGTTACCTCAGCTTGTTCTGTATCGAGAAATGTGTGATTCTTTTTTCTTTTATGCAGAAGCATGGGGCTTTAAAAACATCAATGTAATTAAATTTTCTGTTGAGAAAGTTTGCGTGCTCAAATTTTAGCATTATGAAAGCCTTTAAAGTTTTAAATGAAATATGAAAAATAAAGAAGACAGCTTATAACTGCTTTTCTTGGCTTCAGAGCATCTCCAGTGTTCTCATTTGAGTGCTTTACCAAGACACTGTGCTGAGCTTTGAGGCATCAGGGCAGGGTCATGATGTTTAAAACTTGTCTGGCCCTAATAGGAACATCTGAAGATGTGGCTAGACTTACTGGCTTGCTGCAGCAGCCAGTAAGTCTTCCCCCTTGCCCTGTTGTCAGCTCTTGCTTGTGTTTCTTTCCCTTTTCTGATACAGTTGAAGTCACTGTTAGGCAGCAAACTATCTTTTTTTTTTTTTTTTCCTTCTCTCCTGTCTCTGATTAATTTTTACCAGATTAGCAAACCAGTAGCATAGCTTGCGTAACATCATTCTTGCTCCTCCTTCCGTCTGGTTGCCTCTTCTGCTTCTAGCAGGGTTAGCTCTACTCCGTCGTTTGCCATGGCAAAAAGTTGGGGAAGAAGTTGATTTCTGACCTTTTAAAATGATGCCTGTGTATTTTTGCCTTGATGACTCAAATCCCGAGGAGTGCGGTGGTTAAAAAGGACAGCACATGTTATTGGTGCTACTTTGCTTTAGCAACCCATCCTGAGGAACAAATGCTTCTGGTACGTCAGAGATTGTTATGGCATAAGTAATAGGCGTAGTGGAAGTCTCAGAAAATGAGTGCCTCGGTTGCCTCTGATGGCTTCTGTAGGCAAAAGATTGCCAGGTCCTGCTCTGGCTGTTTTGCTGAGATGCTTTTCCCAGCATTGGGGCAGTTTACCAAGAGAGGTGGCAAATGTTAGGCAGTCATTTTAGGGGAGGGATTGTTTTGCTTATTTTTGGTCTGTTCCAGGGACCTGCTGTAAGGGCATGATTTATCTGGCTCAGAAAATATTTGGTCCTCTTTATTTGCTGTGCGTTTGTCATCAAGACAGCCTGTAAGAGTAGACACCCTATAAGAGTAGACACCCCATTTGCATTTGAGATGTTGCCTTTGCAAGAAGGCTGGTCCTTCCTTTGGAAGGGTTAGCGTGTTAGCTAGAGAAATTTTTCAGGACTTTCTCTTTTGTAGTACACAGGGAATTGGAAATAGGACGTTGAGAGTGACTTCTTGCTTTGGGGTTGATAAAGAAAATCCTCTACTTTAGGCTCCCACCATGCACGTCCTTTCAAATGAGGTTTCTGAGGACAGTTGAAGAGAGGGTGAGGGATGGGCTTGTTCTTCCCCTGCAGCAGGAGGTATGACTTGCTGGGAGTGGGGCAGTCATGCGAAAGTATCTCATCTAATCAGTTCCCACCAGAGGTCTCGGCCTCTGATGCTTGGGGCAATTGTGGTCTCTTTTTGCGATGCACGCTTTACTTTTTTTGAGGACTGAAATACGTGGTCTAACGGAAGTATTTGGACTTAGCACTTCATCCTCAAACCATATATCATGTCTTTGACAAATGAGAGATCAAAACAGATGATGTAATGTTCCTCCTGACCTGAATTTTTGTGTGAGACTATAAATGATTTAATTTATTTTAGATTAGAGATGAAAATTGGAGAAACTATTAACTAGAAATACTCTCTTCCTCTACCCTTTATGTCCAAAAGAAGAGCATCAGAAAAGCCCACACTTACTGGCAGCATTATTCAGATTCTTTCAGTAGTGGGTTCATTGGTTTATTTCTCTTGGATTATTGTGACCAACAGAAGCATGAAATCTGGAAAGGATGTTAGCTTGTGAACGCAACCATCAGCATCTAGGTACAGTGAGATTCCACCTTCCTGGGCTGGGGGAAGGTCAGCGTGGGTGGCATGGTAAAAAGATCATCTCTGTGCTTCTCTAAGTAGATGTAGTTTTTCAAGCACTGTAGAAATACAAGTTCTGAAGCTGCTGTGATCTATTTTTTATTTCTTTTAACATATCAGAAACAGTAGAGAGCTTCAGGAAGAAAGAAATACGCTTTCTCTTTCACAGACGAAGCAGATGAGTGGCGTGTAGCTGGCATTCATAGACACTGCACATATTTCTGGGAAAAATGTGCAGGGAAAAATAGACGTGTTTCCCAGCTCCTTCAGGCAGTGCAGTACATAATGTAGGAAAGACAGAATGCAAACTTAGTGAATGCGATACACAGGTTGATAGTCTTCTCTATCCTAGTATTATGCATCTAAAACTGAAGAAGCTTTAACGTAGGAGGAAGCCTAGGACTGAGGTGGCTTCATTTTCTCATTTTTAATTCTGATGATTTAATGTTGGCAAATAATATATCACACCCTTTCTAGTATAGGGGAAAAAAATGTACATCTATGGCATAGACGTCCCACGTTTGTTGTCTGGAAGTGTTCATGTGCAATATTTTTCTCTGATAAATTTTTACCTAAAGTTGCAAGTGTTATTTACAAATATATAGCAGATTAGGATCAAATAAAGATTTTCATACACCTCTAACTGAAGGAAAATGTTTCAATTGCAAATCCCATTTTTCTGTGTGTTTTTCCTTCTTTTTTTTTTTTTTTTTAAATCTCAGGAACTGCAAAAGCAACCTTTTTTTCTATATGTAGGAATTTATGCTCTATGTCTTCTTGTGTATGCTAGCATCATCATATGAACTACTACAGCTGAAATCCACAGGATGGAGGACAAACAATTGCCATAGGATCTGAGCTGTATTTGATTAGAGATCTACACTAATCCCTTGTTCTACGTTCCTGTGCAACTGAATGCATTTGAATGCAACATCTTTTGCATTGGTCACTACTTACAAGTAGCAGCTGGTGTGATAGACGACAATTTTGCATCAGAATATGCTCACAGATTCAAAAAGCATTAGAAAAGCAGTTTCCCGTACCCATTTGGTAACGCTGGAGTGCTAAAACTGACTTGCAATGAACATGGAACTGTTTTGTAACAGTTCTGTATTAGATACTTCAAGAAGTTGCCTCCTTCGTTCAAGATGACTTTGTATTCCTTAATCCTCTGCAGAATTAGACAATCTTTTTTTAAAGAATTTATTAAAAGTGTTGAAAATCTAAAAGGTGATAACACCTTATGAATTAAAGTTTCAAATATTTAGCAAACTTTTTTTATTTTTTTCCCCAAGAAGATTGATTTTTGGCATCAGCCTTCAGCAGGGTTACTACTAGATATCCTTGTAAATGGGAGCACAAAGTGGAGATAATATGGTGGATGAGTAGGATATATGCTGACATTTTCTGTGTGGAGGGAGAAATTAACATCTTAGAATTCTGAAGTTTCTTTCACTTCTTTGTGGTTTGTTTAATGCAAAAGGATTAAAAGGCACAGAACCATTAATTTTACTAATTAAAGGTTTATTTACAAGCTGTATTTTTTTATTTTGTTAAATTTACTGTTATATTATGATAATGACTTTGTCATTTTCTGTTCCTTTTGGTAGGGATGGATGATGATGCTGAATTTCATGAACATATCTTTCTGGAAAAACACCTCAAAGACTTTCCCAAGGAAGGACCTATTCGCCACTTCATGGAACTAGTCATCTGTGGGCTTTCGAAGAACCCATACCTCAGTGTTAAACAGAAGATTGAACATATTGAGTGGTTTCGGAAGTATTTTGAGGAAAAGGAGGAACTTCTTCAAGAGATGTGAGACTTGGGAGAGTGCTTAACCTTGACATGAAGAAAATGAAATGAACGAAGTACTGTTGGTGCAAAGTAGTCATGTCACCTGAAAGTTGCATTTTAAATAAAAAAGATCATACTTTCATATGTGTCCATGCTTATGTAGATGTTTTTTAGGAACAAAAGAAGGAACTGAAAAATACAGATCTGTTAGAACGTGCATTTAAAATATAGTTTATCAGAATCGTCTTTTAAACTTGAAACTAATCTTCTGACCATAGAAGATATTAAGACTAATTCCAGTTCCTACTCACTTTCCATTTGATGTGTGTCTTCACAGGTTTGCTCATCTTTTACGTTCTTGAAAACTTGAAATGCTTTCGTAGTTAAAAATTCCTGACACAGCTTGAATTTTTAAAAGCTGTTTCTGAGACAGTAACATTTGATTTTGGTAGTTCATTATACACTGGTGTTTGGATGGTATTTGGAATACCATCTTCTTTCATTAATCATCTTTACTGTTTCATTTAAAAAATATTGTTCACTGAATTCTTGCTTGTTCTCTCCCATTTACAACAACCACTTCGGTAGTTATTTGCCCTATCGATATGCTCCTGTCTTTGTTTTTCCCCTCTATTTCTTTGTAATCAATGCAGGAAGGAGGAAGGTTTGGAACAAAGGTAAAATACTGGCTTCACAAGCAAACTATTTTAAATCAGAATTGCACCAAAGTAAAAAAAAAAAAAAAAAAAAAAAAAAAGGCAAAAAAGTAAAAGCTTTCCTTTTTCTATGACTTAGAGTATTGTTGCCGTGTTATGCTAAGCTGTAGGACATGAGTTTGCCTGTCTGGAAAAGGATAAGACTTGGGTCGTGGAAGGGAGAAGCAGCTCTTTGATTTTTTTTTTTTTTTTTTTTTTTTTTTTTAACTCTAAGAGCAGCAAGGTTCAAATTTCTGTGGAAATCTTCAGAGACTTCCTGGCTTTGGAATAGAGAAAGCAAGAATTATATCAAAGTATCTCCATTCAGCCCTAGAACAGTTTTAATTTTCAGTTCAATGCCCAGTTACATTTTACTTAATAAATACCATTCTTCCTACATGCTAACGATGCTGGGAGCTGCCTGAAGAGACCCAGAAAGCCTGCATGCTGCTGTACTGCAAGTCTTTCTAAAACCAAGGCACAGTCACTAAATTCACCACAGGCTTTTAGAAATAGCCCATCTGTGTATTTTCTTTGCATCAAACCAGGGTTTGGTACAAAAGACAGGGCACCCTCACAAGTTGTGCCCTCATCGGAAGAGGTTTGGGAGCTTTAGCTGTGTGTGAAAGTACTGAATTTTGCAGCACTGGGAGCAAGGTGAATGTTACGGTTTAAACTGATTCGTTAGGTCACTACTTCGACAAGCTCTTAACAAGAGCTCTTGGTGCTTAGGATCTTTGGAAAGCTGTAGTAATTCCTACTTAGGTGCTTAAATATAGATTTGGGAGTTAATACTAGGCAACAGGATTTGAATAATCAGACCTAGCTGTATGGATGTACGTATGCTTATTGGGGCTGTTCAAAGCATGTTAGCAGAGCCTAAGTGGCAGTGCTTCTATTTATTTATTTATTTTTCTTCTTTTGGGGATGGGGGAGGGGAAAGTATGCACTTCTTGACAGTCCCAAAGTGGTAGGTTTGTAGGAATTCTAAAGCATTGCTTACAGATTTGTCACTTAGAAGCCAGCATAAAAGTTACCATTTTTTCTTTCACAGCCCAAAGGAGAAAAGCTGGCTGCTGGTGTGTTCAGAATAAAGCTGGTGCCGGAGCTGTGGATTCCCTCAGTATAGTAGTCATTTGGGGATTTCTTACGGTGGCTGTTTTTTTCCTCCTTTGAGTGGCTGGGTGGTGTTACGTATAACTTAATGGATTCAGCATTAGGATCTGTCCAACACAAAACAGCATTTGTTATGTACTGCAGTCAGACTTCCTTCTTACTGCATGAAGCTGAGGTCTTGTTAATGCACTGCTAATGCCATACCTCTGTGATAGACCATACAGAGCTATAGCTGCAATGGGTACGTAGTACAAGGAGAGCCTCTGGTTGAGTAGGGCTGGCTGAGCCACGACAAAGTTGTACCAGAGGTACAGTGGTGTAGTGGGGTTTTCTAGTGCAGTTTCAGAGGGTTTCTGCCCGTCTCAGATGAAATGCAGATGCTGGCCATTATGTGCCAGGTGTCAGTAGAGTTGTGACCAGAGGCAAGCTGAGGATCTCAGGTGCTAGCTGAGATGCAGTGCCTGGCTGAGCAGAGTGGATCATGAAAATTGTGTGTGTTGGAAACATGACAGCTTGTTCCCCTCTGTGCCTGTTCTCAGCCCCAAACCAAACCCACACAGACATTGGGTCTGGTGAGCTTGCCTTTGGCCAGAAAATGAGGTGTGGTGGCAGGGTGGTGTAATTATTCTGGGTTGTGTGGTCGTTCCCTTCTCTATTTCAGTGTAGATACCGGAAGAAAACAAATCAAAAACTAAACCGTGGACTGAAGGTGTAATGAAGCAGTTCAAGGCATAGGATGTATTACCACCCTATTTTTGCCATTCAACTTCTTTATCTCTGTTTTCCAAGTGCTGATCCTGCCCCCTCAGTGACCTAATTGATTATTGTAATGAGCTTAAACTCAAAGCACGTGGTTGCAACTTAGGGTTAGCTGTTTTTTTAGCTCGTACTCAGGTGGATGAAGTTTGCTGCTCTGGTTTTGGGGTAGCATACCAAGTAGATACTCCGTGGTGGTTTTTGGTTTGTTTGCTTCGTTTTCCCAGGAATATCAGGCACTCCTTCTCCTGACAAGCCTTGCTTTGTTCAGAGCCTCAGACCGGGTTGCAGTGGCGCAGTGCTGTCTTCAGGGCACAAACGCATGCTATCACATTTGAGGCACCCCTTGCTCTCAGCACCCTCGCTCTGCCAGGCGCTCGTGATCCTGGAGACATCCGTCTGCTTACGGTACGTGTGAGCCTGGCCACTTCACCTGTGAGACGTTGGGCTGGGAAAAAACAGGCTTCTCAGGGCTGGTTCCTTGCCCAAAGGGAAAGGATGAAAGACCCACGAAGGGCTGAATGCTGTGTTAACACAAGGGGTGCCAGGGGGGTGTAGATGCCACCCACTTGGCTCATATACCAACCCAACCCTTGTTGGCACCCTCTGTCTTTTCAAGCCTATTCGATATGAATGGTTTGTTAGAAACCAGATGTGAAGCAGTTTCTTTTCTTTTTTTTTTTTTTTTTTTTAAACCACTTACAGAGTGAGCATGAACAATTATTCCCCAGTGTGGTGTTAGGAGGAAGCTGGAGGAATGATGCTTGGTTGGAAGTCTTAGTCTGGTGTTAACCCCTACCAACCGGTCATACCGCAGCACTGATGCTGCTTCATGCTCCTTGGATACAAGGATGAACGCTTCCCTGAGCACTGGAAGTAACAATTAATTTCTTATAACTGGTTTCTTATAATGAAGGTGACTTAATTTAACCCTTCTGACCCTGGCAGAGGAGCTAAAATGAATGGGGTGTGTATGGAGGAAAATCTTGAACATGTTCCCAAACTGCATGCAGTATGTTTTAGTTGCTTAAACCATATATTTTTTTGATGAATAGGAGTGTTAAAGGAGTCCTGGAGTGCTACTCAGGTCCATTTTTTTCCAGTGCTTACAGAGATAACAAAATTCCAGCATGAAAATAGCTCCTCCTCGGGAGCTTGTGCTTTGATGTGAAGCCTGAAGCATCATGGCATTTATGAAAGAGGGGCCACACCATTGCTATCAGTAATGATTTAAAAGTAAATAGCTTCATTTTAGCTGGGATTGTGAGTTTAGTTGGCTTAACTCTTCTTCCTGACTGTTTGTGGACAGAGCGCGATGACTTCTGAGGTTGAAGGGCCTGCTGATGGACGTCCTCCAGGCCTGAAGGTCCTCTGGGAAGGCCGTGAGGTGAGACCAGGGTGCCCAGCGCAGTGGTGTGAGGGACACAGGTCCCTCAAAGCCTGCTGTGTCCTGCAGGACGTGACGAGGCTGTAAATCTCACCACAGTTCTCGGTGGCTACAGGCATTCTGGTCTCGTGATCTCCACAAGATGTCAGTGTAGATTTATTGGATTAGATAGCAAATCCTTGTGCTGTTCCCCCGGCAGACTGAAGCCAAAACTTGTTTTAGAGCAGCACAATCGGCTTGATTGTGCTCGGGAATGCATTGCCTGTGGAGGAGTGAGGTGGCGTGCGCTGGCGTACCGGGAGAGGTGCGCGTGGCACCCCGAAATGAGAGCGGGGCTCTGCAAAAAAGGGTAAAACTTTGGTAAAGTCAAAGGTGCCCGGACTGCATCAGGCAATCTGAGCGGGGGAGGAGTCTCGTAGGTGTCGCTTGAGCAATAAAGTGCTCTATTTTGTGTCTGAAGTAAAGTTGGAAGCCTGAACAAAATGCGGCAGGGCCAGCCTGGGTGGAGGGAAGGCTCTGAGGGCAATCGGGTCAAGGCACTTGTTTGGGGAAGCTTAACTGTGCGGTAGCCAAACACCTGCTTGGTTTCCTTAGGTACAAAAAGCCCCCTTACGATGACAGGGACGAGGTGGGACACTGCCAGGGAACCAGGCCCTGTCCTTCCTCACATCCCTTGCGGCCTTAGGGCCGCTCAAACCCAACTGCTCGGCCGTGGGCGGCCCTGCTGCCGCCCGCCCCCAGTCCCGAAAGCAGCAGCAGCAGCGGCCGGGCGGCGATGATTCATTTACGGTCCCCGGCGCTGCACCCTGTCACCCACGAGGGAGGGGAGGCAGCGAGAGGTGACAGTATTTGTCAGCGGTGGCAGAAATAGCCGCCTTTCGGATTTCGCTGGGGAAGTGGGGAGGCAGGGGGAGGGAGAGCAGCGCCGTTCCCAGGCCGGCCTTGCAGCTGGGGTGGAAAACCTGTGGTAACAGCGGTGCCCTGTATTCCTCACGGGGTCCGGCACCGATAGCCAGTGAAGTGTTAGCCCACCAAAATTTGCCCCCCTGCTCCCCAGCATTTGTATGGAGCAGCTCAGCTAGAGATGGGGGTGCAAACTTCCCCTCCCCTCTACACATTATACACAAGTTCACCCGGTGGGATTTTGGGGAGATCAACCGAGATGTGCTCCTGGGATGGGGGATGCTCTGCAAAGCCCAGTGGTTCCCACCACTAAGGTAATCTTATCTTTGGAGCTGATTTTTAATAAGATGAATCTTGATACTCCACTCACTGTATGAGGGAAAAGGTCCAAACAAAACAGCTGCCCTGATTTCAGGGCAAAGCTGTGAGCTTGCTCCTCAGCTTGGTGATTAGCCCCTGAAATCAAGGACTGCTCAGGAAAATTACTGTTTTGCATATATGAAGATTTTACTGTGAACTCACTCTAAGCCTTCCTGGAGAGGGAATGTTTGCTGGGTGCTCTCCAGGGAGAAAAACGGAGCTGTAGGCACATACCAAAAGCTGGTCATAAAAACCTCCGAGTCTCTTGGACCAGGGTTATTCCAGTCTGTGTACATTAGATATGATATCCACAAGATATCAGGGAACACAAAATTGTTTCTGGAAATCTGGTCATGCACGTTTCTCACAAGTGATCAGACAAAAAGGAGAAAAACAGAAGGAACAAATACTTCTAGTTTATCCCAATTTTAAGCTGTAAATGAACATCATAGCAGCATTGGTTTCAATGTGATCAGTAGATGGTTTTTGTTCAAAAAGTCAATGAAACATCGCTCTGATTAAATTATTGGATGTTAATTTTTTTTCCTCCTGTGTGGAACTTGATATTGCAAATTTTTTTTATGGGGTTGTTTTAGGACAGTCACATGATACGCAGGCCGGAGGGTGGCAGTGCTAAATCAGATTGGCATTGATGCCCAGCAGCACTATCCAGACCCGGATACTGTGCCAGGATCTGCCTTGTGAGGGTGTAAATTAGGGTTTCCAATGGCTCTGAAAGCCAAAGCGGCTGCCAGGTGCATGATGGAATTGGTTCTGTTGTTGTCACAAGCTGTGTGATTTACTAACCAGAAGGATAAAGGCTGCCCAAAGCCACCCAAGGCATAAGCTAGAGCATTGGTGTGGGTGGCTGGGCTGCCCCACATCCCACTGGGATGCAGCAGAGGTGCGAGAGGTCTCCTGTCATGCTTCAGGAGGCAGAGGTCCTACCCAAAGTCCACCTCCCCATCTCCTGGTTTCAAATCATCTCCTACTTCTTAGTGAGAGACTCCTGCAGATGTCTTAGAAGTGATTTGCAAGCTCTGGATGCTACTTTGGAGGTTGATCAGCTCATGTCCTCACCCTACTTAGAGGAAAGAACCTAATTTGAGGAACATTTGCAAGTGTGAAAGTTGTTAACAAATGAAGCCAGGCTACTTTCCTTATCTAGTAATTTTTGAAGACCTTGTGTTGCAAGAATAGCTCAGTGGTCTTTCCAGGTGCCTGGTGTGCCTTCTCTGCTCCTACAGGGTTCAACTCTACTGAGTCCTACTACTCACTTAGAGAAGTCATGGAGGTGGCATCTGAGGCCTGACTCTGTTGGTTGACTTTTACAGGAGCTTTGTCATTGCCATTGTTGGTCCCGACATCAATCCCAGTGTGAAAAAAGACCAACGCCCACGCTGGGGATTTCAGACATGAGTCACCCCTGCTGCTGGGCTCCTGCTGAAGGAAGGAGACTTTGCTCGTGTCTTGCCTCACATGAAGCTCACCATGGCCAGAGGAAATGTCTTTACAGGAGACCTGGGGTGTCTGCAGTGGCTGATTTGTCTGGGGCATCTCATGGCTGTGCATGCAACAAGGAGGAGTGTTGGAGGGCGTGAGCCGGCTCCACACGGTGTCGATCCTCTGGTACATGCATACTGTGTAACGCAGGGGTTTGGTTTTGGTGTAACTGCCGCTCGAGGCAGTTTTTCTGCAGTGCAATGATAATAGGACTGACTAAAACTGTAGCTAAAATACCGAGCCCCAACGTTTTGCCATCACAAAATTTTGGGCTGCAGACAGCAAGCTTTCTGAAGCCTCTGCCTGGGCTGGGCTGCGCAGTTGTTCATTTTCTGCATTGAAAACCGTTGGTGAGATAGGGAGCGGGGACAATGTGAGCTGAAATCCAGGACAAATGCAAAGCCCTGAGCCTTGAACCCTTGAAAAGTTTTCATTAAAAAGTCAGTGACCTGTTAAAGGGACATGTTTGGGTCTGGCACTGGGTACCATTGGGTGGGTTTGGGTGTGTGGATGCAGATCCTTGAGTCCCAGCCCTGTCTTTTCAGAAGATTTTAAAAGGAAATTGGGTTTCTCTCAGCAGTAGCATCACTTGGAGTCTGAAACAGGCTGTGTGAGGCTCATTTTGATTCACCCCAGCTGTTGGCAATGGCTTGTTCCTTTTCGCTTCTCCTTCTGCAATGCTTCCCCCAAATGGGCAATTAATTAGATGCACGTGGGGCAAGCAGACAGCTTTCACCAGTGCCATCACCAGCCCTTGAATACTTAAACCATGCTGGGTCATGAAGGGGTCTGCATCTCTCCCTGGACCACCTCTGGGACTCATTCAGGAGCTGTTTTGGTGATGGGAGCAAGCCAAAACTCCATCCCTGGGATGCTCTGGCTTGCAGCTTCTCTCCATGCTGGACATTTCCATTCCCCATGCTTGGCCCTGCTGTGTGCCTCTTGTCTCAGCAGGCTGTGGTGGCAGCAGTCATGGCAACGGAGGAGTTTGACACCAAAGAAATGACAGGTGAGGAAAGGATGGCCAACTTGGAGATGGATCAGTGGTCACCTGAAGACTCTTCCAGCTACAGTTGATGCAGCTGCAGTTTTGGAGGCTATTTGAGGGCACATGAGTCCACGTTTTGGGGATGGGAACGGTGGGACAGTCCCAGGTACTGCTCTGTAGGTACCAAAGCTGGAGCAGTGCTTGGTCAGGGGGCCGCATGAATGTCTGTGCTCTGCACCAGGGTCCAGTCCCGTGCCTCAAGACTCAGCAGCAGCAGCGGGGTGAGCACCAGTACTTTCCCACTTGCTCTTCCCTCTTCCCTGGGGAAAGCCCTGTTAATCAGCTCTCACCACCACGTGGAAATGGGGAAGGGAAAACCCGCTCCCCTCCTCTCCTGGCCGTGATGGGAAAGAGAAGCAGCATTTACTTTCCACTGCCTTGTAGCCGGGAGGAGGAGGAGAAAGGAGGATGTGGAAAGGAAGAAAGGAGAAGCTCGTGGCATGGGAGGTCCCTGCTGATGACCACGCTGGGATCCACTAAAACCTGAAATTGGCACACAAGAGCAGCAGTCTGCAGTGTGGCTCCCCTACTTGGAGAAGACTTGGTTATTCAGTCATACAGGGCAAACCAAGAAGGCAACCCAGAGAAAAATCAGTCCCATCTGTGGTGGTTGTCACGGGTGCTGCTGGGTGCTGCTTATAACATTTAGTTGAGTGGCCGGAGAAGGCCACTTGAACCACTGCTTTGGGAAAAAAATGGCGTGAAGTTGTTTAAAAAATAAATACATAGAAGGGGAATTCCTGCTTTTTTTTCCCCCCCCCCCCCCCCCCCCCCATAATTCTACCATTCTCATTTTGTCAGGCACTGAGATTTCCTCCACACCTGAGCTGAATGAGAACTGAATGTGGCTGTTAAAAAGACAGGGAAGGGGAGAGCAGGACAGAGATGGAGGTGAGATTGGATTAATCCTTGCCAAATCTTAAAAAACCACCACCAACAACAAAAAAAGCCCCAACAACTAAAATTATTAATTTGTCGGTGACAGAAGCTCCAGGGGTATGTGCTTGGAGCAGGGCAAATGCCTCAGGGCAAACAGCCTTACCCCAAGACCCACCCCTCGGCAGGAGATGCTGGTTGTGGAGGAGGTGACCTATGGAGGCAGGTCTGGGTGCAGCTGTGGGGCTATCGCCATGGCTTCTGCCCATGGTGTGTGGGAAGGCTGCAGGTACTGTAAGAGCACCGGGCTCCTCAAGGGACCAACCTGACCTGTGTGTGGGCTGCAGTTCTGCCCGGCTCTGCTTGTTTCCCTTTTTGTGCCAACGCCATGTACCCAAGACTGGCGGGGTTGTTACTGCTGGAAGAGGAGGCAAAATCAGGCATCTAATGTGAAACATGGGAAGAAATTAAAATTCCACAGCAAGTTTTCTCCTTAAAGAAGAGAAGCTCAGGGTTTTGGGAGCCTGCAACAAGCCTTTAGCTTGGTCTTTTGGCTCCAAACCTATCCTATTATGAGCACAACCCTCATAATTTGCTGGGGTCTGGTGTAACTGGTGTGGGATGTAACATGCATAGCCTGCTCCGGCAGGGTGACGCTGCCCAGGACGAAATGACTCTGATAAAAATTAAATGTTGCTCTTAACATGCCTTTCCTTACTCCGATTCTCGCAGTTGGGCCATATAGAGCAGCTGCTAATTTGAATAGTTTCTGTGGCTCCCTTCAGACAGTCTTTGCAGCAGTTGCGTATTTTAATTGGCCTGTGGAAAGACATTACACCTTCCTGAACCATTTGAGAGGCGTACTCACCCCCACAAATGGTGACATATGATTTTTACTGCACAGAAGCCAAATATAACAAATCAACAAATAGCCCATGGTATCTGATAATTCATGTGACGTATGTGAATAATTGCCTAGAAACTTGCAGGAAGACACTCAAACAACTTTTTTTTTTTTTTTTCTTCCTTCTGATTGTGACAAATGAACTGTGAGTATCAGGTTGCATGTTTTGGCTTTTAGCAGGAGCAGAGCTAATGCTTTGAGTCCAGGCCATCTCAGACTAACTCAGGTTGGTTCAAAGGTCCCTGCCGAGGGCTTGTCTATGGGACGGACCTGCTTCACCCTCTGCTAACACGGTCCTGAGTGGATTTAGCGACAGTGTGGGAAGGTGCTTTTGCTGGGGGTAAGGCTGTCCACACCATGCCGTGCCACCGCAGAGCTCTTGCGTCGACCAAGACCTTTTGCTCATGACTTGTGAAGTCAAAGTGTGGCAACACAACCCACTCGTCTGATATCATGTGCAGCACAAGCCAGTTGGCTTATTAGTTTCAACTAGAACATAGTTTTTTATTATTTTTTTTTCCTCCAGAAAAACAAACGAGCAAGCCAGACATTTGGGACTTAATAATTTCCAGCGATGGAGAGTGTACGGCATCGCTGGTAAGTTGTTCCAGCGGTTAATTATGCTGATGAAGTCAATGGAGTTACTGTAAACTCGATTTATACCACCAGTGTGACTGAATACAAAATTTGGCCTACTTACCAGAAGGGAGCAGTGCTTTGAAGTCTCTGTATATCTTCAAATAAAATTATTCTCCTGCGGAAGGCATGGAAACGCAAGGCTTCTTCTAAAGAAGCTGTCAATTGGCCTCCAGTACACTGCTGGAATATCACTACCAAATACAAATCGCACACGTATTTAAGGCAGTTAATTGGGTTTCTTTTATACACACAAGCCTGTGTCGTCGTTAGGGCTATATTACTGCCGCCCGTGATAACATTTTTATCTGTTAACTTCCAAGCTGCTACGACTGACACCAGCTACTCGCGGAATGAGTCAGCTAACTTTCCTTTTAACCGTTTGTTCTGCTCCCTGAAGGTGTTATGAGTGTCGCGTTATGACAAGCTGGTCGCCACTCGCTCCTTTAAAGCTTGTGTAGCAATTTTATTGTCCCAGTAGGCTGTTTTAAAAAATGGGGCTAGGGTTTTTCAGTGGCTGGGCAAGAAGCAGCTACCACTTCAGTGCAAGGACCTGAGTGAGAACAATTGTTTTGATTTATTTAAAAATCATCTTACGATGGAAATTAATGTTACAATATCCAGATTTTTGCTCCCGTAGGAACAATTCTTACAGGCTATCTGCTTTATCCAGTAACTGTCAAGGCAGATTTGTATTTAAACCGAATTATAAGAAAATACACCGCAAACCACTGCGACAAATCGTTACTAATCGCGATTGATCTACGTGATTAAAGGTCTGAAATCTCTCCTGCAGTTGCATTAACGAATTGATAATTGCATTAAAATTACACTGCAGTTCTTGGTTCCTGCCCCTCACCCCGTGTGTTTGGAGGCTTTCCCTTGAGCCGACGTCCCAGTAAATGTCTTTTCCTTCCCAGGGGAAGCTTCAGGAGGATGTGGGACATTTGTCTCTGGAGAAAGAAGGGACGTAGCCTGCTACTCCCTAAGGCGACATTGTCCCCTATGCACCAGTAACAGCCCGATTCAGGTAAGGTGCTTTCAGAGTGGCTAACTTATCTGTTCACATTTAAAATGTCTGTGGTATTCTTCTTGACTTCCTGTGCCTAACTGCTGGTGTTACTATTGCTGTGCACGGCCAAGTAGCTGCTCCTTCCCACCCAAGATGCGAATAAAGCGACCCAGTGTATATTTAACTTTTCTTGGATACTTCCCAGGAGTATTTTGAAGCTTATTGAGTCGCTCTGATGGTGTCTGCTTGATGTTTCAATAACCTCTTGTGGAAATGCTCACAAAGGATTATTCTTCTCTCCAGTCCGTGATGATTTACTTACTCTTCCACCTCAATGTTTACTTCACGGCGAGTACAAGGGCCATAATACCCTGGCACTGACACACATCGTTTCCAGAGGCCACTTTCTCTTTGCTGGGACAACGCAAGGAACCAAACCCCAGAGGATGTTTCCCAGGGCAGGACGGAGCGTGCTCCCATGGGGCTGCAGAGACGAGTGACAAAGTGCCAAAATCCCGCTGTCAGACAGAGCTGAATGGGAGCAGGCGGCCATGAATGCCCTGTTTGTGTCTGACAGCATCTGAGGAAGCCTCCATAAAGCGTAACCCTTAATATCCATCATCTTGGGAGCCAGGAAAAGCTGACAGAGGAGGTGGGATGTGCATGGGAGATGGAGGAGAACATCTCCCCTGGGGGCTGGATGTGAGTGGAGGGAGGCAGGAGATGTGAGCGTAGACACCTGTGCACAAGCCTGGGCACCACGGTGTTACTGCTCACTGGTGTATGCAAGTTTGTTTTAGGATGCTTCCCCCCTTTACATGTTTCTTTTCTGCTTAGAGAGGAGGTTCTCAGCCCATCCATGTAGTCAGAAAGCTTTGCACAGCTCTCCTCAGTGCAGGACAAGGATGCTTGATGCCAGGAAACCTGTGTTCCCCAGGATCCATCTGTCCTCTTGGCTGTCCCGTTGCCCGGTAGCCCATCTTTTCCGGCTGCCGTGTCACAATAAACCATGTCTGGAGCACAGCGAGCAGCAGCATCTCAGCCGTGTTTCACAGCTGCTGGAAAAGGCACTGCTGTGAAGAGCTGCCAGCGCCTGCGTTTGGATGCTGCCATATCCCAGTACAGAGCAGGCGTCCCTCAAAGGCCAGAAGTGACCTGGATCCAGTGCAACACATCTCCCTGAAGGATGCTGCTGCAAAGTGGTGCTTCGTGATGCAGTTGCTTCTCAGTGACAGGGAGGAGATAGCTGTGATATAATGCACAAGCTGCTCTTCATCACTGTGAGCATCCATGTGGGAGGCTTGCTCTACTGTGGGTGGGTTTCCCCACTCCTCTGCTGACCCCCAGCGCTGCAGCATTGTCCCAATGGCTCTGGCCAAAAGTCACCAGAAGCTCTCCTAGCCAGTGGTGCTGGTGGTGGTGAAGGAGGCGATGACCCGAACTGTTAAGTGCATTATTTTTTGGAACAGTGGATGAGAAAATATTTGAGGAGGAAGAAACTAGTGTAGGGAGAAGAACCTGTATTTGTCACTGTATCAGGGCTGGGCTAGCAGCCTGATGTGAGCTAGGGCTGTTTCAAGACAGAGTGTTTTAATGTGGCAAAGAGTCTTCTGTAAATGTGGAAGGGCCACGTAGGCTTGCTTGGATTTAATAATCACCTGAAAGGAATCAAGAACACCTCCACAAGTACCCAATGCTTTTGTGAGCCTATGGTTTATCCTTGCAAGCATGCACATGATTCTGCGTGTGCCAAAATCTCAGCTCATGTGGTGTCACAGAACATTTTCTGCTTCATTTTTCATAGTGTTTGTATGAATTCCCTGTTTTTACCCTCAGGTGTTACTCAGTTAGAGGGATGGACTGGCAGAGGATATTCATCCTGGACCTGGACTGCTGTTTTAGAGACTTTGTGACTTGTTTGCTCATACTTCTACGAGCCCATGTCCCGTGTATATCTTCTCTATGAGAAACCTGACATCAGATCCTAGCATTGCTCCTCCATTTCCACAAGCAGTTTCATGGTTTACATGTTCAAGGCTGTGTTCTGCCTTTCTGAGTCTATCAATATTCTCTGCTGGAACAATCCTCTAACTCTGAGCCGACCACGAGATGCTGTGTTCAGCACAATGGGGTTTGTGCTTCAAAACCTCTCCTGCTGCCTCTTGGTGCTGCGTTGCTTTGTGAATCAGTGGCTCACTTCTAGCGATGAGGTTTCCCATTCATAGTCAAGATGATGTTTCAGGCACTAAGCATAGCTGCCTTCTGAAGTTTCTCCTGCTCTTGTACCCTTTGTGACTGCGCAGCTTGTGCATCCTCCTGTTTCTGAGTCTAAAGATTCTTGCAAAAAGGTTTTACTTCTTTTAAATGAAATAGCTCTTTGAAGAGCCAGGCGCTGCTCGTGTGTGTATTTCTTTCCATGCTTTAGACCGTCTTTCACACCATTTCCTGTAAGTTCACTCTTAGTGCTTCTTGCTGGCATCTCCCTGAATTCTCAGCCTGTATCCCCTTTCTGTGCACTTTGCTTCAAAGTAGTTCTTCCTGTATTCAAGAAAAGACCCTAAAAAAAAAAAAAAACCACGAACTAACCAACCAACAACAAAAAACAACCTCTCACAGCATTCCCGGGATGTTTTGGCTCCAGTTGCTGCTGCATGAGGTTCCCTCTCGGCTGGTTGCCCTTCCTCCCCACCGCTGGTTGCATGGCTGCTCTTTGCCCTGTCTCCACCTCTGATAGGAAATCAGCCTGCTCTGCTGGCCGATAAGGGGAGCCCTATGGCAGAGCTTCTAATGAAGACAAATCATTGTTATAATAACAGGTTTACAGGTAAAGTGGGTAATCTGAGAGGGAGAAACCTATCTTACTCTATAGAGTTGGTAGCACCAACTGGCTGCATCTGCAGCTCTTGCAGGCAAGAATAATCTGGTCTCCTAAGGCTACAGGTGACACTGACTATAACCCACCTAAGGGGATCACACTTTAAAATCAATCTTCTCTCCCTTTCCACAGACACCAGCTCATTTTCAGGTCAATCCCTTTATTTTTAAGTTGCTATTAAGTCTACCGCACTGGCGTGGCATTTCAAAGTAAATTTAGTAGCAGAGGTTGAACAATACTCACAGATTAATAATTTATTACTGATGACTAAATTACTACAATCTTCCTGCCCTTTCCAGGAACACCGGTCCAATCCAGGTTCACACTTCAGTTTTTAAGTAACTATTAAGGCTTCAATACTGACATGGCATTCCCAGATTACTAATTAACGTAGCTTTTACCAAAGCAATGTACACAGGTGTTTTTAAATAATAGTGTATTTTATTAATACCACCTATACTGTTATTACACAGTACGATCAAACATACAATTTTAAGTTTAGCTGTGAATTCATTTCGCAGGAAAGATGGTTTGTTGTTCTAGTTGAAGGTCTTCCTGGTTAAGATAGTGTTGTATATAGCATGGTTTCATTTCATAGAATCCCAGAATGGTTTGGGTTGGAAGGGACCTCAAAGATCACCTTGTCCCAACCCCTCTGCTATGGGCAGGGACACCTCCCACCAGACCAGGTTGCCCAAGGCCCCATCCAACCTGGCCTTGAACACCTCCAGGGATGGGGCAGCCACAGCTTCTCTGGGCAGCCTGCGCCAGGGCCTCACCACCCTCTGAGTGAAAAATTTCTTCCTAATGTCCAATCTAAACCTACCCTCTTTTGGTTTAAAGCCATTACCCGTTGTCTTATCATTACTGTCCCTGACAAAGAGTCCCTCCCCACCTTTCTCGTAAGCCTCCTCTAGGTACTGGAAGGGCCACTTCTTCTCTGCAGTCATGTGATTTACCATTCTATAAAGCAAATGCTACGTCTTCATTGCTGTTGGACACCTGCAAGTCATCTCAAAACTTACCAGTAGGTGAAAGCTTTCCATCCAGAACTGAAGCAATGGCGCTACCCAACAGGTTGCTGTCAAGCACAGAAGTTGCCTCAAAAGTATCAATTGATATGTGACGTAGACTGGATCCAGAATTTGACAAGTCTTTAAGGAAATGCCAGTTGTCTGACAACCGTGAACACAGATAACATTTTTAATACTGCTTTGAAGAAGCACTTTCCTGGTCAATGTCCTGCCAGTTGTGTGGCTGTCAAGTTTGAGCCAGAACCACAGCTTACCAACGTGCTCCTTGACATGCCGTGATGTCTCATTTTAGGTAGACAGAGAGGATTGGGATTACCCTTGGAGATTGAAACAGTTTGAAACTATTGAAACGGTTGCACGTATTTCTAGTGGTCTACAGTTTGGGCTATTTTTGCACCCAGCCGTAGAGGTTTGAAGGTAGCTCGTGTCCAGGCCAGAGCTCGCTCTTCCAGGTTGTTCCTTTCAGTCAGAACAGACAGGCACCACCAGGGGACCACTCATCTCTCCTGGATTTGGATAAGTGAATTTGTTTTGCCTGTTTTTCTTCCTCAACAACAAATGGAGCCAAAGGTGATTGGCAAGTTTTGGATGCCTGAGTCACGGCAGGTGAATCTTACCCACACGCTGAACTGCTGGATGGAGCTGCGTGCTCCTCAGAAGCCTTGGCTAGCCCCAAAACGACTTGAAAGCTGCTCTTCCACCTCATGACTGTGAAGATTGCAGGTACTTTCCCCTTTGCCTGGAGATATTGTTAGAAGGCAGCAAAGGCCCGTTTTACTGCCATAACAAGTTAATTAGCTCCATTTTCCCCCAACGAAGCCAAGCAGAGGTTCTGTGGGAGCCACATGCGCTATATTGAGAATTAGGGCTTTTCTCCCGTGTTCTTGCTGTGCCTGCAGTGATATGGCTAACAAAAGCAGTCGTCTTCTCAAAAGGAAAATCGCATTTCTGAATCGCTTCCAACGGCCCGGATTGCTCTTTTGGTTTCTAGCTAAACTTGCCGTTTTAGAAGAAATTCCTGTTGCGAATTGCCTGCTTCCCTCACCCAGCCCTCGTGAATCATCTACAAGGGAGCAACGCGGTGCTGCTACCGTGCTGAGCACAGCAGCTGCCAGGCTGCTCGCTTCGTCTGCTACAAGGCGATGCCCAACATGAGCACTCAGCAGCTTCCATGGGTCATTTACACGACTTTCAGTAATTTTGCGTTCCCCCCCTAATCGATTCAAGGAAGATACGACGCCCATGTTCTGCAAGTTTTCCAAGTAACTCTTTTCATAGCAGGGTTGCCTGTGACAAGATGTGTAAAAAGCCTCTGCAAATCAGGAAGCTGTTCTGTGGTGCAGTCTGTAGAGGAAAAAGTTCACTTTATGCTTTTGGTGCTTGGCTCTGCCAGTGCAAGATTCAACATCTCGCAGCTTCGATTTCTGCGAAGCACTCTCAAAATATTTGTCACAGACTGCTTTTGCTTGAAATCTATGGGAGCGTAACAAGCTGTGCGAGACAGCATGCCAGCATGCTTGTGAAAAATCCCTTCTGGATGCTTGTTGCTTCTCTGCTTAGCATTTACCTTTGCTCTTGCTGCAGCCATGGTCTTGACCTTGCATTTACCTCCATGGCAGTTACCCACTTCCTTGCTCAGCTGCACATCTCGGTGTCTGGCTCCAACATTGTTGCACAAGCAGCAGGCTGGCAGCTAGACAGTAACCCCACTGAGGAAGAGATGTGCTGATTTCATCTGACATTGGCACATGAATTTACTTAAAATATCAAAGGCAGAATCCATTGACGTAGATGTTTTTGAAGACCCATTTGCACGACTTCACAGAAGTTTTTCAAATAGATGCCCTTCTTTTTTTTTTTTTTTTTTTTTTTTTTCTGACCACTGTAAGAAAATTCTGGGTTCAATCATGGGGGGGTCGCCACTACCCATGCTGCAGCACCGGTGTTTGGGATTAAGGATTGTGAAATCAATGTGGCAGTGCTCCACAGCTGATGTTTTGCAAGCCACCCATCTGGCCACTGAGTTACTTTGGCTGCTGCTTTCACAGCACCAGCAAGTATTGAGTCTCCTTTCTTACCTGCAGCTGGATCGAGCTGAAAGGTATGGATGGAGGTGATCTGGGCAACTCCTCCCAAAGGGACTTTCCTCTGGGCTGCGTCAGGCCACAGAGTAGTCTCCTGTGTCTGGAGAAACAAGAATTGAGGGGAAAGATTCTAATGCAGACCGCCAGTGCTACCAAACTGCAGTAGGACAAAGATTTATTCATGAATATTTGCTTAAAAAAAATGAACAAAAATGGTTTTTGGCAAATCAGAGATATTGGGCACTCGCTGTCTGGAGTCTACAGCTGTCAACAACCAGTCAGCTGCTAAGAAATTCAATGTGCTCACAATAAGTTTTATAGTCTCCCTTCTCAACTAGCAGACCTTTATAGTCTTTTAGGAACATGATGGCATCTTTTGGAGCTTCTTTGTCCTTCTTCTTTTCTTATCTCAGCAAGTAAGCCTGTTCTTGAGCCACCTTCCCACCCTCCACAGAGACCTCCACCAGATGACTGAATGTCACCTTCTTTGCTCTTTCTCCCTCTCTTCAAGCTTGCAGATGATTGGCACCAGTTAAAATCAATGCATTGGAGGGGGCTGAATGATACAGGAGCCAAGACTGTAAGATAAGGGTAAAATGCAATTATTGTCCATTGTTCAGTCTCCAGGGTGACAAATGGAGATTGTTAGTGACGAACCAAGTCATCTCCCAGCCTTGGAGAGGATGAGAACCTTCTGTGTTTTTGGTGGGCTGCAGCATGAAACCTGCCTGGTTTGAGAAACGTATTTTAGTGGGTTACTTACTGCTGTGCTGGGTTTCAGGTCTTGAGAAGGTGTACACCTGATTCACATCATAGGTACCCTACTGCTAATGGTGGCGTTGAGGAGGAAGGGTCTAGACAGGGTCAGACCGCTGATTGTATTGCAGTCCTGAAAGTTTTTAACTGGAAACCCCTGTTCTAATATTTAAAAAAATAAACAGAAAGCACCAAAACCACAACTCATTAGGTTCACATGATGAAGCAGCAAAGAAAGTGCCTATTTATGGAGGTTAAGGAGAATCCAGAGGGATGTAGATTGCCGTTATCTGTCTGAATAGTGCCTCCTGACATCACGAGTGGCTGAAAAGGCTTGTTCAGGAACAACGGGGACGGCAACTGTGCTGAAGCCTTCACACAGTGCTTTCGGTAGCAAGAGCTGCATTTCTTGTGTTTTGTGATAGAGGTATGCTGTCTACGTTTGCAGTGAGCCTCATGCACAGAGAGAATACTGCTGTTGAGTCTTGTGGGAAAAGCGTGTTCCCTGCTTGTTTCCAAAGTGACTTCTCAAGCACGTCGCAGAGGTTTGACAAAGAGTAAGATTAGGTGTATAAGTAAAAGAGGGGGAAAAAAGAGCTTTAAGGAAATGGATTCACTGAAAAAAAAATAGGAAGATATCAACTGAAAGGAAAACACATCTGGCAGATGTGGAAAAAATAATCAGTCCTGCTTTTCTGCACTGGATTTTGAATGTATATTGCAGTTTTGCAGCAAAACCGTGTAAGACTCAAGTTTTTAACAAACTCACTTATGTTAAGGAATTCTTTAATATTTGTTTCTGTCCCTTCATTTTATTTTGACTCCTGAGCCCTCCTTTGAGTATCTATCTAAACACTCAGTAACCATAGTTCCTGAGTGCTCCTGGGCACTAGCAAGAAATATACTGATGGGGCCTTGGCATTTATTTCGGTGGGACAGGGAGAGAGCAGCTGGCTGTCTGATACATCACCTCATTGAGTCCCTGGCATCCTTGGGATCATCCTTGGGATCCCTGGCACCCTCATCCTTTTGACCTTGCAATGGTCAAAAAAAATGGAGCACAGGAAGTTCTGCACCAACATGCGAAAGAACTTCTTCACGGTGAGGGTGACGGAGCACTGGGACAGGCTGCCCAGGGAGGTTGTGGAGTCTCCTTCTCTGGAGATATTCAAGGCCCGTCTGGACGCCTACCTGGGCAGCCTGCTCTAGGGAACCTGCTTTGGCAGGGGGGTTGGACCCGGTGATCTCTTGAGGTCCCTTCCAACCCCTACAATTCTGTGATTCTGTAATCCTTGGGCTTGTTTGTCTTCTCAGAGATGGAGGTTGATGCTTGGCCTTGCTGAAAGCACGGGTAAGCACAGAGGCTGCAGAGCTCCACAATTACTTCCAGCTCTGGCTCCATTTACTACCCGTTAAATATCTGGAAGGCAGGCTGTGGAGAGGACTTGCTGCTTCGTGTGTGGGTGTAGCTGGGGTGAGTCCTGTAGGAGGCACACACGAAGACTGGCCAGCCTCCTGCAGAGCTTGCCTGTGGTTTGCCATCTTGCTCATTCAGCACCTCTGAAATATTCTCATGGGTTTTTTATTTTGCAAAAGCTGCAATATGGGGGGCTTTGATACACTGATATCCTGCATCCTCTTTTTTCGTGGGCTGGCAGAGTTTCATCTCTCCTCATTTCTTGGTCATTCTCCTCCTTTCTATATTTTTCTTTTTTCTTTTTCTTTTTTTCTTTTTTCTTTTTTTTTTTTTCTTTTTTCTTTCTTTTTTCTTTTTTCTTTTTTCTTTTTTCTTTTTTCTTTTTTCTTTTTTCTTTTTTCTTTTTTCTTTTTTCTTTTTTCTTTTTTCTTTTTTTTTTTTCTTTTTCTTTTTCTTTTTCTTTTTCTTTTTCTTTTTCTTTTTCTTTTTCTTTTTCTTTTTCTTTTTCTTTTTCTTTTTCTTTTTCTTTTTCTTTTTCTTTTTCTTTTTCTTTTTCTTTTTCTTTTTCTTTTCTTTTTCTTCCTCTCTTGTGGCTTATTCCCTGTGTTGTGCCTTCTTTTTGTGATGTCCTTATCTCCCCCCACCCTTTCCTTTGTATCTTTTTTCTCTCTGCTCACCTTTTCCCTTCTCACCTTTCACTATGTTTCCTGTTTTCCAGCAGCTCTGGCACCCACTGGGGAGGATGCAGTCCTCTGCCTCAATGAACCGATCCCCTAGCATCAAAGGGGAGATATCAGCATCCACATTGCTGCCTGAGCCTCCACTTCTGTTCTCTTTCTCTCTTTTTCTTTCTCTTTCCCTCTTTCTTTCTCTCTCATGAGCTGCTTGAGCAGCCAGCGAGGTTGGTAGCCACAACTGGAGCTAAGAGTGAAAGTGGGTGGCTTTCAAGGAGCCACTGCTGATTTCTCTGCAGCTGCAGCAGCATTTCTGTAATGTGTGGGTGTGCGGATCCGAAGGGCCCCTTTGCACCTGATGCTCTTCTTTGCTTTGAGCCCCTTCCTAAAGCCCATCGATGATCCCCATCTCCTCCCTGGATGAGAAGCAACCAAGCTACCTCCTGCCATCTGCCTTCTTACTACTGATGGTGTGGCGTCAGCTCATCTGATCCTAGTCAAGGTTCACTCTTCAGTACTTGGCAGATGCAAAATTGAAACTGCTGGTTGCTCTTTCTATCTGTTTTCATGCTGGTATAGGGCGTGCTTCTGAGTTTAGGAAGAACCTGCTGCTGGGACCTCGCTGGTTTCAGTATTGTCTCCTCGCAGACCAGGGCTAAGCAAGGTTTGCATTTTCACCACCAGATCTCAACGCACGTAAACCTGTTAACAAACGGGGTCACAACAGACAGACTGTATTTATACCGGTTTTACAGAGCGGTGTACAAAAGTGCAGAACTACCATGATTCACCACAAGAGAGTACATCTGCCTGGGTTGTCATTGCTCTGCTGTGGCCCCTTGGCCTCGCTGCATTTATGGCATGGGCAGTATTTGCATTGGATGTACCTTACCTATGGAGCATCCCGTCCACACGCTGCCTTCTTTAGTGTCTTAGTCACCAGCAGAGTAGGAATATATGCATGTATGTCAAAATACTCCCTTACTATTATTGTCTACCCATGTTTCCATCTATATAAATCTAGTAGAAAATGTATATAATGATACCATGCATATGCATATGTGCAGCGTACGCGTAATGCACTGATTTGTATGCAAATACTTTGTAATGCAGATATAAATATGCTTTTCAAGCAAGAATTCAACAATGGAACAACGATTGTTTTTAAGAGTGAGCCTTTATTATGCCACCGTCTCTGTGCTGATTCTGGAATATACATTATTTTTCTTGTTGATGACAGGTAGCTATCACTTTTCCAGTGAAATAAAGGAAAAGAAGATGAAATAGTTGTCAAGCATTGCATTGTGCTGTGCCATGAATTTTCCTTCACACAGGCTCAAGAGAAACCACTGAATTATACCGTAACTGTCAAACATCCTGTTTTTAGTTTGTTGCTCAAACACAATAAAATTATTTAATATACAAAAGCTATCACATGAAGCTAGTCAGTTTTTCCTCAAGCAATATATAAAGGAAAACAACAAACGAGAAAGGCACCTGAAAATGTTGAAACACTGACTGCAGGATGTGGGAGAATATTGTAATGGATCGTATTTACGACAAAACAGAAACCCAACACCCTGGAAAACATACGTGCTGCTCGAGCTGTGTTTACTTCCAGGCACATTGGCCTTTGCATAGGGGTGGCTGGGTGATTCAGCTGAATCTGAAACCTGATAAACTCTTGCCTTCTGTTTTTACATCGCGCCCAGTGGTTGCACATGACACATTGAAAGCAGATAGAGCTGCTCAGACGCTACCTTTGGTATTTATTGTATTGATCCTGGTAAGGATCGTTTCTTGGGCACGTTGCACTTCAGTCTTTCACCTCGGCGTGCGTGCACGTGGTTGTGAGATGATGCATACCGAAATGTTGGGTCTTGGGAGACCGGACTGCCAGAGACCTCAGGGAAGTTTTTGTGTCAAATATTTCATTTGTCAAATATTGCCTTCCTCTTTGGCTTAAGAAATGTGGTAGCAGCTTGTGGTTCCCAGTAATGCACACCTCATTTCAGCTCATTCAGAGAATAGGATTTTGTCCTAATACTAATACTTAGTCACAGCACTGAGCCTGCTGGAGTTCAAGAAGTGTTTGGACAACACTCTCAGACATGTGGTCTGATTTTGGGGTGGTCCTGTGTGGAGCCAGGAGTTGGACCCAATGATCCTTGTGGGTCCCAGCCAACTTAGGATATTCTATGGTTCTATGCTTCTAATAGCCACGCTCAGTAAGAATCTGAGCCGCGTTAATCACAGCAAACAGTAAAGTCATATTAATATTTCTTTTCTTTGACTGGAAAAAACAACGCACTCAAGGAAATTTAAATTCCAATTCCTGCAAACAATACATCTTAGAAATGTTGTTTCCATGAAATCTTGTCCTCAAATCTTAATTGCTCATATTTTTGCAGATGATGAGAATGAAAGAGGCAAGAGCAACATCAAAGGGAATGGTGGAAAAAAAGCACAGTAAATGTTTGTAGTAGCAATTTGTAATAAAATCAGTCTTATTTTTGCTAAATTTTATATATATGTGTATATATGATTTATTTATTTCCTTGAAGCTAGAGTGGCCCAACCTCAGCAGCTGCTAGGTCTGTACCTGGATTTTGGGAGCCCACTCCCAGCAGCCCCATCTCCTGGCTTGGTGAGCTCAGTACTGTCTTTGTCCCTCTTTGGCAGCTCGCTTTCTGTCCTGGTCGGGGCTGCTGAGTCCTTCTGCCTCTGGGAAGGAGGAGGGGGTTGGCTGCAGGTGGTTCTTGCTGCCCAGGATTTCCACCTGTACATAGCAGAGACCGGATAGCTTCAAGTATGCTAGAAAATATTTGGTGGAATGATTTTTTTCAAGCCTAAGGACTGGGACTCAGTGGACCTGGATGCAAAGCCTGTTTCTGTACATGCATCTCTCTGTGGTGCCTGGTTATCCTGTTAGCCAAATGCTCCGGGGCATGGCCACTATTGAATCCAGGCAGGCTGCAGCCCTTCTGGGGTGTATGGGTTCAGCAGTGTCTCCTGCTTCTGGCTTGCACTGGTCCACCAGCCACTGATGGAGCCCTGAAAATCCTGGGAATTTGAGGGGAATTAGTGGTTTCACATTTTCCACATGCTACAAAATGTGCCATAAAAGTCAGACACTGGTGAGAGAGGGGGGAGGAAAATGAAGGTGCTGAGCTCCCCCATCCTTTGTCTGAAAGCCTTCTTTCTCCCAACACAACAGCTCCTGTGATACCAGGCACAAAAATGATGCTTCATCACAGCTTTTTGTTCTGTTAAAATGTCTGTTCTCTCTCACTGTGCACATACATGTAGAGAAGGGAGCTGTACATAGAATATGAGTGCTTGCAACTTCATGTAATCTCCTGCTGAATGTGATCAAAACCTCAGAAGGTGAATTATACATACAGTAGTAAAAAGACAGTATAGATCCTTTATTTTGGCTGCCTCGAACCCAGAATATGAATAAGAGGCTATGCTTTTTTCCACTGATGATAAAAGGCAATCTTCAGGTCTTTCATTTGAAAAAATACAAGTTGATGCTAAGGATGATAGGAGAAATTGCACTGTAGAGGAGTAGAAAATGGGAGCAGGAGTAGGAGGAGAGAAATGAAAAGGTGGAGTGTAGGAGGAGGGCCGTGGGAGTAGAAAATGAATTGTGGTGCATCCATCAGCATTTAGGCATTGTGGGAGATGAGATAAACTTAACGCTGTCATTTGTAGATGTGGTAAAATTTCTTGCACTGAGCCAGCACCGTGCTGAGCTGTTTTGGAAGGAGGAAGCCCCCCTCCAGCAGCCGAATGGGACGTTTGGTTTGTGGCAGGGTCTCCGGCGGGTGGTCAGTGGTGGCTGGGGACACGAACCCCCCAGCAACGCTCACCTTGCAGAACGAAACCTGCCATGCCGCGAATCGCCCGGCCCGGCTTGCTGAGCAAAGGCAGCGATGTGAACGCTCTGCCTTTATTGCTCCTTGCCTTGCTGGCCCTCACCTCTCACTGAAGGCTGTTTCCTCACTGTATTTACTGCTGCGAGCAGGCGTGGGGCCTGTGGCACGAGCGAGGGCCCCTCCGAGAAGGGGAGGTGAGCAACGCAAGGCGATGCAGGGCCAAGAGGGAGCAAGGCAGCGCTCGCCCTGCACGAGGATGCTGAGCTGAAGACACGCCAGGGCTCACTGAAAGCCCATCACAGCAGCTTTCTTCCTGCTTGGCCCAGCTGGCATCTAAGGAAAGCAATTTTTTTCAACATCTGCGTATACCAATAGAGGTCAGGGAACAACAGCTAGATTTTTGACCAGAGGAAAAAAAAAAAAAGAAAAAAAAGAAAAAAAAAAAAGAAGGCAATGAGCACAAGACTAAAAAAACAATCCTTTGAAGAAAGCCTGGTAACAAATCCTTTTCCTTCAGCAGGACGGGTGCCAGCCTGGCTCCTAGATTTTTTTATTTTATTATTTTTTTTTTTTTTACAGATGCCAATGACAGGAAAGTAAAAGAAAATGTTTCGGTACTCCTGGACACTTCTTTTGTTTTGGCTCCCTTTTAATCATGCCCGGTTGCCACATGGCCTGGCTGCCTCTCACGCACAGCCGCGTCCCGTGGTCCCTGCTCCTCCTCATCACCGGGGTGCTCGCCTGGGCTGCAGGGCGACTGCAGTGGCGCTGGATAACGCTGCGGGACAAAGCTGTTCCTAGCTGAAACATGGCATGCACGTTATTAGGTTGAACAGGGACTATATTGCTTTTTTTAAAAAAAAAAAATAAAAAATTACTGCTATTATTAATTTTAAATCTCTGGGCTAAGCGATACAGATTTGTGGGCTGAATCCTTTATAGGGCTTGGACAATGTAGAAGCAGCTTTAAAGCAACGCAACTCTGAGAACTGACACGCAGCCAGCCTATAATAACCACCTTTGGCATGTGGGGAAAGAAACATGGCAAAAAAGATGCTTTCAGATTCGATCAGTTACTCCACACGTGTGCATACGTGCGCTAAGGACATAGCTGGGTGTCATCACGTGCCTTAAAAAGCGTTTTCATAACAGCGCGTGCATGCAGACGTATGATCTGGCAGTAAATTGCACACCGTGGGCCTACGTCCAGTCTCGTCCTCTCCCTCCTAGTTATTGTTACTCATTTTCGGAAAATATCGGTTGAGGCACAACGGGCTGCAGTTAAATAACGCTTCCACTCGCTGCCTTGGTTCGAAGGGACGAGGAACGGGCTGGCCGTGTGGCCCTGGACGGGGACACCAAATGCCCCGGCCAGCTGCAGGTTTTGGGGCTCCCAAGCCTGTCGATAAAAGCCCTCTGCTACTGAAAACAAGGCAGATTTTTCTACCGGGTTTGCCAGTTTGAGGAGAGGAACATCATCCCTGAGCTCACTTGTCTAGGCTAAGGGAATGTCTCGATTTTAAGCACAGCAAAACTCCTGCGTCGCCTCGGACACACCTCCGGGCGCTTCGGGGCTGGGCGGAGGGGGGGGCACGTCCCGGACCCTGTGCCGCTTTTGGGAGGGGGTACGAGCCTTGGGGAGGGGATACAGACTGAGTGCCCCCGGAGGGAAGTGAGTACGGGGCAGAAATGAAGCGCAGCCCGTCAAACCTCCGAGTGAGCCCACCGCGAAGCTCCGGCAGCCGCCCCGAGAGCACGGCCAGCCCGGGGCTGCCCGGCGGGGACAGGGCCGGGGGGGCCGCGGCCTCGGGGGGGGGGGCGAGGGTCCCCTCGGGAGCCGTCCTGGGGACTTTCCCCGCAGCAATTCCCCCCCCCGCGGGCTCCGCACCTCGCCGGGACGGCACCGGCTACCGCCCCCTTCTCGAGCTGAAGGGCTCTCGCTCCCCGTCGAGGGGAGGGACCCCAAAATAACCCGAAAACACACGCACGCATGCAGCCCCCCCCCCGGGAGCAGCCCGGGGGCACCGGCACCCTCCCGCCCCGCGGCGGGGGGCGGCGCGGTGCTGCCATTGGCGAGGCTCGGGCCGGTCCCTCCCCGCCGGGAGGAGGAGGAGGAGGAGGAGAGGAGGAGGAGGAGGAGGAGGAAGGCTGGAGGCGGGCCCGCGCGGGGCGGTCGCTCCAGTCGGTCGCTGCCGCCGCCGAGGAGCCGGGCAGGGCGGCGGGGCCGGAGCCGCGCCGGGAGTCGGCGGCCGCGCCGTCGGGGCCGCGCCGTCGGGGCCGCGCCGGAGCCTGCATGGGGCGCTGAGCCGCCCCCCAAATCCGCCCCCGACAAGCCCCAGAGCCTCCGCCGAGCTCCCCCCCACCCCCCCGCTACCGGCCCCGCCATGGCCGAGGCTCCGCAGCTGGTGGACATCGACCCCGACTTCGAGCCGCTGCCGCGGCCCCGCTCCTGCACCTGGCCCCTGCCGCGGCCGGACTTCAACCCCCCCAGCTCGGCCACCTCCAGCCCGGCTCCGTCCTGCGGCGGGGCAGGAGCAGGAGGAGCAGGAGCAGGAGGAGGAGGAGGTGGCGGAGGGCAGCCCGAGGGGGCGGCCGGCACCGCCGCAGCCGTCGCTGCCGCCGCCGCCGCCGCTGCCGCCGCCGCCTCGGGGGCGCTGGGCGCCGACTTCATCAGCAACCTCAGCCTGCTGGAGGAGAGCGAGGACTTCGGGCCGCTGCCCCCCGCCGGCCCCCCGGAGGCTGCCGCCTGCCGCTGCGGGGACTTCCCGGCGCCCGAGGCCGGCTGCCGCCTCCACCCGCCGGGGCCGGTGCCGCCGGTGCCTCCGGTGCCCCCCGCGGCCGTGGCCGGGCTGTCGCCGGGCCCCGTGGCCGGGCAGCCCCGCAAGAGCAGCTCGTCCCGCCGCAACGCCTGGGGCAACCTGTCCTACGCCGACCTCATCACCAAGGCCATCGAGAGCTCCCCCGAGAAGCGGCTCACCCTCTCGCAGATCTACGAGTGGATGGTCAAGAGCGTCCCCTACTTCAAGGACAAGGGCGACAGCAACAGCTCGGCCGGCTGGAAGGTGAGGGGGGGGCTGGGGGCACCGCCGGGACCCCCCCCGGGGCTGGGGGGGCTGCGGGGTGCTCGGCGCTGCACACGCCGGCTCTGCTGCCCGCCGCCCGCTTTGCAGCGCGCTTGTGCCTTTCGCGTCTTATTTCATTTTTTTTTTCCATCTTATTTTAATTTATTTTATCATATTTCATTTTATTCTACCTTAATGTGTTTTATTTTATCTTATTTTCATTTCATTTCATCTTATTTTATTTAATTTTATTTATTTTATTTCATTTCAGCTCAGCTCATCTCGTTCCGTTTCACTTTTATCCCACTCCATTTCACTTTGTCCCACCGCACTTCATTTATTTTATTCCCAAAAGGAAGAAAAAAAAAAAAGGAAAAGAGAAAAAAAAAAAAAAAAGAGCCGCTTCTGCCCTCCCCCCGCAGGGCTCGGCCGGGGCCGGGAGCGGAACGGGGGGGGGCCGGGGCTCGCCTCTCTCCGCCCTCCCCCCCCCCCCCCCCCCCTCCGCCCTGCCCCGCCGAAAGCAAAAGTTCACGCCGTGTCACGGTGCCGGCCCCGGGCACAGCGGCCGGATTTTGGGGGCTGCCAGTGTTGACCCCCCCCCCCCCCCCCCAGTGCCGCGGGGTGCGAGGGGCGCTGCTCGCCCCCGGGACCGCCCGGCCCCACGGGGGGGGGGGACGGACCCGGGGACTCGGGGCAGAGGCAAACGGGGCTGGGGAAGGAGAAGGGGCAGGACAAGGGTTGCAGAAACGCCGTGCGTTTAATGAGTAAGCTGGCTTTGCCTGGATGCCTGCGCTGAAGTCGGCGTGCGGGAGCGGCTTCCCGATTAAATTGTGGGGTTTTCTGCGCTCCCGGGGCAGGGAGCACCGGTGGCGAGGAACCTGTTGGGCTGGGGGGGGGTTTCAGCGCAGCCCAGCTCGGTGTCACTTTGCATGGGGCTGGGCACCCACCGTGGTGGTGGCCACCCCCATCCCCGTGTCACCCCCATCCCCCTGTCACCACCCCCAGCCCCTCTTCTCCCCAGCCCCTACCCCGAATCCACCCACGACGGACCCAGAGCGCCTGCTTTTTCGGCACCCCGCTGTTGCGTGAGAGCGCTGTCAGAGCAAGCTCCCGCTGCCTGCGTGAAGGCACAGCCTCCTCCTCCTCCTCCTCCTCCTCCCTGCGAAGGATGGCAGCAAACGTGCGGGGTGCGTGTGCCGAACGTGGGATCGGCGTGTTGTGCTGCTGTGCTCCTGACTTGGCTCCAGTTAGGGCAGTCAGACTGCCAGCTGTCGAGTTTTGCTCGTCTCACCTTCCTAGTATCTGTAATATTTGCATTTTTTTTCAAGTCAAATCCTGCATTTATATAGATTTTTACTTGCCTAGCTAGGAGTGATTGTTACGTCAGATTTTCGTCAACGTTGTGTTTTTACGGGGAGGCAGCACCCTCCTAGGGAAATGCAGATGGATCTGAAACTCATTGTCAACTGAAGGCTTTTAAGACTTTTAAAAAGTAATTTGTTAGTTCCTATCAATGTGTTTGACTAAAAAATTTAAAGGATAATTGTCTGAAGACATCTTTCACGAAAAAGCCTTAATAGGAGGGGAATGATTGATAGCTGACAACTTTTAGATAAGGTAACTTGTCACCTGAAAACGCTGTTTTTTTTTTCCAGTGGTGTTTCAGTGTGTCAGAAATAAAGCAAGCCGGCTCGAGTGCCTTTGCAGAGCGAGTCGGAGAGAACTGAAAGGAAAACAAACAAAACTAAAATCAGAGCAAAGAACTCCCAAGTTCAAGCAGGCACATCAGGAGCTCTGCTAGCTGCCTAACTTATTAGGTGTTTCTTATTTTATTGCTCCTCTTCCTGTGTTGCTTCAGCCACTGACAAGCCTCGCACACCTCCTTCTGGCAGAGCGGGTGCTGCCGATGCCCACGCACCCGTGCTGCGCTGCGGCGGGGAGAGCTGGTGCTGGCGCAGCCCTGGGACGGCCGTACCCTGTGGCAGGGCGCTGTAGGTACCCCAAAAACACACACGTGCAGCCTACACGCTGCCCTCAGGCCTCCCTTTGGCCACATTACGGGCAGGTGGCTCAGAAAGCTGCTGTGTTGGATCGTGTTGGCCGCATGCTGTATGGGGTTTGGTGCTGTGGGTGCCGAGCTCGGAGTGGGGCTGGAGCTGGCCACAGCCCCTCAGAGCCAGAGCATCGCCGGGTCGGTGCCCGGGGTGCACGGTGTGTGGGTGTTCTGCAGCCTGAGAAAGAAAATGTTTTGTTTTGCTTTGCTTTTTCCCTCCTAAATAAAGCTTCGTCTTGTTGGAGCCTGCGTATTTGTAAGTGTAAACAAGGCACCTTTCAGACTATACACCAACTCTGAAATACACGAGGAATTGTAACAGAATGTGCACTTTATGCCTGGTGGCAAGGCTGCGTTTGTCACCCAGAAGTCGAGAGCTGCCTGCTGTAATGCTTGTGAATCAGCATGGACCCCACTTAATATCTGATGTTGAACTGCTTTTTCAATTTTTTTGTTGAATAAAGAATTTCAATGGTGTTGACATTATCTGATGGGAGCTCGGAATAGCATCCAAGTTCTTCTAAGCAGAAACTTTCAAGTGGAAATGCGATTTTAAATAAGGGTAGTAAAGGTAGTAAGATAAAATTCTCACTGTTAGCTTACTGAAGTAGTTAAAACTGCTCTTGGCTGTACGTGCAAAATAGTTTACTCCAGACTTTCTTAGCACAAACTCTGCTTTAAAAAAAAAACCACCCAAAAAAACCCGGTTGAGCTCCAGGGGAGCGAGGGCCGCCTGCCCAGCGGCTGGGCCCTGCCAGACCTGCCGCAGGGGTGAACGTGGGCAAGCGCCGATAGCGAGCGACGCTGCTCAGAGAAGGCTGAAGCAAGAACAAGATCTGTTTCTGAGATAACTAAGAAATTGTTGTGAAAGTTGCATGGAAGAATGAAACTTTTGTCTCGTAGCAGCCAAGTGAAAGCGGTGTTTTCTTCTACCTGTGCGAGTGGGAGACTGTGCATGGGGCTTAGGACAGTTTGTAGTCCACAAAGGGATTCATCATGGCCATAGATAACTTTTCCTTACCTCAAATCTGATAACTTTTTGGCTAATCATCATATGCAAGAAATGAAATGCCTTTGTGGCGGACATATTTCATGATGTCTTTGCTTTACGTCAAAATGGTTGCGCTCTGCTGTGAAGGAGCCGTCAGAGTTAAACTTACCTGAATGGCCTCAGGCTTTCAGCCTCCTATTGAAAATGTGTTCAAACCACAACCTGTAATACTATGTTGGCTACATGCAGCGACTGTTTGGACAGAGGTCTTCATTAAGCAGAAAACACAGGGTTTTGGTGGCTCCCATCTCAAGGTGGCTGCAATGTTTGTTTTTCCCAGCGGCAGGTGTGAAGGCCGCACGTGCATTTACACCTCCTTGACTTCTAGTCCTAAGGAAACTTGATCACCCAAATTTATTTGTTGCCGTTGCTGAAGGAGTGAGGATAGATGGTATTGAGCTGTGGAAGGATGAATGGATGTAGGCCCGAGGACAAAATGGGTGCAGGGAAGGAGCTTCGGGTGGCCTCACCATAGGCCGGCTCTGTGGTCTCCTCCGCAGTGAATTGGCCTCCGTGCAAAATCGGTGCTGGGGTGTGGTATATCCGAGTTGAAAGCCACACGTGTGTTATCGAGCGTTGGAAGACTCTGGGAAATCCAGAGTGATCGGTTGTCAAAAGCTTTTGGTTCTAGATCGGGGAATAATTTAAATCAGAGAAATTTGTGCAGAACTCAAGTAGTTAAAGTGGAAGAAGTAGATCTCAGCGAGGTTTTTATCGCACATTTCCACATCGAAATAGAAATGTCACTTTAATTAAAGATTGCCTTGATGAATTGCTCAGTGTTCCCTCAGTGCTGGTTGCACACCTGCGGGTATTTAACTCTGTCCCAGTGTGGTAGGTCAGAGGCTTTCCTAGGAGGTTTGTGGACCCTTAGCGTTGTGTTATGCATGCACACAACACACCCATGCGTGTGCATAGAGGTATGTCCATCTGTTTGCTTCCCTGTTTATGGATTCTGCCAGGTAAATCCTCTCAGAGCCATGCCTTTTTACATATGGCACTGGTAACAGCCTCAGCACCTGGAAGTTGCAGTTGTGTCTGCTCTGTGTGAGCTGCTGCGATCTCTCTTCCAGACCAGTTCCTGCCAATGCCCACGCAGCTGTGAGTTTTACTTTTGGTGACTCGTGTACCTGCTCACTGCCACTATCAGTCCTCGGTGGCAGCCTTCACTGCCTGCCTCTGAGTCACCAGCCTGAATCCTGCTTAGTAAGGGAAAAAAAAGGTTCATGGCTGAAAGTTCACCTTAATCGTTGCAAGGTGCCTGCACCCTCGTAACTAGTGATAAAACTCCATGCTAACCCTCCATCGCTTGTTCCTTTTAAACTTAATTACTTAATTCTCTTTCTCCATCTATATTTGCCTTTTTTGATCTTAAACCTTGCTTGAAGGACGAAGCCTGTTCTGGCCTCAGACCTGTGTGCTGCTGCCCCTGCTTGCGGGCTTGTGATGCATCCTGGCGATCCATCACGGGTAGTTTTGAGCTTCTAGTCCAGGCCTCGAATTATATGTTGAAATTACTCTTCATTTTCTTAGCATGCCTTCTATTTGCTGCAATTGCTGCATGCTTGTTCAGTTTCTTGACTGATTATGGGCAAGATTAAATGCCAAAACAAAGCACCTGAGAGGCTTTGTATACTGACACAATGAACTAAATCTTCCTGAAGTGACAGGCTTTGAAGAAGTTCAGTACAAAAACAAGGCAACTGGTCTCTTTGCCACTGTACTCCTTACGACATACTTGGCTTCGTTCTTAATGCCATTATTTTTTTATTACATTACTTCACAAGGGGTCAGTGGAGTTGGTGGATTAGGGAATGGGCTTTTGCTGCCTGTATGGAAACAGCGTGGTACAAGAGGATAAAGATGGTTAGGTGACTTTTATTTATTTATTTATATAATGATCAACAATAAAGTAGGCAATTTATATATATAATATATATTTTTAATAAGACTCCAGAAATGGTGTACCCTTGAGATGTTTGTTCAGACCCTCTTCAATTTCCAAAGCATAATGCTACCTAAATATATGCTACTCTGTTTACACAACTGGTGAATATTTTGCAAAAAGAGCGCTTGGCTTTTGGAGCAGAAATGCTGATACATTTTGCAGCCACAGATTTGTAAAATATGTAGGGCTGTGGCCACAGCCTACAGAGATTCAAACTTCAGCCCCTTTTGCTTTGGGAGAAAGTTAGTGTTTGAAACAGGGATTTCTCATGGAAATGGTTTTGTAACCTTGAGTAGTGAATTCTGAAGTAAGATAAACTGAAGATACCCATTACATAGTTTGTTTTCCTCTTTCAGAAATATGTAAAAAATGGATAAATTCACTTTATTGTTAACTCCTATGAAGAGAGAACTTCACATTCACTGATGCTGGCTGCAGCTAACTATAGTTAAGCATATGGCAGTGCATACCAATATTTTAATGAATAGCATTCATAGCTCGTAGCATTCTGTGTGTAAGTTTGGTGTGCCAAAGTGAGTTTTAAATACGGGGGAATACTGCTTTTCATAATGATAGGCTGCACTTCAGCAGTGGATGAAGTGTGCAGGGAAGAGTCACGTTTTGAAGAACGGCATCTGTGCCGCTGCACAGAGAGCTTCAGCATGAATTACGTTCACTTCTGAGGGCAAGTGCTATTCACATTAAAGTTATTTCTAAATATATTCATTGAATGTTACTCCTGTGTGTTCATCAAACAAAGCTGCTTCATTCCTATGCTTTGGTTTGTAATATGCAAACACCTTCAGTTAGTGCAGCAGCCGTAGTATGCCGTTTCTTGGTAGGTCTCCGTTCCTAATGTAGGAGGTGGAGGAATAAAAAGAATGAAGTCAACTGCTTTACTGTACTGATGATTATCTCAGACTAAGAACTTCATTAGGCCTTGCGATTGTGCTTAGATTTTGGTGGTGGCTACTGATCTTTACCAAATAATATCTAAGGAGGCAAGCTTATTTAGTGTGGAAGCACTTCTGCAGTTAATTGCAAAGGTTTAGTAGTGCTTTCCCTTGTGATACATGGGATCATAGGGGAAAAGTCTGAAAGTCTGGTGGGACTCTGACAGCTGCTGCATCTTGCAGAAATTTGCTGGAGAAGTGGAGGGCCGCGCTCAGTTTGCCCCAGGCAGCTTGCTGTTGCTCACGGTGTTGAGCATCGCTGCATGGTATCAATGATGTTACAGTCCAGTTTGCAAACACTTCTTGTTCTAGAGTTAATTCAGCCTCAAGGTACAAGTCTTCTCTTGTTCTAGCCTTAGAAAGCTAATTTTTGGGAATGCTAGGAATCCACGCAGCTGGAAATGCTCTCGGTCCTATTGCTGCTCCACGCCAGTGGGCCAGGGATGGCTGTGGTGGCAGCTGAGCAGCCCGTGTTCCCCCGACGTGTTAACTGCGTGCTGGTGTGAGCCTGTGGGGCTCCTTTTGCTTTTTGTCAAGGCTGTTTCTGTGGTGTAGTTTAAGTTTTGAAGCCTGGCACATGCATACTTGAGGGAACACAGTGTGTCTGTGTGGGGCATACTCTAAAAAAGCACCTATTCAGATTTGACTTTTGATTGATTGCCAAAGAAGTGCTCGCAAGCAGAGGTGTCCTTTACCTATAGTATTTGCTAACTAAATGCTATCTGCTACCTCTGCTTTGTAATATGTAAGAGCTCTTATTAATTAGCATCTCTATTTTTTCTGAGTATCTGTCATTCAGAGGCCATTTCATGCCAGGCCTCCGTGCATCTCCTGCATCAGGATGTGAAAGGATGAAGGCGACTGCTCTCCGCGTCCTGCATGTTGGCATCTCCCTCTAAAAGTGCTAGAGGCTTAACCCCCTGGCCCAACATTTAATTTATTTAGTACCGGAGTGAGATTTTTTAAATCACACCCAGAAATCAGGAAATTAAAAACTTTTTGGAATGAAATGTGGCTGGCGGCCGGGCCCTGCTGTCCTGCTGCACCGCTGATGTTGTAGAGGAGGAGGGCAGCGAGCGAGCTTTTCACCCAGGGCTGTTCTGAAATCTCCTAAATCTACTTTTCTACTTTTTTTTTTTTTTTTTGGGGGGGGGGGGGAGGCAATTACGGTGAGTGGGAAGCAGAGGTGCTTTGCTTTTGCTTTTTTTTGGGAAGGGGAACTCCGGAGCATTGGAGCCCTGACATTCATTTTATGGGGAAAAATGAAAGTGCGGATCGTATGCTTTTTATTTATATATTTTTTTTTTTTTTTTTTTTTTTTTGCTTCTTGAATAAGGACTGTTTGCATAGTGCAGAGAATGGACTTTAACTGTCCAAATGCTGTTTGCAGTCTTGCCTGCAATGAAAAAGTCGCAACTTCTTCAGTTTTCTTATGCTTAACTCCAGAAACTGTGACGTGGGTGGAGTTTCACTTACCCATCACTGACTTTTCAAACTACGCAGTTAGATAAGACTGAAGCAACTCGCTATAAATGTGGTGACTTGTTAGACCGCATTTATTGTGCAAATGAGCTTACATCCTGCAAGATCAGCAGAAATGCTTAATGTTTGCCTGGCTGGAAATTAATTAAAGTTTGGCGACTGAAATTAGAGGAATGGATTTGTTGCCCGTTGTGTTATATAGAGCTGCCTTTCAGTTCCCATAATATGAATTAGCACGGTTGCAAATGGTTTTTGGCATGTGTGAGTTTCGGGTCCGAGCTGGTGCTGTCTTCTGGCATCTGTAGTGTTTTTAGATTAAAGCAAAACTCGTTTTGTCTTGGATGCTGTTCTGTAATGTGTGTTTGAATGTATCTGAGGCAGCTAACGGGAGTAAGGATATTAACAATCCAAAAAAATATTCCTGTGGTATTGGGGGGAGGACTGATTTGCCTGTAGCTTGCATTTGTTTGAAACCGATTCAAGTTAATCTCCTAATTTGAATGTAATTGTTAGAATAAAAAATAAAGTACCTGTGCCATACGTATCTTGTACATATATCCAGATTTAAATTTTGATTGCCAAAAGCATACTTACAGACTGAGAAATCTTTGGTGTTTGCCAACTGAATTATATCTTATAGCGAGGCTTTGCAATATATAGAAACTCTTAATTAGGTATTCAAAAAATGAAGACGCTGTTATTCAGAGATGCTTCATAGCAGGCCTCCGCAGTTCTCCGCTGTCAGGATGTGAAAGGATTATCTGCTCTGTGCTCCCGTTCGCTGTTAACGTGTTGATTTCTCTTTCCAAAAATACTCTGTTCAAATGTGAACTTTCAAATTAGATGAAATTGTTTGCAGCCCCCACAGCCCCTTCTCCCAGAAAGCCCACCTCTGAAGGCATCCTGGTGATGGTCCGAAGGAAGAGGGATTATTCCCGCTGTCGGAATGCGTGAAGAGGTGGGGAGGTGCGAGCTGGCGGCTTTTGGGGAAAGCTTGGGGCCTGGCTGCTGTCCCGGCCCTGGCTGGATGCTGCTGTGTGGATTTCTGTGTGTGCTGGAGCCGCGATGCAGTGGCTGCTCCGTGCCACAGCCGAGCCCGTCGGAGCCGTCCTGTGAACACTCGCCTCCATCCGTCAGGCCGGTGTGCTGCTATTCCTCTAGTTGTTCATGTGTGAGGAGGAGGAGTGAAATCTCCTGTTACCTGTTACAGCAAGAAATGTGTAGTAATTCACCATATATAACACTATCCAAAGATGCTAGGGTATGCATCCCCGCTGCTGTGTCTGTCTTTTGCTGAGGTGCTTCAGCTTCTGAGGTTCAGGGCAAGGAGAGCAACAGTTGTGCTGAAGGGAAAGATCCATGCTGCAAGTATTGTGTTTATTGATCATATTTTTGATCAAATATTGATGAAAAAATGGTGGTTATTGATCAAATTCTCTCAGGTGTATTATTACTTTCCTACAGGAAAGATGAGGAGAGGCTCTTTATCAGGGAGTGTAGTGATAGGACAAATCTACCTTATTTTTTAAGCTAAAAGAGGGTAGATTTAGATTAAGCATACAGAAGAAATTCTTCACTCAAAGGGTGGTGAAGCACTAGAACAGGTTGCCCAGAGAAGCTGTGAATGCCCCATCCCTGGAGGTGTTTAAGGCCAGGCTGGATGGGGCTTGGAGCAACCTGGTCTAGTGGGTGGCATCCATGCTCATGGCAAGGGTTTGGAACTAGATGGTCTTTAAGGTCCCTTCTAGTTATTTGTAGTGTTTGCATCCCTGACACCTCTGCTGCACTTGTCCTGCCTCTGCCCTGCCTCTTGCGACTGAGCGCTGCTCAACTGATGGATCTGCAGGTCCAACCAGAAGGCATTTGAAATTCAGGATGAGGATACAGCCTCATGTGTGACAGATCAAAATACATTATGTAATTCAAACATAAATAAAAATGTAGTAAATATTTTTATCTAGCTAGATAAATTTAGGTCTTGATTAATATCTAGAAGTCTATAGCGAAGGAAGCAATACCAAAAACCATACACAATATATATATATATTTATTCTTTTTTTCAGATGTTAAAACCCATAGCGTGGCAGCATGTTTAAGTCAAAGCAACTTCCTTTTCTTTGTAGTTATGGTATCTTGGCCCTGCCATCCTTAGGCCAGCATTGAGGTGGAGCTGGAAGGCACTCCTGCATGCAGGTGACACGATGCTTGGAAAACTCAGAGAGTGCCAGAGAGGGATGAAGTCTTTAACTTTTGGTTGAAGTGGGATGATTATTTTTTTCCCCCATCTTATTTTCCCTTCTTCCTTGAGGAACATGCACAGCCTCCGAGGAGAACTGCACTGTCAGATTTTTATGGCTGAGGGTTTGCCTTTGTTGCAAGAGCTGAACATTTCCTAATACAACACGAGTGCATATTCTAGCTAGCGGAGCAGTAATACTGGTCTAGGGTCTGGTCTTTGGTGCTGTTGGGGCATTATGCCCTTGTCCACAAATGTAGTAAATCCAGTAAATGTGCTGCTGAAATAAATGGCAGGAGAGGAGGTTAAGGCAGTATTTTAAAATGCAGCCTGTTGCAATTGATTTTCGGGACATAAGTAGATGCTATCTTAATGCAGAGTGCTCCATGCTTGTTAGGAAACTTGAGTCGCTCTTGAATAATCCAGTTTGTTTAGTCTATGAAAACCTGATACTGCACTCTTGCCTACTTCTTCTTTACAGTTCTATGGCAATTACATAGCAATAAGCATTAAAAGGAGAAACCATAATCTTCTCTGCTTGCAGTCCAAGCCAACACCAGTCATCTCCTGATGCTATGAAGTCATCCTTTGCTTTGAGGTTGCTCCCTAAAGCCTTGATCCAGATGTCTGCTCCAGGTGAGCAGTGGTGTTTTACTCCCACTGCGTCCAAACCCTCTGCAGAGCATCCTCCTGGAGCTGGCCCATGGTGGAGGAGAGGAATTCTGCAAAGTTCCTCCTGCCATTTGATGGTCCTCCCTTGGTTCCCCATTCTGGAGCACTGGAACAAAAATGAAGATGTAAATGAATTTGCAATTATTGCACAACTGGGTTATGCAATGAGGCTGACGTGTAGGGCATACACATGTAGAAAACGCCTGTTTGAAGAGATGGCATTAAGTGCAGTTTCACCACCTTCTACCCAGAGATGAGGCTAACCATGTTATTGGCTTCACCCCCTCCTTGGTTAACCTGGGTATTAAAGCACACAAAATATTCTGCTTCTGTTGACTGAGACATATTGTTGATGGAGCAAAAAATAAATTAGTTCTTATGGACTGTTTATTTTGGAAGGGCTTTTTTAGCTTGGGGCCTGGAGTCCAGGCAATTAACGTTGCAGTAGTCGATCCTGGGGATGTGTCCTGCACAGCAGTGGATTTTTGTACTGTCAGCATAGTCTAAAGCATCTCCTAAGTGCGTGGGGATTTTTTCTAAATGAAGGATGGAGTTTCAGTCAAAGACATCGTGTCCAACAGGTCTGTGAGTGAGCCCTCAGCTGGGAACTACATTTGTTATTTCCTATGTTTTAGTATTTCTCTGGAAGAAGTCGTGCTGCTGGCTCCAGCCCTTCATGTGAAGGAGGGGGATGGATGGCAGGGTGTTGTAACTGCATTTCTGGGGCAGGTTGGTTGGCGAGGCTTTCCGGACACTGAATGGATGCTTGTGTCCCATCCCTGGTGAAGGCAGAACGATACCACAGAAGAATGCCTTCAGCTGAGCAGATCTGTGTTCAGCTTCTGGGCCGGTGTAAATTCTTATCCCAGCTACCCCACCCTGCCAGAAATGGCTGGTGCTGTTGTTAGTGTGATGTGCTGTGGCTCCTGGCTTGAGTTTCATTGTACTTTTTTACTTCTCTGTGGGAAAACAAACTCTCCCCCCTGCCCACCCCTCAGTTGCTCCCCTTCTTGCCCCTGTCTGCATTAACTCCTGAGAGGTGCAACAAATAAATGGTATCTCTGTACGCAACGCTTATTGCTGATTGAAAGAAAAATTCTGCAAAATAAGCAAGTAGACTGACCTGATGACTCCTCATGACAACTGCCTAGTTAAAGTTAACATGCAGAATATTTTTATCCTAGTTTACTCCTTGGAGGCTAATAGAGGGAATGCTGCTAGAGTAATTTTAAGATGAATCATGCCATCTGCCATGCACGGTTTGCTGTTTCAGCAGTAGGGGAGCAGAGGGAATACATACATACGGTGGTCTGAAACAGCATGTTTGCTTTCACTGTAAAACTAATTTGAATTTCAGAGCTTTTTTTTTCTTCTTTTTTTTTTGTCCCTTGCAGGCATTTTATATCCCTTGCTTTGGTTATCAGTTTAACACATGGCTCCAGCACTGATACTGCTCTGTTGGATGGTCAGTGCCAAATTTTTCAGCCTCCTTGTTCTGCTGAGACTTGGAAAGCACACCTGATTTGGCTTGCTAGTGTCTTGAAGTGGGCCACTGCAAAGTCCTTTTTTGAAAATACAGTGCAAATGTTGACCCGTGAGACTGCCAAACGGAGCCAGATGTAATTTGCACCCCATTAAAAAAAGAAAAAAAAGTAGTAGTAGTACTACTACTACTCATATTAACAATAATATTAATAACAGTAAAGTTGTAGACATATGGAACTGGAGAAGGTAGCCTGGCAGTGTACTAAGGAGGATCACTTGTGGTCTGAATTTTGTATGTCTGATGCTAAGACTTGTTCTTCCAGGAGCTCTCCTGAGCTGGAGGAGGAGCGTCCCCAGCACGTGGCTGTCTTCCCTGTGGGAAAGAGCAAGCTGGCATTTGGAACTGAAAAGTCATAACCACAGCGTAGCATTGAGCATGTCATGTCTCATCTTGTGTTTTGTCCAGAAGCAATTATTTCAGAGACTGGCGAGTCCGTTAGTAAGGTTCATGGGTTGGGATTTGGGAATTGAAAGGGGTGGAATCAGAATCTCAAGGGGTTTGTACTTCAACTCTATCCCACCTTTGAGGACAGTCTATGATATTAGATAATGCTTTAATTATTACTAGGGTGAGTAAATTCTTCTGTTCTAATATATTAAAAACCCTCCCTTGCTATCTCTCCTAAAGATCTAATTTTCTCATAAACTGATAAGGCTGGTGAACTGTTGCACCAAACAGTACTAATAGATTTTGTGCTTTGTTCACGTCTTAAGCTTTTTACAAGAATTTTATCTCATGCACTTGTTCTGAGTGCCCTGACAAACTATATTTGAAGAAACTGAGAGTAGAATATTGAAGCATAGAGCAATTAAATTATATTTTCCTCCCTTTCTTGCATTTCACCCTTGCCCCTCAAGGGAATTATATATCTGGTAAACTGCAGAATTAATTATGTGAGGTCAGTTGAAGGCCTGAACAATAGCATGCTCTCTTTTTCAGGCAAGAAAGAGAATTGTTAAATGCCAGGAATTAAGAGCAAAGCTTGCTCGCCTTTGGAGAAGAGTTGTTGCACCAGATACTGAGCTGACATGCAGGCAGATCTCTGCTACCCTTAGAAGAGGATTAGTTTATGCCCTGAAGCAAATGGGTTATTAACTCTTGTAATTTTATTTTAGCATGTTTAACAACAGATACTGTTGTTTATAAAATCCATTTAATCCCTTTTTAATCACTGCAAGTTATTTTCCACTAGCTATCCTGCAGCCATGGGTTCCAATGGTTAGTTATTTACTGAGCAAAACATCGCATTTTTGTGTGCTTTTTTTTTTTAAGTCATTCTTTAATGCCTGAATTAGATGGTGGTTGTTTTTTATTTTATTTTTCCCCTAAATAAGTTGGGCCTCTACTTTTGCTGCCTTCTCCTCCCTCTTCATTACCCAGCTCTTTGAATATCTGTAGCAGTCTCTTCTTTCGCTCTTTGGACCATCTCTGCAGCATCCTCATTTCATCATTTTGCTTTTCCCTGGCCACTGCTGTTGCTGTTTTTTCAGCAGATAATCCTAGCAGATTTTGTTTATTTGGGCTTTGCTCTGCACCTCAAGGCATTTATTGATAAATAGTGGCCTTGTATTATGGGATGTGTAAACAGAAGCATGTGACTGCCCTCTGCGTTTGATATGAGAATGTATGAAACGGCAGCAGTGGTGGTGTCACGATGCTCCTTGGTGCCTTTTAGAGCCTGTGGTACGGGGTGGGGAAAGGCTGGCAAACCTTCAGGTGTTCAGGAGGTTCTGTGTGCCTGAAATAAAAACCATCAACTTCAAGAGGAAAGAAATACATGCACCAGAAGTCACTTATCAGGTGAAGCGTCTTTAGCTAGATACGTCTTGTAAAAGTAGCACCAAAAGATGCTAGCATAAAATACAACTCACGCCAAGGTCGTTGGGCCACTTACATGAGCTTGTCTATGGCCCTGGGCAGTGCCATGGCTGCAGAGATTTCTTCTGAGGTGGAAATCTCCAAACTGCCCCTGTTCTGAAGAACAGCAGAGTTTAGTAATTCACCAGAGTTTAGTAATTCACCTGCTGCATTTTTGGTGGTGGCCAGGGTGACATTTCATTTCCATGATCCAGCTCTTGGGTGATCCATCCCGCAGTGCCCAGTGGCTGGTGGCCTTGCCTGGTGGGGACCCAGTGCAGGCTGCTCATGCATTGACTTTACCTGCAAAGTTTTTGGAGTGAGTGTTGTGAATCTTGTCTCCCTTCTTTGCTGGAGGTCAAGAAATGGGAAGGGAGAATATTGCTATTCTGGATGTTTGGATCCATGTACATGGACCCCTATTCTGAGAGACGGGTGTCAGGTGTGACTGGGAAGTCTCAAGCCTTCTTGGGTTTATCACACAGTCCTGGTCACCAGGGGATAGTGTGGGATCTTTGGTACCTTGCAAAAATCTGGCCTTTCAGTGCCAGCCACAGAGGCGCAATGTATCAATGCTGCTTTGCATGTGGGGGTGAGTTTTGTGGTCTCTCTGTCAAGTGTACGAGCTGAAATACATGCCTGCACCCTCTGAGCTACTTTCCAATGCAGTGTGAAAGATTACGAATGAGAAGGAGACAGGGATAACATTTATGTCTTTCTGGCCGTAGGAGCTTTGCCTCTTGGCTGTGATTAAGCTCGCGTTTAGCCCATGAATATTTTTTCTTAACGTTGGGAGATCTGCTATTACAAGAGATTTTGCCACTGGGTCTGGTTGGCATAAAGCGAATACCTGACTGACTTGAAATAATTTGATTAGTCTGTCTTGCGCTGGGAGAATCCCTTGCTCAGGCCTATCCCAGGGATAAATGAATCATGCAGAGGAGAAATCGAAATTGCCAACCAAGGCTTTACATTTGTTGCTATTAAGTGACAGAGAAATGAGCTTTGCTGTGGGAAACATGCCTTTTCCCAGAAATATCTCGAGCTTGATCTGAACTATACTGAAACGTGAAAATTCCTTTCAAATTAAAGGAAAAAAAAATGAGGAGGCAGCATGTGCTTTTATTGTCAGAATCTTCTGACCAAGTTTATTGCTTGTGTTGCTGCTCTGCTAAAGTACATTTTACACTGAGTTTTATTACATGAAGTATAGAAGTAGAGTAGCAAAATGTGTCCATACTGACCTGAATATTCCTCCCCTGATAACATTTTTTTCCCACTTCTATGTAAATCTTGCATTAATGTTCACACAGGTAGCTTCGGTAAGAAAAATAGATCTCATTTAACGTCTAAGATACAACTCTTCATCTTCTGTTGGCAACCTGAAGATTATGTGTGTTGCTGCTGATGGAAACCTGTTGCGTGAGAGCCTGACGTGGTTCTCAGAAATTCCTTAGGAATATCAAAGGCTCATAGTGGGATTTCTTGTGTGCTCCTGATCAGTTAGCTGGTGTGGAGACCACAGTCCTCTTCTGAACTCTTTGTGAGGTTGCCTGTAGTTAGAAAGCCTACTAGTTGCCTTCAGTTAAGTCTAGTGGGTCCTTTCCTTGCGTTGACCTCTTGACATTTCAAGGAAAGCCTTTGGTTAGACAAAAAGGGGAAAGAAGACAGCAAGATATGATGAGGGTTATATAGTCTCCTTTTGGCTTAAGAGGCTGGTCTGTTTGGGATCCTTCCATCGTCAGCTGAAGGGTGACAGGTTCCTGCTGTCACAAAGCAAAACTTCACCAGGCATAGTGAGTAACTCCTCTAGAAATGAGGCAGCCCTTGTGAACGTACCCACAAGTCCTTTCAGGCTCAAATTGTGAGACACCATCAGCTTAGGGAACAGGCCAAGGGACATGGCTTCAAGTGCTGACAAAATAACCTTGTCATATCCAAGCCTGTAGTCCTGAGTGCACAGGACTAAGACGGTATCTCAGACCGTGTTGTTTCCAGCTCGTGTGAGGACTTCTGTGTTTTGACTCCATGAGGAACTGGCTCAGTTTGCTCTGTCGTGCAGATGTTGAGAATTTAGAAACCCCTGGATTTCTCTTTGTACAGGCTGCACTTTGGCAAACTGATTTGGAAACCAAGCTCTGTGCTTGTCCATACCACAGTGGCCTTGGGTAGGCCATTGAAAGACTGGGGAAGAAGGAAGGCTCTCCAGAAAGGATTAAAACAGCAGGAATCTCCTAGTCTGTAGAGAAGTCATGGGTGTCACATGCTGCAGCAACAGCCTGCTCCTCCAAGGAGGTGGAAAGGTGACGGGACTTCCCTGAGGTTTAACCAGCGCCCTACTCCCGGCCTGCCAGCACGAGGAAGCCTTAGCCAAGGTCTCATATAAGACAGAGCCCAGCCACATCATTTACACATAGCACAGGTTGTTTTTCAAATAAATAGCATAATTTCCCACATATGCAGTCTGCAAGGGTTCTCCCCCTTCTCCATTTGAAAGCAAGACGGGATACAATATGCTGTGCATCCTGGTTGCATGGGGTGAAATGTGCTCTCTGAGCCAGAGATGGCCAGGACGTCTGTCAGTCCAGCCTCCGGGACAGACGTAAGAAATATCTCAACTGCAAGTTGTTTTGTGCTTACTAGAAAGCCTGCAGAGTGGATGGTTTCAGTATGGGGACAAAGGCTATAACATACTGGTAACCTCAGCGGGTTGCAGGGAAATTTCCTCATGTTTGGGTGCAGTAGAGTTTTGAAAATCAAAGCAAACAATTGTGTTTTGGTTGTGGTGTTTATAAGAAAAGGCAACAGAGGAAATGAGAAAACTTTGAAAAGTGAGTTAAATAGGGATTGGCATGAGATGTGTTTTTTATCTCTCTCTCTCTTTTTTTTTTTTTTGCTTTGTAAATTCCTGCTTTCTCTTGCTGAGGCTTAGTGAGGAAAGTTTTACTTTCTAAAGAGAAGACAACATGTGTCATAAAGAAAAGGAATATCTTAAAGGTACGCAGTCTGTTATGTAATGGAAGATTTTGTTATGGAGAAAAACTGCAACAATAAGATCTTACAGGATTTCCTATTAGTTCAGGAAAAAATACAAACTTTACCTGGAAGCATGAACTCTTCAATAACATTGTAAATACAGAAGTGAATAATAAACGTAAAAAGATGTAGAATTAAATGAATATTACAAACAAGCTGAAATTAAAGGGGAATGTAACTGCTGTGAATCATATTTCAGAAAATGGCTATTTCAATGCAGAAAATAAAATAGTAGAAGGAGTCAAAGGAGGAGCCTGTGTAATTCAAAGCATGTATGCTTTTTTCAAGTGTTGCTAGTTGTCCAATACAAGGTCTGTCTGCAAATCTTGTTTTTAGACATATATATTCCATGATATTTGGGTCAGTAGGAAGAGATTTTTGCTCTTATTGGTGTGTAATAGAAAAGAGCAGAGTTTTGCTTTCAGAAATAGTCCTGTGTAATGTCATTGAATGGATCTGTTCACATCATTAGCCAAAACAGGAATAAAAATAATCCAGCAGCTTAAAATGCAACATTCTTCTGTACTTTAAAGGACTGAAATCCAAAGTGTGAGAAGGATTAGAAAATTATAAATGGACATTAATTGATACCTATCTGTGTAATATTTGTAAATCCTCATTTCTTGACATTCTAAATACCGGGTGCTTGTGCATCCCTGTATTGTTATTGAAACTGTATTGATTTGTAATGCTTCTTGAAGTGTATCTCTGATGCAAAATGTGGCCCCGAAATTACAGAAACTTCACTCAGGTTCAAATTTTTTTTTAATGAGTCACAAGGCAGTGATGAATCCAACTTCTGTGCTTGTCGCTCTAATATTTGTTATTATGACTAACTGTCATAAAACATAAAAAAAAAATAATTTGAAGAGCTAAGTGGCCATGCCTGGTATGGCATCTGAGCTCTGCTGGGGGCTTTGTGGCCCCATGGAGGGGTGTTGTTGAGGAGGGACTGAAGTCTGTAGGAAACCATGGCTTGGCTTGTGCTTGCATAGCCCGAGTAGATCAACCTTCTGCGTGCTGATATTTTCACTCATTTTGACCGGAGTTTTGATGGAGGACAGCTGAGAGGAGCAACCCTGAATGTGCCAGAAGCCCCACCAACCACCTTACAGAAAACCAGGCCGAAGCCTAGGGAGGCCCAAGAGGAGTGGGATGTCGGTGGCAGTGAGGGGGCAGCTGAGGAGGACAGGCAGGAGGAGAGGCTGGGACCGCTCGAGGCCTCACAGTGGAACCTGGAGCTGAAGCTGGGGCCGTGAGTCAAAGTCCCATGACTCCATCGCAAGACCATTAGTCCTTTTAAGTAGCTGCATGAGGGGCTGCCAAGAATTAGGGCTGATGGATAGCACAAGAACACAACTCGAATTATTAATGTGTTTTTTTTTTTTTTTCTTCAATCTGGAAAGCAGCATGGGGTAGAACCAAGTACTGCTGCATGGCTCACAGGCAGACCCTGGCATGCTGAAGGGTGCATGGAGAGAAAAAGTCTTGCCTGTTGCAGTTGCAGCTCTGAGTCCTGACCACGGTTACCCAAAGGATCTTGTGGTTTTAAAGGTCATGATAAATTTGAGTTACTGAAGCATGCGTAAGAGGCTGCAGAAAAGACAGGCAAGACGTTGTTGAAATCGTTCATTTGTACATTTGAACTGCATGTTTAAAAACCTTGCAGTCCAGAAACAACCCTTTAAAAGAAACTTTGTACTTTTATCTGCCCTTTTTTTGCTACAGTATTTGGCATTTGGTCTTAAATAACTTAGTAGTTATTGATTAGCAGTTTTGTAGCAGTGGTTAATTCCCTCTGGGAATTAACATTTGCTTTTCATACTCTGGTCTACAGCATTAATTTACAGCTTGTTATTCTGTGCATAATGCAGAAAAATAAATCATTTTTCCCCTACAATGAAATATTGGAAAAATTTTATATTTTCAATACATGTTATTTTCATACAAATAATAATGCATTTTTTAATGTCCAGTGTCACTTATTGTGTATTTCAAATATGCAGTCTCTTTGAGACTGTGCGCGGGGGAAATATCCATCAAGGCTGTCTTCATGATATTCACTCCAGATTTTTTTCCTTTTACAGTTTGTGCAACTTTTGGTCTACTTGTATTTTCTGCTACTTTTGGTATTTTTCTTTCTCTCTCTCTCTCACTCTCTTTCTATTTTTTATTTTTTGATTGATGCTACTTAAGTTATCTATATGTGTATTTTTAATTGATTTTTCTATATCATTCTTATTTTTTCTATATTATTCTTTTGTTCTAAGGGTTCTACGTATATGCTACTCTGTGTGTATGTGTATAAAATATACATGCTCTGAATTTGAACTTGAAATAGCCTTCTTAATGTGTCTGTGCCTCTGATCTAAGTATGTAGAATGATGATACCTATTTTCTTCTACTGGTTACAATTCCTTTAGTTTGTAAATGGTGCAAGGACTGATTGTACCTTGCTTGCAATACTCCTGCCATTATGTATGTCTGTGTTAGGTAAGGGATGAATATTTTTTGGGATGCTGGTGTGTTATCTCTCTTTTCATACTCTTCAATGAGGTTTTTATGTAGCGCATGGGCAGACCTGCCAGAAGTAGGGCCCTATTTGCTTGGTAGCAATACCCAAAGCAAGAGATGGCACCTCTCATCTAGAGTTTACAGCCAGGGGTCCTGACTCTGCCAATGCACAGTGGAGTAGCTTTGAGCATTTTGCACTGGAACGTGATTAAAGGCAACTTCTTGGGAGCAAAAGTGCAGGTGAGGTTAGAGCCTCGATCGTTACCTCAGCTCAGGCAGCCAGTTGTTTACAGGAGCAAAGTGATGGAATCACTTTGGCAAAGAGGCTATTTGTCACAAATTTCATATTCTTTGGCTGTTTGGGCAGTATTTTTTCTTGTGTATTTTTCCTAAGGTATTGTTTTTGCAGACCATATTGAAAACATGCTTCTTTTTCTTTTCTAATTTGATTGTAATAAGGGCTTTGTTAATCAAAAATAAGTGCAATAAGGCAGAATGAGTTGGTTATTTTTACATTTTCCTGTTTAAAAGAAAAAAAAAAAAACAGCCTCAGTAAGTGAGCCACAATGAGCCGTGATGTATTTCCTCCATCAGGATGGAAAATAAGCCATTTATTATTTCAGCTCTGACTCACAGTGAACCTGCTGACACTGAGACATTTTATAATCATAAGGAACAGGTTAGGGCAGTAACTTGGACGCCAGGCTGGGGATTACCTACTTATTACAGTGTTTTACAACCTGGATGCTTTAGGTTTTCTGGCAGAAAGTCCTAAACCTCACACTAAACACCACGTTGTTATTGTACAATTACTGCTTGCAGGTCTTGCTGTAGGTGGTGCCAGCTAGACAGATGCCTTCATTATAATTATCCTTTTTACTATATATAAAGATTTCATCCCTTTAATCCATGTAAATTTTACTGTTCTTGAAAGTGACACTAATAGTTATACTCTGAGCCCTTCCTCCTTGTCCCGTGTTCCCAAAGTGACTTGGGGATGGGCTTGGTCAATACAGAAATGGGAGATTTCCAAGGAGAGCCCGGGTCCCGCAGGAAGCGGCGCTGATGACTCAGTAGACAGTGCTGGTGGTCATTGCATGGTCCCCTGACACAGGCTGCAAGAATAGCAGTGCTAACTCCAGCGTCCTGGCCAAACTCCAGCTGAATAATTACTTTCTGCCTGCCTTGAATTCCTCCGCAGCTTCAGCTGGAGAAGTTGATCTTCATTTCCCGTCTTATAAACAATCCCATAGCGTTCGTGTGGAGCGGCTGCTCCTTCACGCCTTGGAGGTAACTGTATTTTGATGCTGGGTAGTGACTTTATCCTTGCACTCATGGATAGCCTGAGAAATGCCAACTCCTAAAATCTCATTTTACTACGAAAAGTGTGACAGGTCATCTTGTACTCTACTTTTTTTTTTTTTCAGTAATAGCTTGTGAATACTATTGCATTTGCTGATAAATGAGGGCATCTTTGAAATTCATGACCTTTTGACAGCTAGATGTTGAAAAACGACCGAGGAAGGGATAGTGAGATCCTCATTAGAGTCCAATGAGGCAGGAAAACTCTTCCCATATAGCTATTTAAAACCACCTACTGGGTCTTGCTCTTTGACAGGCATCAGAGCTGGAAACCTGTGGCTGGATGTTTCTAGTCTACTTGAACCCGCAGCTCCAGATGGACATATGGACAAGTAGGGAGGTAGGTTAGAAAGTGATACCTCTCCTTTGAGAGCATCTTCCGAAATATGGGCATAGCCAGCACTCTGGTCTGGATGTTGCTGTTGAGAGAGCCTCATCCCACCACCCTGGGAGGAAAGCTAGGCTGCCCAGTGAGAAGGACCAGTCCTGCCTGCAGGTGGGCATTGTGGCCCATTCCACATATGGGGGCTCTGCCAATATCTCATTTCTCTTTCCTGTAACACAGTGACTTGAGGCAATCCACTATATTGTTGTTTGCTGATCAGTTGGTTTATTCTGGTACCTGGTTAATGCGTTCCCTGATCTGCAAAGCTGACAGACCCTTGTGTCAGCTTGATTTTGTCAGTGAGTGACAAATCGAGTGTGATTCACTTGTGCCCTTACTCATTTAACATGAGCAAAAGTTACCTGTGAGAAACAAACTGCAGGTAGAAGAACTGGTTGACAGGGCTGAAGGCCATGGGCCCGTGATTTTGTGGTGGAGCTCATGTGCACAGGAGCTTGAACTGCTTTCTTGTGAGGAAGATGGAGTAGCTAACCTTGGTGCTGTGCTTATCTGATGGGGTCTGGACGGGCTTCCATTTGTCAGATATTCAGTACGTGTTTGAGTACAAATACTAAGGCAAGATGCAGTGAGACTTCCCATGCATATAAGAGCTGCCTTTTTGCTGTTTATTCTCTTGAAGAAGTTAGGCTTTGAAAGATCCACTCTTAACAGTCCTTTAATTGCTTCATCCTCTCTTTTCCTTATCAGGAGACTACTCATGACTTCTTGAAGCCTGCTACTTAACAGCATTCTGTAGTGAACCACCAAATCTTCTTCCTATTCAACCCACATTTTAGCATTTTGTCTCTCGCTCCCTGAGTGCTCAGAAAGTACAGTAGTGTTGCAGCATTTGTATCTTGCAATATTGGGTATATGCAATGTTGGATGTTTGATCAGAGTCAAAATAATTGGTTGCTTAACCTACGCAAGTTGCCTACTTAGCTGTGCAGGGTAATTTGAGCAAGCCATCAAAAAGAGTGCTTGGTAGGTTCCCGTAACAAATTCTGTTTGCTGGTTTGTTTTGAAACCATCTTTTGAGAGTATATGGTACTTAACGTGTTGTCAAAATCAGGACAAAATAAAGCGTATGGATTAATACTTAGCAGAGAGAATCTGATAGCTTCAGGCTCTGTGGAAATGGCAAAACGGGAGCTGCAAGCACTTCATCAGAGTAGCCCAGGAATTTTTATTAGCTGTGTTTAAGCTCCAGTGTGTGATAGGTTCAATACCAAGAAAAATGGGTACTTTCTGACCATGAGTATCTACGATAGCTGAAGGCATCGGATGAGAAAGGAATCTGATAGCAAACATTAATTTTTTATTAATAAATAAATGTTAATACCAGACTTTATAATTTATTGTATGTTAGAAAAGGCAAATAATGTTATCGGTCTCCTTGCTTTCCTCCTTGTATTTGTGAGGCAGGGAAGCTCTGTGTATGAATTATGTACTTTAAAGTGCTTCTTATAAATGCATGATCTCTGCATATTTGCATGCAGAAGAAACTGGACTATGCCATCAGTGTAGTTCTCCTTAAATCATCCGAGGATCCAAAATCTTATCTGTTTTTTTTTAAAGGATTATCATCTCCCATTGCCACAGGTCCACATAGATCTTCCAAGATGAAGAGGCTATACTGGAGTCTAGGCTAAAACACATACTGGCTTATCTAATCTGAAAAATACCAGTATGGGAAGAGGTTATACAAAATAGGCAAGTGGAAAGGCAGTGTGGGCCTGAAGGGAGAATTTATATTACAAACGTTTTATTTATCATATGAAGTATGTGGGTAATCTGTTAGTTACTTTAATGAATGATTATTATGATTATTTTTTATTTGGCCTGGAACTCGCATTGAAGGGAGAACTGGAAGGCACAGGTTTTGGGAACGGAGGCTGACTGCATTGTGGCAGAACCGGAGCACATCTCCCAGTACAGGATTAACATCTCAGTGCCACCGGCGTTCCCGTGTGAAAGAAAGGTAGCAATTTGGGAACGGAGCTTACTCAGTACGTGCTTTCTTTGGGGTCGTGTGGATGTGTGAGCAGGAAGAGTTGCCTAATTTAAGGAGTTATTTAGGGTAAGAAATTGATTTTGTATGTGTATCAACAAGGAATGGTTAAGTAGTAGGTGTTCTTTGGAAGTTACAAAGTGGTTTTTTTTTTTTTTTTTTTTTAAACTGAGATTGTTGTGTTTGTTGTCAAAATACTTTGTATTTTCTCTCCTGCTGTTACTTGGTCTGGCTGTAGCACGATGTTGCATTTTTGTTACCACAAGTCCTTTTCTAGGCCAGCCACGTGTCCAGCTAGGGTGGAGAGGAAAGGTACTGATTTATGAAGCATTCCCCTAGAAGTATGGGTTAAAGACTGTAATAAATAAAGGTCTTTAACTTTGACACTGCGAGAAATTTCTATAAGTGTAATTAAGAGAGATTTCAGCTTGATATTTTCCTTGAAACTTCAAAAGACAGATGCAAATAATTCTGTATAAAGAACTGATAAAGGTGCTATTGCACATGTTTGGGGTGAAAAAATGGTGAGATTAGAACAACTCAGACTTTCAGGGACTAAACTCTATGCACTTAAATGCAGGTTGGTAAAGAAAAAAATCAGGGGTCTTCCCTTACAACTTCCCTTAGTAGCATGGAGCTGGATAATGAGCAGCTTTATAATCATAAAGCAGGAATGTGGCGATGATTATATGTGCTAAGCATCTTTCTACTACAGTTATTTGATATGATTAGCTTCACAGTTATTACGAAAGAGTGGTTTAAGGCTAAGAATGAATGAAATCCTACCAACCCCATCTTCCCATCAGCTTCAAAAGCTGGATTTGTGTTAGGCTCAAGTACGTGGGCCTCTCACAAGACATTTGCTTTATGATAAGAATTTTTGCTGAGAAACTGTAGCTGAATATGTACATTTTACCCTATATTTCTGGGAAAACTTGGGAGTGTTTGTTAGGAAAATTTGAATTTTACCTCTAAGAACAAGTGTTTATAACTTGACCTCTTCTGGATTTACCTATCCTATGTAAAGAAGCTGAAAACAATTCAGTAGGCAGTATGTAACAGTATGTTGTCAGAGCCTATTTGTGGCAGTAATCCCGAATATTTAACAGGAAGGGTCTTTCTAGGAAAAATATTATTTCATGAAAAAGACTGCGGTGAGAACACTGATCTCACAGTGCAGAGAAAACCCAAACCATGATGTCAGAAACAAGGTGTGATCCTTGTCTCCAGTCACATCATTTCTTTGAATCACTGCTTGCTCCTGAATATTCATCTGAGAGGTCTCTGCCCCCTGCAAAGTGATATCCATGGAAAACTGGAGAAGGCAGCAAGAAGTCTCAAGAAGTTGTATAGTAGGAAATACTTAGGTTTGGGTTTAATTCTTTCTCTGTGTGATGTGGAAACACTCCTTTTTTTTCTTAACTGTAGTGTGTGCATTGGGATGGAGAACGCCATTGCTTTCTGCAGCTCTATTCCCCTCCCTTTTTTCCTTTAAATTTAAAAATAGCTTGTTCTTTGTTCTACAGAATTCCTGTTAGCATCCCTCTGTTACAAAACATACACCCAGAAAATGCTGCTTACAGAAGGAGATTGTGAATTGCATTTAGTGGCATTTGACTTCTAGCTATGGGGAAAGGGACCTTCTGGGCATGGTCTCTACAGAACTAGTGAAAACACCTCCCCACATCCCCAGGTGCCTGCCCTCAGGTGAGAGTCACCTAGGGGTGTCAGGGCCTGCCGTCACGGGGGTGAAGCCAGCAGGGTGATGGCTGCCGGTGTTGTTTGGACCAGAGGCCAGGAAGACAGACCTGGTGCCCAGATGGCTTATTTTGCTTCTCCTCTGCACAGCCCTCTGTTGCTTCAGGAGGAGCAGCCCACATTTTGGTGGGAGGAAAGCCCTCTTCAGCAGCATCAGTCGTCACTGCAGCTTCTTCAGACTTCGGCAAAAGAGGAAAACTGCTTTCCCCATTTCCCACTGCCTCATTTTCCCAAGGCGAAGCAACTCCCAGCCCTGTGCTGGCTCCCCTACTGCAGTGGCCAGAGAAGTGCCTGGCCATGATTAGGGACTGCAGCAGGGCGAGGAGGAGGATGAACAGCTGCTGAGGAAGGACAGAGGCTCTCGCAGATGTGGTTAGTTGAGTCTGGGTTTGAGAAGATGGGGTGGGCATGTGGGAGTGTGTGTGAGCTGGATGTATGGGGGAAGTCATACTGCAGGGAATGGAAAACACCTTTTGGGGGCTGTCCTCAGCTTACTGCTTGCCACCCTGCTAATGCCACCAGATTCAGTTTTACCTACGCTGTTGAGAAACCTTGAGCTGGTCCTAGGCAAGTATCAGTCATCTGTGTTTTGTCTGGGTCAGGGTCTGATGCCAGAATTGCTAATCGGATCAGGAAGTCTGGGTATGCTTTTTTTTTTTTTTCTGTAGCAATGTGTGGGCAGAATGCCGTGCCTTCTGTTCCCTCGGGTGATTGAACTTGCCGGGTTTTACAGCTTTGAGACTTTGGCCTCTATCACATGTATCAGCATGAAAGTGGTGCCAGGCTAGAGCTTCTGAAAGAGGCGTTTATGTGGGGAGGCTGAGTTCAAAACCACCCTTGCAGTCACTGGCTGGAATTGCATGCTAGAGGGGCTGTAAAGTGCAAGGGAAGCTGTTACCAAAAATAAGACAATATGCACAGTTAAATCCCAGCGTTTCTGCCTTGAATAGTCTGGGCAAACAGAAGTTTCAGCTGAAATGGGATGGAGAAACACAAGTTCAAGTGGTATTTTTATTCCCGTATGTATGGGCAAAAAAATCGGAGGCTTTGTCAGGATGGGCAGCTTTTAGAGGATTTTAAATTCATGTTTATATTGGAATTTCAGAAACTATAAATAAATGCATGAAGTTAGAAGTGTGGAAAACAGGATAGACACATGACCGAGTGTTTATGAACATCCATCCCGTCCCAGACCTGCAGCACAGCATGTGATGTTGTTGTTTCTCCTCCAGCAGAAGGTGAGGGGAGACTGCAGTCACTAGAGCAGTGAACACAACTTGCTTTGGTGTAACCTGAAATCCTTTTACAGAGATCGCTTTAATTTAGAGCACACAGCATCCTGAATCATTTAAAATAAAGGTGTATATTTTTCAGAGATCCTTCGTAGTCCATTCTGCGTTGCATGCTCCCTGTTGCAACCAATGTTGAGCGATGTTGGAAGACTGCAGCCATTCACAACTGCATCTGAGTCTCTTGGAAGCCACAAGCATGGGTTTTGGTTTGGCAGATGCTTTTCTGCAAAGGACGGACTTGTGGCTGCTGCTGGAGGTCTTCGGAGGAACCAGAGGAGTCTTTCCTCTGCGTAAGGCAGTGCTGAAATTTTTCCCAACTGGAGTGGGAGAGATGCTCGAATACCTATCACGGTGCTAAAACACTGAAAAGCAGACCCTGGGACAAGTTTTGCAGCAGCACAGAGCCAGGCAAAGTTGACTTTAAAGCTGTAAAGAGCAAAGTACATTTCCGTCTCCTCTTCCCTCCACTGCCTCCTGAAACCTGTGGCTGCGGAGGGGCCCCGTGCCGGCCAGGGCAGGGTCCTGGTCCTGCTATCGTTTCCTGCGTGAACCTCTGCCCTCCTGTCCCCGGGCACCGTAAATCCGCAGCCAGGCTGTCAGGAGTCCTCTTCCTGCGATTGTTATCCCGACATGGGCCCTCGGGTTTGTTTTAAAGCACAATGATGGCTAACGCAGGGAGGAAGGAGCGGGGAGGAGCTCCGGTCCTGAGCTGGTGTCCTTCCCCCCCGCAGCATTGCTGTCTGTCCAGGCAGTGCTGGGCCTGGCCTCCTCCTGGGCTGGGGGAAGGACTGACGGACGGGGGACAGGTAGTACCCCGGGACAGGGGGTCTCTGAGGTGGAGCTGATAGGAACAGGAGGTGCTTGACCCATTGTGCTTCATGTCCGTATTAAAACCAGTTCATATGAGTGCACTTACCGCTGTCTGCCTACAGGCTTGGTTTGGTAATATCACAGAATCACAGATTCTGTAGCTGTGGTGTCTGACTGTAGCCAAATTAAAGTGAATTTCAGAATATAAACATGACTTTAACTGGGTTAGACATAAGATCCTTCTTATTTTCCCTGGGACCTGTTGTATTTAGAATTCCCTGTCAAGGCTTGTATCTGTTTAGTGAGACACCTTCACATTTAAACAAAGTTTGAATTTATTTTGTAGAATGTAGGTGATTATAACTTTAAGTAAATGATTAGGTGGAACACACTGCGTTTTCAAGTTACACGTGTATGTTCCTAAATAGTATATTTAGGTTTTCTTAATTTGTCGTGTTAGATTAAATGTATACCGAATAATATTAATGATACCACATCGGATTTCTTAAGTCATGTATCACAGAATCACCGAATGGTTTGGGTTGGAAGGGACCTTAAAGACCATCTAATTCCAACCCCCCTGCCATGGGCAGGGACACCTCCCACCAGACCAGGTTGCCCAAAGCCCCATCCAGCCTGGTCTTGAGCACCTCCAGGGATGGGGCATCCACAGCTTCTCTGGGCAGCCTGTGCCAGGGCCTCACCACCCTCTGAGTGAAGAATTTCTTCCTAATGTTTAATCTAAATATACCTTTTTTTTTTTTTTTTAGTTTAAAATCATTCCCCCTTGTCTTATCACTACTGTCCCTGACAGAGAGTCCCTCCCCAGCTTTCCTGTAGGCCCCCCTTAGGTACTGGAAAGCTGCTACTGCCCAGAAATAGTATTACTCTTACTTGTATGCATAATATGCTTATTAAATTTTGCAAACTGAGAACTATCATGAAGGTGCTTGCTGCTGATGAAGCTTTCAGTCATATTTCTTGTTAAAAAGAAGCAATCATGACAATATTAAAAAAAAAAAAAAGTGAATTCTCTTGGTTGTTTAAAAAAAATGCTGTAAGAGCCTGTTGTGGTCTACAATAACTTTCAATAAAACCATTGCAGCTTTCTTAGAAAAGATGTCAACTGCATATTCTCTTAAGTCCTGGAAACGAGAAGGCAGAATAAGGCTGACTTGCATGTGCAGACACGTTGCAAATAGCAGCAAGGACAGAGTTCACTTGTCAGCTGCGAATGGGACTTGTGAAGACAAATGAAAATACTACGGGTTACTTAATTTAAACCTTTGGTTAAATACGAAGTCGGAGCAAATGTGGTACACAAAAAGCAATTGAAAACACGTGGCAGACAAAAATGTTCTAGAATTTTTGCGTTGGTATGTACACTGGATGAAAGTAAGTGATCTGAGCCTACCCCTACTGGTTCCTTTGGGGGCTGAGAGGGGGAAAGGGAGGTGACACCAGCTGTTGTGCAATGTAAGGTTGCAGGCTGCCTCATCTAAACAGCTAAAGATATACATATATATATATATATATACACACACACAATCTTGTATATCTATAATATGTTTTATATGTAAAATATTTTAAATATTAGTCTTTAGATGATAACTTTTATATGATGTGTGTATGTGCATGTATATGAAAAAAAACAACAACAACCAAAGAAAAAAAACATCGAAAACATGTAAAGTGGTTGATGCCCAAATAACTGTCCTGCTACAAAGGAAGATACTTTGATTGTATGAAGTCTTTAGGAGACAAGTAGCATCTACATGCTAAAATCCTGTTTCTGCAGCAGTTATCCTTATGTCATGAATGTAAAAGTGGAGCGAGTGCGTTGTGTCGTTGTCTAAAGATTAAGGTGGATCAGACTTGAGACATTTCTGCTGGTTATGAGGTCTTTCGTTTTTGTAGTCTCAATGCTAAGTTTCCAGGCAGATACTTTCTTTTTGAATAGAAACTTATGTTACTCTCAACTTTTCTCTGTACCATGGGTCATAGTTATTTTCAATCTGCTGACACATAGTTTAATAAAGCCCATTCTCATAGGAAATCACTGAGTAAGAAATACTGTTTGAAGGGTAAGATTTAGCTCTGATACAGGGCGTTGTTTTCTGTTCTTACGAGGTTGCCACTAGATTTAATGCGCAGCCTAGGAGAGCTATTTTCAGTAATGTCTACATAAATAACATGGCTTTAGCAGTATGAATGGAATGAAGGTATCCCAAGACCCAATTTCATGCTTAATCCATTTCCTCTATTCACTTTTCATTTGGTTGTTAAGGATAGAAGATATTCTGGAAACAGGTCATAATCATGGAACTTGAGAGATGAAGAGGGATTTTCACTGGATCATGTGCCATAAATAAGAGTAACCTATACATTTTGCAGGCAGAATGATCTGCTATCCCAGAACAATGTTCACATGCACCATTTTAGAGGAATCTTTGCAGGCAACAAAGCTTTAGTGCTTGGTGCTGTTAATGAAGCTAATAGCTGATCAACTGATAGTGTCTAGAAGACGAATGTCCACTTTGATTTTGACCTTGCAATGTAGTTTTCTGACGCATAAAGAAGAAAATGTCTTGAAGATAGTCCTCTCCTCCATTCAAGTCTCTGTAGTTTCTCAGACAGTATGGTGGTGGGAGGTTGGTGTGGAATTTCTGTCTACAGATCAATTATGACTTCTAGAAGAAGTCTTAATGGGTGGGTGTAGATGTTTTGGGGAGGAAGGCTTGTTTCCACTGTAGTATATATAGTACATACCATCCTCAGTCTCTTTTTGTAGCCTGATTGTCTTGGGCTGTCAGCTTTTTGGGTGACTGACTCCATAGGCCTCAATGCCTGGCACAATGAGGCCCCTTTCCGATCAAGGTCTCTGGGTGCTACTGCAGTACAAATATTTAATGATAAAACATGCTTATCTCCCGCCAAAAATCTGGCAACATCCTTATCGAGATATTATTAAATTGTCAGTTCAACCATATGCCGAGCGTTTTAGGCGAACAAATGTTCACGCTGGCTCTCGCATGATACGTGAAGACTCAGAGAGACAGGTGGCCGTGTTTGCACCATCAAGTACTGCCCGGTTCCTTACAAACAAAAAGTTGCATTAAGTGGCTCTTGCTTTATAGAAGCTTAAAAATTTATGGACTTGATATGCTTGAGACAATGTTAATTTGATTACACTTAAAACGTTAGGCATAGATTGGTGGAACCTATGCGGTTTGCATATTAAAATTGTCTCTGCATTTCCCATGAAAAAGAAGTGAGAAAAGCAATTTTTTTAGACCTTCCCCACCAAAAAAAGCTTTTTCAATAAAAGCATGTTTTTAAGTTTAATAGCGGTGTTTTTTTTCCTCTCAGAATAATTAATTAAAAATGCCTTCATCCATAAATTTCACTACTTCTAGTGTTTAACATTGATACATGTTGAGGAAAATCCTTGTGCTCTTCAGGCATTCTGTTCCACCTTTTCGTCTGCTTTCTCCAGATAACATCACTTATTATTTTACACTGGTTCTTGGAATGCGTGAGCTTTAAGATACACAAAATAATTGTCAGTTCTTTCATTTTATCTTCAGTTTGTCTCTTTTTAGGAATGAGAAGTGGAGATGTTGTTCTGTCACTGTACTAGCATTTTTTCCCACACTTTTATTCTTGGAAGGTAGCCTGTCTGGCAAAAAATCAAAATAGTCTGATTTTTTGAACATGCTTGGAATTTTCTTTCAGAAATCTGTAGTAGTACAGCACAGTCTTAGCTGTGGTTAATCAAAATGATATTTTGATTCATTTCAGTGCTGAATAATTTTTTCTCTCCTATGGTCTTGCTTGAAAAATAAATTAATAAATTAAGTCCATTGTGAGAGCTATCTACTATGACAGCTATTTGCGTTTCTTTCAGTAAGAATTTGCATTTCTTTCACTAAGAATTGTATTCTGTTTTGGGGGCCCACTACAGCTTGTGAGATTTGATTCCTTTTGCTTTTTTCTTTATATTTTCTTATTTGAGGATAAACTTAAAAAAAATTATCTTTTATTTTATTTATTTTTTTAAAGGATAAACAGTTTTGCCAAACTTCTGTAATGATAAACGAGAAAAGAGGGAGACATTAATTCTTCTTTCTTGTCTTTATCTGATGATGGCTTTTGAATGCATCAAGAGGTAATGAACTGAAAATGAATTAGAGTTTATACTGAACTTTTTCTTTAGAAAAATAAATGTTTTTGGAATGCATAATTCAAAGGACTTTGAATGAAGTTGCTCTATTGATGGATATTACTTTGTGATAATTCTGTTCTTTCTGCCTGTGTAATTTGTTTGGGAGAAAGAATTTCCTATGCCAAAAAAAAGTTTATAAATACAAGCATCAAGAACATGAATAATTGCAACCTTTGACATCGTTTTAGGGGAGCTTCCCTTTCCCAAAGCATCAGCTTTACCAATGTCTTCATTATTTTTCTGACCTGTACAGACTGTTTTGCTGGAATGAGAGCCTGTGACCATAAATCTGTGACACAGCTTGAAAGTAACAGGAGTAGTGCAATGAATGCTGTCACCCAGCAGCAGTGGCCTCCTAACACCTCCTTTGCAGGTTGAAGCTAAAAGAGCACGACACCCATATTGAAAATGCACCTGGATGCTCTGAGAGGAGCCTTGCTGCTGAGGGGCATTCCTGGGGCCCAGAGGGAGCAAGGAGAGGCTCTCTGCTGCTTTGAGCAGAGCTCCTCTAATGCGTGCCCATAGCTGTTTGGGCCTTTTAGGTTGGTTTCATCTTTATCCATATAGCACCTGAAACACAGCTTGCAGTGACTACATCTGAACACTGGTTCCCTAAGTAGAGAGGTGGTAAAGAAGCCCATCTGTTCTTCACTCCATCCTGTGCTCTGTGGAGTAGTTGCTGTCTGACTACTGTATTCTGCAGGGGAAATCTGTCATCTCACTGAAACTTGCTCCAGAGCAGTGTAAACCAAAGCTGTGCTGGGCCAACTCTGTTTCAAGGAATAGATAAAGTATGCAGTGACATGGTTTTGGAGAGCTTGGACAGTGATGAGTCAGTGTCCAAGATGGTTTGGGAACATGAGGCCCCTTGTAATTTTCCATTTAAGTATTTGAAAGCCTTTCTTGCTTTTCATAAAACACAGGGAGTGCAATTTCTTGCGGGCCAAGTTGTCAAAAGAACACAGAGGCAGCATGGATCAAAGTGCTGTTGCAGACAGGCTACATGGCCATGCCTCCTGTGGCAGTGCTACTGCCTCCAGGGTGTTCACCAAGACCATCAGAGGAGACAGACTAAAGGAGAGATCACAGAATTGCAGGGTGGTTGAGGCAGGAAGGTATTTCTGTGAGATTGTCCAGTCCAGACCCTTGTTTGGAGCTAGGCCAGCTGGAGCTGTGCTCAGGACTAGATCCAGACAGGTTTTGAAGATCTCCGGGAAAGAAGACTCCACAGCCTCTCCGGACAACCTGCACCGGAGTTTGATCACCCTCACAGCATAGAAGGTTTGTCTTAAAACAGGGAAACAATAATTTCATAGAGAAAAAGGAGGGGGATAGCTCCAGGCACCTGGTGGAATGGTGTCGTGAAAGCAAATGACTGCTTTTGGAATTGCTAACGTGTCTGAAGTACATTGCAAACACTGGAGACCAGTGTTTAGAAACCAGAGGCTGCTCTGCAGTTGCCCTGTGTCTCTAGCTTTGAGAAAAATCACCCTGGCCGTGCTTGTGTCCATTTGCTGTAGTAGCCCCTTCCCGTGCCATGCCACATCCTGCCTAACCACCTCCTTCCCCCTCCTGTTTATCGCATCAGATCTGGGTGTCTCATCATCCACTTTCAGGGCCTCATTGAACCCACTGTTATTTTCCCTTCCACTTTTACTCACTCTTGTGATGTTCACACGAACCTCTAGTTCACCTGCAGTACCTGTCTCCATTGCCTACTTCTTTACAAAACCTATTTTCGTGGTTTCTCGTGTTGGAGAAAGACCTTCAGCGAACCTGCTACTGTATCCTTATTCAAAAGCCCATTTCAAGTCTTTGTAGGGTTTTAAAGGCCTGGATAACAGACCAGGTTGCTGGTGAGCTCCTGCTGCTCTCTTGCAGATACATGTTCCCCCATTGAGTCCTTGTTGTACAGCTCCCATGTCCCTGAGAGGCCACCGTTTTTCTCTTTCTGTAGAAGGCCTAATGGAGTGGCATGCAATCCGTATGTTGATGGGATAATAAATAAAACAAGGAAATAATGATAGATCTGTGACCTAGAGACCTATTTTCTTACCTAGGTGGATTGGGACAAATGGCTCCCTTGTATAGAAGGGCCTGTGGCCTAAAGGGTACAGTCAAGCTTGAAGGTTAAAGTGCAAATTTATAAAATGAAAAATCCTTTGCAGAAGAAGAATCCTAAGTACTCTCTCAGGTGAAGAAGTCTGAACTCTTCAAAATGCTGTAGCAGACCTGGCTTTGGTTTGGGTTGGAGGGAGAACGGTTGTGGTGTGATTTGATCTCCGCAAAGCTGCTGTGAATGAGTATGGGCAGGATTATTGAGGAAGATCAGTCAGATGAAACCCACAGAAAATAAAACAGAGCAAGGGTGTTTGCTGGGGATTTGGACGTAACTCCACGTGTCTTTACTCCAGTGTCCTTCATCTCTGGTTTTGGGGCAGCACTGTGGTCCTGTAGCCCTTGGTGTCTTGACCAGCTGGATCTGGGGACTGATGGTGTAACCCTGTCCTGCCTATGGTTGTGTTTGTAAAGCAAAGCGCCTGGCAGTTGGCAAGACTAGGTGGCTGTGAGCCCTCTGATTGCTTTGCTAAAGTTTCTGGAAGGTGTTTTCCCCCCTTTAAGAGGAGTAATATAGGTAACATCACTATATATAGAACTGGAGTGGTCTTGTGGCAGTAATACAGAAAATGAATGTTTCTTTCTTCCTTCTTAAAATGCATCATCTGTGTATCTGTGGCCTAAAGCAGGAGTTTGTTCTTGCCACGACTGAGATACAACAGAAGCATATGACACCGAAGTGGGTGAATGAGTCCATTTAAAAGCAGTCACCTCTATTTGGAAGCAGAAAGATGTCTCCTCACAGCTGTGCTTAGGCATTTTACTAGCAGTAAACCAAACTTCGGGATACCTTAGTAGTCACACAGACACAGCAACAGTTAAATGTTGGCTTCGAATAGCTGAGCTATTTTTTAGTTCTCCGTTATGAAATAACTTCTGACCGAAATGACCATTCGCAGCGCTTTATCATTATGATTGCTAGTTTTAATATCCTTTGTAATATTTTAAAGGTTGGAATTTCCAAGAAATATATTTGTGGGTTTTGTTCTTACCGTAACGCACAGAGGCAAAAGTAAGAAAGGTTTTAGGAGGTGATTCTTTTGCTGTTAGAAGCTAAGCATACAGCAGGTCACTTGATTGCGTTCAGCTGCTCTATGGACAGTTTTCAGGATGAGTGTAGAGCTTGTGGTGTCCTCTGACAGCTGGTATTTGCATGCACATGCATGCTTCAGGAGTCTGGCTTCTGCTTTTCCCGGTACTGAAGGAAGTCGTCTTCAGTTTATCAGTTTTTAAGCTCATCCAGTTTTGCTGAACTTTGTCCCCAGATGAGATAGGAAGGGAGCAGTATGCAGTGAGGTCTTATTTTATCATGTTGCCATCTTTCCTCTTTATCAGAGAACCTTCTTCCTGCTTTCCTTGAAATCCAGAGCTTCTGAAGAAGAATTTGCCTTTCTATGGGCTCCAGAAGGACTGCAGACATGGCTTTTTATTTTGTGTTGTCACTGAATTTCCCTTTCCTTGCTTCTCTTCCAAAGAAAAAAAACATCGTGGGGATCTAGGGCTGTTTGCTTATCGTGGGCCTTTGGGTCCCTGCAGGTTTCCTTGTGCTCGTGTAGTTCCCTTATTCCTTATGTGAAGCTGCGTGTTTTGTAGCACAATTTTTGAATTTCTGATGCACGGCTGTGAGGCAGCCTGAGATGGAAGTGCTTATATACTTTGGCTGAACTACTGCTCTGCAGCTGGCTGTATTCCTCTGCCCTTTCTGTGGATTACCAAAGGGGCGAGCGTGAAGGGAAATAAATATTCTTTGTGCTTGGGAACTCAGACCTGTATTTACTAGATTATAAGAGTGACTCAAAGTATCTATTTTCAGTTTTCAGTTGACTTGTACATTTATTGAGCTATTTTTTCTCATTTATCCTAATTCTTCAAGAAAGAAGGAAAATCTTTAAAGAAAATATTTTTTTAACTGCGATAGATAGTTTTGACTACTTTTGCTCGACAAAACTTTGAACTGGCAAGCAATGCTTCTTGACCTGAGTTAGCGGATTGTTTCACAGAGCTGCTGAATGCTTATGTAGAAGACTGACACAGTGAATATTTGGGGCAGAGAGCCTTGCCTATAAATTCAGGCATATCTCTTGGCAGCCAGGACAGACATTTGCAGGTTGTGTCCAGTGGTCTGACCTGCTCGAAACAGTTATATTAGATGAGCATTAATTCAAGCCTTTTTTTTGTGCTTGTGTCATTTTTCAAGTGTGGCTTAAATAAGTTTAAATTTGTTGGAAAAATAAAAATTGTGTGCGACTATTTTACATGAACCAACATATTTGCTTAAAGTACACTGAATATGATGCAGGGACAGTAAAATGCTGGAAAGTGGTAGGGTTTTTGAAGTCATCAGCTTGCCACGTTATTGTTGACTTTCTTGGGAACAGAAACTAAATTTTGGTCTAATTGTCATTTGTCATAATACTGATAATGGTTATTTTTCTTGAAAGCTCAGGATTTTAAGTTGGAAACTTACACTGTGTCAAACAGTAAATACATTTCTCTGTATTATTTCTTAATTATAATAACATAGTTGTGTACTGTATAGCTGATGCTGTAAGGTGCTGAGTTTTTCTTTTCCTCTTTTCACATTCCTTTGGGCTCTCTTGTGTATGACCAGGCTTTCAATTCAATGTAACCACAGATTTTTATGTCATCTCGCAAACTTCCAAGAAAAAGTTTTATTGACTTCGTATATAGAGGGAAACATGGAAGGGAAGAAAGGAAAGGGCACCGTTTGCTCATGTGCACCAGACTGAAATGGTCTCTGTTATCATGAAATCTCATTATTCCATTCTTGTTTCACTTCTCCTTTCCCCAGATCCATATCACATTTTTAAGCCTTTTATGCAAAATACAACAAGCCAGTTATTTAATCATCTAACGGAAAAGTTTGGTCTCGGTTGAGTGCCAAATTTCAAAAAAAAATTATATTAGCTTTTTCATGTTAGGCTAAAACTATGTTAATGTATGCCTGTCTCTTACCAAACGTTACTAGTTTTGCATAGCTTTTATGAACAGTATTTGTATACGAAGTTGGCCATTGCTGAGAAAGACAAGCCACAAGTGAAAAGCCTGATGAAGGCTTTAGAGAGTGGTGATCTAGATCACATTGACTAAATATGTCTTTTAAAACAGGCATCTATTTTCTTACTCTTGTTTCAAAATATCCTGGAATTCCCTATCAGGTCAGTAGCTATTGACACTGAAAACAAAAAATATAGTAAACATGGTTGCCTGGCTGAGTAAAGTTTTCAAAACCAAACAGAGCCTTGAAAGCAATGCATCCCAAAACCCAGGAATTGTTTAAAGAAAAGTCCGTACTACCTAGTGAACTTTGCTTCTGATGCTGTCCTTATAAAAGGAGAAAAATAACATGCAGTTTTTAAATCTCTCTGTCTCTGTTTATTATAGTAGTCTCAGACATCTGTTTCTGCCGCAGTGCAGTCATGCTCAGGTGGCACCCCCTGAAGCATGACATCTCTCTGTGCCTCAGTTCACACGGCGCCCGCCCCGGTGTTTTGGGGACAGCGAGAATTTTGGAGGTGGCCCCAGCTGCACCCCAACAGGCTGCAAGACCCAACCTGGGTCCCCACGTCCCCTGAGGGCAGGCGGGGACGTTGCTGGCGCCGCTTGGTGGGATGCTCCCTCATCTGCTGCAGCTCCGAGCTGCTGTGCATGGTCCCCATGCAATTTTAGGTTCAAATCTGTTGACAGCAAAATAGCTGGCTACACGTAGCGTGCTGGTTTCTGGGTTACGTGGCCAGGACGCTGGACTTGGTTGTGTTCCCCCAGTCTCGTGTATGTAGCTGTAACTGAGACTTCAGAGGCTTGTGGTTAGCAAGTGCCTCGTGTGTGTGGCGAGGGTGGGACCCTGGGGAAGGACTGCAGTGCTCTGTGAAATGAACATCCAGTTTTTGTTTGAATTTAACTCTTATTTTTGGAACCACGGGTGACTTATTCTTGGAACCCCATTTTTCAGAAACCCATCTGCACGCAACGTTGCCAGGATTTCTGGTACAAATATTTTGTCATTTGCTCTTGAGACAATCTGTTGTTTCAGTCCTGGATGAAGTTTTGTAATATGTTGCTTGAGATATCATGGAAAAATATCTAAGTGGTGGTGTAATCTTCTAGGTGAAAACACAGGGTTATACATTTTTAGTAGAAAAAGAATTGTTTGCTATAATCAATAAATAAAATCTGCAAAATCGCAGTACCCCTTTTCTTTCCATATCTGACTGCAGCAGTTAGACCAGAGAGATGTGAGCCACCTTTTCTTTTGCAAGGAACGTTTGGAGTTCTCACATTTGGTGCTCATTTTGCTTCATCCTTTCTCACCGATTTCACTTGTTCAGAGCATTGTGCCTGGAAGCCCATTTGTTTTCATTTGATTTTTTTTTTCTCTAGTGACAGAGCTCATTCCCTTCACTATTAGCTTGCTTAGTGCACGTACAAAATCCTGTGTTTGCTCGACAATGATACAGTAGAAAATTTGATGAGAACTTTTAGAAAGTGGAGATTTAAAACAAGCCATAATCTTTACTTTTGAATGGCAATTCTTATTCTTTATCAGGCTTGTGTAATGCTAGACAAATTTCCCCCTAAGTACAGAGATGATACTTTAGTGTGCTGTTTCGATAAAATGACACTATACTAAAAGTAAATGTTGTGGGGAACTTAATCTGAATATTCTGAGTCTTATAATCATCACCAGTGCTGAGTTGTCAGCGTTGACACCTCTGGTGTTGCCAATGATGTGATCCCCCCCTTGAGTGACTGTGTGGGGGAAACAGGAGGGTATTGTAGGGTGGCTTCTCATGGTAACCCCATGACTGCTACATTAAATGGTGACTGGTGAAATTCTTATTACAGGATTATTTATGGGGCTACTAATCCCATAAATGGGATTATTGCAGGATTATTTTTTCACTTTTCAGTCTTCATGTGTTTGTGTTTTTCTTTTTTATTTCCATCCCAAAAGAATGAAATGGAAAAGTCCCCTTGTAAGGGTGATGTCAGGATAACTGTTTTTTTTTTTTTTTTTTTTTTTTCATGGAGCGGGAAAGAAAAGGAAATAAAAGCACTTGCAATGGTTGATACCGGCGTCGTCTTGGTTCTCCTGTTTATCTGGCAGGCTCTGAAAAGTTAAATCCCCAGCCTCACAGGTGGTTTAAGATTTCAGGTTAATGGAAAAAAAAAACCCTCTTAGTCTTCCAATATAATCTTCTGGAGATGAATCTCATTGAACCTGCAGACAGGCAGTTCCAACACCTCCAGGTGTTGCAGCTCCAGGAGGAGCTGGGAGAAATGGGAGAAAACTCCAAAAGTTTTTTCAGCTTCATACATCAGGGAAAGCCGTGGCAGATTGCATTGTTAGCCATAAAGAGAGAACACTTTCCTTGTGCTCCAAAACTGGAGCATGAGTAGAGTGCTCGCCAGGTTGACTTTGGCATAAGAAGCTCTGGAGGTGGTGGCTGGTGTTAAAGGTATGCTAAGAAAAGCTCCCTTCTGCAGTTTAAGTTTGAGAAAGCTTTGCACACTCTCAAAAATCAGGTAGAGTGCTTGCAAATACTGTTCCTTTAGTTGCTCACCCCTCTTCCCATTCCCATAGCTGGCCCTAGGAGTTGGTGCTCCTTTCATGGCCATTGCCAAGCAATTCTTTCTCTGGGTGCTTTGCTTGCTCTTGTTTTGCTCTCTGGAGATACCACGTGCCTGGCAAGCTTTCAAGCTTTGGTGAGTCCGTGCAGGAGAGGTAGGCAGGGCTGACAGCACGTAGCTTTGCTGCTGTCCTTAACTTTCACTTGTCTCCTCTGTGGAAAATAAATAAATAATTGATGTGTGAAGGGGAAAAGCGTGGGAGGAAAAATGTCAGGAAATTCAAAGGTGAAGCTATTTCCTCCCTAAGTAATATTTTTTTTTCTGCATGTTGTTTCTTCTCTTCAAACAATGGGGTGAGTTTGAATCCATTCTTAACTATCAGCCTTGCCATTGTTTATTCATAAATCCTTTCATGTGTGTGACGGACATTAGGAAAATCCCAGACTTGACTTGGGAGTCCTCTGGGCAGGCTCAGCACGGTACAGAGCCAGTCCTCGTTTGGGGTCCCTGGGTGCCACCGCATTCATATTTATGGTGGAGCACAACAACCATGTGTGTGGTTTAAAGGTGTTTGCTGTGAAACTGGATAACACTGCCAAAGCCTAGCTTTTTAAAAAAGGAAGCAAATGGCCCAGATACTCTGAATGAGGATTCCCAATGTTAATTACTTAAGCGTAACGGTGTTTGTTAACTTTGTGTGTGCGTGCATGCACATACTTGCATTTGGGGGAAGGGGTGTTATGCTGAAACAGGTGAAAGTTAGCTCTGTAGTATAAAACAGGAAGCAGATGGGTACTAATTAAAGCTCTGTTGATGATAAAAAGGTGACTGAGTTTTTGAAGCAGCTGCTTTCCTAATTTTATACTTAGTTGGTATGTACTTTATATAAGAGCCGGCCTCCCCACGCTTCATTGTTTTCTTGAAGCTGGAGGAAGTGCGTGTGCATGTTCGTGCGTACGGCTATAGCTGAGGGATGGGGCTTGCAGAGCTTGTTGTTTGCTTCCTCCTCTGCGTTGGAGAAGATGGTGTTTTCCAAACGTCTAACAAAGGTGCTAGGCACCTTTTCATCTCCCTCCTCTTCTTTGTCTGCCTTTCCACACCCAAGTAGGCGCAATGCTGGTGGGAGCGCCTGCTAGCAGTGGCGTTGTGGATAAGGAAGGGCAGCACTCCCCTCGTATTGCAGGACTGTGTGTCTCAACGCAGTTAGGAGAGGTGCATCTGGGAGCCAAAGTTATTTTTCATGCCTTTTTGTTACTGCTCTGTTACACTTTTGCGAAGTTAGTTGGAGACTCAACAGCCAAAATACCAGTGAGGGTGTCAGCCTCCTGTGTGCATGACCTGTGATCATCATTATGGACTTTAGTCTTCACAAGTGCCCTTTATTCATCTTTTGCTGCCTTTTATCATGAGGCTTGTAGGATGGGTAATAAACACATCCTCAAAAAAAAAGATAAAAAGATTCAAGCATGTTGTATTGAAATGTAGATGAAGGAAAAGCAGCACCAAAGCGATGCAGATCTTCATACAGCAGAACTAGATGTTAATTGTAGTATTGTAATGCCCTATTTTCTATTAAGAAAATGAGTCTTGGAACTAGAGAAATAAATTGTAAATTTTGCATTGAGTAGTGTAAGGTTTGTCCATAATGAGCACATTAAATCATTGAAACCATTGGGAATTGGTGTAAGGGAATTGGTTTCTTTGCTGGCGAAAATGGCTGTGTTCAGCCCAGGTGTTGGGGACGTCATCATTCCAGGAAATAAAGAAAACTTGGGGTGGGACAGGAGGAGGAAGAGGAAAATTTTGATCAGACACAGGCTTGAGTTGGGTAACTGGCTGGTTCAGCGGATGGCAGCTGTGTGGAGGAATGCTGTCAGTACGGCGAAACTGTTTTTTCATGGGCAACGGGTGAGAATCGAGATTATTTTCAGGCGGAGCTCTTACCAGGATGCCCTCTGGAAGCCAATTTGAAGAAGCAGCCTTTCTATTTTGAAGCTGCTGCCTGGGCTGTAGGTTCCTGATTTCATGTGAATTGACAAAAACTTGTCTCTGAGTGGCAACCTCAGCTCGTACCACCCCTTGTGCTGGAGTGCTCCCTCACGCCTGGCCTGTGACTGCCTTGGTGGAGGACCCAGATTGTTCAGGGAATCGTTGCCTGGTTCAGCAGCTGACACTCTTCCCTCAGCATCGCTACATGGATGTCAGGCAGAGGAGGTCTTCTGGTGATACCAGAAAGGCCTTCAGTGCTGGGAGACTTGTGCTGGATCATGTTGACTCCAACGCCTCAGTCACTTGTCCAGTTTAAGCTTTTGTAACTCAGCTTGCCTGAGACTCTCCTTGCAGGCTTCTTGGACAATCTTTGCCTCTTGCCCTAGCCTACTTCACGTAGCTTTGTGCAATTAAACCCTGCAGTTTAAAACCATGCTAGAGGACTCAAAGTGCTGCTATCTGCTGCGGCTCGTAGAGCAGCCGTGATGAAACTGTTGTACAACACAAGTCATGTTCTTTAAATCCTTCTCTGTTGGTGCTGCTGCTATGGGTTATTCCTTCAATGTCTTTTCACTCTGGTTGCATTACTTCTTTTGCTGACAGCTTATTTTAAACAGAGGAGAGCGAAGCAGTTACCTTCCCTGTTGTCCTGTGCTTCTCCTTCCTGCTGCACATCTCCTCCACCATGGGGACATTCAGGGCCTGGTTTTGGTGTTCAGGCCTGTGAATATGGATATAAAATGTATCGATGTGGATCACACCCCAGGTAACCACTGCCATAACCGGCATTAGTTACTTGCCAGGTACATTTGAAGCAGTGGAGTATGGAAAGTCTCTCTAACTTCTGTGGTGGTGGCAGTGGTATATTTGTGAAACGGGGGTGGCTGCGTCACTGGTACTTGCGGAGTGGTAGGGCCGACCAGGGTGGCAAAAGGTGAAGTTTCTCAGTGACTGTTGTATGTGATATTTAAATAAACACTGGAGCGTGTGGGGTGGGGAAGGTGACCACAAGCTGGTGGAGCTTTCTAACTGGGGACCTGCACTTGTTTCTTGCTTGCACATGAGGGTCCGACAGGTCACCTCCTAGGACTCACCCCATCAGAATGATTCCAAAAGTTGCTTGCCCCTGTGGCAGGAACGAGAGGAGGCAGCTGAGGAATCCACCGCTTTCCTTGTCCCTATCCCTTGATAACGTTGAGCACCAGCTTTGGATGTCCCCTTCAAAACTGTGTGCTTTTCTGCTAGTGGATTGCTTCCTCCCCTCCTGGCAGCTGAAAGGAGAACCATGGCTCTTCCTTCGTCAGCCCAGCCTGACTGCAAGAGCAGCCTGGGAAACCAGGTCCCAAAGAGCATGGAGAAATGGTCGTGCTGCCTTTGTCCTTGGACAACATGGCTCTCTTCTCGCAGGGTTTGCTTGCTCTGAAGTTGGCTGGGTTGGCTGCGTTTCTTGCTTACGGGCTTGGTGAGCTGAGTTTCCAGGTGCCAGAACCTGCTCCGGGAGGGCTTTCCTTCATGCACGTGCTGCACAGTTAGGAGTTGTTCTCTGCAGAGTTGGTTTCTTAAATGTTCTGGGTTTTATTACCCTTCACTGTTTGTCAAGACGCTGTTGCTGTCTGAGTGTACTTTGACATTTTACTCATGTTAATCTCCTTTGGGCTTATCCTCTAAATCAGGCTTTTGACAAAGTCTGGGGGCTGGGTTTAATATGAGGTGGTTCTTGCTCTTTTTCTAGAATGAGCAGCTTAAAATCGTTTTTTCTTTTTGGCGGTATAGGATTACAGGAACACCACTGTAGTCGTAGAGGACATACAACCGAGCTCACCTTCCCTACCTGCCTTCTGAAGGCTTTTAAAAGCATTTTACAGGCCTCAACGGTCTGTTGGGCTTCAAGCTGAAAACAACTACAGTAGAAAGGATATGTATGTGTCTTGAATAAAAAAAAAAAATTATAAGGAGTGACAAAAGTGGGCAGCCTCTGTGACAATGAAGAGGAGTCACGCAAGCTGCTAGGCGTTAAAAGGCTGTGGTGTGCCCTTAAACTGTGCCAGGAAGCAAACACATTGTCACTGCTGTGCTCTGGCAATTTCTTTCTTAAGGTAAAAGGGCCTTGAACCTGTCTTAAACATGTTTCTGTGGTTTTTATTAGCCAACCATACAGTGCAGAAATTGCTGCAGCTGGGGGATTTGTATGTGTTAGAGACTTTTCTACAATCCTCCTTAGGGGTGACTGTACATCTCAATGCTTTGGTTGATCAAGCTCATCCTTGAGTGTTTTCACATTTCAATACTTAAAGAAAATGACAAATACGTGAGACTTGTTAAAGATTTCATCCATTCTGTTTGAAATCTCACTTCATTATTTTTTTAAAGATGTAGAGCAAGGAAATTTGTATTTTTTGTTGTCAAAACTGCTCAACTGCTTCTCCCCTTGGAAAATCAGTCAAAGGTGTTGAATGTATGTGTGGGGAGGGATGTGGGGGATGGCTGTTGTTTGAGCAAGATAACTCTAAGCTTCCTTATCAGATGTCCCAGAGAGCCTGTCTTTGAAGGAAGTAGGCAGCAGTGGAGGAGTGAAGCAGGGTTCCTTGTATAATTGATGGAGGAGGAAAAAGAAGGATTGAGCCCACATCCCTTTTACCAATTTCCATTATTTGAGCCTGACGTGTATAATGAGTTTTTAAGTGATAGCTTCTGAACTCAACTGATGCCTTGAGGATTTCATTAAAAGGCGTATATAACGTGGTACTAAACCCTGTTAAAACAGTAATTGGTGCCTAGATATCATAAAGGTACTAGGTCCAGATCTTTCACTCACTGCTCCAAAGCTGAGTTTTGGAAGTACCTTTTTTACAGAGCCTTCCTTGGAAGAAATATTCTTTCTTTCACCTTCCTCTCCTTACCAGGTAAATGAGGGACATTTAGTTAAATCAGAGCAGTTGCTAACTGTAGTCTCTTTAAGACATACAAACTTGAGCTTGTAGCAAACAATGACTAGCTTCTAAATGTTAAAGCCAAGATTTGGCTCCTGTTATCTGCTCTGAATTTATTATTTTTAGCTCAGTGGGGGAGTAGCAAGTGGGGGAAGAGAAAAGGGGAGAGGAGGGGTAAGGTAGATAAATTTTACTATTATTATTAAGGCCAAGCACTGTAAAGTGGATACATTAAATATGGCTCAAGTGTAGAAGCAGATAAACTGCAAATATTTATGCTTGCTTTCAACTTCTACCAATGTTGTTTTGATGCTTCAGACACCAACTTTGTCAGAGAGAGGCTCCAGTACAGTATTGCTTTATTGGTGAGGGTCCTTTGATGCAGCTTTGTCAAGCTGGCGTGATTAAATTTAATTTAACATAAAAGTAGAAGATGGTGATGCCTGATGTTAAGCCTGGCATATGTGCAACTGATGGTGGGAGACAAGGAAAAGAAAAATTAGTGGGTTGATGCACATGGTCCTATCTTTAGAAAAACTGTTTTTGCCCCAGTTACTGTTGTCCAGTTGGCAATAATAATTTGGCTCAGCCCAATCTCCATTTGCTATGCTTCTGGAGCTGATAAAGCAACTTTGTTCATTTAGAGCAAGAAAATGTCCACAAATTATTCTGATTTACAGGCATGCAGATCTGCATCTTTCTTGCAACTCTTTTTGTGCTTTTATTTAGTTAAACACTTAAAATCTAGGGAAAGCATTCTGTTGCTGGCTTGCCAGAAATATTCTCCAGGTAAGTCAGTAAGTGTGTTCCAGCTCCAAAGAAGATTTTTGGATGGATGTAGTTCACTGAGATTTGCTCAAGTAGGTTGCAGATGTCTGTGCGAACAGGGGGCTATCTTGCCAAACATCTTCATTTCTAAGTGTCAGAAGTTTTTATTCTCCTAGAAAATTGGAGATCTTTCAAAGTTCATCTTAAGAGTGATCCAAAATAAGATGCTTTTAGGTAGGGTTATTCTTTCTGCCCATTAAGAACAGAAAAAAGCTGGTTATCGGAGCCTACTTGTTTAGAGGACTTTAGGTATTAAAATGTTGCTATGCCAAAATTCAAACTCTTAAATGATGAACATGTATTTTCCCCAAAGATGGCCAAAGGAAACATGCAGTGAAATAGTCATGTTTCTTTCTAACCGGGCAGAGGTGGAAATCCTGCTGCATGAGAACTGTATACTTGAAAAATAACGTTAATCTTAGCCCTATTAAAAATCCCTGATAAATTCTTGAAAAATAATTCTGAAAATTCAGCTCTGGAGCTGAGATAGTTTTGTATAGATCGGTGTGACTTTTGGAACGACATGTTTCTTTTTGGTAATCCAGAGGGCATATGCCTAGGAGTCCCAATGGGTCAGTAGCAATGTCAGGAGCAGACTGAGACCTGATGGGCAGTGGGGATGGCATGGAGTTCACAGACTTCCAAGTCTCTTTTCTAACTCTCTGCCTTAGTGTCAGGATGAACCTAGGCAAACAGTGCTGTGCCAGGGCTCTACCTCTTCCAACTGGCCTGTGCTACCTGCAAAGCTTGTGGCTGTGAGCTGACTAGAAGAGCCTTGTTATTTTTCCTATAATTTTATAAGTCAACCTCCAGCAAATACAGTTATGTTATTTTATTTTCTTTTTACACATCCTATTTCTTTCTCCTTTTTGTTTGTGTTCTGTTTTGACCGGGATGTGAACCAAACATAACTTTGTTTAAATGTTGCAAAGCTGTATAAAGTTATGGATTATCTTCTTGCTGTTAAAAGTCAGCAGTGGACAGGAAGAAAAGTTGAAAATACTGAATAGGCAGCATATTGCTGCATAGGCATTTAATGTTGTTACAGTGTGATATAAGGTAAAATATTGCTTATTTCCTCCTTGCTGTTCAAAACAACCTAAAGCATGTTATGACCAGCATCTACACAATAACTGAAGAAGTAAAAACAAACATTTTAGCAGAGGAAAGCATGGCCTGCCAAATACCGTGTGTAGTTTATGACTATATGAATAATCAACAAATAAAATACTTGAAAACAGCTGACTTTCCAAGTTGAAGACTTTAATTTCTTTTTTAAAACAAAATGATAATGTGGAAACATTCCCTGTAATATCTTTAAAATTGAAAAGAATCCAAAAAAAAAAAAAGAGGGTTGCGATGTCTGCTGGAGTTTGCAGGCAGCTTAATCAATCTGTGGACATAAATCCATAGATGTGTCGATGACAAATTATTACAAAACTTCATAAACAAACTTGGCTAGATAAATAATATTAGAAAACAAGCTTTAGTAAACCTGGTTGCTTTTTTTCTTTTTCATCCTTGTTTTTAAAGAGGCTCTTATGTGATCCACAGAATAAATAACTTCCTGTCTTGATAGCTATTGCAAATGACAGCTCCTACTGCTGACATTCCTGCTATTTTTAATCTGATGTAAGTTTGTGTCCTGTGAGGGTGGATTTTTTTTTAATATATTTTTTTTTTTATTTTTGAGATGAGTGCCCCATTCTGACCTAGCAAATGCTCTCAGAAAAGAGCTTGTGCATCTCCAGGTCTGAGCAGGGGGCTGGGTGTTGCCTCTCTGAGCATCTGCAAGAGGAAAAACTACACTGCAGTGCTTAAGAAAAAGATGTCAAAAGGAGACAAAAACTCTGAGCAAGTCCCTTTGAAGAGTCTTAAGGTTTTCTTGCTGTAGCCCTTTGAATTGATTAGGATACTTCAGCTCGCTTGTCTCCGTTGTGGTTTCACCATAGTGCTTTAGTGCATGGCTGGGGAAAGCTAGAGGAGAGCTCCTCCACCTTCCCGTCTTCATGACAAAGCCAGGGAGGGATGAGTGGACCATGGCAGGCTTTGGTTACCCAGAAATTTGCACCAAGCCTTCCAGGAGGAGGGAGCCTAATCAGAAAGCTGATAAAAGCTTTTGAGGTTAGGAAAGGGGGATGGGAGGCTTCTCAATTTTTTTTTTTCTCTGAACTCTGATGCTTGAGTGTGGTTTTGGATGTTCCACCTGTTCAGCTCAAGCCTATGACTGATTTCCTAGCATCTCCTGTATCTCCTAGGAAGACTCAGCAGTCTTTTTTTTTTTTTTTTTTTTTTTTAATTAGGTGAGTGCTGTGGTCTGTAAAGAGCACCAACAGGCATTTGGGAAACTCTTTTTCACTGACAAAGCTCATTTTTGCAGAACAATGTCTCACTCTGCTCTCCTAGTTTGTGTCCAGCGTGTTTTATATTGTCCTCAGTGTAATATTTTCCTTTTTTTTAAAAGTATTTTTGGGTGGCCTGATAAATGCTGATGCACCACAGCTCTTACTCTATTAGTTCCGTTCTTGTCATTAAAAGACATGCTCTCCTCTTGTCCTTTTTACTCTTCTTGTTTGGGAGAGAGGAAAGCAAGTAAATACAGAGCTGATGGTTTAAATCACTGCTGCCAGATGACATTCTATGGGAATGTGGACTTGCCAGTATGTAGATTGTAAATAGTCCTTTGATTTAATAAGGGTCTGTTAAGTACAGAGCACAGCCTACAGTAGTGAGGAAATAGGAGTGCTTCCAAAACTGGTGTGAGGGAAGAAATTTTCCTTTAGATTTCCCTCCTCTGCGTGCCCAGCTTGCTCTGAGAAACAGTGCTCTGCTTCCCATAGACTGCTGAAACCTGGGGTGTGAGTGTGTCCACAGGTAACTTGGCTCATTTTTGGTGCTGCCCGTTGTGCAAGATTGGGTGATCATGGCTTTATAACACTGACCAGATGTCATAAAAAACAGTGATGAGTGCCAGCGTTTCTTGAAACTGCAGTCTGGAGAACGTCACGGAAAGCGGTATTCAAGAGGAAGATGCTGGCATGAACATTGCAACCACCCGTCATGAGTCCTCAGAGTCCTGAGACCCCCTTGAGAGACTATAAACTGAAAACCCTTTAAGTTTAGACCACACCTCATTTGAAAAAGGGGTGGCTGCAACTGGCCAGACAGTGGAGGGGGCAATGTACACATGGAATATAGCTCAAGGTTATAATGAAATTGGGTTGATGGCTTTTTGTGGGCATTGAAGTAGTAAATCATGTTATATAAAATCTGCTGGGCTATGGGACCAAGCTTGGACTGGAAAGAGCTCTCCAGAAGAGACTGTGCTGGTGGTCTGGCATGCTTCTGCAGTGGGGAAAAATGTACCAAGACAAACTGTCTTCAAAGAAGCTGTGTAGAAACACAATACCTAGTATATGTGCTGCTTCTTGAGGACATGCAAAAAGGAGCAATTGGAAATCAGTGCTTGCCTCTTGTAACTTTAGAAAAAAGAAAAATATGAGAAATAAAACACAAAATGAATGAATATTGACTGCATATCATTTGTCTACGTATCTGGAGACGATGCAGTAGTTTAACAAGGACTTAAGTCTGATCCTGTTTCAGCTATTTTAATAAAAACATATAAATCTGTTTTTTCTACTAATATTTTGTTAACAACAAAACAATACTTTATTTTCTTTTAATGTGCAAGATGGATGCGGGGAGAATCGGTGAGAGGAAAAATAAACAGTAAAAATGGTGACTTCATACACTGGACTGTGCTCATGTACAAAAGAAACCAAAGGGAAGAGAAATATCCCTGTCTTCTTCCCTCAGTTTCTCTTGGTTACTACAGCAACATCAGCAACACTAGGTGAGGGTTGTTTTCCGAAATGGACACTGTCCCCTTACAAATGTAAGACATTCAGCATCTTTTCCACTAGGTGTGGTAAAGAACCTCTAAAGATGCACTGAAACCAAACAAAACAAATCAACTCTATTTTATTTTCCTTTTTATAGTTTTGGGGACTACACTTACATCTTGGTAGCCTATCACTGCACTTCATTTAGCCAAAATAGAGATCAAATGCACAGTGAGATGTAGTGTAAGATATTGTTCAGCCTGTAAATGGAAGGCTTTGCCCTTCTTTTTACAAGACTTGCAGTTTCCTTCAGCCAGGGATTTCCTGTGGGGCACAGCTAACCCTGCTGCAAAGGAAGCTTGCTGCTTTCATTGACTCTTTGTTTCTGAAAAACTAGTATTCAGTGACACCCATGTCCAGAGAATTCGGGTTCTTTGCTTGCTTGCTAAAGGAAAAGAAAAACTCCTTCTGTTATACTGGTACCAGTATGTGTTTTTGGCTTTTTTTTCTTTTAATCTGCACAAAGTCAACCCAACTTTTTACTTTATGGTAACTGTACATCCCTCTTGGTGTGTTGCTTCTCGAGGTAAGAAGTACAGGCAGGCTTGGTGGCTTCTCTGCCGAAAACCCCAACACTTCTCTTGTGCTTTGTGGGAGTCACGGGCGCAGAGCTGCAGGTGTGCTTGGCTCTCTCCGCAGACCCACGGCTGGAAACCGGTGGCTGCTCCTTCTGTGTCTCCTTAAGAAGAGGTCTGTGGTCAGGCAGTGGGAGTTGTCGCAGGTGAAACGAGTCCTCAAGCCTATCCATTGCTCGTAAATTCATCAATTAATGACAATCATTCTAACCCTCTGGGTTACAGATGGTTTTATGAAAGCAAACGCTCTTAATCCACGAAGATGAAGAGAAGATGTGTGGCTCCCTGGTGAAGCATCCAATTGAAACCAAATATTTAGGGTTAGGTCTGCTTGTGCCTTTACAAAGGCAAGTGGCAAATGACTGCTTTGGTCATTATCCAGGGCCTTTAACATGCAAAGTTTATGTGAATACTCAGGCAGAGGCTTGGATCTTTCCATTTGTTTAACTTAGCCTATTAAAGCCTTTGAAGTAATCTTTCGTAATCTCTCTCTCTTTTTTTTTTTTTTTTTTTCCTGGAACTTCTCTGAATGTCCACAAAAGCCAGTGCAAAAATTGAGCCCTATTTTCGGACTATGGTTTTTCTCACCTCCGTGCTTTACACAGAGACTTTGGCCTATTTCTCACCTTTGTGCTGCTTGTTTGTGAGAACGTGTTTCTAGTGCCCCTTATAACATCAGCTGCTGGTCTAATTGGTATTGATATATATACACATTTGTGCCTCTTCATTAGAGCTAACGAATGTCAATAAAAGGCAGCTTAGATTTAAAAAGAGAAAAGAGGGAAGCTTTCTATAAACAGTGCAGCAGTCTTTGTGATGAATTGGGTGTAACCGTGGAGAGTGGCAGAGGTGAAGCAGGCTGTCTGTTAAACAGGAAGCGAGTGATTAACATTTTTTGTCCTACCGATCGTAATTATTCCCACTGGCTGAAAAAAAATAAACACCCCTCGATCTCTCTTTACGATAGTCACAGAATGAAATTTGACATTATTAGTCATTCTGGCATTGTATGGATGAGCTGCTACTTTATTACTCCAAATATTTGTATTTATTTTAATAAATTTACAATTGTGATCTGTGTTTACCTTACAATAACCTGTCTGTGCTCTGCATTCAGCAATAGCTTTTGCCTCAAACTATTGCCCTGCTGCTGTGCTTGCGTCCCCTGCATAGCTTCATTCATGGTTGCTGTAGTAGAGCCTGCAGTGAGTAATTGTAACGGGGCCGCCGGTCTGCTGCAAATCACAGCGGCCTTCCTCATGGCTTATTGCACTACAGATAATTCTAATCATTTTAATCCCTTTGATGAGTGTGCATTAGAGGCACTGAGTAGTGCTAATCTTGGCTGTGCCGTCATTCAGAGTGGCATTGGGGTATCTGCAGGTCTCCTCTATCTTACCTTTCTTGAGAAAAGTAGTAAATTCTTCAAAAGATACATTTTTTGGTACATGTAATAATATTATATGTAATAATAATACATGTAATAATAATATAAATTGGAAGGTAATAAAGGTAATAATCATATCCCTTACCTCTGATGGTTCATTAATTGAGTCGTTTGTCAGATTTTCTATTATATCACCTGGGACCGATGTCAAGGCATCCAAGTTGTGTGCCCATCCTCCTCCTCTGCTGCTTTGCATTACTGACGTGATTGCAGCAGAGACTGGTTCTGAAGGCCAAAGGTCTGAGAAAGCTTTAAGAAGGAGGCAAGGAGGCCCCAGTTATCAGGGGAAACTGACTTCAAAATGTCCCTCTTCAGTGAAGCTTTGTCTTGGCTTGCTTTGTCACTAATGAAGTTAGGAAATGTTCCTTCTTCATCAGAAGCATATATGTATAAATATATGCATATACATATATTTATGTTCCATATTTGTGGAAAACAGAACTGTCTATCTATGATCAGGAAGCCTCTTTTTGTCAAACACTTGTTTTTGTCTGTCTGTTCTAACAGCAGTCTTAAAGCTTCAGTTTTGCAATGGCATTATTGGGATTTGTCTAGATCACAAAATACATAGTCACCCCTGCTAGCTTTGCATTATTTTTTTCATCTGATATCTGTGTCTTCCCTTATTTTCTACACTTCACAACTTTTGTTTTATCCTGATGGTTATTTGCTTTTATGTTTTTATATTACTGTGTTGCTTTCTTAATGTTGCCTTTCTTTCACCCCTTTCATCCCTAAAATTGATAGTTTTTAGACAAACCTGTTATCTGTCTTGGCTTCCCAGATGATTTTGCCATCCCAGAGATGGAGGAAGTTCCATTTGACAAACCCCTTTTAAATATCCGTCAATTTTCATATGCATTTTCGTCTGTTGTTTTTCCTAATCAGTGTCACTTAGTTTCCTTGTATTTGAAATGCTAACAAATGTTTGTATATTTGGTGTGTGCTGTGTTGGTATGGTATCATGCCTGTAGTGTGGTTATTATAGAAATAAATGTATTTCTAGACCCAGAGTACAGAAGGGTGGTCATGAGAAGTTTGGGTTGGGGGTCATTTCAACTGGAGCAGTCTCCAGGTGTGTGCTAGCCTTGTATGTATGCTTCTTATTTTATGTATTACAGAGTTCATGGGTTTTATACTCATCCTTTCTAAATGCTCGTGTAGAGAAAGTAGGCAGGTGTTGCCATTTTATTAGAAATGTCCAAACTGCTATTATAGAAAAGTGCTTTAAATGAGTCTGCCTAAAGTGAAGATTAATAATGTATCTGGGAGTCGTGGTTGGGAATTACTCAAATACATGTCAGTAGAGCTGCTGGTTCTGACATGTACGTATGCATAGCCAAGTCCCTTAAACATCCCTGTCTGGAGCTGTGCATGTATTTTCTGTTACTATATATTATGTTTCAGAGGAGAAAGCTCCAGTGGTTGTGAAATCCCCTCCAGTCCCTGGTGCCACGTGGGGCAATAGGATGCAACCTGGAGGATGGCCAACCCTTCTACAGCTGTGGAAAGGAAATGCAATACGGTATAAATCTGCGGACTTAACTGCAGAAGGGGCAGGACTTAGATTAACACCAATGAAATAAGGGGCACAATATGCCTCTTCTGTCCATGTATAGTGATCATATGGTGGTAATATACAGTCTGTTACATTCTTGTACATTCATGCAGGGAACAAGGGATTGCTGAAATCTCATCAAACGAAACAGCCTGTGAAAGTACCTCCATGTTCAGAGATGATGTTTCATGGGTGGTGCTCTGGGAAAGACTCTCGCTATTGCTACTGTCAGTAATGAAAAACCCAGAGATACAGTACGAGGTCCCCGTAGGAGGGTTGAAGTGTTTCTGCACCTTTTCCAGCTGAAACTTCTTAGCCATAGGACAGCGCAGGATAAAAATGAAGTCAAACAAAGGCACCCCCCTAAGAACAAAGGACCTAAAAAAGCATGACCTGTTTGGGAGGAAATCCTGCCTTTCCACCTTCATGCAGCTGCAGGTGGCAAATTGCCAGCCTCTTCTAAATATGACTGTTTGACCTGAGGGTAAGTGACATGCTTTCTGTCCGTGCTCTTATCAGACAACTGAGAAGGTTTCTGAGCAAGAAAAGAATGCAGCAATTGGGTGGCAAAGATAGCTATTCCATTAGCAACTGAAACCTCTGACACTGCAGCCAGATGTGTGGTCATGTTGATGAACATTGTGGTATCAGAAACCCTCTTGAGAGAGAAATATGGCGTAAGGCTCTTTTATGAACAAGTGTGCTATCATTTGACCAAACATTTTTGGGTGTCAAACACCAGCTCTGAGCCAAGCCTAAGCATGATATACAGTATCTGCGTCTGAACTTTTCATATCTCATAGTTAAGACAAAGAGGATAGCCTTACAGCAGACTGTCATGCCTAAAGATATCCTGTTACATCTGGAGTTATCAATGTGCTCCTTCCCCCTTTGCCTCCTCACCATGCCCTTGCAAACTTGGCAAGATGGTTGGCAAGCACAGCAAAGGGGTTGCAGGCATCAAAACTATTCCAAGCAGACTTGCCTATTCTGCCAGGCATGGTCTAACCTAGCCTTGAGCAGATGCCACATGGTGCCATTTGCCATGGTTAGCCCTTGCTGCTGTCTGGTTGTTAATGCTGAAGGAGCCCTGAGCATGTCCTGACAGTCCTTTGCATACTTTCCTGGGAGGTTTTTTTGTGACTTGTTGTAGAGTGGCTGAGGCTCCAGGAGGAGGGTGATTGGAACATCTGGAACTGCTGTGAAGTTCCAAGACACAGACCTTGAGAGACGGGTCTGATGTCCTCTGTGACAGCATAAGGAAATCCTGGGGTCTCCCTTTTGCTTTAGAGCTCTTTCCACAGAGGGACTCTGCTGCTTCTGCTTTCTTCTGTAAGATGTCAGTAATGTTGGTCACTGACACGTATCAGCCAACAGTGTTCATGGCATGCACCTCTCAACAGTGATAATGTTAATTGATGAGTCGATGAACTTTCATCCTACCAGTCCTCAAGCCTGACTTTCTTACCAGACATGTTCCTGTTGCAATGTTCTCCTACTCTTAATTAAAATAAATAAGCAATCTCCTGCTCCACCTCATTCCCGCCCCCCCCCCCCCCCCCCCCCCCCATCATTTACAGTTATCTGAGAGGGTCATAGCAAAAGCAGTCTTGAAGTGTTATATTTACTGACAGTTTCTCTCCACATTCCAAATCTATTTCAGATTTTGTTTGGAGAGATATGAGAGTTACAGTCAGGTACTGTACCCCAACCTGCATTTGCAGCCATTTCAGCCAATGGCAGTGCACACTGACTAGCAGCATGTGTAGACCATCCCCTTGAATAAGGCATAGGAAGCAGTGGACTGCTGAAATGTCTTCTGAATGAAAAATTGGTGGGCAACTGGGACAGTTGATTTTAATACAAATACTTGACCTGTGTATTGCAGATGCAGTGTTCCTCTTACCTTACTGTCTCCCACTTCGTTACGACTGCATCTGCCTCCAGAGGTCTACTCTTTCTGCCTTTGTTGATAGTTACTGATGATTATATTTTCCGAGATGCTCTGGTGTGCTTTATTGCAATACCATGAGTATCTGCAGCTTGATAGCAGATCTGTGATTGAGATACCTGTGATATGAGACTGTTCTTGTAAAAAATGCCAACTGTTGCATCCATTCCTTGCTGTCCCTTTTTGGTGGCCATCACAGCACTGTAGTTGAACAGGGAGTGAAGGAGGCTCAGTATGGACCCTCATGGGATTTTCCATCACTTCAGTCTCACAGCTCAATACTAACAGATACTGACAGATCCACAGTCTAATCCTGGGGAAGTCTGCAGTGAGCCTGGACTGTTGGTGAGGTCTGCAGTAGGTTTACATAGGAGCTCTTGCTCTGCTTTCCTCTCCCATGCATGTTTCAAGGAATGCGGTGGACAAAAGATGGCCAGTGTGACTGTCTGGGCTCTCTTTAAGTAAAGGCCTACAATGTTGTCAAGTTCAATAAAGCAACTGTGTTTTCAAGTGTTTCTTTTTAGTAAGACACCAAACCAATTAAAAAAATAGATACTTCTACTTCAATTTTAAGAGGGATATGACTTTTTCAGCAGTTACTCAGGGTAACCTTAGGTTGCATGTTTTAATATAAGTACCTCTTGAGTTTAAATACAGTACTGGACATCAGCATTGCTACTGGCATCCAGGGATTAAATGTCTCAGACTTTTATTACTTTAAAATGTAAAGCAGTTTATTTGTTGTTTAGAAGAACAAGCTGGGTGTTCTTGCTTCAGTGTGGTTCAGCTTCAAGAAATGTTGGAAAAGCAGATGACCGATATAAATGTGTAGATTCAAATGAATCATTTTCTTGGCCTCATTAGTTTTATTAGCTGGTATGTGCTCATTGCACTACATTTAGCAAATATTGGTTTTGCATATTTTGGCTCTTAATCAGCAAGGAACGATAATCATATCCATAGCTGATAGTCATTCTGCTGAAGTATGACTGAAGTATGAAGTACGAGATGAAGTTTGAAGGCCAAACAGGAGCAGAGGCTTCCAGAGCTTCATCTCAAAGACACCAACTCAGTCTCAGGAAACACCCCACAGGTGGCAGCAGTCCTGCTGGAGTCGTAACGTGGGTCTGATAAAATTCCAGCGGGGATGCTTTCGGAATGACCTGGCACGCATTGCCAGTGCACGGAAACCTGGCGGGAGATGCAGCCGATTGCTTTCTGTATCCTTCAGGTGGGCTTTCAGAGGCTTTGCTTCACAGTCCTGCCGAAAGCCGCAGTCTGAAGCGTCTTGCAGCGTGCTGAGGCGGCAGGGCTGCGGCTGGCGGTGCCGCTCCTCCGGCTGCCAAGATCCACTGCTGAAACTATACTTTTTTATCAGGTCATGTTTGCGTCTGGCAAAGATTTGTAGACACAACATCATTAACAGCAGTGCATATTTTCACAAGATTTACCTCTTCAACACTTTTTTCCAAGTTAGTAAATCATAGCTTCTTTAATGTCCTGCTGGCTGCGTGAAAAACAGGAATTTATGTAACAAGCTCTGGGCCGCAAACCTTTTCCTGTTAGGAAAATTTTTTTTTCATTGTTGGCAGTGTTAGGAGACAGCTCTCTTACTCAAAGAGCGACCTCAGATGTCCTCAGTACAATAATACCAGATTATGATATTTTTGATGACTAAGGAATAGCAGTAATTTCTTAAATATTTAACACTTCTTTTGCAGAGGAGAGAGAGTTGAGCACTAGCATGGGATTTTCACTGCCTGATGTTTTGCGTGTTCGATATGCTTATTTTGATAGTAAACAGTAAGCCTGAGCCAACTGGGTATGTTTACAAAATACAATAAAAAAATGAACTGGCGCAGGAGGTTTTTTAATCAACAGACGTGCAGAACAACTTTCTTGCGACATTGCTAAATCTGGAATTGTGTCAGCCTTTAATTCAGCTGTGGCCCTACAGTGAAAACAAAGGGCTGGTGGGGCTGGCTCCCAACCCTCCCTGGCCCTTTCAACCACAGCCACGGGCAGGTCCAGAGACGGATTTTGGGGCTTACCCTCCTGACACGGCGCTAACACTGCATTACTAAAACGTCAGGTGGTGGGGAAGGCGGATGCTTGCCTTGAGCCCTGCAAGGCACTGAGCATTCGCAAGCCTAAAACTATGCAGAGGCGAGCCCCAGATGATATTTTTACAGGGCCACATGTGGTGAAAATAAAATTTCAAGGCCTTCCCTAATGCCCTGTCACTAGATAGAAGATGAGTTTTTGATTGCAGGGTTAGTATAGACTGACTGCAGTGAAGAGACACAGTCCTGTGGCAATTAGTTAATATCAGAAAGATTGGCTTCCTTTCAAAATTAAATGAGGAAATGCTGAAATCGTCACTGGTGTTGACTTAACTGGGATAATTTGTTAAAGATGGTTCTCTGGATGGGAAGGAGAGGTTGGAAAGGCTTCTGAAGTTAGGCAGATGCTTTGACTCCCTGCTGTGCTGGTTGAACCACACTCTGCCATAAGGCTGCTTTCTGCCATCTTCTGCTGTCCAGGAGGGCTTCGTGACCTGTTTGGTGTGAGGCTGCGCTCCTCTGGGGGTATTCTCAGGGTGCTGTTGCATATAAGGTGTTACAGTCCTGTCCAGGACTTCTTGCTGCCTTCATCTGCTGAAGGTCTCCTCTTTGACCCCAGAGTAAGCTTTCTTGTTGAGCTCTGCAGATGGTCAGGCCTGCTTTGGCCGATTGAGCTTCCACAGTCCACAGTGTGCCATGGTCATGGCAGAGAGTTTGAGCCTCAGGTCTCTGGTTGGAGGCAAGCCCCATTAGATGACCATTTTCACCTGGCATGGTTCCTTCTTAGGGTTGTTGCTGCTTTCCTTCTGTCAGCTGGATGTATTGAGAATGAGGCAAGATGTGCATATTGGCAGTATCTTCGAGAAACTAAGTGTGCACAGGAGGACAAGTAGAATAGAGAAGGTGAAGGAAGGCCCATTTCTGGAGATGCTCCTGTCACAGGTGGCGTTCTGGGCTTGGGAAATGCAGGAGATAATGAAAAGCTTGAGTACTCCCTGGTCAGTCTTGGCACAAGATATCTTGTGCCATCAGATATTACAAGGGTCAACATTGCTTGTTAAAATGTTGATTTTGAAAGAGAAAGATGGTTTTAAGACTGAAGTTTTAAATGCAGTTTTGTCTGTGCTATTTGCATTCCTTTCTCCCTCATGATTTCTTAGGCAATTTGTGATTTTTACATACAAAAATTAGAACTTAGTCCTCAACTGATTTTCTATATTTTTTTTCTCACTTAACACAAGTGATATAAGCCTCAATAATGTTCAGTGGCAATATGTATGGACTGGCATGTTTGCAGGGTTTAGAGATGTGCATGATGAGATCCTATTATAAAGACCATACAAAAGGATCTAGCATTCCTGAACATTGCATAAAATAGTAATAAAAGAAATCTCTAAACGCAGTCAGGTTCAACTCATCAGAATGAAGCTGATAATGAGATCTTCAGTGGTCTTCTTTGTCTTCTGATATATTTTGTCTCTTATATGAGGGATCTGTAGTTCTTCCTGTATGAGGAATCAACTACTTCAGTATTTTTATTTAACTTTTTGTAATGTCAGATGTGATCTAGCCAAATGGCAGACAAATTAATTTGGCAACTCTCTGCAAGATTTAGCCACTTCTGAGTGGTGCACTGATAGAAATATTTCCATACTGGCGTGTTTTACCATTTCACAATTACCCCTATGTTTTCTAGCGAAATGAGAGTATGTTTGCAAAAGCAAATAAAAACATGCCATAAAAGAAGCATCTTTTCTTCATTTGAAAGAATTAAAACTGTGCAAGCAAGGGTATTAGCATGCTGTGGAAGTCCTGTTCATTGCAGCAGATTTTCTTGTAAGGGGAGTTGATGTGAAAGACTTTCCTGAAATGTATGTAATGTTCAGCATGTTAAGTATCTCCTTTTGTACAGATGAATATATAACTGGGGACCACGGTTAGGAATATGGCATTCGGAAATGTAGCTGAATGAAAGGATTCAGTTCTGAAATAATTTTTTTTGAAGTGCCTCTTACACACGTAACATTATAAGAGGCCTCTCTTTCAACGCCCTCAGAAATGCATCCTGTGCTCTTACACCTTATTTTGTTTTTCAGAATTCAATCCGTCACAACTTGTCTCTGCACAGCAAGTTCATCAGAGTGCAGAATGAGGGAACAGGGAAGAGTTCCTGGTGGATGCTCAATCCTGAAGGAGGAAAGAGTGGCAAGTCTCCGAGGAGGCGAGCGGCATCCATGGATAACAACAGCAAGTTTGCAAAAAGCAGAGGCAGAGCTGCCAAGAAAAAAGCATCCCTTCAGTCTGGTCAAGAGGGAAATGGTGACAGCCCTGGATCGCAGTTCTCGAAGTGGCCTGCAAGCCCCAGCTCGCACAGCAACGATGACTTTGATAACTGGAGTACATTTCGACCTAGAACTAGCTCTAACGCTAGTACAATTAGTGGAAGACTTTCTCCTATTTTGCCAGAGCAAGATGATCTTGGAGACGGGGATGTGCACTCCATGGTATACCCATCATCAGCCACCAAAATGACTTCTACTTTACCCAGCCTTTCAGAGATGAGTAATTCAGAGAACATGGAAAATCTTTTGGATAACCTAAATCTTTTGTCACCTAATACGTCAATGACTGTGTCAACCCAGTCTTCATCTGCTACCCTGATGCAGCAAACACCAGGTTACTCATTTGCATCCTCGACCACAAGTATAGGTTCACCAAATCCAGACTACAGGAAATTTACGTATGCTCAAGCTAGCATGAACTCTTTGCCCCAAATTCCTATGCAGACTCTTCAAGACAGTAAATCAAGCTATGGATCGATGAGCCAATATAACTGTCCTGCAGGACTTCTGAAGGAGTTACTGACTTCTGATTCTCCTCCGCACAACGATATCTTGGCATCAGTAGACACTGGTGTTTCCCAGGCTGGTGGCAGGGCGCTGGGCCAAGGTGTGCTGATGGTCACTAACTCGGTGATGCCAGCTTATGGCAGTCAGCCACCCCACAACAAAATGATGAACCCTAACGCCCGCCCTCACCAAGGACATAACCAGCCAACACCTGCAGTTAATGGTCGTGCCTTGTCACACACAGTGAACCCCATGTCACATACTTCAGGTCTAAATCGCTTGTCGACAGTGAAGACTTCTTTACAAGTGCCTATGAGTCATCCAATGCAGATGAATGCTATGAACCCATATGCCCCTGTTAACAGTTGCAACGGCTATGGAAGGGTGGGAATCGTTTCCCTCCACCAGGAGAAGCTTCCCAGTGACTTAGATGACATGTTAATTGAACGGTTGGACTGTGACATGGAGTCAATTATTCGTAATGACCTTATGGATGGAGAAACGTTAGATTTTAACTTTGACAGTGTATTGCCTAACCAAAGTTTTCAGCACAGCGTAAAGACAACCACACACAGTTGGGTGTCAGGCTAGGATGTAGTAGGAGGTAAGCTGTGCTTTTTATAATAAATCTGAAAAAGAGCTTAAAGGGAAAAGAGATGTCAAATGCTTAAAATCTGGGTGATCGCCCATGTTGGCATGTGAAATGCCTCTGTTATAGTCAGTGATTTTCCAGTCCTTTATGAGTTTGTAAAGCAGGTTTGCACTGGTGCATTAGGAGTGCCATGTACTGACTTCTGTACTTCCAGTAATCTTTTGCCATTAATATTTTAAACAAAAAAACTTTCTGGTAACTAACAATTAATGAAAACAATTTTTCCCCATTTAAGTTATTTTAAAGCTAGTTTGCGCATATTTTAATAGAATTAATCTTTTGGTGTGAATGTTAATTTGCTGTTGTTGTTGTTGTTCTTTCTCCTAGGCTACGGTTAAATTCTCCAGACTTGTCTGACAGCAGGAACTGAGAAAAGCAGTACAAAGATGTCCTTCACCTTCCTTTTTAATTTTCTTGACAGAGCTGTGCGCATGCACTAGCTTTTTTTTGTGTCTTTTTTTTTTTCTCTTTTCTTCCTTTCGTCAGAGTTGGCAGCAGGCAGAGTATTTTCCTGTACAGGATGTTTGCCCAAGGTTTGCAGGTTATGTGCTGCTGTAGATAAGAACTGTGCCATTGGAAATTTCATTACTCTGAAGTGCCAAATTCACTACACCATATAATCACAGCAAAGACTCTTACTTACATCATGTTGTGCTTTCGGTTTTGTACAGTATGATCTGTAGAAGAATTGTTTTTTAAGACTATCTGTTTTGGTCCAAGAAAAGTTTATAAACTTTTGTAAGAATACTGTGATGATCTCATGCCCTAAGTAAGTTTAACCTTCATTGATGTTACCTGTGTTCTGATGAATTGAGATAACTGTGGACTTGCCTTGCAGCAGTATGAACTGCTTTATTTTACTTAAAATTGCCACACATTTCATATGGGAACAGAACAGCCTGTTAATATGATCCTAATAAACTCACTGACTATTCACAACAAACAGTAGGTTAAATGCCATTTGATAAGTTACCTGTATTCATGTAAATTTATGCAAGAATATATCTGGATTTCATTGTCAGACTAATGACTTTGTTGTTGGATTTAAGATAATTTTTGGAATACTTTCCAAGCTATTTTTCTTATAATTAAAATCTACTTTTGTTACATAGGCAACTTAAAAAAAATAATTCTGAGATCGGGCAGCATTCATAACCTCTTCATTTTGTACAGTATTTTAACTGGATTAAGTACATGTTTTTATAAATTTCCCTAGCACTTGGGAGTGCTAATAAAGGAAAAGCTTAATAAGTATCTTGAATACAAAACATTTCTGTCCCTTTTTTGTTGTGTGATGTATAAATATAGACAACTTTATGTTTAGGAAATATTTAATCAGTTTTATATATGCATTTTTAGAAATGTCATCTGCTTCTACTATCATTTTAACTCTGACTACCACAAAGTGTTAAGTATTCATTGTTAGGTGCTTGTACAATGCTTCTCATTTATATTTATTTCACGGAGGTCTCATAATGTTTGTACACTCAAGAGCAGGACCATTTCGAGAAAATTCATAATTTTAGTAAAATTAATGACAAAATTGCCATTTTTATTAATTAGCACTAGTTCTAGCGTCGGTGTTTCTTTTGACAAGTGGTATGTTTAAGGCAGCAGAAGTACTGCTTTTGAATGGAAGTCTAAAATTTGTGTTGCCCCCTGTTCCAGGAGAAAAAAATATTATTTTTAATTTTTTGAGTAAGAAAGAAAAAGTAGGTCGAAAATACAAGAACTTTAGAGAGAGCATTAATGGTAGAGGCCTTGTTCCTGTGGAAACACTTGCCCTTGTTTGAGTAGGCACATTGACCAGAGCATTTTCAGGGTTGCATCTTGGATAAGTGATTTCTGACTTTTTTGCGATTAAATGATGCAGTTTTCAAGGATGTGTGGAGTATGGGCCTCACCTGTCTTTCCATTGTTTGGTACATGTCATTTGTGTTAGAGAAATCTTTGGAGCTGATGGGATGAACATTAACAGTTTTTGTGCTAGGGCTGGCTGTTGTGAAGCAGGGGAATAAAATCTTTTCACTGATTTTTGTTTTATCTATGTACCCCACAACTGGAAAATGTTCTAACTTAAACTCTTCTTTCCTGTACTGATGGAGTATGGTGGAGAAAGAAATGGGATGTGCCAAGAAAATGAAGTTTAGCAACAAGCCATATATTTAATGATCCTGTTATGACTTTCCTAAAACTCTTCAATATATCTATTGATGTGCTAGCATTTAGCTCCCTGTTGGGCTTAAATCACTACTAATTACAGCTGGTCTGAATTTTTAGATATCTTATTACAGTTGTCAGCAATTCCAGAGGCTGATGTTAGGCTGTCTTGTGATATAGGATCTCCCCCAGTGTGGCAGAGGTCTTTGAACTCCTCTTGAGCAAAAGAAATGTTCGTAGTGCTGAAGCCTTAATGAAGCAGCCTGCTTTTACAGCAAATCTCTCTAATAGCATCTCCGCCGTCAACTTTGTAGTCTCTGAGACTCGATGGTAAATCCTGGCAATGGAACAAGCAGAGGGCTCACATGTAGGTTTCTGAAGACCATTCTTTCTGCTACATGTGCAAAAATGTTTGCTCCCACATGGGCACTGATACACATAGGCCAATGTAGTCACAAAATTCACGTTTGTGTGCCAAGAAAGCAGCACCTAATGCTAATACTCCATGGGGTTGCAGCTGAACATGCTACATTTAACAATATACCTCCTGTTTATTATTTACTGCTACTGTATAAATTCCTGCATACAGATATTTTCTTTGTTTCCTTTTATAACTATGAAAAATATAAATGTAGCCGTTCCTAAGTTACAACAGTCTGTAGGAAGCTCCTTTTAATTACTGACAGAAAACAGTTGTAGATAATCAGAGGTTTTGGGTTGTGTGGTCAAATTTATTTTCTTTTGTGTGGTGCCATTCTAATATTTTGCAATTGTAATTCTGAAATACTGTGAAGTCTGATGAAGGGCATATTGTCTGCCTTGAAAACAAACATTATGTGACCTCTAGTAATAAATCCTTTTCCAGTAAAAGTACCAAGTTTCTGGAGTAACTTAGTTTGTCAGAATTGTTGTAAATGATTGGTTTGTGAATTGTGCGGATGATCTTACCTATGCAGCCTTGTTTTTGACTTTTCTCTGGTTTGTACTGTTATTAAAAGTTTATTGTATTATAGAGCTGTTCAGATATTTTAAATATAAAGATGTATTGTTTCCATAATATAGCTATATGATATATGTTTAGGTAGTAGATGCATTAATTGGAAAGCTCTGCTTTGATAAACTGACAATTTGCCTACACTTATAAGCAAAATTCATATTGCTTATTATTGGCTTAAGTCAACAGAGCATCCCTAAGAAGAGAAGATAAAATTGGACCAATTATAAAACAGTATAAAATTTGCACTTGTTAAACCACTGGATGTATGTTAGTACTTTTTTTATTTTTTTACTGATTTGAAATTCCTATTTTCATTATGAAATTGCTAGGATCCTTAATTTATGACTGATTTTAAATAAGGTATTCTCATTGTTATTTTTTTTTTTGGTAATCATAATGTAAAATGCAGCATGGTTTATGCAAACAAAAAGCAAATTACTTGGCATTAAAACTGGCCTCCTTTTTGAGGGTGTTCCACAAACCAGCAATATCGTGAAAGATTGGCATGTACATACTGCTAGCTCTACTTGCGAGTGGTGTGACAGCTCTTCAACGCTTCACTGCTCTGACTTAGTCACATTGCAGAATTAAAATTCAGACGTGGATATTTTCAGAAAAGTGCCTGATGTACTTTTACAGACACATGAGAACAATCCCTGACAGTTTGTTGTATAAAGCCATAAATGTATATAAATTATGTTTAAAAGGTTTTGTGTCCTTTCTTGTATACGGAGAATGAGATTTGTACCGGGATTCTACTTGTGATTAGTAATCCTTCTGCTCAGCTGTTGTTGTAATCACTTTCCTTACCACGTAATCTTTTTAATGATGATGATCCCATTTGGACAATCCTGATGGCATTAGCAATTTTATACGGAAAAATACCTCATGGTACCAAGTCTTGTGTCTGGCAAGATGATACCATATTAACAAGCAAACACTAACTGCAGAATAGTTAAACAAAATTTCCATTACTTGGTATAAAGGAATTTGTCTTGGAATTACTTCTGGAATTGGAAGTGTAGCAGGTACAGGAACCTCATAGGGCTGCGTTACAAGTGTTTTATCACAACATAGAGTGCTAAAAGTAACTTGTTTACAAGTCGTTGAGACTAAACGCAAGAAGAATCCATGCCTGACTCTTAGAGCTCATGAGAGATTTTGTGTAGAGGCACTTTGTTACTGGACGCCGCGTTATACAGCCTCAGACCTTGTTGCCAGTGCTTCAACAAGCCTAGTTCAGAGAAAATTACAAAAAAAAAAAAAAAAAAAGTCCTGAAATCCTTTCAGAATGGGTATTTGTAAGTATAAGCTCTTAATAAAATTGCTATGACATGAGATGGTAATTAGTGTATCAGAATGTTATGTAATACATTGTTAAAAAAAAAGGGGGGGGGGGGACACGACACTAACATCCATCAAACCACAGAAAAGAATTAGTCTTTTAGTCCAAATTACATGTTAGATCCTAATGCTACTAAATGTGGGAGGGAGCCGTCTCTGGAGAGACATTTTTCTCTTCCCTCTGCTCATATTAAAGTTTGACGCTTCACAAAGGCCTCTTAGCCCTCTTTTCCCTCCTTTTCACCTCTTGCCTTCCCCTGCCCCTCCTTCCTTCCCAAATTACGTACTTTCCCTAGAAGTAAGAGTTTCTTTGCCGAGCATTTGCTCTATGTAGGCCAACCTGCACGCTGCTGCTCCTTTTGCAGCCGTGTTTTACGCTGCAGGAGTGCTGATGTGAGCAGAGAGAGCAAGAACGTCTAATTTTTTATTTTTTTTTTAATTTAGATTGTGTTTCAAAACAGAGCTGGAAGAAAGGAGGAGAGGCTGCCAAAACAGACAGCCAATAACACCCACGCCACAATAGTCTTGTGAGGCCCAGATCCCAGCTTGCCTGCAGGTGGGGAGGGAGAGGGGTGGTGGAGAGCAGGCTTCTAATGAATTGCTGGCAAAAATGCCAGTTTGATCTTAAAGTGAGCAGAGGTAGAACTAAAAAGGGTGAAAGAATGCAAGAGTATCATTGCACATAAAACCAGAAAGACCTTAAGATATTTTTAAAAGTAATTTTTCCTTGTATTTTACATCTTTATTTTAGCTCTGCCTCTTTTTCTTTGGTATACATTTTGGAGGGTTTTTTGCATGTTGGGGAAAAACAAGAAGCTGAGGGTACCTTCACTGGCATTTTGAAAAGCCTCACTTCTGGAATGGGAGGGTAGTTAAGATCCAAAGATACTCCGTCTGCGTGTTTGTGAAGCCGTTGTTGGAAAGGATGTGCATCTAATTGGTACATGAGTAGTTACTGCTGTGGGGAGAGATAGTCAAAGCTTGTCTCTTGGGAAGGGACCGGTGAGCAATTTATGCCAATCTGGCAAAGAGGGATTTGAATTTGCTGATCAAGCATAGAAACCTCAAAGCATCCTTGTGCTCTGAGTCAGTCCTGCATCAATGTAATAAACATGTTTTTGTGCAGAAACATCAGCTATTATGTCATGTCAATTGATAATCCAATTAAAAGTACAAATAGCTGTAGATGTTGCAGCCAGTTATTGTTCAGCTGGTGTGTGAAGATGGGTTTTGTGAAGATCCTGAGAAGGAAAAACTTGCACCAAGCAGTGCCTGTGGTCATGACCACTGGTGGAATTGCATGCAAATCCCTGTTCATTACCTGCTGATGTTTTTGCCTGGGGTAATGTTCTGGCATGTGCCAGAATGACAGCTAAAATGAGGAGGCAGTGGCAGCGCCCCATCCTATTTTATTTTATGTTTTTCTGCTTGCTGTTGGACCCTGGGGCACTCAGAAATTTTGCATGTGTTGTTTTGCGAGTAAACTTCTTGTGTGGGTGTTTATCACTGAGATGGTGGGAAAAGGGATGAGGGCTTTGTGCAGTGCATCTGGAGGAAGCTTCTGATGGGCATAGGGCCGTGGAGTGAAGAATCAGACAAAGAGCCTGTTCATAACTTGGAGCCTCAACATCTTACATCCTTGCTGTGCGCTCATCAATAGCTGCTGTTGCTATCCTTAAATGCAGAGGCCTTCACAAACGGTTGTATTTCCTTCTCAGTGCCCTAGAGTGACATTACCTGAACAGGCAACTGCACAGAGCATGCACGAGAGCTTTGCTGCATTCCCAGGGAAATACGGAGTTTGGCAGGGATACGTAAATTGTTTACGAAGTATTCAGTTGCCTTCAGTTTTGCTGTAGCCAGAGGATTGCAGCTCAACATAAAAAAAAAAATAAAAAAATAAAAAAATCACAGAAGTGCATGTACATGAATTGCAAAGAAGTAGGGGTTGAGGATTTTTGCAAGTGTTCTAAGCTCTTTCCTGGCTGACGGAACAGGGAAAGTGATTGTTTCAAAGGGGAGAGGAGGCTGGATTTCTCTGGGGTGAAGGGCTCAAACCTAGCAGGAAAAGAGCTTAATTTATATTGCTTTTTGAAGTTGTGTCCAGTAGCAGCCACACACTGCACAACGTCCTGGGCCAAGGTGTTGCTTGGGACTTTCTGACCAGGTGAAAACAAATGATGAGCTGTGAAACCCTCTGAGAGCTGGAGTCTCATTTCAGGAGTCCAAATAAGTTACCACTTCCTGCTCCTCCCTTTCTACCCCCTTCACCCTAACAAGTTAGAGGAGTATTTTTTTTTTTCTTCCTTCCCCTGCTTAGAGCAGTTCAGCTATGCAAGACCTCAGGCCCTTCTTTCAGCCTCAACCATGATGGCTGACCTGCTGTAAGGCGGTTCTTTGCCCTCTCCTCCTCCTTCAACCTCCTCGACAGAGCTATCAAATTAACAGCCAAATGAGCCCCAAAGCCAAGGTCGATTCACTCCACAGGTGACTCCAGGAGCCCTTTGAGGTGAGACATCTTGTCCCACCCACCACGGGCCCTCTCCCACGCTGCCTCAGTGTGCTTTAACCCTTGCACTGAGCCTCGGTCTGCGCAGTGGGGCTTTCACTGGAGGGTTTTCAGAGCTGGGTTTCTGCAGGCCCTCTCTTCCAGAGGAGGGCCACAAAGATGATCAAGGGGCTGGAGCACCTCTTGTACAAAGAAAGGTTGAGAGGGCTGGGGATGTTCAACCTGGAGAAGAGAAGGCTTCGGGGTCACCTCATTGTAGCCTTTCAGTACTTAAAGGGGACTTACAGAGACTTAAGGGGGGACTGGTTTTAAGCTAAAAAAGGGGAGATTTAGATTAGAGGTTAGGAGGAAATTCTTCACTCAGAGGGTGGTGAGGCACTGGAGCAGGTTGCCCAGACAGGTTGTGGATGCCCCATCCCTGGAGGTGTTCAAGGCCAGGCTGGATGGGACCTTGGCCAGCCTGATCTAGTGGGTGGCATCCCTGCCCATGGCAGGGGAGTTGGAACTAGATGGTCTTTGAGGTCCCTTCCAACCCAAGACATTCTGTGATTCTATGTCTTGTTCAGCCACAGACAGACTGCTGGTATAAGTCCACGTGCCTGAAAGTTTATTTTTGATGTAAAATAAGTGCGGCTCTCCTGACTACAGACTTCTTGACCACTTGGTTATATTCATCACAGCTGTCCTGTTGTGGCAGGTACAGCAAACCGAGTACCTGCTGGTGACCAAGCAGAACAACAGGTGAATGAGGCTTATATTCACTCCAAAAATAATTTTGAATAGTCATATTGAATATAATAACATTAAATATGCTGGACTTCAATATAACTGCTGCAAGAGCTGATGCTTAGATAGGACTGAGTGCCAGATAAACAAAGTAAAAAAAAATGATGATACCTACCTTTGGAATGGGTCCTAGCATGATCGCAGGAGCGGGGTTTGACTTCCACACAAGGTAACTTCACAGAACGTGTAACACAGAGTTGGCAGCATCATGGAGTGATGGGGGAAATGGCAGCCATGTCTCTGCTGGAGGGGGCTGTGCTTCACAAATGTGGTAGAGTCAGAAAGTATGAGAATAAGGGTGATCTGCATAACCTGTGTGGTTTTCCAGTGTCTTCAGGAATTTCCCTCAGTGAAGTTCCTGAGGGAAATGGGACGTCATGCAGGTCCTCTCAGCCCCTGCAACTGCTTCAGAGTGCTGTTCAGTGAGTTTGAAAAATCATCAGCAGAAGCATTTGATGACCTAAATTGCTGAGCATCATACAGGACAGGGAAATGTTGGGCTGTGCCAAGAATTGTGGAAGGGTTCCAGGATATTCTGCGACTAGGTGATACAATGGCAGATAGGATTAAGTGTTGATAAATGTGAAATGAGGCTCAGGGGAGAAGGGAGAAGTGAGCCTAGCACATAAGGATGCTTAATGAACCCTGGATGAGCTGCTACAACAGTTAGAGTCATTGGAAAGATATCTTGCAAGTCTCAGCTCACTGTTAGCTGTGGACAAAAAGAAACAGCAGAACTAAGTGTGTGGGACAAGAATGGAAAAACCTCTGTTGTGCCTCGCTTTGCATGCAGAATGTGCCTGGATCATAAATACTGCATGCCATTTGGTTTTCAAAGATGGTATTGTGGGGCTACAAAGAGTCAGGAACAGAGACTAAAAAGAAAAAAAGAAGGAGTGAGGGTGAGTACAGGTGAGTGAGGTGGTAGAGGTTTGTAAAACTGTGGAAAATATGGTTTCCACAAAGAAGGTGAATAGAAAAATGATTAATCAGTATTTTTCAGGACACAGATGGAGGCACCCAATGAAATGATCAGGCAACAGGTTTAAAACAAACAAAAGGAAGTAATTTTTCACAGAGTACATAATTATATTTTGTACCTTGTAGCCATGGGATGTTGTGGAGGCCAAAAGTATAAATGGATTCAAAAAAGGATTATATGAATTAATGGAAGATAGGTCCATCGGTGGCTATTAAACACAATGGTCCGGATGCGGCCTCTAGCTCAGGAAGTCTCTAAACAGCCAGTTGCTGGAAGCTTGGAGCATGTACCAGGGAAGGGATTACTCAGTCTATGGCCAGTTGCTTACACTCCTTTCACCTACACATCCGCTGCTGGCCACTACCAGGGGCAGGATATTGGCTTAAGTGGACCTTTGATCTGACCTTGCAAGATTGTGTTCACCTTCTTCTTTGTGCTGGGAATAGGTACAGCCAAAAACAGCTGCCTGAAACCCTTCTGCGAGGAGGTTTCAAACGTCCACGTGGACTTTCTCAGGTCTCTGGCAGTGGCAACAGACTGCCTGTCTCTGCACTGGGAGACTTATTTGATACCTTTCATGGAAAGACACCAACTGAGATTATTTTGTCACCCTACCAAGTTGCGATGTAACAAATGCAAATTACCCAGCTAGATTTATAAGCTTTTAGGGAAAAAAAAAAAAAAAAAAAAAAAGGGACACAAGGAAGAGAGGGGATCAGGGAAAAACAAAATCTGCATTCTTCCCAAGCAATTCTATGGAGATTTTGCTCAAGGCAAGGATAAAATCTTATGTTACATATCCCAGCCTCTCCCCTACACTGATGACTTAAGCACTACTTTTTTGCTTTTGTACGTATGTAAGGGGTTAAAGCCATTCATGTGGGCACCTGAAAGCCTTTCAGAGATAGCCAACAGTGATATTGAACAGTAAGCCTAGAAGAACCGGTCTGGAAGTAATGGTGTGTCAGTGGTAGCAGCTTCTCCCATGCTGACAGCTGAGGTCAGCCAGAAGAGAAATGTGTGTGAAATATGCAGTTTTATCTCTTTCTAAATATTTTAATGATGTAGAATGGAGTTCTCCTGGAGGAGAGAACAGCATTTTCTTGCTGGATCCATAGTTTGAGCTCTCTACTTTGCATGTTAACAGAATGACACCAGGCTTGTTAACTCACTGCAACTGATTAAGAAATGCTGACCTGAAGATGCAAGGAGAGAATAAGGCTTGTTATCCTGCCTATAGCTGAGACAGTCCGTTATAGGACTTCATGTGAAGAGATACTGAGTAGACATCACAACTGAGTCTTGAATGCCAGCAGCTATAAATACTGAGTGAGAGTGAATTTATGCTGTAGCTCACCAGCCAACATGCAGGAAATCACAGACTTCACTCAAGTGTTGAAAATATAATGCTAATGGACTGCCATATGCATTGCAAACTTAGTTTTCTTTCCTTAGATCTGTGTCCAAAGCTACTTCCTCTGTGAAGCTTTGAAATGTGAAGTCTGATCAATGCTGACTCTTCTCAAAACATTCAAAAAGAATTTTTAAGAAAGCTGTCACCTCTGCATGTTCCCTTCAAGAGCAAGTGGTTATTTTCTCTAAATTTCAACCATTAAAAGTGAATGTAGTTATCTAAAACTTCATAAATGCAACCTGTAGGTTGTTTCAATTGACTTAATATTTGGCACCTCAACTGACTGAAACCTGGACTTTTTAATGTATTTCAAATTGAATAACAGAGAACCTTGCAATTTATAAAGCACTAAGGCTTTTGAAGCAGATTCCTTCGCTCTTCTGTCTTTTTTTGTCTCCTTGATGGTAGGTTTGGCAATGCCTTCATGACCCCCAAAACATGTGCCATGTCACAGACTGGGCATCCAGAGCTGCTTCCTATTTATATTGCTGTCTACTATCAATTAGCAACTTCTCTTTTACTTGCTTTTATTAGCAGTGTCCACAAGATGTGAAGCACTTTCCAAGCATGATAAAAATGTTCCTGTTCTGGAAAAGCTTGCAACTTTGCAAATTTGTAATAAGTAATGGGTTTTCTATGACTGGTTTTGAAGGTTGCTGTGTCTCTCAAAGTTTTCTGGTTTGTCCTGAAGCCTGTTTCAGCTGCATTAGCCATTAGAAATGTTAGGATGTGTTGAGGTCATTGTGAGAGGTTCAGGAAGCTCTCTGCCACCCACTCAAGAAGCTGTGCAGACACTGTGAGGCTATTCCAAATGCATAGTGAAAAGTTTGAGCCTACTCCCACTAAACAACCTTAATGTAGACGTGATTTATATCAGTTCATTTTTCTTCTTCTTTTTTTCTTTTATTTTTTTTTTGCCCATGGACAATGGTGTGGTGATATTCCGACAGTCGTTTACTGCTGTGTGGAGAAATGGTAACTTCTATCAAGCAGAATTATGACTTCTTGTAAGAGCCTCTGGCCACATAAAGGGAACTGGTGACGCAGCTGACCATGACAACCCCCTTATTCACCACGTTTCTGGGCATCTTCACAATTCAACTGAGGAAGGCCTCATAATTCTCCACTGTAGGAGGCATTCGCATACCAACCTCCCAGTTGTGTTTTGCGCATTAGTTAACTGAGTGATGATATGAAGCTGTTTCTGGCAGCCAAGGAGATGAAGCCCAGCTGGCAGACCTGCCGGCGCAGGGTCTCAGGCAGGCAGCTCTCCTCTCTCCACGTCTCTGGCGCTGCTGTGCTAATTGCTGGAATGTGACTCCTACCCATGGGGCAAGGGCAGAGCATGAACCCTGGCAAACGAAGGCTGCCCAGCTCACTGCCAAAGCCTTGGCCACCCCTGGCTCGAAGGGCTGCTCCACTTTGGTAGGTCGTTCCTCCAACGCAAGCGTTCAGGAGCTGCCCTGCGAGAGCCCTGACTCTCGGCACAAAGGCCTCGATTTTCTGTTTTCGTCCTAATGATTTAACTCACCCACTTGGAAAACACTCATCAAAGTGTAGGCTGTAGGTTGGATGGTCCTTGATTCTGTGCGTTCAGGTTTTGGTTTATAAATTGTGCTCAGCGGCTGTGAGAGCAGCCTGCAATTTCAGGTTCCAGTCGCACTGAATTTACAGGCTGCTCTGGGAATATAGCAGCCAAATTTTCCTGGGGTGCTCTCTGTCGAAGAAAATGACCCATTTCTCCAGGGGACTCTCATTTTCAGTGGTGTTTTAAAACTCTAGAAGTGTTAAGTTCAGGATGCACTTACTGTGTTTTAAAATTATTTGCTTATTGCTCAGGTGGAATGGATTCTGATATATTGATAGGAACAGGTTTAATGTGAAGGCAGGGGATTTTTCACTTATTTTTCTCAAGATGAGAAAAAAGCATGTCTCTCTGATCAGTGAATTTAAATTAAAAAAATAATCTGTATTCATTCAAGCTCTTTTGGGTTACGGACAATTCTGAAACATACTTTAGCTGTGTATTTGAACAAAGTACATCTTAGTTACTAGGTATATGGAGAGAAATAGTCAACTTTTAGCATGACTCATGCAGAAAGAAATCCATCAGTAATGTGGAGCACAGATATGAATGTAGCTCTTGACAGATGATGGAAATCAAGGGGTGCTAGGCTTTTGGATACCTGGTTTAATTCAGGTTCCTATGATCCTTCCCTCTTTGGAGAGTTTTATAGCACTACTTTTCAACATCGTATATGGCAGAATGGGGCCCCACTGGGGTGTGTGTTGGAAAAATCTACTCCAGGAAATCATTTTTGACTTGCAGCCTTTATGGTCTTTGTTGCAAAAAGGGAAACAGGGTGGGAAAAGGGAGAACAAATAAATTGATTTGAGTAGCTTGCTGGCAACAAGTGTTATGATCCAAATCTTTGTATTTGGTACGTGTAGCAAAAAAGAAGTTAAGGGGAAGGAAGACTGTAAGGGCATGAGTTGCAGAAAGGAATAGAAGTAAATGAAATGGGGTTAGGAAGGTGCAGACTTGGAGGTAAGAGGCTAGGGCAAGCTGCTGGTCAGTGCAGAGCAGAGCGAGCTGAGGAGAGGTACCAGGTGTTCACCCAGTGGCTGGGCAAGATGTCCCTGGTCTGAGAGCTACTGTGGTGCAGAAAGCCAGCAAAAATTTCTGGTGCAGCATGCTCTCAAACACAAGTCCAGGCAAAACAGCTTCTGAGGCAGTTGCTCCCATGTGGTGGTGTACAGTTTTAATGCCAAAGCTCATATTGCACCCAAAGCAATGAGCTTGATACATGTATTTGTAGCTTATGTGTGACTGTATAATATTAACGAGTGCATTTGTTAATATATAAAATGAATAGTCTAGATTAAGTATGGAAATTGTGTGGCCACCAGGCTACTGGGAAACCAGGAATCCCAGCTCCTGGAAGAGTCCTTAATAGTGTTTGTGTGGTTAATCAGGTGTGAACCTTTCCAATCAGGTGTGCACCAGGCAAGTGACCACATTTTTAGTTGATGGAAGAGTATGACACTGTGTAGGGACATTCACAATGCGAGAGTGGTACCAGTGAGTGATTCAGCCAAAAAAAAACTCACTGGGGAAGAGGGCCTGAGCATTACTGAGTTGGAGAAGAGTAGCTATGGCTTAGTGACGGAACTGTGCTATGTCAGCATTTCCTCCAGAGCAAGGCACAGGGAAACCCAGGCATTACTACCCAGTCTACAAGACAGGTGCTGAGACCTACACTGTGACCTACATGTATTTATGACTGTGCTTGTGAACGTAAGTGACAAAGAGCACTGGCCGAACAAGGAAGCTTTCACACTCCTGAGAGCCCATAAGGACTATGGTTTAAATATTACTTCAACCATGCCCTCCACTTTTTTTCCTCTGCAAAGTCATCTCCATTCGATCAAGAGTACTCCAACCAGTGCTTCTGGTGTAGCAGCTTTGGAGTAATTTGCTCTTTTTTTTCCTCTTACCAACCTATTTCAGTTGAGAGTGAGATGGCTGTAAGCTAAACAAATGCTGAATCTGAGCCCTTAAAACTGGAAGACATTCGTGGATTTAGCAGCTTAAATTTTCCAAGAAATTTATTTCTGATTTGGGGTTTAAACTTACTCTTGGGATGGGAACTCCCCAGTGCTTGTTCTTCCAATGCTGCTTTGAAAAGTTTAGCCCTGTTTATGGTGCTGGCCATCACATTCCCATTTGTTTGAGAGAATTCACGACAATTGACATGCCCTCCCTCCTCCCCTTCCCCCATAAGGCCTCTGGTTCACACAGTTTAACCCCCTAGAGAAATTAGGAGAAACAAAGACATACATACTTTGCTGTGTAGAAGGATTTCTAGGAGGCACTTTATTTTTCAGAAATGGATGGAGCCATGCAAAATAAGACTATCTGTATGAAGCCCAATGCTCAGATTTACCCCCAGTTCTTCATAATTCTTTTGGAGATAAAAGCCTCCAAAAAGGAGCAGACTAAGGCTTTTTCCTCCTCAGGTTCCTTCTCCAGGAGTATAACCAGGTGTAGCAAGCTGCTGTTTCCAGTCTAATGACCTGTTCAAACATGACTTTGTGATAAGGCATGAGCATGCCCATAACACATGATACTTGGAATAGGTCACTGTTGGGATATTTTGCTGTGCTTTTATTAAACTGGCTGATGTCCTCAGTTTGAACTGTCTGGTTCTAGCAATAAAACTCAGCAGCTGTGAAGTCTATCAGGTGCTGAGGGACCTTTGGGCATAGGTTAAGCCCAATGTCTTTAGGTCTGAGATGTTCAGCTTTGGAGACTTTATGCTATAAAACTGCATTTGTTGGAAAATTTAATCTGCTAAATCCACAAATGTGTTCCAGTTTTAAAGGCTCACATTTAGCATTTGTTTAGCTTCTAGCCAGCTCACTCTCAGCTAAAACGGGATGTTAAAAGAAAAAATGAGTATAAATGACTCCAGAGTTCCTACAGAGTCCCCAAGGCCCACCTATCTCACAGAAGGTTTTAGAAGCTTAATTAATGAAGGATTCTAAATGTTTTGAGTTCTTCAGATGACAGCACATGTATATTCCTGTATGTTGTTCTTACAGAGGCCACTTCCTCAGACTAGAGCTTCCCTCTCTTTGTACACAGAGTAGAGAGGTGGTTGGTGTGGTACAAGCACCTTGCACAGAAGAAATGAAGGAGCCTTTGGCTAATCCCTGATATTTCCAAGGGACTGAGATGATAAATGTAGCAGGTGTTTGAGCTAACTCGCAGTTTTCAAAAAACACGGGGAAAAAATGCTTGAAAATGCCTCAGTTTGCAATAGAATATTTTTTGTCACCTGGCAATACAGAAAGCGACCAGACATCCTCTGTTCCAAGCAATTTTTCTTAGTAACACTATCCTCTCCTTGTGGCAGCTGAAACATTTTTTAGTGGATTTGTCTCTTGGTCAGCAGCTGTTCTTATTTGGTATAACAGTGACCCAATGAATCTGAGCTACATGCTGCACTGAAGAGCAGATTTCACTTGGTAGTTTGAAACTAGACATGTCACTTTTTTTTTTTTAAATTATTTTTTTTTACCCCATTGTTTTATTATCTTTGTTCCCTGGGCTGCCGAGACAGTGAGAGTCCCAGTGCCAAGCTAGCTTGGAGAGGTCAAGCCGATTGTTTGCCTCTTGGTCACACATGGAGCTGTAATAGCCCTTGGCTGGGTTTCAGAAGGCAAAGGTGTGCAATTCCATGGCAGCTCCACCCCAGCCAGAGATGAGGGAATTATTCTCCCTAATTTACAGCAGTGAGACCAAGCGTTCCCTCCCACAAAGTTGCAACACCAAAAGTGAACTGGCCTAGCTAACTCCTGCTTTCCATCTGGCCTCTGCCTTACGCCGAGGTGGAAACTGAAGAGCAGAAAAACAAGTAACTGGTGTGAATATTGTTATTGGAGATGCTAGGCTGGACTTTGTAAGTATCTTTTTTAAAAATCTCAGTTTTTGCCAGGAACATGGACAAACCAAGAAGAAATTATAGAAAGACCTTATGTCTAGTTGCTGACATAGACAGTGATTGCAAAAGAATTTGAATAGTCTTTTTTTTTTCTTTTTTTTTTTTTTTTGATGTGTTTCTGCTGTAGCTCCTGCCTCTCTGGGTTGAGGAGAATGGTCACCACTTCAAGGGGGGCTAATACACTGCATCCACAAACCTTACTTTTTTTTTCGTGTTCTGCATATTAGAAAACTGGTACTTGAACACTGTAAGTGTCTAGGTGGAAACTGCTACTCTTCTGAAGCAAGGATTGGCTTGATGAAGGAAGACACCAACAGCCTAGACCCAAGTGTACCAGAGTGAACAGACATCTCTAGCTTGCTCATTACTGATCAAGATTCAGACATAAATGTGAAAACTAAGTGAGTGTGCGTGTATGTTATATGCATGAGGTTTTGTATGTGTATACAGGCACACAGTGTTCATTTAAATCTGAATAGCATAGACACTATTTCATGGCAATAGGCAGCGAACAAAGGTTGATGGTGTAAATAAAGGGAATCGCTCGTGTGAAGAATTCAAGCTGCCTTGCATGAAATTTAGCCAAGCAGGGACTGATGGAAGGCCAGAAGGAAGCACTGCAGCAGTGCTGCCTGTCCACCTGCACAATGCAGCCATCGGCCTTGTCAAAACAGCAGTGTACCTTCTGACCCCAATTTAGATGCTGTTGCTGAAGAAAAATCTACTCTGCCCCTTGGTATGTTGTCCCAGTGCTTAATAGTTGCCAAAGCTGAATCTGTTTTCCCTTTTGGCTAAGGGGGTTTTCTTCTTCCTAGCTCCAAGCTTGTTTCCCTTCCAGATTCTCTATCTGGTCAACGAAGAGATATAAGCGCTTTTGAGGTATAATATATTTCATCCTAAGTTAGACCTACCCCCTAAAATGAGGGTAGATGAACTGCATACTGTAAGACCATATGTTGGTCTGTTGACTATAAAGGGATTCTGAACTGACCAACCTTGATGTACATGCTAGACCAGTTGCCTAATCTCTGCATTCAGCCCTTGTCCTAATATTTTCTGATAGAGTGGATAAATTTCCATTCCCTGGTGAATACTGTGGTTTTCTCACTTAACCTTCTATGAGAAACAATTTGGAGTGATTGACAGGATTCTTCATAAAGGCACATTTTTAAAGCTCTTTAGTCGTTCTTGGAGTTCCTCTCCGTTTTCCAGTGTTCCCCTTGACATAAGAGCTGAGTACACTGAATCAGCAGCAGTTCACAGCATGGATGTAGTACAGGCCTGTTCATACATCCAAATTGTACATTAGTGTTTTGGCTGAAGCGTGTTACTGCAAGCTTGCATCATCTCTCAGAGTCACAGATACCGAAGGGGTTTCTCTGCCTATGCAGCATTCCTTAAGACAGTTGTTTGATGGTTATTGACATTGACATTTTGACATTACCAGTTTTCATGAAACTTATCATGCATTTTATTTATTTCGTTATCTTTTGCCTTCCTGTGTCCAGCAAAATATTTTATATACATTTAAGTAGTTCTACCACACCTATTACTGCTATGAAAAAATGTGTCATGTTAGGACATCAATTTAATTTCATGGGATTTATTTTCCATAGATCCACATTGATTATCATTAACTAATAATCATTATATAATTCTATGCCATTCTCAATCCTTTTATCAAACACTCCATTGTTTTCTTAGGGTCAGTATCAGACTGATGGTGTTGATTTGTTGATCCACCCTTTAGACTGGGGAAATAATATGACATTGCAATTTGTCCATTCTCTGCCTCTTTTTCCAATTTTCTTCCATCTTTGAGTGCCAAGGTGTTTTGAAGTCCTGATGCACCTCTGTCTTCAGCTTGTCTGATACCTGTATGTTCAAAATTTCTCACTGAAGTGTGGAAAGGCAATACTCAACTCTGAGTTGAGTCACACACAGAAGTTATGGCATGAGGTAAGCAGAGATATGACCATTTGGACTTTCTTGATTATCTTTCTCTACAAACATCATTGTTGCTGAAGACTTGTAGTTTTTAAGAGTTTTCTTCCTCTGGTAACATGAAAACATTTGGCTGAAAACTTGGAAACTAGGCTATAAAACAGGAGCAGCGGTTTTAAGGAACGTTGTTTTTTGTCTGCAGCTCCATAAAGGTAAACATTTTTTACAAAAATTTAAGCCATGTCTGGACTGTCTGTATTAATAAAGTCCACATTAAGGATTCCTGAATGGATTTCTGAGGCTGTGGTGAGTACCCTTTGTATTTCACTGGCACATCGTATTTGCCAGCTGCAATGCGATGTCTTCTCTCGTACTGGGGAAGATGATACGAAGCTGATGTTCACGCTGGTAGTAGTCCACCTTCTTCAGCCCCTTTGAACACTGCCCCTTCACTCTGTGGCACGATCACCTGGGACCTAGGAATGAGCTCTGAACAGCAACAAATCGTGTGCCTTAGCTCTTTGCAGCCTATAGACCTCTGCAAAACAGGCCTAATTATCACAGAACAGTCACTTAGAAGCACTGAAAGGCATTGCTGTTTGCTGTAAAAAAGGGTGTGGACCAAGATATACTGCTAGATTTTTTGGAGGCATAATTAAGAGGCCATCTACAATGTAAACAGTACCAACAAGGTAGGCAGAGTCACTGCCAGAAGCTAAGCAGTGAAAGCCAACTTAGCTTATGTTAGCCCACTGACTACATTAGCTTATTGTCCTGAAGTTAAATCCTTTGCAAAGGATTTAATGATGTTGTGTATATTGGATTTTTAGTTGTGCCTTTGGGTTATAAGGGTGTATCAGGCTAAAAAGATTTCAGAAACAAAGGAAGAAACCTGTAGACCTGTCTGACTGGTTGATCTTGGAGGCAGCACAGCTATCTAAATGAAAAATATCCTTCTAAGGATATTTTATGATGGAAATGGAGTTGTTTAGTGGGAGGAAATGGATATTATCCGGTGGAAGCTATTGCCAAGGTCCTTCCATTATTCACAGAATCAACATATTCCTTGCTCTAGGGAGAGGTACTCCACCAAACAGGGTTATAATCCAGGAGTTATTTCTCTGGGAACAATAGGAAACTCAAAAATGTCGCAAAACCTGCAGAGGGGATGGGATATTTGCTCTCCAGGATAGTTGTTTGTGAGCAAGTCGGGTGCTCTCCGTGGGAGGCACCAGGCGTGTCTCTGCTAGCAGGAGCCAAAGCGCATGTCACCCTGCACACCTACGCAGCTGGGTGCTCTTGCCAGCTGGGCACTCCAAATCTGGAGGAAGCCTCTGGTACTGGGCCTGTGTTGCGTGTGTGAATCCTGTGGGCCATACCCACCTGATTTTGCCCTGTTAGGGCTAGCAGGGACAGCATTCTGCTCCAGCATAAGGGCTCTTACCACCTGGATCATTTCTGGCTCACTACACCATGATGTGCAGTGTCAATTGCCACATTGGCCTGCCAAGACAGCAAACTTAGCTCTGATGGAAAGATGATGGCAAAAAGCAAACCAGACAATGAAAAGAGCCATTCAGAGCCTCCAAGAGCATATCCATGTCTGACAGATAATACTTTGAAAGCCTTCATTCACTTGAGAAGCGTTTTATGACTACCTTGGCGCTGATTTTCAAACCAGGTAGTAATGGTGCATGATAGTAGAGACAAAATGGAAAAAAAAACACCCTTAAAACACACAAACCCTTTAGAAACTGAAGGGTTGCTGGTGCACTTGTGTCTGTGCTGTGAATTTTATGTCTGCCTGTAGATCAGAACAGGAAGCAAGGCTTTGAGAGCTTTTGTCAGAAAACCTCAAAGCTTTTGATGGTATTATAAATGTCAACTATATTTTAAAAAGGAGGAAAGTACCAGACTCTGTTCTGTGCAAGACAATAGGGACTTTATAATATTACAGGAAGCTGCATGTGAGAATTGCAAAGAAGTTAAGGTCTGTGGTATTAATGTACAGTAATAACTGAGATCTCAATACATTCAATTTATCCCTCTTTTGGTATATTCCCAGGCACACGCAGTATCACACTGATTGAACTGTGAAGTGTAGACTTGTCATTTAAGAGGCACTTAAAGAGAATTTTCCTCCAAGTTATGGTCCTCTTAAGTGAAAAGGTTAAAATAAAACAATCAAACCCAAGATTGTACATCAGATAAGTTCGTCATTAAAGAGCATTTTCTTTACCTGCTGATCGTGAAAAAAAGAGAGAAAAGGTGATGTTAGGAGGCCTGAGAGCGGGAAGGTAGATTATTTCTGGACCGTACATGAGGGGTGAGCTGGTAATTGTTCATATTTCAAAGACATTTAAAGTAATCATGGAAGTAAAAATTTCTGTCTCGGACCTGGATATATGCTGAACGTAAAGAGCTAAGATTACAATATGTTTGGACATATTGTAGGAAGCTCAGAATAAGAAGTGACCCCGAAAATACTTCAGCAATCTTCCACTCCTTTGCTGCTGGCCTTGTACCAAGCATCTACAATTCTGTCTTGGCTGAACTGAAGCAGAACCTATTATAATCCACCCGAGAGTAAATTGTCTGCAGATAATTGGACAGCAGAGAAACTGAATTATGAAGTACAAATGTATCCATGGGAGAATATAAAAAACACATTAAGGAGTCCTGAACGAATGTCCTATCTACCTTATTTGGCAGCCTTTTAAGAGAGTTCTTTGTTCTTCGTTTCTTACCATAGATTGTTGTGGGGAAGATTTCTGAGCTGATAATATACATGGCCCAAAAGCGCTATGTTAAGCCTTTCAGAGAATTTTTCTCTTTTATACCAGTAGGCCAATATTGACTGTGTATAAAAATGGATATATGTAATTAACAAAAAAAAAAAGTTGTCTTTGTAAGCTGAGAGAGAGAATAACAAGTGGCATGGACTATCAGAGCTCACTGGGGCTATTTCTAGGCTTTGTTTTGTTGCTGTGAAATATTTATCCAGTCTAATGAGTAGAAGGGAGAGAAGGTATCCTGTAAGCTTAAGGAACTTCTTGTAATTTCTGTAATTTATGGGCTCAAGAAGAACCCCCCCCCTTTGTCACCATTCTGAAGTATTATCCTTTCCTGCTAGCCTTGCTGAAAAATGCCAAATCTCTCAGACTAATAAATTAGAGAATTGTAGAAGTGGTGAGGATAAAATTTCCTGAATGACTGGTGAGCACAAGGCTGAGCTGTCACTTACAGCTGCCTTGTGCTTTCTCCGCAGGAATAAATGACAGGCTGCAGCATGGCTTGGGAGTCCCATTACTATTTTTCCAAGTATAAAGATCAGTTTTGGCCATTGACTTTTTTTTTTCTGGTCACATCCTTCTTCAGAAGAGAGTTGTCACCTTGGTGGATTCAGTTACCTGATCTGCCCTGTTCCCTGAGTACTTGTCTGTCCATCCCTTATGGACCGACACAATGCCCAGAAAGGAACTTACCAGCCTTTTCTGACAACTCTCTAAAAGTTTGTTTGTCTCTGCCTGTATTTGAATCTCTGCCTGAATTTGAAGTAGGAATCTTCCCAGTCTGCTGCAGCCAGTAGCAAGCCTTGCTTGCAACATGGGTCCTTTCCTGCAGCCAACTGAAGCACGTGCATGACAGGTCAAGGCCCAGGGATCAGATGTGGACGTATCAGAGGGAGATGCCTGCAGGTCGGTGAGGACAGGGCTTTGCAAGAGAAGCAGCTTAAAAGCAAGTTTAGATTGGTGCAAATTCAAATTCATTTACCAGCTGGTATCATTGTGTGCTTGTGTGCAAGGGCACATGTACATGCTTCTCTAACTGTGTCTTTTGCTGCTAGAGAATGAAGAGGAGAGTGTCAAAAAAAGCCCGTGCATAATTTTCAGGAACTATTTTGAAGTGTTATAAAACTAACCTTCTTGTAAGTCCAGGAAGTTGAACTTCACAGAGATATTTTGATAATTTATGTTTGCGTCTCGAGATTTATCATGGCAGAGACTTGCACTTGCTCAGTATTACTTTACTAACTGTGCTGAATCTCAATATCTTTACATTTTATTAGTCAGATCAAATTCCTGGTACCTTGAGTAGGATTTGTGTAGGCAAAGAATGAGGAAGATTGAAGTCTTGGTAATCATTATTATTTCAGCTCTGCTTTCATGCCTTCGGAGGTCATAGAAATCATCCCTTGCTACAGATATTATTTTTCACACACTAAAAGGAAAGATTAGAGTAGATTTTTTTTTTTGTGTCCTGGACTTAGTGAAAGACTTTCAGGAAGTATATTTCCCTTTCTCGAAACAAAAATATGGGGTGATTGAAATGCAGGGAATCATTTTCATATTGTTCATTTCCCACTGCGGCTCAAACAGATCACACTTCGGAGCTTCCCAGGTCACAGAGGTTTTGATAACGTTAAAGATATGCTCAAGATCCAGTCATTCTTGAGTTAAAAGGATGCAAACTGTCTCACAAACATGGCATTTCCATAGGAGATTTGAATTGGTTTGCTTTTGTAGTGCTGTTGCAAAACAGGCACACAGAACCACCTCACAAGCAAAACAGAGGCATCAAAAAGACAATATACCTTCCTTCCTGAGGCAGATATTTCAGGAGTTGGGGAAACACAGTTTCCTGTGTTCTCACACAGATTTAGATAATGAAACTCTTGGCTGGTTCAGGAAGAATGAAGCACTACACGGTTGCTTGAAAATAGTGCTATGTTATTGTACAATGTGCCGTAGCATTAAACTGCCAGCTGTAGTGAAATCTTCTGTGTACATGTCCTAGAAAACAATCCTAACCCCTAGGCTGGGGATGATGTTTCCACAGAGTACTCAGGCTGGGATGGGAGGTGCTGGAGAAGAGTGGCAGACAGGAAATAAAAACCAAAACCGTATACCAATAGTGAGCAATAAAAAGGTTAGAAATGGCGAATTCATTTATATTCTTTTAAAGATGTGATTGTAGGTGGGGCTGGTAGCTCTAATTATTATTAAAGTCATGTGATACCTGGCAGTTCAAGACTGTTTTTAATTATTACTCACATCCTCAAAGCTCAATGATGTGGGCTGAAATTTTCAATGCAGTGTGCCTGCTGCCATCAGGTAAGTATAATAAGAAACTGAGACCAGGATTTTTTTTTTTCAAAGACAGTTCAAGATAAATTCAAGATTTTTAAAACTTTATTAACATTTTAGTGATTTTTGAACGCTCTCGTTTCCATGCTTCCCAGTGCTTTGTAACAGAGATTCAAAATGCAGTAGGAAATTGTTGCTTTTCTGTCAAAGGTGTCTTTTTTTCCATCCCTGTGAAAAGTCTCTCCAGGCTTGATCAAGTTATAAGCCACTCAGAATGTGCAATTTCCTCAAATTTGATGAAGAAACTTGCAGACCTTTTTAGGGTTCAGATCTCCTGAGGACATACATATTCCTCACTGGCCCTGGCCATCTTCTAGCCCTGGCAATGTCTCACGTGCATGCTCCATCCCCACAGAGCATCTGAGTCTGTGATGGGTTGGAAAGCATCTCCCATAGCTGTGTCTTGAACTGCTATGGGCTGAGCTGGGAACAGCAGCTGGAAGTGAGAATGGAGGACTGCTTTCCTGTTCATGGTCTTTTCCTGGCACCTCAGCCATAGGGAAGAGAAAGCTGTCTTGTCCCGGTGTGAAGGGGTAAAATAAGGACCTCAGGAGGTACAGGTGACAAGGGGAGAGAAGCAGTGTTGGGAGGCTGAATGGGGGAAATTCAGTTTAGGAGGGCGACGGAACTAGCAAAGAGGTAGGTGGGTAGGAATGCAGCAGGGGTCAGATATGTGGCTGAAGAAAAGGGGAGACTGGGACTGATGATCAAGGAGAACTGGAACCACTGAAGGGAGGTAGATGGTCTGGAGTACAGACTAGGACCATTGGGATACAGAGGCATGAACTGGGTAGAGGAGCATGATGTAGCTTGAGTCAAGAGTACAGAAGATAGGCTGGGAAAGAGACATTTTGGAAGGGTTTGGAGGAAATTAACCAGTGTATTCACACTCCCATTCAAAATCAGCTTTCCTGCTACTGGTAGGTCATTTCTGTGCTATCCAGTCTGCATCGTTTCCACTTTTTACTGCTCTGTTAAACTGGCCTTATACTGTTCAGAAGGAAGAAAAGTTCTACACAATTTCAGACTTTATAAACCTTGAGTTCTAAATAATACTGATATCACCTGAAAGCTCATGGTGTGCAACTCTCTACCCAGCATATACCATACTGTACAGATAGATGGGTCCTTCTCCAAATTTCTTTCCATCCAGAAGCAAGATGAAACGAGAGGCTGCCCAGGGAGGTTGTGGAGTCTCCTTCCCTGGAGATATTCAAGACCCATCTGGAAACCTACCTGGGCAATTTGCTCTAGGGAATCTACTTTGTCAGGGATGTTGGACCTGATGACCTCTTGAGGTCCCTTCCAACCCCTACAATTCTGTGATTCTGTGAGAGACTAATGCAATGAAAAGGATGAGGAAAGTACATACAGCAGTGGCTACATGCGGTGGTGGCAGACACTGCATACAATAAGTATGCAACTGCAGAAACAACAAAGAGAACTCACAGGATGACCATGAGCCTTGACAGTTGAGGTCCATTTGGCCCCAGTGTGATAGAAATGTTCAGTGTCCAATGTTTGATGGATTCTTCCTGCTGTGAATGAGGCAACAGTGAGGGCCTTTCATCTTCAGATAGGAGCCTGACCTGGAAATGTTGTCTCCTTCTCAGGCTCCTGATGAAAGGGTCACTATTCAAAATACCCACCACTTTCTCAAAGCACGTGAGAACATGGAGAACCATAATGACACTTGCTAGTATGGATTTGGCAATAAGACCTCAAAATGTTGGTTTGCCAAGAGAGGCTGTGGATGCCCCATTCCTGGAGGTGTTCAAGACCAGGTTGGATGAGGCCTGGGGCAACCTGATCTAGTAGGAGGTGTCCCTGCCTATGGCAGAGGGTTAGAACTGGGTGGTCTTTGAGGTCCCTTACAACCCAAGCCATTCTATGATTCATTCTATGAAAACACCTAAGAGTTTCTCAGTGCTGGATGGCATTTTTGCAGTACTTTGCGAAAAGAGCTGAAAAGATAAGCTCTGACTGGAAATGAGTTCCTAAACTTCTTGAAATATTTCCATTTACTGCTGATACATCTCTGTAAGAGAAATGGGTATTTTTGTCTTCCACTTGATTCATGTCAGAGCCTTGCTGGAAAGAACACAACACAGCTGTTATCAAGAGGCTTGAGTTCATATTCAGCTGGAAAATTTGGTGTATGTGGTGCTGAACAGTGCTGAGCAAGCATGGCATCAGTGGCACTGCCTGTCACGCTTGCCCACTGCCTCTCAGCATCAGGCCTCAGACAGCTTTTGGGTAAAAAATTTGTCTTGTCTTTGAGAGCATTGCCATGTCATGTTTCTTCTTGAATAGAAACAAGATCTTGCTGAAAAAAGTTACTGAACTTTTGTTAATGGCAAAAACATGGAACTTCTAGGCAATGGTAATTGAAAGATTGCCTCAACAAACTAGGTGAAGTATAGCCAGGTAAAGTAAGACTGCACCAGTAATTTGCTGGTGGGAACATGAGCCTATGGGGGTTGGAGTACATCTAATTGTAATGGGGGCTTCTATCGGCTAACTCTGCTGTAGAACGATGGTCCCTGTTTCAATTTTGTTCTTCCATTTCCTTTTTCTCAGTTCAACAGAATTAGAACTGATGTGTAAAGTGCTTATATTACTAGGAACAACAGTAGGAAACCCTTTGTTAACCTTAATTTCCCATCTAATATTTCTCTGCAGCGTCAGCCAGTCTCCAAGGAGATAGGGTTGTTGACAATAACTCCAAATTGCTATGTAACTGTCAGATTGTGCAGCTTCTAAAGAGCAATTTGTTAATTTTACCCTTGCTCTTTTTTTTTTCCCTATTTTCCCAAGAGATCATACAATATCCAGAACTTTTCTCTTCACATCTCTTGAATGTTAAGTGAATGAAATATCTGATTTTCGTAACAAAGAAACAGTATAATTCTATTTCTATCAAGGGCTAAATCCAGCATGTTGCTGAGATCCTACTGTAAAGCACTGAGTGTCCTGCACTTTCTAGGAAGTCAAGCAGAGGTGAGAGCACCAAGTATCATAAAAGTTACACAGTCTGGTGCAGGATCTGGAATTTGTCATTTAAGATAGGTCTGTAGCACTTCAGTTGAAATCCTAAGAAATACAGAAACCCTGCTTGCCAGCCAGAAAACCTGAAGGCATCCAGCATGGTACAGGGTCCCATTTCTGGACTGTATGGAGATGGTTTTGTGAGTCCATGTTGGCACATACCCAGAAGAAACATGGGTATGTCATGTTTTTGAAACTCTCTTGCTAATTACAACACCCCAAAGTGTTTACTCAGTTTTGCTGTTTTACACAGTCCCATTGATGAAAGAACCCTGGCATTTCATGAAGGAGCAATTTCATATTCTCAGGATGTGTTCATCAGTAAAACAGTGAGTTTTCAAAATGTATTTGGTTCAACAACTGTAATCTTCCAACAGAGCCTGTGTGGTTTCCCCTCACCACCCTTCTTTCTTACTTGTGGTCCCTGCTTTCCAAGGCTATTGGGTAACTCTCATTCTCCTGGCATTAGGAAGTGCTAAGACTTTGAAACTCTCAGATGCGTTTTTCATTTGGGAATGGTAACAAGGTAGTCAGCTCAGGTTGTTTTACGCATTGCTGGGCCATGAAAGCAAAGCACAGACCCAAAATAAGAATGTGTCTTACCTCTGTGGCAGAATGAAGAGCTCTTCTACCCACTGGAAAAGTGGTAGGTGAAACAGGAGAAAAGCATGAGTCCATATTGTCATTCAAGCTCCATCCAACTCCTTGAAAAGCTTCACAGGAGTTACATTTTACGTGTATGAAAACACAGGCAGGTTTACCATTTTGATCTTTTAACTGCTTTTAGCCATTAAGCAGATTTATGAAGGCTGTAACTTTCAAACACAGGTTTGGAACATCAACATACATCTGGAAAGGAGAAATAATATATATAAGAACATGAAAAGAGAAAGATGCAAAGTAAGGAACAAAACAAGGTTGAGTTTTTTTTCCTTTCCTTCACTTCTGAAGGCAAAAAAAAAAAAAGAGTGAGGCAATTCATAGAAACAGTGACTCAGAGCAGTAATGATTAGTGAAAGAAATAATTAGTTTATGATTAGCCTTTTTTCCTGTGTGTTCTCATGTTTGGGTAGAGCATATTGTTCTTACAAATGTTGAGCGGACATTTATCACATCCTCTGTCATAATTATTAGTGACAAGTCAAGTCTCAATGAAAACAAATGGAAGAAGTAAATGTTTATCTCACTGCGAATTCTTTCTGATAAGGTCTCGTGAAATTCTTTCCATCTTGTATTTGCGGGAACTGAAAGAAAGTTTTGGCTCTGGGACATACAGGGTGTATTACCATCTTTAATTGAAAAGGGCATCCCCTTTAACTCTTCTAACTGTAAAAAAAAATAATAAAAAAGGACAGCTTTATTCCTGGGAACTTTGTACCTCTATTGTTTTCACATATTTTTTAGTTGAATTGTACTTAGTTGGATAGTACCAGACATCCATTTAGCACCTGCCCTGCTCATAAAACACCCAAAAGTGTTTTCAAGTTTCATACTTGGAGAGTTAAAGCTGACAAAGATTCCTCCCAGTATGAACTGGTTTTCTAGAAGAGGAAAACTAAGAGAGGATCTAGGATTCCCTCCGATGGTGTGGGACCAATGTTTTGAAGAGTACTCCAGTGTCCTAAAAAGTGAGAACAGATGAAGCCTCTGGCATTACTGGTCATTCACAACCTTTTTTACTAGTGGTGCATTGGTGCTGGGAGTTGTATTGTTTATCAGCGGAGGAAGGAAACAAACCTGTTCAGCAGAGAATTGGATTAATGCTATTACCATGTGTTTGCTCCCAGAGACCAGACTGGGATAGGACAAAGAGGGTTTAAAGGCTGGGGGACATTCAGAAGTGCTCTGTGATGGTCACTCCTTTTGACCTCTGTGGTAAAAAAAAACACATGGATTTCAGAGGTAGTTTTGTCCTGAGGATAATTGTATAGGAAACTTATCCTACGAAATACTGAGCAGTCTTCATTTCTGAAGTCAGCTGGCCCTGGGGCAACCAGGATATCACAGCAAAAGACTCCAAAGTTGCATGAAAGAAAACTGCTTGTTCTTAGCATTTGGATAATGTGCTTCAGGAGTTTAGTTTTGAAATGCTCTAAGGCATTTTTACTTAAGGCACAAGCTGAACTAAAATTTCCCAGGGGTTAAGGAATGCAGTACCTGAGCATTAGGTAGTGTGCCTGATAACCAGGAATGAACTTGGGTGCTTTTCATGCTATTGCATGAGAAACACTGGAGACCACTGTCAGGAGGGTTGTGACAGTGTACATACTGCAGGAAAATCATGTGAGTTTAAGCTGATCGTGAGTCCTCTTGGGCTTTGCTTACCTCTTTAGAGCAGGGCTGCTCTCCAGGACATGTCTGTTGGACTGGGAGAACACAGAGACTGGTAGAGAGGCAGCAATTTCAAGGTGCTTTCTTATGCTTTGGGAAATGAACCCCCACAACCAGCTGTTAAAGGCAGTCTTCTTTGCAGAGAGAAGGACAGTTTTGTAGGCAGGCCCAGAAAAGCTGCTCTTTCCCTGTAAAATGTGCCAAAAGGTGGAGTTATCTTCATCTGCTTTGATACATACCAGTCAACGTGAAACAAATCACCAGATTCTGCGCTGATTGCTCTAACACCAAATGACTTAAACTCTGCAGTCTTAAATGCCTCAGGAGCTTGGTTTGGGCTCCTGAAAGCTGAGTGCAGCTATAATAAATTAGATCAATTTTTTAAAGTGATGCTTTTGTCCTTGCCATGTTAATAAATTTCCTTGGTGTACGTTTGGGCACAATGCTGACTTCTACTTGCCTTGTTATGGGGTGGGGTGGCTGAGACGTGGGGATGTGAGAGTAGGGATCCTGAGTATAAAGCCAGAAGCTTCAGGAAAAGGGAGCCTACGCTGCAAGACTGCAATTTAGATGCCAGTTTGAGCAGGTTAGGTAGAGGACATCTGCCCAGCACACAAGCATGAGATCTGCGTCCTGCCCAGCATAGTGGGCTGATCTGTAGCAGCGGAATCAGGTAGGTCAGTGTGTGGGTAGTTTTGGTTGGACTCTAGAGCATGTGGTGAAAGGAACCACTGCTGGGACTCAGCTGCTCGTCTTGATGCTTTCGGACCTCTGTATAATCCTGTCCTCTGGTTTGGAGGGTGTACTGGTTTACAGAAATGTGGTGCCAGCAGTATGCATAGGCAGTGGAAACTTTGTTGGAGCTGTTTCTGCTGTCTTTTCTTGTACATATGTATGAATCCGGGCACTCCTCATGATCCTTCTCAAGAGCAGCTCTGAGGTTTCTTCCCCTGCATTCATATCCTCCCATCGTCAGCATATTGCAGGTGATTAAGGTGACTGCACTTGGTCATGCAGCTTTCCCACGTCAAAGCCAGGGCCTGACCTTGGCCCATATGGAAGCGTTGGGTGGATGCCCTCCAAGGAGCTGGTACTGGAAGGGTGCATGTGCAAGGCTGGCAGCCAGAGTGGTTAGAGAGAGGTGCCAGCCCAACCCCAGAGCAGTGGCCCTTACACAGGGGTGAACCCAGGTTGAGCATGAACTTTTTGTCTTTAAAAGCCAGCTGCATTTAAGTTGCTTGCTTTTGGGGAAGTTGCTTCAGCAGATGAATTGAACAGGGAAAAGAAAGTGAACTCTTCTGGTTTTAGACCACAGCCACTTTGGAAAAAAACAGGGGAGAGAGAACTATTTTATGGCAAACTGTCTGAGGCTGAAATCAAAGGTGTTTCAGGAGCAATGAATTTGACCGTAGCAGCTGGTCATCCTTGGTTAGTCTGTGGCACTGCACCAGATTGGACTGGGCAGATCTGTATTTCCAATAATATGTCACATGACTCCTTAAACAGGCAGCTTTCCCAAGGTGAATAAACTGAGATTCCTTTTAGGTCACTGTGCTTTCTTTTTAAATTTTCAGTCCTTGGTGAGCTGAAAACACAGTAAAAAATATCTTTTTTCATGTGGCATTTCACTATTTTCCCTCCTTGTCTGAACAGAGGAAGCAGAGAAGAATAGGAAAATAAATAAAATCAAGTAAAGTTTTTCTGGAAGATCAAAAGAGTTTTATTTGAATTTTTGGGCAGAAGCTTGAATCACTTCTTATTTTCTATGAGTTTATTTTCCTTCCACCCTGGCTCTGAACACTGTGTACTTTCAAGATAACATTGTTCAAAATCCTATGAAATTTACACATAAACTGTCTTGAATGAAAGGGAATATTTAAGTTTGGAGATAGTTGTAGAGTGTCATGATCTAATTACAATAGCATTTTTGAAGGATAACAAGCGTCAAAAGAAATAAACTGGATGTTATGGAAAATAAAATTAGGGCCAAGAATCCAAGGCTAGTCAAAGAAATTAAACATTGAGGCTTTTCCTTTGGAAGGTTTTAAATCAATTTAGTGTTGGTGAAATGTGCCAGATTCAGAGCAGAGGAAAATGATGCCTTTTATTTATTTACAGGCGAGGCTGGCATGCGCCAGTGGCAGCATCTCTTCTTTAGGCGAGCGACGTACTTTGACGCTCAGCTGAGCTGACCACCAGGAAAAGCAGCTGAAAAGTCCTTCTGTCTCTCTCCCCTTCTGTCCTCTGAGCTTGCCAGCAGCCTGACTACGTGTTACTTATGAAAGCGTTTTCGGTCATGTGGATCTATCCATCAAGAGCTATGCCGAGACAAATTACTCCTCACGTTCAAGTCCAGGAACAGCTGTTGGATGGTTAAAAAAATCACAACTTTTTTTTATTTGCATGCAAATTCAAATGCCCGTGGATTAACTGATGGTCTGGGTTCAGAATTTATTTTTTTAGCACACACGTTTCATGCCTAGGTTTATTCACAATGTGTTTCCACCATGCAGTGGGAATAGCAGTCAAGGAGACCCTCCACAAATGTCAGCTGCCCTGCAGTGAGGCAACATGGAGAAGTGGCTAAAGAAAGAAAGTGGTGTTTTTCAAACTGCTGGTAAAGAGCACAGATTGTGACGGTAGTAAATACATCTTCTCTTAGTTCTTCAGAGCAGTTTTCTTACAGGGCTGAGACTTCGAAATTAGCTAATGCAGCAGTATCTGCAGACTTTGTGCAGTCCCTGTGGGACTCCTTGTGGGAGTCCTCAGATGGTAAGTTAAGTTGGAAGATCAGGAACTGTTCCATAAAATCTATTTTTTATGAGGTTTTACCTCCTACTGAAGGTAGCATCAGGGTTGAACGAGGGAATTCATTTTTGCTGGATGTTCAGTGAGTGGCTGAAAACAGAGTCCTTTCACAGGGCCCCGGTTTCAGCGGTGGGGGCTCGATCGCGGTGGGAGGAGTGCCCAGCTACCTGGCTGCCCCCTTAAAACCCATCTCCTTTCCAAAACGCACAAATCCAAACATCCTTAGCTCACACAGAAGGTGTTAAGGTATCGATCACATCTCATTTTGAGGGAGATTTACCAGCCCTGTGGTCTCAGACTCCACGTATCTGGCTGCTAAGGAAACAGGTCCGAGATGCTCAGTATCTTCACATCACTCGTCGAGTTGCATGCGGACGAGGGGAAAGCCGGCAGTGCCTGTCTGCAGCTGCAGATGACACGGCTTTGAATCATCAGGGCTACTGGGATCCACTGACTAATTGAGTGTTTACAGTAGGCAGCCACTTGCCAGGGAGGTGAGGAAAGGGAAGGTCTATCAGGAACTGGTCTCCCTCTCTGGCATGTGGTACCACGGATGCTGCGAAATTTGGCTTGGGATAAGTCAGGGCAGTTGCACAGAGCCTGTTTTGCATCTGGGAGCCCAGGGCCTGGGTATTACAACAAAGACCGAAAAGGAAATGGTGATCTGGTTTGAAAATAAAACATGATAATGCATTGCAAGGTAAGACTGGAGGGGAAACAAGTGCTCAGATGGCTGTTGCTCAAACAGCTGAAGTCAAATTCCTAGGATAAGGGCAAAAATAAAGAGAAGGGTGAGGGAGCTCTGTGACCTGTTATGGCCCTGGTATGGAGAATAGAAGGGGCGCTGGCCTCAGGTTTTATGTTCCTGATTGCAGCCAATGGTAGGGTGATGCCTGCTCCCCATACAGCTCCCCTGGACCCCAGCCCCTTCCTGAGGAGTTTCTGTGCTGCTGCAACCCTAGCAAACTCCCTGTGACTTGCGGCTCGGGGAATTGCTTTGTTACGCTGAGCAGGGAGAAAGATCAAGCCCCTGATTCCTGTGGGTGGCTGGCTGGCTAGGGATGGTGCTGAGAGCCGGCTGCCTCTTAGTGGGGTCAAGTTTGCAAACAGAAATGTCGCCTCTGGGTCTTTCAGGAGGGACAGATGTCTCCCTGAAGAATTCAAGAGGAAAACATGAAAGTATTCCCCCTGCCTCTGATAATAAACTTGACATAGCCAGAGGAAGAAGTACTTAGTGGTCACAAAAATATTTGGCTCATGGAAAAACCCTGGAGACTGCAGTACTTCACTGGTTTGTATAAAGGCTCTGCTCTGGTACAAGGGCTTGCCAGCTTTCATGCACTGCCCCACCAATCTAAATTAATTTGAGATCTTTGGGACTGACTCCAAAGGTGATAAAGTCGGTCAGCTTTCATTTCCTTTCATTCTTTGATCTCTCTCCTGAGGCTGCCTTCAATGAAACGTAATGAATTGATTTTATTGTTATTCCTGATGATGAGATGACATGGCCCCAGTGGGAATAGAACAGAAATCATGATTTTTTATTTTTTTTTCCCAGACACAAGATTTCAAGAATTTTAATTTACTAGGACTGTGTTTTAGGGAGGCTGCATTGCTCTCTGGTGATCTCTTTTCATTTACATGGAAGATGGTGTTTTTTTTATAAGGTGTCTATAGCTGGGTGCTGTGAAGCCCCTGAGACTCTGCAACCTAGTTTTTTGTCCATCCCTCCTCTATTCTTGAAAGAAAAATACAGATGTTAATTATCAAACCAGGATCTGGATGTTTCTCTGACTGGCAGAAGATGATGCTTTGGAAAAAAACATTTGTTTTCTGCACTGAACATATATATCAAGTAATCAAATAAACATTTTATTCAGTGTTTAAATGCATTTTTGTGCACGCATCTTATAGAAAACTTACATTAGTTTTTCATATTTCATATTTTCATATTAAGACTATTTAACAAAATTTATCTGTAGTCAGTTCTAAATCTTTGCTCCTCTGGAAACTGGAGTTTGGCTGGATGCTTTTGGCACTAAAACACAGCCTTATCACTACTGTTGCAAATCTGAGTCTTCAGAGGTTGCCAGTGATGTTAATGAAATTGGCAGCTGCTTGACAGCCGAGGTAAAGAGAGTTTTACAGGAGTGGAGTCTTTCGAATCAGGATTGCCATCTCTACTGGCACTTTAGAAAGGAAGACTTTTACTGTTCTTGCCTGTGATACAGGATCTCCTTGAGTATACGGAAATGTCTCCTCCCAGTTTTCTGACCTCCCAGGAGGAAAGAAATGCCTTAAATTTGCCTTACACTTCTCTGAAATGTGCTTTCATTATGCTGGTATATACAACAATACCTTTTACTATTTAATTCTCCAGCATGTATCCTCTAGTGTTCATATATCAAGTGAAAAGGAAAACTGTGAGCCCGAGGACTTGTGGAGACTTTATTTTTATTTTTGTTTTCTTTAATGTGGTAGTAGTCTGAGGTTTTATAGACACTGAGGCTGGGGAAAAAAGAAACAGCAAAGCAACAACAAACAAACCAAAGACCTACCAAAAAGCCCAAACCAAAAAGCTTTGTTCATCCATCCAGTGCTTGGTTCCATGCTTCTGTTATCTGACCTACTCTAATCTGGGGTCTTTGCAGTAACGCTTTCTCTGTCTACACAAGGAGCATGAGGGGTTTCGTCAATCCACAAATAATTGCTTAAATGATTTAAGTATTTAAAAAATATTGAATTATTAAAATGGTTGGGGATTATGTAACCTGCTCCTCCCACCACTACTTTGCTCTAAGGTAGAAGGATTAATGTAGGCTTCCTACTCCCATGTACCTCCCAAGCAAATTCTTCATCTGGTAATGGCTCGTTCAGGCAGTGAAACTTACCTGAGTAACCAGCAGCCAGCTTGCCAGCCTGTCTTCATTCCTCTGCCTTCCCCCCTTTGTGCATGTTGTTGGTAGGTTTCCTCATCTCTACATGCAAAGAAAACTACTCCATCCTAAATGAAAACAGCATTGCCCTTGGGAGGGTCTAAATGGAGCCGCAGAGGGAGCTGGTGTGATGCACCTCGTATGTTATTAAATGCATACCTAGGTGGGGCCTTCCTGTGTTACGAATCTCCCGGTACTGCAGGCAACTGTCCTTTCATGAACTGACTGTGCTCCATCTGGGAATGAAGTTCATTTTTACCCCTTTCTGCTGAAACACTGCTCCAGAATCTTTCAGTCCCCCGCTTTCTTTTAATTACTGGTCTGAATTTATCCAAGCCTAATTTGCACCCAGACCCAATTTACATCTTTATCCTAACAATGTCTTTTGTCCTCAATAACTGCTCCTTGCCTGGTGCTATCATCAGTGATGTGTTCAGACAGGAATCACACCTTTTCTTTTAACCTCAACTTGTATGATGGACACTCCATTTCTCTCATTATCTTAGACTGATTCTATACTTCAGTACTCCTTCGAGGTGAAGCTAATGTTTCTTGGGCATGGATGGCTGAATCAGATATGCAAACATCAGCTTTATACTCATCAGCAGCTTAAAAATCCCATTAAAAAATGAAAACAAAAACAAAAACAAAACAAACACACAGAAAAACATCCAGATCAAACATAGCAACTATTTGGAATGGAACAGAGAACAAAACATCTTTATGCCACTATGCCATAGGCTAGCTATGTCTAAATCTGTAGCTTGACCATGCCTTGAATGCTTAGTGTAAGTAATCACACTCTTCTTAGCTTCAAAAGGGTGTATTGAAATGATTAAAATTCAGGGAAGGGGACCAGGGATGATCAGGGATATGGAGTGACTGAATACATGGGGCATGTTCAGCCTGGAAGAGAAGCTGCTTGGGAAGGTATGCTAGAAGTCTGTGAAATTTGGGAAAAGGTAGTTGTGTGTTGACTGTTCCCTGTTTCATCCAGCACAAGAATTAGGGTCCACCCACTAAAACAACAGGGGACTAGGTTCAAAATGAAAAATAGGGGCTGATTCTTCATGTGATAAGCAGTAAATGTGAGGAAGTCCTTGCCAAAGGGCACAGTGGATGCAAGGAATTTACAATGGCTCAAGGGTAGAATGAGAATCATGTGGAAGAAAAATCCATTGTGGGTTGCTTAATAGTCAAACCACAACTAGCGAAGGAAATCCCCTGAGCTGAAAATGTTTCAAGGCTGTGAGAGTATCAGAGGGAAGTCTTACAAGTGCTTGTCCTATTCTTATTCTTCCTGTTCTTTCTCTGGCCACTGTTGAAGATGGGGTAATGGGTTTGGAGGACCCTTGGTCTGAAGTAGCACAGCTATTTGTATGCTGTTACTGTTCCATGTTGCTCCACTGTTTTATGCCATGACAACTGTTACCTGTCTCTTCTGGAAATGCATTGACTGACATATCCTAAGATCACATTTGCTTTTTCTTACAGTTGCATCACTCAGTAACTTAAGTCATCCTATAATTAGCTAATACTCCCAGCTTCTTCTCTTCCTCAGTCATCTCCAGTTAATGAGCTCTCAGCTTATGGTAGCAGTTCTCACTATTACTCCGTGAGTATATGATCTTGTGTTGAGTAGCTTTGAATTTCACCTCATTTTTGTTTCCAGTCACCTTGCTCCTCCAGTTCAAGGAGGAGCCTTTGGAAGCTTCCCCTGAGGAAAGTGGGACTTTTCTCCTTTATGCTATGAGCTAATAGCAGCAGCACACTCACTTTGTTTATCAAGGTCACTTTCAAACACATTAAACAAGACAGGGCCAAGGCTGCTCCCTGAGTAATGCTCTTGGTAGCTTCTCTATGGTCTGATAGTTCCCCTTTCATCAAAAAACTCAGTGCTGTCTTTTCTTCACCTACTTCCTTCCCACTTCGAACTTCTGCTATTTGGGCCATGATTTTGCACAACCTGTCAACCTGTGCATGTGGAGCTCAAGGACAGGGCCTTCTGGGCTGGGTCTTCAAAGGCTGGTAGCACTACCTTAACTCTGCTTCATGAAAATCAGCAGCGGTCCCCCACAGCCTTGACTTCAGTGTTGGTGGTGATGGGCCAGCATCAATATCACAGAAAAGTGCCACTCAGGTCTTTTTTGAAAAAGCAGATCTGTTTTTGTAGCCAAATATTTGGTTTCTTCCATTCAAAAGCATGGAAAACTACATTAGATTCAAATTACTGTGTTTGCTTCTCTCCCATTTAGCAAAATTACATAGTGGCACTGATAACCTTTGTTTAAAACTTACTTCATTCGCTTCTGAACTACGTTTACCTATGCGACATTAATTGGTGGGCTGTGGTTAAAGCCAGAAGGCTTTGCTATCTGATTGCTATGATTACATGGAACAGGAGGCAAATTACAGGGATGCTGCTAGTTAATTCCTGCAAGTTAAGAGAGATTTTTGAGGGAAACACACCCCCCTTAAAAAAGGGTCAATAATAACTGACTGTTTTTGCAGATGAAGATGAGGACAGCACTTGTGAAGATGTCACCCCTGGGGAGTGAAGTTGACTTTGGAACGGCTGCAAAGTATTTAGCAGATGAAGGTGCAGGAGGCATTTTGGTGTTGGTGGTTCCATGGGCCTGACTTCAGTGAGAGGGGAGCACCATTGTGCTTTGATCCCCATTCCCTTTCTTTCAGCCTTTTGAGTACTTTTTTAAGTAGAAAGACACATTTGAATTTGTCTCATAGGTTGGTGTGTAGCTATTTCTGTGCACACAGAGTAGCGCTACTCGGGCACCAGCATTTCATGGGTCCGCATCAGAGGAATGGCAAGCATGGTAGCGCAGGCATTTTCCAGGATACTAATTTCTAGGTGCCTCTCCTGAGGGGTTGCTCCTAGCTAAATTACAACTCATCTGTAAGACTGTTTGTTAATCTGCAGAACAGGACCAAGGAGTAATTTCAATGTAAAGAAGGCAGTGTCACTCTTCGTCTCAGCAGGCTGTTCCATGTTTCTTGAAAAGTAGGACTTTGAAACAAGAGTTTGGCAGACCTGGGGCCTACAACAAGGCACCCACTCCCCAAATCCCTATTTACAGGAAGCGGACAAACAAAAATTGACTTTTGATGGAGTTGCCAAGAGAAGTTACACAGGGCAGGACCAGCGATGCAGTCAGATAGCAACTAGAACTCTTTAAAATTTCATCATGTGTCAGCTGCTTTTTGGCAGGAGTGTGTAACATACTTGTAGCTTCAAACAGTGAGCTCCGTGGAAGCATGGCGAAGGAGGTGAATGTTCCAGAAATGTCTTTTGCATGCAGGGGCATAGTTGCAGTGGCTGCCCTCCCAGCCAGCCTCACTGCTTTGCCAGTGCCACTCACACTGTGGACTCAGCAGTACGGCTCCAGGGAAAACTAAATTACTTGCAACTTATCAAAAGGTTGCTCAGCTACTTAATCATTGTAATGGCTCACTTGCAATTTCCTCAACCTGTGGTATGTATGTTTGCATATTACGGAGACTCAAACAATGATATTCGCATTGTTTATAATTGGATGTCCCATTGGCAAAAATGGACAGGACACCGTGGGCTTTAGGATATGCACTTTTAAGGAGCAGTGCAGGGTCTACAGTTTAAACCTTCTGCCTGCAGAGAAAGGGAATTTTTCTACTGTCTATACTCAGTAATTAATTGCCCCGTGGCCTTTCATTGATTGAATACAAACCCATCCATTTGAGAGTGCTCGCATTTAATTTGCAGGAGTGTGATAGGAGCTGTTTAGTTACATTACCTGTCATTGCTGATGTGCACAGCAAGGATTGTGGTTTTACTGTCCCTAGTTTAAAAGCAATTGTTTGGAGCATTTAGTGCTAGAGGCAGTGATTTCTAAACAGCTTTAGAAACAGCATTTCTTCCTCTCATGGCATCTGGTCAAGGGTGATTTACAATTATGCTTTCAGTGAGTGAATGAGCAGGAATTAATGTTTTCCTTCTCTACTCATAGTAATGCCATTTCCTCACTGCTAAAGGAAGTTCCAGCATGGTGCTGATGTCTCTTTGAAGTGTTATGATCCCTCATCTAATACTTGGTACTTATCTCATATTTTTGTGTTTGTAGATCTCCAAAGAGGGTAAATATTTTCACCTCTGTGACTGAATCTGACAGACACCTATTCAAGTCAAGTGACTTGTGCTGGAAAGAAAACATACTCTTCCCAATGTTTATGCACTTGCCACCACCTCTAGCTTATTGCGAATCCCAGCTCAGCTCCTTTGAAGTGAGCTGAAGTGGATGGAGCTCAGCACTTTACCTTCTGTAGTCCCTTATGCTTAGCTATCATGAAACAACATCTAATGGAAACAATCTTTCCTGATGCCAATAGGCAAAACTATATCTTGTATGTAAGACAACAAGCAATGGCCAGTGCATCTCTCCTCTCCTCTCCTCTCCTCTCCTCTCCTCTCCTCTCCTCTCCTCTCCTCTCCTCTCCTCTCCTCTCCTCTCCTCTCCTCTCCTCTCCTCTCCTCTCCTCTCCTCTCCTCTCCTCTCCTCTCCTCTCCTCTCCTCTCCTCTCCTCTCCTCTCCTCCTCTCCTCTCCTCTCCTCTCCTCTCCTCTCCTCTCCTCTCCTCTCCTCTCCTCTCCTCTCCTCTCCTCTCCTCTCCTCTCCTCTCCTCTCTCTCCTCTCCTCTCCTCTCCTCTCCTCTCCTCTCCTCTCCTCTCCTCTCCTCTCCTCTCCTCTCCTCTCCTCTCCTCTCCTCTCCTCTCCTCTCCTCTCCTCTCCTCTCCTCTCCTCTCCTGTAACACATTTATGGAAAAATAGTCCCTAATTCCAACAGGACCTGTGTAGGCACTTCCTCGCCTGGGAGGGAGGGTAGTAGCCTTGTACTTAATAGCTGCCAATGGATTATATTTCTTTTTCCCCAAGCTCTCCAAGTTTTCACAAGTTTTGTGAACTTGTTTCATTGCTTTTTAAACTCATGTAAATGTTTGGCATCCACAACAACCAGTTGTGAGGAACACAGCTGAACTCTGTGTGTGTTTGTGAAGTATTTCCTTTTGTTTGTTTTGAATCTGCCATCTGCTAGTTTCATGAAATACCCCCTAGCCCTCTGCATATGAGGGGGAAATGAAGAAGAAAAGTTCCATGTTTTGTCTATACCGTTCAGGATTTGATTTATGTGTCATTATATATGATGTCATATTCCCCCCTCAGTCCCTGTTTTCCCAGGTTGATGTGTCCTTGTCTCCCTGGTCATTACTTATACAGAAGCTGCTTCATTTCTTTGCCTTTATATCAGTCCTTTACTCCACCATTTCCAATCCTACTGTATAGTTTTTGAGATGGAAGGGCCCAAATATGCCATGGTATTCAAGATGTATCTATGTCGTGAATATGTGTAGCAAGGGTCACGCTCACTCAGTAGGCTGAGAGGTCCCCATAGCCTGAGTAGGTAGGTGGTGGTTGGGGAACAAGACCTGGAGGGTGCACAGCCAGGAACACCTTCTCACCCTGAGCAATTGCATTTGATACCATCAGCAGTCTGCAAATCACTGCGGGTGCTGCTCCTTTACTTCTGTTTAATTCATTGGCAAAGGTAGATGAAAACCATGCTTGGAAGTAGATAAAATGATTGAATCCTCTCCGCTGATCACGGTGCAATGAAACTAGGTTCCTTGCTGTCCTTGGGTAAGACATAATGCCAATTGATGTGTCCCTCTATAGAACAACTTCCTCATTCTTTCAGCTATCGAGAAGATCATGCTGGGTTTGCTTTTCTTTTGAAAAAGACAGGATAAGAGGAGGAAAACCTCTCATGCCCATGCACAAAGCTGCCAACTCAACTTGATAGCTTAGGCTTTGCATGGTAAAACAGACTTTGCTGTGTTCTGAAGCCCTGGACTTGGAGATGGGGACCTGACCCACTGTTCTGAAATGCATCTCGATCTCATTAAAGTATCATTTTCACAAATACTTGTAGTTATAACATAAATTAGGCACACCGCCTTTTCTGCAAAGCATAGTATTAACTGAGGAAAAAAAAGAAGTGATTGAAGGTAAAGAATGAGCTCTGTGGTGAATCATCTGAAACTATTTAGGGCTCTTGTGTTTTTTTTCCAATTTGGTCTATGTTAGATAATTGCCAATGCTAAAATCATTAATGCCAACAGCAGCAATCTTGCCTATGCAGCAAGAGGCTGGTGTGTAGAGAACGTACCCCACACATTTCTTAGCTATGCAAAGGAAATATTTTATGGAAAGCTTAATTTAAACAAGATTTTATTTGATCCAGTATTTCGGATCACTTAGCAGAGCCCATTTGGCAGAAAATCTGCAGAGTTTTAGGTACCAAAAAATGTATTTTCTGTATGTCAGGAGAAAATAGCTCCTAACAAGACACCATTAAAACTGATTCTGCTGGTGTGTTCCCTAGAAGAGAAAGTCTTGGAGTATAGAGCAAGCTCTTGGCTAATTCAGATGAATGCCAGGCCTGACTCTAGGTCAGGTGAACCACAGCCCTTTTCTGTCTTTGCTTCTTAATCTGTAAAATGGGACAAATAAATTTCTGTGCAGGAAAGAGTTGGTGCTGTTGCTCATATCAGCAGGAAATGACTTTTTTCTTGACAGTTAAATCCACCCAGCTGAGGCTGTACTTAAGTGATTCTCACGGAGCTATGGTGAGCAGCTGGCTAACGTGGAAAGTCTCACTGAAACCCAAGGTCTTTTCTTTCTGCTTGTCTGGGTCATGCGAAGCTCTCCGGGTGGCCTGGCACCCTGGTCACTGCAGCAGGACATCTGCAGTGTGGCACCAAGGAGACAATTCATGACATACAAGCAAAGGGAGGAAAGGGTTTGTGCTTGCTTTGGCTTGTCCATTCCTCTGCCATTGCAAGGGGTGGTGTTTTGTGTTTGTGTGTGGTGGGGCTTTGGGCAGTTATGGTTTGCCTGCCCAAAATAATACCATACTTCTTTTTCCTACTATCACGTGTTCTCTAAATATACATATTTCCATATAAACACAATGTGGCTAAAGAGCTTCTCTCGTTAACACAAACCTTGAAAGTCAAAGCGGTAACTAGGAATAAGTCACGGGGAGTCTACGTTATTTTTCAGCCCGTATGACACCTGCAGACCATGCCCTTCCTGGGTAAGAGGCAGGAAGTCTTCATAACCAAGCACACCAGCTACATGCTCACCCGTTCTGCACACTATTGGTGTGACTTTCCCAAAAACACGTTGTGCAGTTGTTTTGTGCCGACATGGCAGAGAGGGCATAAGCATGAGAAGTCTGGCTGTAGACTGCAAACAGCAGCAGTGAGATGGGTTTGGCTGCAGCGTTGAGGTTTGCACTGGTGAGGTTAGCAGTCTTGCAGCCTCACCTCTGTGTTACGAAAGGTTTTGTACAGTAACTTGTCATATGAGTTTGCAGCTAAGCTGATATTCACACAGATAGCATACCACACATCGAAGCAGATCCTTCACCAGACGCGCTTCTTTTGTAACTGCCTCATCTCTGCTACTTTTCCCAAGCATGAGATTGTCCTACCAAAGCAGTTTTGTTTCAGCATCATGCTTTTCTCTGGGCAGACCTTTTAGTTTGGCAGGATTGAACAGCTGAAGCCTTAATGGGACCATTTTCTAAGTTTCTCTTATTGCTGAATCTTACTTTGCTTCTGACAGCAGCAAAGGTGCTTGTGTGTTTTCCTTGATAGCGGTGGCTTATTTGTATGCTCAGGAGATACAGACCCTCAATAACTCATGCAAATTTGTCTTTTAAAGTGGTCAAAGTGACGGTTCTCACAACGCCCTATGCAGAAATTTCTGTTTCTACCAGATGATGAGGTAGCAAAAACTGCAACCTCAGGCTGCTGTCATGTCCCCCTCGCCTGAAACCTCAGGGTAGCCTCTGACAATTTGATGGGCTGGAGCACAGAGCTGGGAACTGGGATCTGGACTAAATTTCCTCTCATTATTTCACAGGGCCATGCAGCAGGGATAATTTCTCAGGAGGGTGAACCCAGTGCTGTCAGAGCTGCACGAAGCACTCTGGCACCTTTTTGGCTAGTGACATCTCTCCCAGGAGGCTCTCGCATCAGGTGCAGATGCTCTGGACCACTCTGTTGTGAAGAGGTTGCTCCCACAGCCCCTCCCAGCCATGCGGTTTGTGGTTTATCAGGTCTGCTGGCAGCAAGGGGAGGAAATGCACTTGCTGCTCAGCCTGCCTCCCCCGAGGTTGCAGACCTGGTCCTCAGATATGAAAAAGCGTGCGTGCCTCAGACAGCACGTTAAGGGTTGGGTCCCCCAAAACTTGCCAAGGGAACCCCCCAGCTCCTTGGAGGCTGCTCCTGCTCACGCAAGGGCTGCACCTCAGCTCCCTTTAGCTCTCTATTAGCTGCATAACTGTTTTCCAGAGACATGCCAATGGGAGATCTTGGTGGCAAGAAGGGAGTTGTTTTTCCAGTAGCTGCCCTAAGTGAGATGAAGCTGTTGCTTTTGTCATACAGGGAGGGCTGGAAAGTGTGGTACAGCCTGTCCTAGCAGCTGGCACATCTTGCTTTTGAACTCCCTGGGTGCAATATCAGGAGAGGCAAAGGCACAATCCTAACATCAGGACAGCCTCAGCCCAGTGCCCAGGTTCTGGAGAACCTGTATATAGGATGCATTTATCCTCTCCCTTGCCAGCTGCCTGAAATCACCAGGATAGGTTGCAGCAGCTGGGGGGCTTGCTCCAGGCTGGGGAGCAGCAGTAGCTGAAGGACCTTGCCCATCACAGTGACATAGACTTAAGTACTGCCGGGACACAGGGCTGCTTGCAGGTAGGGCTTTTCATCAACTGGTCTTCCTTTTATGTGTCCCTAGCAGAGTAAGCCCTGCTGTTCGGGGTATATTTCAGTAGATGAAGTATGGTGCAGGTATAGTTTCTATGAAGATCAAGGGAGGGAAGGAGGAGTAGTGGACAGGACTGGAGGCCTGTTACCTTGTCTGTCCTAGTCATACTGAGGAAATCTGGTCCTTTTGTAACAAGTGGCACCTTTAATCTGCCATGGCAGACGAATCTGGTCATTAAGTTTATCAACTTCACATGGAAACAGTATGAGCAGCGTGGGGTAGGGGCCAAGATGGCTCTTTCAGCTGGCCACCTGCACCATCCCAGCTCTGTTCTGGCCAAGCTGCAGCTCACAGTAGTGACAGTTCCACCTGGAAGAAAGCACGAAGCAAACACTGAAGCAGGGGGAGCGCTGGCAGTCAGGACATGTGTGCCTCATGGCTGTGAAGAGAGAAAGTGTCACAAATGAGAGGCAATAAAGGATGTTTTCCTAGAAAACTGCTGATGTGAGGGGCTGGACCGAGATCTCTGTGAGGTGGGAAAGCACACCTGCAATCCATTGGATGGAAAAAGGGAGGAGGTAGGTCGTTGACTAACACAGTATTATTTTGTACTGAGTAGATTGCTTCTATGGGGATACTATTTGCCACGATCACTAAGCTTTACCATACTCTTGCTGTAGGAATGAATGGGTATGTTTATGCTAAGATGCTTAGCATATTCTAGCAGCTCTTTATAAAGATCATTATCTATAATTAGGTAAGTGTGCATAACTGTTATTGCTCTTGTGCTAAAAATTGCTGCAAATGGAGCTGAGGAGGGAGAGGATTATAATTTAGACATCAGATAATTGGACTTAATTTGCTTAAGAGAACTACTGGTTGTGGCCACTTGAAACAGTAGGTCTTAAGCTCAGGAATAAAATGCTTTTCTAAAAGTATTTAGTGTTGCTGTTCGTATCTGTGTCAATATTTCCATTAGAGATAAGTGGTTTTGTGACTGAAACTTAGCATGTGAAAATGTCAGTCTGCTGAACATAATAGTCCTGATTTTGCCTTTTCTCATAGAAGTCTGAAATTAGAAGCAGGATGCTGTTTCCTAAACTTCAGCCAGCTCTGTTGATCTGTTGTGAAGTTCACTTGCCCCTTTCACACAGATTAGATTCCCAGGCAGGGCTTAGAGTTGCAGTTGCTGCTCCTGTGATCACAAGTATGGTAAGAGTGGATTCAGATGGGGCTATTAAAGGCACTGTGAAGTTAGTGCATGTTCCCTAAAGGCTGAACTTCACCTCTCTGTACTAGCCTCGCCCTAGGTCTAGATTTCACCGATGTTTTGTGAAAGATTGTGCTGCCTTTTCTTGCTTTCAGAAAGGAATTGCTAAGCAAATGCAACTACCCACAGTACCAAGTGCTGCACTGCACCAGTACCAGCTGCCCTTACACCTTCTGAATCCGAGCTGGGACCAACACTGCTCCTACACGGGCTGACTGCAGCAAGCGCAGCGTTAGGGTTACAGGGTGTGGGATGCAGAGTACTCAGGGCTGTGTGGACTGTGGGCTTCAGTGTAGCCCAGACTTGCTGTAGATGTCTGCACAAAGCTGAGTTTTCCTCTTACTCTCTGTCCTCCAGGTCTGTAGCTTGTTCAGATACCTTTTTTCAGGATCCTGATATACTTCTCATTTCCAGAAAGAACGTTTAGCTGGTTCTTTCCTGCTTTCTGTCTTGTTTTAGCAATTCTGGAGTTGGAAATCAACAATCTTAGTTAACAAGTGAAATTAGTTAAAAAAAAATAATACAAAGACATGCTGCTCATACAAAGCTGACAGTGTATAATATTCAGGGCTTACTGTTACCCCCTGGATGTGAGCCAGTGCTGACTAAAGAGTTGATAATTTTCTTTAGTTCCTAACTAAAGAGGAACTGCTGGAACCTAACCTCTGGAGTGTGTGGGCAATATAGGCTGATGGGCTTCATGGACAAGCCAGTGGTGGACACTCAATGATCCCCAGGGATGCTGGCCTGCTGCAGGCTGTATCCTCCACAAGCCTTGCGGCAAAGGCACGCTCCTAACTTCAGAATGAGTGAGAAATCCTGTAAATATGAACCCAAAGTTTTCACAGAAGATTATTGCAAGGAAGTGACCCATATGGACCAAAGCTCTGTCACTAGGTAAGAAGCCATGGCATGAAAGCCCTAGAGATTGCTGAACAGTACTTGACATGGTGCCTTTCCTGCCATTACTGCCATCGTGCACGAGGCCTTAAATCTAAAGGTCCTCCAACAAACTTCTGTTGGTGTCTTCAAAATCATGGCTGCTGACCCCCCAAAATCAAGCCCTAAGCATGCACATAGGAAGGGCATCTTCAGGTCTCTGCTGACGGGTGCTAAGCTGCCTCCTGTCATGATGCAGATACGCTTTGGTCAAAACTTAAGTGTGTGCTCAGAGTGCCTTGGTGAAAGCTACGCATCCATCAGGCAAGAAGAACAGAAGCCTGGTAGTTAAAAACATCACCCCTCGGCTTCAAATCCTTCTATTTGAAATAAGTAAATAAGAAGCTGAACCTTTCAGTATGGAGAATTATGGCACAAGGCTTTCTTAATCTTACTTGTTGAACACTGTACAAATGGCTTCATAAGGATCTGAAGGAGGATCAGATGAGGAGGATCTGATCTGAACCTGTTTCTTGTGTCTCAGATGAGAGCCCTATTGAGCCAACCACCAACAGACAAGAAATAAAGGAAGAACAAGTGAAATGGCTCCAGTTTGAAGCTCACCCTGGAGTGTCTGAAAGCTTAAATGGAGATATGTTTAGTCTCTTCCAGCTCAGGTAGAAGAATCTCCTACAGATTACCAGGTAAGTAACCAAGGAGATTTCTGTGCAAAGATAGATTTTTAAAATACCATCTTCTAATAAAATTATATAAAAGTCATCTGAGAATATGCAATCATATTCCGCGTATATGCTTGCTAGCTCTCCTCCCCCATTAAGTTTTAAATTAATCGTCTAATTTCAGCCAAATTCAGTAAATAGAAAAGTCTCAAAGGTACCAAATTACTTAATTTTTTTTTTTCTGTAGTGCCTTTGCATTGTACAGCTAGGAGACAACTCGTGGCTCCTAGAGCCATTCTTTTGCTCCATGAGAAGAGGTTGATAGGCTCAGCTGGAAGTCAAGAGAGAGCAGCTGGACAGACAGTACATGTGTGAATGTTCACTGGACACACTGCTGACCAACTTAGCCTCTCAGTTGATGTCTGTACTGTTACTACTGTGCTTGCATTTTGTCTTGTTGGATTTGAAAACAAAGGTATCAGATGTGAAGTAGTATACGTGCAATATGGGTGGCAAGGAGACCAAGATGCAGGAGTAAGCAGGGGAGCTAAGCTTTTAGATAATGGAGACAACCCATATGTACTTTAAACACGACCTCTTTCCTCTGTGTCTTTGCTAGCTTAAGTGAATCCCTTGGCTGTTTTCCCAGAACCTTTTCTTTAGACCATCCATGCTCCTTGGGAGTTGCGTGTACCTGGGGATAAGGATTCCACCAGAGAGTGGGGTTCTCTGGGGTCAGACGTCAATAAACATTGTGTACCTTTGAGGGCATAGGCTCAAGCGAATGATGGTATGAAGGATATGAACATAAACATTTAATTTAGAAAAGAAGCTGCATATTTTTTTTTCCCCAGCAGTGATTTCATAATGAGTCTTAACGCCCTGATTAGGTGTGGCTGTAGCAGAGAATCACCAGCCAGCCTGAGCTATTGCAGCTCAGCAGAGAAATGACTGAAGACATAAGGTCTACTCCAGAACCAGTGTGTGTTACCACCACCTGGGGAGCAGGGAGATACAACTGAGTATCCATCTGCAATAGTCATTGTTGGCTTATTGGCTTGATTATTCTCCTTGGATATGTATTCACTCGGCAGATCACAGCAACCCCAAAGAGGTTAATTACGTGTATTTTTAAATTCCCTAAGTGCATATTTGCATAACTAGCATTTTTAAATATTCATAAATACATATTTGCTTGATAGATTGTAGCGGCATCATTTGCAGCTTCAAAAGAGACATTCACTTAATCAAACCAGAAATGGTAATCATTTCTTGAGGCTCAGACATATGATCAGCATATTGTGGCACAATAAGTAGATTGAGCATCAGCTGGGGCATGGTAATTGAGTGCATGCTCCTGGCCTATGGCACACGGGAGGAAATCTGACCCAGCTTAACCACCTACCACTGTGGTTTAGCTGGACCCTCTTTGCATTTACTACAGACAGAAAGCAGACTCATAAATTACTGCCATGGATCAGCTCATTTGGGTTAAGTGGATTGTACATCCTTGCTCGTACTTGCTAGCTCTGCTTCCCCAGCGAAAAAGCCTTGCAAGGCCACCGCTGTGGACATTCCTGCAGCGGGTGTGTGCCCACATGGCCCTGGCACTCTCAGCCTCAACGGGTACATCCATCGTGTTAAATAGAAAAGTCAGGAAACAAGCATGAACCCTCAAGTCATAATTGACTTTACTGCTTAACACATTCCCTGTCTTTCTTTCAAACTCCTTCAGCTATCTGAATCCAAGGCACAGCCCCAGCAGAGTCCTGGGGACAGCTCATACTGCCCACCCGACGTGCACCAGGTGTGAGTGCCTTCACCCTACACGACTGTCCAGCGCTATCTCTGAGGGCTTTGTGTCCTCACACACTCCCAGATACCTTCATGCCACACCAGGAGTACACAACATGGATTCTCAGTGCCGTAACACCATGCCACTGGGGTGGAGCAAAGTCCTCACTGCTTCAGAGTGGAAAAAAGCATAAGAAATCATGATAATACTGTTACAGGGGACCACAGTGATGGAGATCCAGGGTCTTGTGCTCTATAGTATAGACACTGTTGGCCACAGAGGTCCTGGTTTCCAAAGACGGTCAGTGCAGGCTGGTCTGTGCCATTTGGGCTCCCTCCACTGCAGGAGTACAGCCAGAGCTGCTGTAGCCCAGAGCAGCTGAGGGTGCTTGTATCTCAAACTGACTGATTTGCAGTTCCCTGGTCCCCACTCAGCCTGGCTATGTGCTTATTTAATTCTGATTGCAGGGAAGTAGTCCTGATTGTCTTCAACTTGAGAGAAAGGGGAGTGTAATTTTTATTCATGTGAGCAGATCATGACCAGGTGTTACAACCAGAAGGGCTTCCCCCCTGCCCCCCCCCCCCCCCCCCCCATTTTCCTTTGCACTGCTCTACGAAGAGTCTTTGCAGTATCAAAGCAGGAAACCTCAAAGCAGGGTGACAAGGAAGTTAACTCCTTCCGAGCCTGCCTGCGAGGTGGTGAGTCAGACGTGAAGGGTGGTCCCTTGGCAAGCAACCGAAAAAGAAAAAAGAAAGGCGACAGCTGTCCCCACCAGCTGAGTTTTGAGCTCAAGTTCAGGAAGAGAGGAGCACGAATTCATAATGCACAAGCAATGCCAAAGCTCAAGCTCACATCTAACAGCCTGAGCCCTCGTGGCTAGTAGGTGCAGGAAATGGGGCCCCAAGAAAGGATTAAGAAGCGCTGCTTACTACATGGGTCTGGTGGCTGTGGGGAGCAGGGGGAAGGCAGGACAGCGGTTTTGGAGGAGGGAAAGAATAACCCAGAAAGAGGGAAGGAGGATGATTCACACGCTACAGCAACCCTGAGCTCACGGAGAGGGGTTTGTGTGTCTGGGCTCTTGGTCCTGAACCCATAGTTGCTTTCTGCTGTCGGTAATGGCTGAGTTCCTGCACATCTGCTGTCCTGCCCTGGGTGTAGGCAATGCAGCACCCCGAGGAGCTGCCAGGTTGCAGGGTGTTTGTCTGGGAAGAGGAAGGCCACCACGATGGGGGAACCAGTGACCTGAGCTGGTGCGTGATCCCTTCTCAGCAGACCACATCCCTGTAACCCCGTTCTGCTGAGTCAGTGCGGGACATGTGCGCTTTGAGTTTTTCCGCTGGGTGATATTGCATAAACTATGACATCTACACCAAATAAGATCCTCCCTGCCTTGGCAAGTGGGAAGCGAGGCTTTGAAAGCAAAGCCTGCTTGGCAGGTTGCCCCCAAGTCAGCCTGATGTCCCAGTGCTTGTATTTTGAAACACTTTTCAGCTTCACATCTTAGCAAAACTGATCTCCTGACTTTTATCATCCAGGGCAAACTCATTTTTGGGTCCAAGTTTATTTGAGTCTCAGTAGCTAAGAGTTTAATTTCTCAAAAGGAAATTCTTGTGGTTTGGTTCATTGAAAATAAAAGACAAAATGCAATTAAAAGTATATCATTTTATTTAAAAATGGATATTCCTTTGTGGCTGGATATCAGCCCCTGCTCATTAGAATATCCCCTGTAGCCATTTAGTTTAGAAGCACACAAATTCCAGTTAATCTTAACAACAGTTTGATCACTGAGAAATAAATAAACTTTTTATAGTAGCTGAAGGCTAATCTTAGCAGGTATCTGCATTTGAATACATTTTTGTCAGGAACCTGCTGGCCTTTAAACCTCATAGCAGGGTGGTGGAAGATCCTGAGGCATCAAAGTTTCTGTCATTTGTATTTCACTGCCAACAGTTCCTTTTGAGAAGGATAAAGCCACCTCCATTTTTAATTGGAGCTGTAAAGAAAACCTACCCCTGCAGTTTTGGATGAGTCAAGACTGTGATGGCAATGAATGATTAATATTAATACCTGCTTCAGTGGTACTGGAATAAGCACCCTACATGAAAGAGGAAAAGCAGCCACACATGGAACAAGCCCATCCGACCAGACCTCAGCAAAGAGCAGAGGGAGAAGAGAGTAACAAAGTGGGTTGCTTTCTAAATTAATTTTTGTTGTTTTTGTTGTTTTTTTCCTCTCTCTGTACAGGTTTGGTATCTCTGGATATGTAAACAGGAGTAATCTGGTGGTGGATAAAAAGGCTGCGAGTTACCAGACCCGTTAATTAACCTTTGGGTTCCCACCTGACTAGCTTCCCTTTGGATGTACGTATATACCTGTTATAATTTTGATGTGGCTGAAACCTTGGGGGACCAAAGAGCCCCTGCCATGTCAGACTTGAAGCTGGGCTGGTCTTAACCAAGGATTTAGGGAAATAACTTAATGTCAATTGTTCAGCATAAACTTTTTGGAAATTGTGATTTTTTTTTTCTTTTGTCCACTCTAAATCCTCCTAACTTTCTGCCTTAACAGATTTACTTTTATCATTAGCAAGTAATCAGGGTGCAAGATGAAAGTGCACATAATTATTCTTTCTAAAATAAGTTCTTAACTAGCCTTTATTAGGATAAGGAACCTGCTCTGGATAACTTCATGGTGGAAAGGAAAAAAAATAGACAACTTCAGTCATTTCTTTTTCTTCTTTTCCTGCCTATTAGTGCCAGGGCAATTTTTGCCATTCAATACATGGAAGACAGACCAGTTAGCAGTTCTAAGCTTATAATCTTTAGTTATATTTTCCATCAATAAAATTTAATATCCCTGTCTAACTATAATTTCTAGGTCTGTTTACCATCAAGAAATAAGCTCTCATGACAGTGCACAGGTTGGTAACACAAAGCTTCTCTTAATCACTCGTCATGACCAAACCAAGATTAAATAATACTTCTTTCTATTTTTTTTTCTTTTTTATTGTCTCAGTGGTTTAGGCAAAAGAGCATCCCTTGAGTGGTGAGGACCCTCTGCTTTCCCTGCACTTGCATCTCATTGCTTTTCCTTTTTGTGCTAAGAGGAGGTGACTGGGATAGGACCAAGGACAGAGATGACAGGTAAGGTGCTCCCAGACCTACAGCAATGGGTCTGCCCTGTTGCTCAACAGGGAAAGCCACTCAGCTCAGTGGGGAGCTTGCTCCCCACCTGGGCAGCAGCTGCTCTAAGGGCAGGCTGCTTAGCAGAGCCCTCTCACCCAGAAAGTGGCTTTCCCAGCACCTGGGGCTGTGCTTCCCCTGCAGGCTGCACGGCCCCGGGATATGCAGGCAGCCACTCTCTTGGCAGCCCTCTGCTGCAGCCTGAAATATCAGCCTCAGGCTGGGGACAAGGAAAAAGAGGTAGTGTGACATGCAACTGAAAAACCACAGGCTGAACCGTACTGATCCTGTGATTGCTTGTCCTCGGGAGCCCAGAAAGGTTGAATTTAAAAGATGTGGAGATGTTGCCACAGCCTCTCCAGGCCACAGCCTCAGTGCTGCAAAATGAAGAGAATCTTGGTTGCAGCCAACCATAAGCCCTCTTTAATGATCATGTCTGCAGTATGTGAACACTGCTAAAATGCTGACTAGGTTCCTGCTGCCAGAAAATGAGAGGTTCAATTGAGAACATGGGACACATTTTCTGGGGACAGTCTTGACTTTAGTTTTTTAGATCCTTGGTGAAGAAATCAGAGGAAAAGTCACATGGAGACACATATATGTGCTCAAACACACACACAGCCAGAAAGCAGACTCTTACTGGGTATTAGTTCAGTCATGCTGCAGGACCTGTGTTATAGACATATTCTGATCACAGCTACAGAGATTAACCGATCACCCTACCTGCCAGGATGAGGACTAGATGGCCCAAACCAGACAGAGCTACTCTGAATGCCCCATGTCTTTGTGGTTACATCTGTTTTGTAGAAGTAATTGTCTGAAATACTCTCAGAAGGAACTTCCCCAGTGGTTCTTTTATTGCCTTTTTTTTTTTTTTAGGTGAGTCTTAAGGAGACAGGATTTCTATATTGTCCAAGTCCTGGAGAATCTCAAAGGGGTGAAAAGTCCTTTCTGCACTCTGCACTCAAACTCTAAACTTTCTTAGAAGTTATTTCTTAAAATAGCTTATGGGTCTCCCCACTTCTTCCTAGGTTCCTGTGTCCCTCAATTACCAACACAGTGCAAAAAGTACCTAGCAAAAACATCCTATTTGCACCACACTGTGCAGTAAGCCCCGATTGCATCCTATCTAATTTTGGACACTAAAGGAAGTTACTAATTGAGGAGCCTGAACACTCCAAACTTCCCCTGCTAACAGCAGTGGAAGAGGGACACCTCTGTGAGCAATGCAGGTCCTGGGTGGGGCAGGAAATCTCTTTCTCTGTTGACTACTGAGGTCACCAGAGGTGAAGGGATACTTCAGTTACGTGCCTGAGTTGGAGGGGTTGAATTCAGGCATAGGTGCCCTGGAAGTCCATTGTGGGACCACCAAAAAACACTGCAGTATTTATCTTCTCTCACATCTAGTTTGTTTCATGTGCCGTCTGGTTCTTCCTTGGACTTGTAAGGTTTTCCTGCATGCGTAGCTTCCCTGTACATGTTTGAGCCTTCACACAGGCACAGGGCTTGCTGGTTTTCCTGCCGCCTAATGGAATTAAAAAAGTAGGTGGCTCAGTGTGCTGTCTCAGCTATCATTTAGATGAGGACCAAATGAGTGCTAGGATCTGAACAGAATAAAATTTTAATGGATGGCTTGTGACTGAAGCTTGGAGTTTCTGTTTTGTTTTGTTTTGCTTATTTTTTTTTCTTTCTTTTTTAACCCTCGTTATCTGGTTTCCATGGAAAGATTTTTCAGTAGAGTAAGAGAACAGCTTCAATACTTTTTCTTACAAAATTTAATGAAGAAATAAGATGCATCTCAGTCTCTTTCTTTTCTCAGGAATTTCAGGCACGGAAAATTGAATTAGCTAAAATGGATGAAGAGATCAGTTTTTTGCAACTTCCATTCCCCTCATGAAATGTGCACACCAAATAAGAGCTGCTGGTCAGAACATTGTTGGAAATGGCTTTCCTCTTGCACCATTAAACAACTGCTTTATTTTTCTTGCATTTGAACAGCCATGCACAAAATATGCATGCGTTCTCTCGACTGCCTGTCACTGAAGTTATGTGATTATGTTGCAGGGAGTGCCAGTTTAAATTAAAAACTCAGCAGGCCTTCTTGGAAACTTCTTCTCGCTCATTGGCAGTAAAAACTTGGAATATATATTTGGCCTAATCCAGTCTAATCTGATCTGTTTCACAACGCCATCTGGATCTCATTGGGGGCTGGATGCTTTCAGTATTTGATCCGGGCACTTCTCTTCTCTTTTCTTATTTTTTTTTCCTTAATGGCTATTCTTTAAGAATTAAGTATTTTGGAGATGTGCTGGAACCGGTTCATTCCTATTCATTGTGTGGAAGATATCCAGCAGCAGCCACTGAGATATTTATTGCCTGTAAAGAGCCAATGGTTGATTGAATCTGAATCAGTTTCTATCAGTTGCTGCCTTGGGAGTGGCTCAAAAACATTTCTGTATCTTTCAAGGATGGTGTATTCCTGACCAAATGTTAAGCGTAAGTAAGCACCTGGTGGATTTGGGTGATAGCACAGCATTATCTCAAAGCATTTTTCAGCAGCTATGATATATCTTCCAGTAGATGATCCTACATAGTGGGAAGAAGAGCTTTCTAATGATAAGGATAGTTATGCCCTGGCACAGGTTGCCTAGGGAGGTGATGAAATCTCCATAACTGGAGATTTTTAAGAACAGGTTAGACAAGCAGCTGCCAAGAACCCTTGACATATAGTCAATTCTGCCTTTGGGCAGCCGTAGATGACCTCCCGAAAGCCCTTTGATTTTTTTGATCACTGAGCTTAGATCTGAACTATGAACCAATCCATAAGAAATCACAACCAGGGAATTGGAACAAATATTTTTTTTTCTTTTTGTGTGTGTGTTTTTGTGAGACTTAAAATTAAAAAATGGAATAAAAAGCATACTTTATGTATGAAATTCCGTTAAAAAAAAAAAAAGACAAGAAAAGAAACAAAAATCTGAATCACCAGAGAAAGAGGCATTTACAAATATATATACTTAGGAAGTTAAGCACAAATGTGGGAAACCCTCCTTTCCTATTCCTTTTTGTGTTTTCCTTTACCTTTCTCCCTTTTTCTTTTTCCTTTCCTTTCCATTCCCCTACCCCTACTCCTACTCCTTTCCCTTTCTTTTCTCTCTGTCTTTCCACTCCCTTTTCTCTCCTTCTCTCCCTTTCTTTCTCTCCCTTTCTTTCCCTTTCTCTTTTCCCCTCTCCCTCTTCTGTAAAGGGCAAACGAGGGCTGTAGGGCTCCCCTGTGAGGTGAGGCCAGGGCTGCCCCATGCAGGACACAGCCACATCTAGCTGGCTCCAACAGCCCTGCCTCAGGGCCCAGCAGCCAAGACGGTGCTGCTTCTGGGAAAACATGGTTAAGATAGGGCCAAACTGCCAGATGAGCAGGGTGAGGAAAAGCAGTGACAAACAAAAGTTTGAACACCAGTGAGAGGGAAGGAGGCATGGGATGAGGTGGGCCAGGCGCTGGAGCCTAGTCCCCTGCAGCCCGTGACGGACCCTTGCTGGAGGAGAGGAAAAGTGTGTGGAGGATGGAGTGGCAGAGAGGAGCTCTTATGGACTGACTGCAGCCCCCATCCCTTTGTGCTGTCCTGGGGGTTGCTGGTGGAATTGTTGGGGATGAAGATGTCAAGTTCAACCTGGGAAAAAGGACAGTGGAGTGAAAGGTGTTGGTTTAATTTTAGTAGTTTTTCACCATCCAAGTCTATATTAACTGTCATTAAATTAAATTTTTTCTCCAAGTTGAGTCTTTTTGCTTGTGATGGTAATTAATAAGTGATCTCCTTGTCTTTATCTCAACTCATGAGCTTTTTCATCCTATTTTCTCCCTCAGTCCTGTGGAAGAAGGGGGCTAAGAGAGTGGTTGGGTCTGACAACCAGTTATGGTCAACCCACCACACTCCTATGGGACACCCAAGCAGAGGGCCATGGAGAGCTCTGGGTGTTGTTCCTGTGCATGGCCACCCACACAGGAGTGCCCTCCTTTTAGCCAGTGCTTGGTGGAAGGAGGTTCTGAGTGACACAAGCAGTGACCCAGTGCTGTGGAGATCTGGACAGACTCCTGCTGGTGGGGCAGGGCTTGCATGGGGGCTCAGGAGCAACCATGTGGCTGTGCCAAGGTAGAGAAGGCAGACGTAGGTGCATGTCTTCATCCATTTCCCTTCCACAGAGCAGGTTGCACCTCCAGGATGGACAGAGGCAATTTGGAGGTGCAGACCTCTTCCAGCTTGGGCAAGCAGAAAGCACTCCCTGGCTTAGGGATTTTTCTCTTTTGCTGCATTCCACTATCCACGCATATATTTTTTGCAACCTCTAAATAAAGAGTTTCAATACTTCAATCTCTTGTTAAAAATGGTTAACGTGATTGCCTGACGATAATTATTAGCAGTGACCAGAATGTTTCTTTCTTTCCTGCTCATTCTTGCTCATCTCTCCTTAGTCCTGACTGACCTTAGCAGTTCTTCTCCATGAAAAGCACAAATCCACATGTTACCATGATGCAAGAACCAGGTCCTACACTTTCAGGATAGCTTTTCCATTCCCAAGTGAGGGTTCATTAGTGTCATTAAGGCTTCTCACTTGCATATATCCTCCCAGAATGATCCAGCAGTAGGGTTGAGACATATGTGTTGTAAATGATGCAAAGGGAAGACAAATTTAAGAATAGCCATGTGCTAAACATGACAGTTTAAGAGTTGGGTGTATAATACATGGCTTCATAATTCAGGAGATTTTGTTCATTTTTTTATTTTAGGTAACCTCTGTTGCTTGCTTTGTGTGAAGGCCACAGCAGTAGGACACTGAAGAAAGATTTAGGTGGCAGGGTGGCTGCACTCCAGCAAACCAGAATAGGGCTGAAATTCAATGTTTATGGCTGGGGATATAATAAGGCAAAACTTCACAAGGAGGGAAAGGCAAAATCTTACTGCTTTCAAGCTTCTTCATGCATTCACCCAGGGGTTTTGCAAAGATAATGAAAGGTGCTCGACAATATCTGTGTATTTCTGTTCAGTTACTAAATAAGTTTTGGCATGTAAAAAAGTATATCTTGTTCTCCCTCCTCTGACTAGATGGCATATTTATGTTTGGTACAGTGCCTGCTCACTTGCAGGCACAACCTGAGCTAATATATTTCTGAAGAGTCTGACGGAAGTCCAAATGAACTGTGTTTGCTTCAGAAAGCAAATTTTAGCCCCATGAGAGTTCTCATGCCTCTTTCATCCCTACTGTTTATTTATTTATTTTACATACAGAAAATATTTGAACAAACTACCCAGATTCTAGTGCAGATAGGAATATGATCTCTTTTTCTACTCATTAGCATGGGCACAAAACTCTCTGTTAGCATTTCTAAGATGGTAGTATCTCTCCATACAGATTCTTCATTCTTTTTTATAGCCCTACTTTCCTTTTTTTTTTCCCACAAATTTCATAAAATTTTAAATTTTAAATACCCATTTTGAGGGGCCAGATTCATGACCAAAAATGTGTAAACGTTTGTGACTTGAAAGTGGAATAGGAAGTCAGAAGGAAAAAAGAAGTAATCATTTTTGTTACTGGTTGGATCTAGGCCCAGAGACTTAGCCAGGGTGTGTGTGAGCACAGCTTCTATTTCACTTAGCAGGTGCATCTTTTTATCTTGCATAAAGTGCTGGTCCTATCACTTTGGTTTTCACTCAGATGGTGTAACGGCCCATCTGTAAACCAGAACGGCAATTCTCAGTCAAGTTTTACTGTTTCCTCTCTTCCACATAGATTTCCATTCAATAACAATTCAATTGGATAATAATTTCCATTTCAATAATTTGTCATCCTTCCTATAATCCTCTCTCCAGTCTCCATCTTCCCCTATACATGACATTTCCCTGGGTGTAGCAGTCAGAATCTACTCACACCACTTTCTCTCCATGCAGCAATCCTTGAATTTCTGTTCTGGCAAATCCCTATACGAGCCTGACCCCAGATCCCACAGGAAGATTGGAGATGTGACTGGTCAATGGGCTGGCTGCAGCACCCATGCCATGTCTTTGGGCCCGCTTGCCTCCAGCTCCCTGTGGCTCAGCTAATCCTTCAGGGGGCTGTCAGGGAGAGAGAAAGAGGGCTGGGGAAATTAAGCCTGTATAGTCTGCTCCAGGGGCTTCTTTCCCCTCCTTCTCCATTAAGGGGTCCACTGAGCTAGATAATTCTTCACTGGGGTGGTTGTTTTGCTTTAACATCTAAGATCCTTGGCTTTCTTTAGAAAAGGTATTTAGGTTGGCAAAATGCATAATCTCCTTTTATTTGTTACTTATGTTTAAGATGGAGGCACTTAAATGATTTCTTCCAGTGTGTCAGTGACCCTCTTTTTATTATATTGGAAAAGCATTTTTGTAGACTGACAATGTCATCTGTATTGCACTGATTTATAAGATTCTTTCCTCAGCTCCTACTCTGTGTTTAACCAGACCTCCCATTGACTCACTGAAATCAATGTGATCCAACGCTTTTTTTTTTTTTCTTCTTATCCTTTTATATACTTTTATACCTCTGAGGACTGGTTGTACAATGGAACCTCTCTGATTAGGCTGGGTCTAACTAGCTACACAAATCTCAGAAACTTGTAGCAGCAGGTCCGATGGGAATTCAGCTAATTAGTGGCTTAAAATATGTCAGAGTTTAGCATGAAGTGTATAAACCATCTAAATAAATGGAAATGAAGTGTAATGTGGGAGAAGTATTGTTCCAACACTGAAAACATATTTTAGGTGCATACCTCTTATTTGAGCAGTGTAAATGTGTAAGGGGTAATGTCACATGTATTCAGTGGCTCATGAGCAGGGTGCTCTGGTCCTGGCATCACATTTAGATCAGTGGACCCTAATTGTAGACTGCATTTTGTCTCATAAATCTTTATAATCTTTATAATAACATTTGTGCACTAGCTTTCCTAACTCATTCATGTTGTACACATACATTTCTTAATACTGTAAGATTCAGACTAGAAACATTTTGGAGATTAAAGAGATCTTTTTACACGATGGAAAATTGAAATTCAGAATTATCAAAGGGATGCATATGTTTCCGCTCAGTTTTATATCCTGCACAATTTGTTGTAATTGATGTGATAATAGGGGTAAGAGGTGATAGATTTGTTTTACAATCTGTTGCTCTTGTAATCAGCTGATCAAGGACTGCAATTTGCAAAGACCATTGAAATGAAATCAAATGCTTTTATAGATTATACATAACTATTGCTTTTAATTAGCAAGCAGAACTGGTCCATGTTTAAGGCATAGATCAATTGGATTACTTTATCTCTTCTTCCATATTAAGTCCCATGCCTTATGAATCAGTCATGTCTTAAATCCACTCCTACAGTTTGAAATAAATCTGCCAGTATCTATTAGCTTTCTTGCTGCCTTTCATATCTTTGGAACATATAGCTTTCCTGGGATGTGTAAAGCTTTGGCACAAAGAAAATGTACAGAACCCTGGCAAGGGGATATTTTGGGGCACAAATAAAGATATATGGGAGTGAGGACTGTAGCAAAAGGTCAAGAATCAAATAAGAACATTAAGAAGTTGAGGGATAGTGAAACTGAAGATTTTGACAAGGAAAGAAAGCTGACTACAAGGAAAGAAAATTAAACAAGAAACCATTGTGCAAGGGCTGTGTCTGAATGAATGGCTAGAGACAGGAAAGATGGTTTTGTAGGTTGAGTCTGTGCCCTGCCATACAGTTCGTACAGCCGGTTAGTCCCTCAGTTTTCTATCTGTAAAACATGAATGATAAAAACCTTTCTAACTCATCAGGATCTTTTGCAGGCTGTTTGTGCTATTTAAGAAACAGAGTGGGGAAGAAGGGTCACCAGTGTGACAGGAAGAAAGGAAGAAACAACCAAAACTAAAGAGAGAAAAAGGAGAGAATGAAGCTTCTGAAAGACTGAATTAAGCCAGGCCAGGGGAAATCTGGCTGGAAATCACCAACCTTATTATGGATTTTTCCTCCCAAGATATTCCACATGCTCTATGTGGCTGCCTTGCAATGACAGCTTCCTTGGGGGGGAGAGAGAGGGAGGGTGGGAAAGTCAGGGCACTCGGCAACTCAGCTTTTGCTTCACAATGCACCAAAGTCTTGTTGAAAGCAGGGAAACTTGAGAAAGTCTCAAGGCTGTTGCTCTCCCTCAAAGATCTTATGGATTTAACTATTTGGAGCACTAAATCCTTGTTTCTTTTCAGCAACAGCAACCATTGCAAGTTATGGTTGTTGTTCCCCTCTTTCAACCCTCCTGGCTCCCCTTTCAGCTGACACTGAAGATTAGCTTCAAGCTCTAAGATTGTAATGTCTTTGAGGAAAAGCCTTAATGAGGATCTATCCTTTTAAACTTTGATCTAATTACTCTTCAAGCAATGTTTCTATTTTGGATGCTGCAAACAGATCAAGTTTGCATGTTTGAAGGTGGCACCATTCAGTGGACAAGAAGTAAACCCCACCCTGTAGGTTAAATAAATTTTCATACATAAATAAAAACATGAATAGCACCTATGTAAAGTAGCTGGCATTATTTCAGAGAATGTTTGAGAGCTGAGCCTGGGGAGCTACTGGAATACAGAAAGATTTTTTTTTCCCCTTGCTCTATGTTTACCAGTCAAACGGTAGCAGAGGATATATGAGGCCACAGTGGTGTAATCCATTCAGTATATCAGCAGGGAAAAAGGGCAAAGAGGACTGGAAAATACAGACCCGGCCATAAAGAGTGCTCCAGAGTTGCACAGAGGCATTTCCTTGAGCATTATTAAAACCTCATAGGTTCCAGCCCAGTGATTGCAAAGAAAAGCAAGCTGAGTCCTATAAGCCAACACTTTCACTTGATCTGTTGTTGCAGTTTCAGTGTTTTGCATGCTTTTGTCATGCATTTTTATCACCTCAGTCAGCCACTGCTGTGATTTGAATCTATGTGCTGAGCTCCAGCCGGTGTTTGAAGACTGGTTCCCCTCTGCTGTCACGTGCATTGGGTAGCTTTGCCCAGAATGGTGCAGATCTGGGCATGTACCTGCAGAATGACTGCTGGCAGAGAAGAGCTATCTGAGAGCCTGCTGACCTGGACATGGTTGATTTACAATCTTTGCTTGAATCCCCCCATGCTTTCTTTAAGAGATGGAAGAACGTTGCCTGCTTTCCTGGCTGTCCTTGCATGGATCCCCGTGCTGCTGTTTGGCTTGGCTGGCAGCCTCCTGAGTGTCAAATGCTACCACTGGCAAGTCAGGTGTGAAGCGAATGTGCCATGTTCTGCTTAATGGGGTGTTACTGTAACTTCAAACCTTTGTGGTGACCACTTCTAGGTTAACACCCTTCAGTAGCTAACCAAACACAAACATTAAGCAGGAGGAATGTTAAAATGCGATTACGAGCCATGGTTTTGTCCAATTAGCAGACTGTGCTTCAGGCTTGAGTCAAGTGGCTTGTCTATATAACGATGTATTAGTCATCTTCTTTTTTTATTTTTTTTGACCATAAAAACAACAGATGTGATGCTCTGCGGTCAGCATAGATGAGAATGATTCATGGCTAGGCATATTTAAACCTCCACCAGAAAACTATCCATCTGAGACCCTCTTCACCTCTTCCCCCTCCTTCCAGACAACCAGAGCCAAAAGCACCTGTCACATGATACATCTCAAAAATTATCAGTGATTCTCTCCATATGTCTTAGTTTTGAGGTGGCCAGGAGACATCAGCTGCTCCTGCCTACTCTCTTGGGACTGCATGGACTTCAGCAACACTAAGATAGCAATAGAGAAGAGGCTCCTATGTAGTGGTGATGTGGTTGGCCATAGGAGCTCTTATGGCTGAGCAAGGATCAACTCACACATGGTAACTTGGTCTTGTGTAAGGTGGCAGGCTGGGTTTCCATATCTGCTCTGGAGCCATCTCTGGAGCACTTTGGGGAGGAATTCAGCTAATGCTGGAGTCAGTGCTTTCAGCTGGGGATGTTGGAGTGGGATGGGCTCAGAAAGTAAGGAAAAGGGTCTGTGAACATGGAATATGGAAGAGGTCAGCAGTCAGGGCTTCTTCTGTAAAGTAATTACAAGGGAAGCAGGAATCATGGAAGGGGAGCTGTGTGTGGAGCAGTATAAGTTTGGGGAATGAGAGAATCAGAAAACCTCTTCTGTATGGCTTGGGGATCCTTGCATGGGGAGCTGAGGTTTGGGATGGAATAAGAAGAAAGCAGGAGAGAGGAGAAAGCTGTTATCTCATGACCGTTTTGGTGACAATGTTGAGGCTGCTTGGTTATCCTTAATCCATAGCCAATCTATGTGGAATGGCCTGGAGCCCCATGAAGAGTGATCTGCCCAGGCTGGATGTGTCTGTGCAAAACCAGCCACAGTACAATGAGCTTGGTCTTGCTTATGAAGTGGGAATGGAAAGCTGGGGCTGGATGTACTGTTGCCCTTTTAGTACTGCTGCCAGGTCTGTACTCCTCCTGCTGCTTCAGTAGTCCCTGGCTCTCTGGTGGCCTCTGAGACAGGCACACCAAGGAATGGCGTGCTAAGAGCTCTGCTGAATGGTAGCTCACATCTGAAGGTGCCATTTCCAGAGGAAAGTAAACCAGGACTCCCACTGATCAGAGCCTGACAGAGGACAGGGAATAAGCAAGAAACACATCAGCATTTAAAATGCTTGGAAAACATAGCACAATGAAGTTCAATGTAGGTAAAAATAAACCAGCCCTCTAAAGGTGATGTAAGGTCTCCTCCCACGAAAAGGAGAAACTGGTGGAGCAGTAAGCTTGAAAAACTAGGATGGGGGACAGGTAATGGAGATGAGGCAGCCTCGATGAGCCTTGTCTGACAACAGATCAGATGTGAGATTAGGTGCTGTAATCTGGAGCACAAACAAGACAGGCCAACGAACTTTTTCAGCTGAAGAGTCAGAAGCAATAAATCACAAAGAACGAAAGCCATGATTTTGTACTCTTGGCTTCCGTCATAGCATAGACTGAACCTGTCCTGTGCTATAAAGTACAAATGTGCATGTGCACAAAGCACATTACAAGAACTCTGGGGCTGCAAAATTCAGCTGTTCCAAATTAAACAGGGAATAAAGACTCCTTTTGGATTTTTAACTTAATAGCAATTTACTGTTGTCTCCTGTGCCTATCTCCTGGCACAGTCTTTAAATTCCTGATGGTGGGCTCAGAAGCATTGCTTACTTCAGTGTACGGGATCAACACATCCTTCTGCTTTGTCCTGTGCCAAATCTGGCTGCCTGTTTGAGTCCTTTTCTCCATGCCCAGCCAGCTTCCTTCCCTCATCTTCAGCTCTCCTATCCCAAATTCCAGCTTCCTTATTCAGCAGGTCCTGTGATGACTTCCCACCACAAATTCCCCAGGTGGTTTTGACTGGAACCACTCACTTCCACCTGCCCCTGCAGCATCTTCATGTTGCCACCAGTTTTCCTTTGTCACTGAGTTCTTCCCTTTTATCATTCTCCCTCTTCATTTGTGCTCCTGGTCATTTATCCAGATTAGCTCCATGGGTTTGTCTCTCACTGGGGCTGCTTGTCTAATGTCTGTGTCCTGCCCCAGTGTGAATCTGCCCAGTTAGTCCCAGTTCTCATATTCAACACAGCTCCTTGTCAGGGCATCCATTGCCATTTCCTCAGATATGAATCTCGCAGTCAGTCATGGGAAGGGAGACATTATCCCTGTTTCTTTCTCCAGTATCAGGCTTTTTTTCTCATTGTTTTGCTTCCTGTTCTTCCTCTTATTTTTCTGCACGCTTTCAGTTTCTCTCTCTCTCTCTTGCTCATGCCAGTCATCAAGACATGAGGACATTTGATAAAGTCTTGCAAAGGAAAGGGCAAGGCTTTTCAAAGTGGAGAAAGCAGTAGGTGAAATTAAAAACCCATCCTCCCCTTTTCTTGAGAAGAGCAGATTTCTCACTATGCATCATTTCTAACGCTGGTCAGGTTCCCTGGATTCCTTGTGGTCTGTACCCACTTAGGTGAGCTCTAAGAGAAGACCCTGGAATTTGGTATTGTGGAATTTGTGAAGTCTACAGAATGACTGCTGGCATGAGGTTAGCCCACAAACCTGCCACCACTGTGTTGGAGGCAGTGTCTATATGATTAGTGAAGCATTTAGTAGGGTCTCTATAATGACTGGAAATGCGTGGTTCTTGCCGAGATAGGCAAGAACCTATCTCCATAGGCTGAGATGATCTTCCATCTCTCCATTCTCATCTTTTTCTAGATGAGCCCACCCTAGGTCAGCTGGTAGATTAATATGTTTTACCAACATGTGGTGAGTCCCTGAAAAACAGCCAGGTGGTTATCCAATGCTGAGAGCTATCATTGACCAAAATAACTCAAGAACTGAAACTGGACAGAAAATTTGGTGCTTGAGCTAGTTAATCCTAGAATTATATTAATTTGCTAAGTTCCAGGGCTGGACTAACATGACGTTACTCCTGTCAGTAGCTGTGCTAATGTCACTAACACACTGTGCTGTGGGGTTGTATTTGTTTGGTCAGGAAGCTTGTGGGGATCTCTGAACTGTGCAATGAGAATGGGAGTTCCTGCAGTTATCAAGTCTCTGTTAACTAAACTGTAGAGAAATCCACACAGATGATACCAGTGATAGATCCTAAGCTGGACACTGTTCAATGACATGGGGTTCATACAAGATGGAGAAATGTGAGGTCCATTCTCTTGTAAGTGCTTGTGGAAAGAAAGCCAGAAAGAGAAAAAAATATTCCAAACCCAAGAAAAAGCTGTCTTGTAAAAGTAATTTTTATGTAGGTCCCGAGACTGTTTATAGGTTGAGTTGACAATTAAAATTACTTTTTACTGGAGCAACTTTCTTCCCCTTGTTCCTTTTCAGGCACACAAACAGCAACTCTGCTATAGCTTTTATTTATTTATTTTATTTTATTTTATTTTATTTTATTTTATTTTATTTTATTTTATTTTATTTTATTTTATTTTATTTTATTTTATTTTATTTTATTTTATTTTATTTTATTTTATTTATTTTCTGTTTCGTGTGAATTGACTAGTTGTAAATGAAACTATTTTGGGTTCTGATACCTGGCAGAGGAAGTTAGTTAAACACCTAAGGGCACTTTACTGATCCTATATGAAATGCACTTCTGTCTTTTGGCCCCCATAGCTCTATTTCATACACGCTGGCACTGCATCTCTTCTGGGCGGCTGAGACCCAGTCTCAGGTGAGCCCCAGCTCTAGAGGTCTTCTCTGTTTTTGCATGTGTTCTTTCCAGTTTTTGCCAAAGTAATTTGGGACATAAAACACTCCTTACTTTAAAATTTGTATTTCATTTGCTGTTCTTGTTTTTAATACTTCCAAAAGCAATTTCATTAAATCTTGGTGGCAGGGTGAAGAACCACAGTTTTGTCTTTGTTGATTGCAAAAGCTGAAAACCGGTCTCAGAGGCACATTTATTTTTAGTTTTACAGGACATAGTTTAATCGATCAGAAATGGATGTGATCACATGAAAACTGTTTACCTTCCGAATCTATGCCAATAACATAGCGAGATGGCACTCAGGACCTTGAATAAGCTCTCTGAATTGCTCTGAAAAGACTTTGTAAGTGCCTGTCAGTCCTTATTGATTCTAGATACAAACTTAACTACAATCCCACTTTATCTGAATGTGGCCCTTCAGGCAGTATCCTGTCTGCCTTTTAGCGAGCATCACACAGGCTTAGCTGACATGCCAGTTACAAATGGTATGTTTGAGAGAACTGAGAGCTGAAACAACCTGCTTGCTATCCAGGGCTGCAGAGTTGGCTTTTTATCCAGCCAACAGAGACGGAGGGGCTGTGTTTTCCAGCCGGTGCTTATAAAGTGCCTGACGTGGACACTGTGTCTATTTATCTCCTAAGGCTCTGTGAGGAGCCAACCCAAACCAAATGGCTCCTGCTCCCTTGAGCTTTGACTCCAAAGCTGGAGTGTTTGGTGCTATTTTAGGTAGGCTGAATATAGTCCTAAGCAAGTGTTTGTTATAATAGCAGGCAGTAAATGTTTGGAATTAATAATGGTACTAAGTATGAGCTGTAGTTTTTATAAGCTTTCGGAAGTCCACAATTAACCTAGTACTCTTGGAGTTTAAAAACATAAATAAAAATATACCAAGATGACCACTCCTTTCAATCTGGCCTTTGGAGAGAGTAGGCAAAGAATGAAGACAAGGGCTGGGTGCTTGAGTTGGTGTAGCCTGAGAGATAAACAACAGGGCAGATGTATCAGATATTACCTGCCTGACAACCAGAATGTTTGCCAGGTATCAAGAATGATGAATATACAACAACCAGTTAGGTTGATTGTTTTTATTTATCAGCAAGAAAGCTTACTGTGCTGTTCCATGTCAATAGGCTACTGATGTAACATAAAGTGAGTTTTGTATTCATACGCGGGTGGTGACATCCCCCATGCTCCTCCAAAGAAGCAACAAACAGCAACAGGAGGCAGCAGGAGGCTGAAGTGAGCATGGGGCCTGCAAGCAACAGGAAAGCCTGAGCAGGTCTCCACATCATGCAGCTCATTTCTGCAGGGGCAGCTACTTATCTTCCTGAGCGTCAAATTAAAAAGCAGTCTGTGTTACCAGCTTGACAGAGACAGTGTTAACTGCCTAAAGGCACTCTTTTGTTTAATACCCTCCTTGGTGAGTCCCAGAGATAGCAGCCCTGCTGCAGCAGGCCCTGGCTGGGAAGCATTCCTTGAAGGACCCAACTCAGTGGCATGGAGATAGTGCTGTCCCCGCAGTAGCCAGCATAAGACATGTCTGTGGACAGGTAGGTTAGCAGTCCTTGGTGGATGGCCCCTTTCCATGCTGCGAAATGCGGCCATACTGCGAAATGCACAGGTAGCCATGAACCAAAAGCACGCCAGGAACCATCCTCATGGGGTAGTCACTGAGTTTCTGTGCCTGGGAAAGTTCCCTGTTATATCAGTGTAACCTGTGCGTCACCATTTGCATGGCTGCAAGGACAGAGGAAGCTCTTGTATGAAACCTCTGCATGAACTAGATTTTGACCTTCCCTAAAATTGGAGTTATTCAGGTCTGAGGTTTTGCTTTGGGCCCCTCTCAGTGTTGACTTTTTCTTGCATTTGGACTGTCTAGGTCAATACTGGATCTTTAAAACCTTAAGAGCACCTATTTTTAGTTACCAAAGGAGACAGTTTTGTTTTATTTTTAGGAAAAAAAAGGTGGTATGAGGAGAGGTTTAAAGCTGTCCATCCAGATACAGTGGATAGTGCCAAAGTGTCCTTTGGCAATAAAAGTGTCCTTTGGCACTATTACAAATAGATTAATGCTTGATGTGCTGATGTTTGTCAGCCTTTCTGATGACCCACTAGCAAATGAACAGTTCCTTCACAAGTGACCATCGATTTGTTCAGCAAATAGAGATGAAAGCTGATGGGACTGTTGCCTGTATTTCAGCTCAAAATGCAAGAGGTTTCAGGAGTCTCCATTTTGAAAAGTCAGTTATAGCTTCATTGCACTTATTATTACTTTACTCTTATAATTATTGCTACTAATAATCTGTAGGAATTTAATGTAATGGCAGTATAATCAGTGCCACTTTTAGCTTTATTGAAACATACTAATATTTTAAGTATCCTAATATATTTTCAGAACATCTGGAGGTCCCAGCTAGGTTGGGACACCACAGCATGTGATATTATTTAAACAAATAGCAAATTCTGATTTCTGCTACAAAAATCTTGTGATCTTTGCTTAGGCTTTGTTATGAAAAGCCTATAAGCTTGTCCCTAACTCTGACTATGATGTTTTTCAACTGGGGCAACATATTTGTTCTAAAAAAGAAAAAATCTTACTGCATTTGAAGCAAGATAAGTGCCAACTGGAGGACAAAACTGACAGGTATTCCTTTGTAAAACACTTCTGGCAAGGATGGGAAAGTGTTTCACACAGCTTTTAGGAGAGGTAGTGTCAATGGAGTGCCGGCAGATGTCTGAGAGCCCTGCTGCCCCAGCATCTCCCATGCTTGCAGCAGGAGCTGTGGCAGGGCACAAGGACCATGAGCTCTCACCAGTCTCTACTGTCATGCAAGGAAGCAGCAGCAGCAGGAGGAGGACACTGCTATAATGCCTCCACCTCCCTCAACTCCCTGGCAGTGGGAGAGGAGCCTGCTTCTGCTCTCTGCAGTCATCTTCAGCTCCATCTGTTTCCAAAAGCTGCAGGTGGGGATTAGGCATTCCCCCTCCCTATCCACTCCCCCCTTTCCCTGGCCAATAATTTAACAATGGAGAAATGCAGTTTTGAGCTGACTCCGACATTCTGTAGATTTGACTGAAATTAGTGGAACAGATGTGATGGAAAACCTTCCTTTGGGAGATACACAAAAAGATGGGGGTGACAATGTGCCACTCTTCATCTGCCAGCAGTGGTTATTGCTCCCTCTGCTTTCCTATGGGACTGGGGTGCTCGTTCTTCCAGTTGAGCCCTTTGGGAAGGGATTGGAATTGGAATAATATTGTATTCTCCCTCTGACAAAGGAAATTCGAGGTGTGTCTGAGTGTTTTCATTGACAACCTGTCAGTCAGTACGAGTTCACTCCTTCAGTCCCATTGCGCCAGCATCTACGGTGTCCTGGCAGCCCAGGTCACTCTTACGGGTATCCTCCCTGAACTGCCTGCACTGCTGCTTGGCACATTTATCAATAAAATGACTCGATCTCTTTCATTTGAATTTCATGGAGTAGATTGATGCTGCTGTTCCTAAAAGTAGATTTTCCTCAGATAAATTGTGGAAAATGATAACAGCAAAATGTCAAATTTAGAAGAAAGTGGGTGGAAACCTGAATTTTGTCACTTCAGCTTACTGCTTCAGCTCGCAATAAATTGGAGTTTTCAGCTCCCCGCTCCCTCCCTCACCTCCTTCATGGCAGGAGAGTGTGACTGTGCCTAAATTTGATGCTGTGAAAGGGTCACGGTGAACTCCTCTTCCCGCGCCCAGGTGGAACACGGCGTACGGAAGCGCTGTTGCACAAACATGAGCTCCTAACACTCGCAAATGTTACACCCAGCTACGGTTACAGGGGAAGGGTTTCCATGATGCATTCCTGGTCCTCTGACATAGTTGCGGTGATTTATATGCATGCAGAGGTGAGGCAGGGGAGTTTGGGTGAGCAGCAGGTGGTTTGGGGAAAGCCGCTTCCGCTGGCTCTGACCCTGTAGCCTCAGCCTGGCTCCTTGTTCCTTGGGAGTTTTTTTTGCTCCAAGACAAAGGTTTTTGTGTGAGGTTCAGAGAGAATGCAAGAGGCGATTTGGGAGTATTATATAAGCAGAAGCGGAGATACGACAGGCCTTGTGGTTTGAGAGGGTGATGTGAGGAGAGGCTTGAAGCCCACTGAAAACCGGTAAATGTAGCCACACCAGGGGTGTGAATGCCCAGACAGAACCACTCGGCAAGCTTCCCTGCTGTGGTTTATGGTCCAGATAAGGGAGCCTGACTGGTGCCATTGAGTGGGGATTGCCAGCTCCCAGGGGAAATCTGATGGGTATCCTCTGTACAAGGCACTTGTTCTACATGCCACGAACCAAAAACTAACTGCCCTCCAACCATTTAGTGACTGGTCACACCATGGGGCCTGCTTCTCAGCCAGCTCCTTGTGAAGGTGGTCCAGGGTGTACTCTGCTGGCCCTCCTCATTCCCTCCTGAATGGCACATTTGCTTTTCTTGTCTGCCAGGAAGGCTAAGTGCCTCAGTTATAATACTTCTTTATGTCTGCCATACGACCATGACAGAGATATAAGAGTCATTGAAATGACCTAGACCTCATGGCCAGGCATGTGTGGTTATGAACTTGATATGGTGATGTGCTGTGACTGGCTTGGAGAAGTCTAGCCTGAGATGCTCCATCAGTCACCCACCCTGCCTAGCACTAGTGGATCCTCAGCTATGAGATACATCTGGTTTGGAAACTGGGCTTCATGACAAATGTACACCAGTCAGAGGGAATTCAGAATAGAGCCATGTTAGTGGTCAGTGGTTTAGAAAATCTGGGTTGTGGAGAAAAACTGAATGACTGGGGTGGTTTGATGACAATAAGAGGACTGGGGAGCAGAGGAGATTGTAACAGCCTTCAGATATCTGTAAGACTGATGCATAACAGAAGGAAGCAATCTGTTTTCCATGTCCACTGTGAGGAAGATAGGTTGGGTTTAAACAGCAACAAGGGATGTTGAGGTTAGATCAACACTGGGGATAGTGAAGTACGGGAGGGAGTCAGGTGGGGAAGCTGTGGATCCCCATCTTTTGGTGTTCTTAGGTATAGGTTGGACAGATAGAGGTATACAGTTAGGAGTGATCTTGCCTTGGAAAAGCTTCATGACTGGCCCTATGACACTGTTGGAGAAAAATGACTAATGTGACACTGAGTGTAAGGTTTCATAGGTGTGGGAAGTGAACAGAAACTGAATCAGGATGCTGCACCAGAACACAGGGAGCAGCTTCACAGGCTCACATACCACAAATGATTCTTAAAAGTGTATGAGGATATCCTCCTAGCTTTTCCATAGCTATCTTTCATGTCATACTTACATTTTTTTAACAAGTTTTAATAACATTACTGTGACTTCTGTGGAAAAGGCATGTTGTGTACCACTGTGTTTAGGTACTGAAGCCATATACAAAATATAGGCTGTGTGGGCTCAGCATTTCAGCTCACTCACATCTACTGAATCAGACCCAGCAATAAATCAGGTAAAGACCTGGTGTGGGCAATTTTTTTGACCTTGTTTATCTAAAGTTTGGTGTGGTTGGCTGTAAAGTCCATCTCCATGTGAGAGCAGAATTTGTCTGTTGGAAAGCAGGGGCAGCAAGTCATTGGAGCTTTGGAGCTAAATGAAATTTCTGGGTAAATGATGCTATGCTGTATTTTATTAGCTGTGATTAGCAGTGTGAATAGCCCCACTATTACAGAATTTGATGGAGATAGTCCTGTTAACTACACCAGAATTTCCTCACCTGCCTCAAGTGTTTTACTTTGTCTTGGAGGGACATGAAGAAGGAAAACAAACAAACAAACAGACTCATCCATTTCCAAGAGGATCAAGGGGAAAAGAAATAGTTTCATCCACATTAAAAAGCTCTGGTGGCCTTTTCTCTAAGAACATTTACCTCCCCTGCAATGGGACATGGATTCAAAATTTGGCAGAATGGTGGTCTCACATTAGAGTTGTACCTTTGTATCTATGTGGAAATCTGCCTGTGACTGCAAAACTCTTATCCCTTTATAAATAGGCAGCTCAGTGAGGCTTTGTGACTTAAATCCATAAAGGCTTTGCTCCTTTCCACGTGGTTTTGCTGAGGGGTGCAACTGAGTCAGGGAGCCTGACTCCTCTGCCACGTTCCTGTCCAAACACAGACATGGGAAGTCGCAATTATATTTCTTGTGTACTCTCAGTGTTTTGCCAACAGGGGAGCAGAAGCAAGCTTTGGGCGAGCTGGGTGAGGAAATTTGGACTATGTGGGTGGGATAGCTAGTGGGAAAGGACTGAAGAGGAAAGGGGAGATCTAGGAGGAATCACTACGTGCCTGAAAGGATGGTGGGTTGCAGGGTGACTGAGGTTGGAGGAAGGGTAGAGGAAAGAAGCATGGTAGCTAGAAGAGAAGGCAAATATGATCTGTGGGTCTCATTGCTTGAGGAGAATTCTTTTTCTCTCCCTTCTTTTGATCCATTAAAAAAATAAATTAAATATAAATAAATGCTTTCCCTGAATATGTGCACAGGAAATTAAGGAGCTAAAATAATTGTAGCTAAAGCAAACCAACAAACCACCACCACCACCACCAACAACAAAAACAAACATAAAGTGGGTGAGACTTTTACTATTTTCTTAAATGACAATAATATTAATAATCAAAACTCAGTTTTTATATTGCATCATACTTGGAGGAGATGTATCAGAACAAGGCAGGTATCATTATTGCTGGCCTGTGGATGAAACTGAAGTGGAGAGACACTTGCCAAGGGTCAGCGGGGTTGGAATTAATCTTGTATAACCATACGTCTTCACCTGAACTAGACACCTACACTCCCTTAGTAGGAATAGAGAGCAATTGGTACTTCTTGAGACTGACTCACTTGACCTATTTCAGACACCTACTTTAAGATGAGGTGAATCTCGTCTTAGAGATGGTTGTTTCCCTGCAGTACGTACCAAGGGCAGCCCTCGGGTGAGATGTCACCTGGAAATGTCTCTTCTGTAGAGGTTTACAGCTAGGTGAAACAAACCCCATCCCTCAGTCAGGATCAGTGCCAAAGCCATGGCAAAATGGTGCCCTAGGATTTTGGCGTGTGACAGCCAAAATCCTAGAATAACCACGTACTTCTTTCTGTAGCCACCTCTCAGTACACCAAGTCTGTCAAGCTGGCTTGCTCTTTTCCAGCTCCTGGTTTTTATGACTTGCACATTGATAGTGTAGGAAACCCTGGTGTTAGAAACACAGGATGGGATGCTTCCCTCAGCAGCACCTGGTTCTTTTGTTTTTCTCTGAGATCCCTTTCTTGTTGCGGAATCACCTCTGCTAAGGGATTGCCTACTCTGCTAAATTCAATTCAATATAAATGTTCAGAATAGGGTTCAAATACAGTCATGTTGGCCTTATACCCAATTCAGTAGAATGACTCCACTAAACCAAGACCACTCAGTAGAATAAAATCTAGCTATCTTGGTTCAAATGGCTTATAAGGAATTTTCCAATCTACCAGCTCCAGAAATACCACGATCTGGGAATGGTGCTTGCTTTCCCTCTCTTTCTTTGTATGCATAAGGGGGAAAAGGGAAGTAGAGACCTGTGTGCAGTCTTGTACTCCTTGTTATTCTTGCATTTGTTTGATATTTTCCATTAATTCCTGTGTTTTGTGTTTCAGTGCCTTTGTTTTCCTTTCCTCTCTTTTGAGGAGGCTGATGGTGAGTGGTATGTTATTATTAGGTTTGGCATTACTTGATTAATTTTTTTCTTCTCTGCGTCTCTGTGATTGGGATTAAGTTTTTTCCTGCCTCTACATTGTAATGTTATATTTGTTTTTACAGTCAGCACCTTGCTGTGCAGTTGCTTGAAGGAGGAGGAGAGCAGGCACGTTCCTCAGCTCATGTTTTGCAAGACATTTTTAGTCCTCTTCCATGTGTTAGTAACCTGGCCTGCTCCTGCCTCCTGCCTCCTGGCCTGTTCCCATTTTGACAGAAGTGAAAAAGCCTCCTCTCTGGGACCGTGTCACTGTTAGGGCTTTCAGGTTTGACGGGGTTGAGTCAAAGTAATGGTTGTTGAGAGACGTGTTCCTCTGAGAAATGCCACCACCAACACACCGCAGCAGTTTGTAAGTAATAGAAACAGCTTTGACGCTTGGGAAGCAAAAACCTGTGACATTTTGTCATTATTCACTCCAGTTGAGATGATTTATGAGCAATCAGACAGCTAGAAGCTGCATTTCAGGAGTTAAATGAATTTGCCCAGCTCTGTTCCCCCACTTGCAGCTTTGGTCTTGCAGAGCTAGAAGGGAGTGCTGCTGCCTGCATCTCCCTCACACCCCCAGAAGCAGGACCACCCCAGCTCCTCCCCAAACCAACTTTTTTGGCTCCACGCTCATTTCACACTGCAGAACAACACGTTCCCTCTGCCAGCCCAGCCCTTGGGTCTTTGTACAGCCAGCCTTCCACTGACGGCGGTACGAGTCTCTTTGCATAGCGAGTGGGTGCGAGAGCCTCCCACTCCCAAACCTCTCTGTGGATGGGTGCCAGCCTCCTCTGTAAATCATGGCTCTTCTCATCCCCGCCCCTGGAAAAGCAGCCTCCCTTCAGACCTCCTGAGCACTGCTGGGGGCTGAGCCTGCCCTGAGCATCCCAACAAGTCGCATCAGCACTGGTGCAGCCCCGCTGGTTGCTAGCTGCAGAGAGACTGCCAAGGTCGGCTACCCCTAGGCGCTCTGAGCAGTCTAGACCAACTCTGAATGGAGCCAGGACATTGCCACTGGAGCAAAACTTCCTGTATTTGCAAATCCATCTACCTACTTGGATGACCCTAATCACCATACATCTGTATAATTAAATCCTCTTTCTGACTTATCTTTTTCTCAGCCCAGCTCAAGCTCCTTGCCCTGCTTGACTTCTCTTCTTTGCCTATCAGCTATCATTTGGCTGAATGAAGTACCTGGGAATTCAGTTTTTAGGAGGTGAAGTGTATATTGTCCCCCGAAGGGAGGGAGCTCGGGGAGGCAGGATGGCAGCCAGCTCTTTCCTGGCAGCGATGGGAATGCCGACGTGGAGCTGCCAGTCGGTGGGTGGGCGTAGCACAGCTGCCTCCTTTGGTTGGGTCCAAACCCTTTGCAAATGCGGGTGAGGGAAGGAGGCTCTGGGTGACCAGTTCTCCCTCCGTGCCACTGCTGAACTCCATTTCTCCCCCAGCTCCTTTCTGGTGACAAGATGGTGTCTGCGCTTTGGTGCATCAGAGACATGTAAAGTCAAAACAAAATAACGATTTTCAGCAAAAAAAGTTCTTTGCATGGTGAGCGTGAGTGGCACAGATTTCTCTCCCATTTGTCCCAAGCCGTACGTGTCAGATGTGGTTTCCATATGGCATCTATATCTCTCAGTACACCCACACTGGATGTATGCATTGGTATACCAGTGGCTGTGCTGAGCCGCAGATAAATGTTTAGCATTCCTTAGTCAACTGGAAGCTCTGTGTGTATGTATAGGGTGTGTGTGGGGGTGAAGCCCAAGGAATATAAAAACAGGCATATGGCATTTTTTAACTCATCACACAGATAAAAAGGAGAAATAAATATAAGGCAACACACTAAAATAGCATCAACGTCTTTGAAGTAAACCCACTAGTAAGAGAAACCGAAGCGGAGGCTGCTGCATCATCCCACAGCTCGAAGCCCCGCGCCTTGTCCTTGCATTTTTTGGTGCCCCACGTATGCTGAGATTTCAGGCTGTGCTCCCCTGAATGGGGAACCTTGGACTCACAGCACTTTCTGCCTCATTGGCACAACTATGGTTTGGACACCCCAGAAGTGAATTTATCATTCTTCCAAAGCACGTGAACAGCTCTGGTTCATTTATCGAACTGAGGTTGTATTGAGTTAAACACAAGACCAGCGCTCTGTATCCTGCCCTAGGCAAGATGCCTGCTGCATACATCCCAGAGACCCAATTCAGTTGTTTAAGCCTAAGCAAGCAGTGTTGCCTGAGGCACCCTCGTGTTTTGGCATGTCCTTTGGCTGCCTTTCCAGTAGGGTATGGCTGTCCCTGTGCTGATGCTTCAGACATTGTAGGGAGCTGGAAATAACACTGCTCACCTGTGCTTAACAAGTGAGTCAAGCTCTCAGCCTTGACATAGTGGCTTGTGCTAATAGAGAGGCTGAAGTTCATCAGAAACTGAAGTTCATCAGAAAAAATGCTCCAGTGAAGTGATGGTCTATGAAGAGTTTCACCAGAAGGTCTTTTTCCAAAAGGTCCAGAAATGCAAACAAAAAGGCCACTGAAGAAGCAGGGTCAGTCCCTTCCCTGACAATTTGTTTAAGTGTGAATTTTTCTACACCACATATGAAATTCGAGATAGAGATGCTATCACTATTCACAGTATTGCTACCTTGTCTGCCTGGAGATATCCCCCTTCCCCCTGCTTGGAAATACCTTCAGCACGTGTCCTTGTAAGGTGGAAAGATCACCTCGCAGTGTGGTCTTGGATTGAGTGGTTTGAAATGTGGGGAAATTCCTTCCTCCTCCAGCATGGGAGGAACCAGGAGAGAGTGCTTATAGTTAGAAAGATGGAAGTAGCCTGAGCAAGGGTGGGGAAATTCCAGGGCAAGAGCAACCCCAAAAGGTTCACAGGATTCTGGGTTTGCCATGGTGGTGGCTCTCTCCGAGGATGCCCTGTGCCTTTCTTCCCTGGCCACCCTTCTCCTTCCAGACCCTGTACAGAACACATGGGGAAACCTGAAAATCAGCTCAATATTTCTGGGGAGTGAACCTTGGGCTGTGGGAGACTCCTGCACCTCTGGAAGGAGGACCTTCAGCCTGAGTCTTTCCCTTGAAGGGGAAAAAGATGGCCTCGTCTGGGCTCTTCCTCCTCCTGGTTGTGCAAAGACCTTTGTCTTATACTACTTTAGGCATTACTTGGGTCATTTTGGGGTTTACTGGCTCAGGGTTAGCAGGGGGAAGAACCCTTTGAACAATGGCCTTTTATCTTAGGAAATACTCAATTCATTTTATTCCTTTGGGACAAGTGAAGCTGTTGGTGTCTGTTAGTGGATATGACATAGCAAAGGGAATTTTTTTTATTTTTTTATTTTTTTTGCTTTTGCCCTGGAACTGTTTTTCTAGGCAGAGTTTGAGATTCGTATATGGAATGCCTATGTGAAGAAATAGGCAATCTGTGTAATGAAGCACTGGCCTGTGCTATGATAAATGCAAAATGATTAAGAGGTGAGAGGAAATAGACTTGGGAGAAAAAAAGTAAAAAGACAATAAGAGACAAGTGTTTTTTTCTGTCTTGGGGGGCAATGGGTTTTTATTACTTGTTGAGGGTCTGTTGCAGTGCAAGGTGCCAAAACCTGAATGCTTTCCACTGTCTGAGTAGGGTAGCAAGCTATCAGAATCTTGTTGCCCAGGGCACATTCATTCCTCACATGTGCTGGAAATTTGTGCGGAGATGAAAGAGTGTGAGAGAGAAGGATGCACCGGGACGCTCGGATCCTGATGTCAGTGACACCCCTGGGGACAGGGCATGTTGTCCCTGGCTGGCCATGAGGGCCAGGGGCAGGCAGGACAAGCCACGTGGGAGCTGATAACACTGTTGGTGTCCGTGTTTCCCTCCTCAGCTGATCCCTGTGCTGTTTGGACTGCCAGCATCCCTACTGGAGCTGGCCCCGAGCTGTGGCCTGGAAGAAGGAAACTTTCCAGTGGTAGTGTGGTCATGAAACCACGAGCAGATGAGTGCGTGTGGGTGTGATTACTGTCACAAACACACTAAAGATGGAAATGTGCCCTCCTCTCAATTCAGGGCTGCAGAGAGGTATTGGGTTTGGGGCTCACAGCTGGGAGTAGTGTGGTGCACAAGGTTGGAGACAACCCTACTGCAGCTTGGATGACAGCATGTCGCAAGGGGCCATTCTGCTGGTGGTGCAAGAGGGTGCCACCCCCTGGGCAGGGATGGAGAAAGCCCCCAGTCAGTCTGTGTCCAGAATATGCAATTATTAACCCAGGCTGTCTTATTTGGTTAATGCAATCAGCAATAATGCATTACAACTTCAAATGCAAAGGACTGAAACCTTAAATATTTGTTGTTGCTCAGTAAAGCAGTATGACTTCAGGAGCATCGATGAGTTGATGGGCCCATATGGAACTCTTCATTGGAGAAATGTCGGATTTTTTTTTTTTCTTTTTTTGTGGTATGTGATTTGGTCCATTGCAAGCAGCTGGAAGATTTGCAAAATCTCAAAGCAAACTCAGGTGTAATGTCACTCACTGGTGCCACAAAAAGTCATCAAAGGTAATTGTCCATGTGTGTATTTTCAGCCTTAGACAAATATAAGGTATTTTGATCAACCTACCTTAGCTCACAGTGAAAGAGGACTCAATCAGATAACTTTGCGTGTGCCACTGGCCAAAGATGCCAGGTTAACTGATTTCACGCTTGGGCCTGAGCCCGCAGATTTAATTCTCCAATTTTATGTGAAAAATGAGGTGTTTCCTTTACTTTTGGGCAAACCTGCCCACCAGCCAGGTTTCATTCAGTAAGTTTGAAACCTTTGGTGAACCCATGTGGAAACTTGCTTCTGAGTTTTGAGTTAGCAAAGCCTAAGCTTTAACGTATCCTGAAATGATTTCTTGAAGGGTTTGATCTTTGCAAAAACACACTGATGACAGTTTGGCATTGAGCTCACACAAAAAAAATCTAATAGACCAATACTTGATAAAGTCATTTTCTTCAGAGCAGCAGTTTTCCTGTTTGGAAGAATTTTTCTCACACACTGGCAGTTCTGCCTTTTGCTGGAGCAGCTCCAGGACAGACGAGTTAATGCCCTGTGTAGTTTGTTTTCATATTGAGCAAACCCTGCTGAGAAGCTGGAAAATAGCGATTTGAACTGATAAGCTTGCAAAAGACAGCTGACTCATCAAGTGCCATGAAACAAGGATTCCCACACTGTGATACACCTGGAAGTGTTGAACTTGTACAAGCTTAGTCCCCCACCCTTCTTCTGGAGGTGTTGGGGAATCACCAGATGCTTCTGCTTGGCCAGGGTAGAGCTGCTACCTCCCTGTCACAAGTCCTTCCTTCTAGCAGTTGTGCCCAAATGAAGGTGACCCAAGCCACAGTGTTGGTGCTGTGCTTGCAAATGCAGATGGGACTAGACAGTCCAGCAAGCTCCATACCTACTTTGGATGAGAACAGCGTCATAGCAGGTGACACTATTTGATTTTAGGTCTAATCAAAGTTTTGAGTGGGATTTTGGGGCTAAAACATGTGAAATAACTTCATTCAGAGTATATCCCACAGGGGATACTAGGTTGCTGCTTTGAAACAGACCCAGTAAATACTGCTGTCATTTTGCTTTGCACCAGAAGAAGACCACTACTTTAAAAAAAAAAAAAAAAAGTAAGTATGGATCTTGTCTGAAGTGTAGTCTGAATCTCAATGAGAGGGCATTCTCTCAACAGCCAAAATGCCCCTGCCTTTTTCTTGATCTCACTGGAGCAGACTCTCTACTCCCATGACAGACGATAGATGGAGAATGTTTGGGGTCATAGTCAAGACTAGGCTTTGATTCATAAATGAGCAAAATGGTGGCATTTTGCTTCAGCATGCAGAGCTTGGTGCACATGACCAGGCCCTGCACCATTCACATTCCCGTTTATGGTTCCTTCTCAGAAGGGGGGGACACACAGCTTCCAGCAGGTGTGGTCAGCCTGTGGTCTTCTAGCCAGCAGCTGGCTTGTTGTAACTTGGTCTTGCTCCTTTCTCTGGAAGTGTTGCTGTGGTGGAGGGCCAGGGAAAGCTCTTTGTCCTCTGGGAATGTGAGAACATCTTCACTTATGTGCTAACAGTTTATCTGGGTTGTTAGCACATGGAGAGGAGGAAAAGCAAGCCTATGCAATGGGGCATGACATACAGAGGCTTTACAAAGAGGCTTACCTTTTTCCATAAAATATGTTAAGATTTTGACTTTTTTTTTTTTTTCTTAAGGCCAAAGTGCAGCTTCTTCTGACATGCCCTTTGGAAGTCTTCCCTGTGACACTACGGGTACAGCTAAATCATGATCCTGGACAGAATATACTTCTTGGGACAAAGTAGAGATTTTCTGCTAGATATGTTGCTGGCTCTTTTCCTGATCACACGCGCATTTAAGTGCCTTCACTTCACGGTATCGTGATCCGGAGTGAAGCTATCAGCACTTAGTGCTGGAGGAGGCCGAAAGCCAAATGTCTGTGAGAGGGAAAGCTACAAAGTTCATAACAGAATGAAGTTTTACTTGGAAAATATTCTGCGATTGAAAAATTTTGCTTGCATTTTTTTTCCCCTGAATTTTGTAAAAAAATTGTGCATTTTTATGCTTGAAAATCATTTTTCTCTGCTTGGCAAGAACAACAACTGCCTAACAAAGACATGATGGATGACTGCCGGGCTCCTGCTTCTTTCCTGACAGCACCTGGTTATGGCCATTTAGCTTCCATTGTGCATCTGCTGGGCAGCTGTCAGACTGTTGCAGAGCAAACCCATCAGAGGAGGTTGCTCTACCTACCCCATACGTCTCACTTGTAAATGAGATCAAAGAGAAGAGAAAAGGGGAAATTAACCCCAAAAAAGCAAAGCCTGAAGTTGGACAAAACTGATACAGGCCAAGTTGTTTAAAGATGTAGTGAGAGTTTGTAAAGGAAATAGAGGTCAGGGACAAAACTATCAGTGGACACATGCACAGGGCAGCCCAGAGCAGAGGAAGCAGCTCTGATTCCAGACCCGTGCTTCTCCCACAAAGCACCACCGGCTTGACTAGTCCCCAGCCTGTGAAGAATCAACAATGACCTATGTTGTCTCTACTGTCTGCAGTGTCTCTATACTGACTTGTTGAAAGGGAGAAAAAATGCTCTGTTTGGTAAGGGATATCTCTGAGTCATCTGCTACATCAAGGTGTGAGAGGATGGATGGTATTTGAACTCAAATTCTCCTGTAAGAGGCAAAGTGCTTTTCCTTTACTTTGTAGTATGCTCTTACCTCCAACAACTCCTCAGAATTTACTGCATGAGGATAAGATTTTTTTCTAAGTACTTTGTTGGTAATGCAGGCCACCCTGTCATGTTATCCTTGGGAAAACTCAAAATCACATATCTTTGGTATTGTTTTATTCATTAAGTCCAAAGTGTAAGGTGCTCCCAGAATTTTTACAGATGGCAGCAACTTCGGTCAACTTCTAAATTGGATTATGTTTGTGCAAGGAAGGAGAGTGACGATGCTAGTGTCTGAGGGGCCCGTGAGATCCCTCACGGTTATCTGCTCTGTGGAGGACATGCAGTCACCAAACCCCTACCCAGTAAATGCACCTCCTAGATGACAGACGTTAATTAAAAGCCAAACCCAGTTTAAAGCCACTTGAGACAATGACTAAACTTGTGTAGAACAGCCTGTTGACACCTGAAAGTGGCTGAGCACAGCCAGCCACCCACATGCTGAGCTGTGCTGCTGCTGTGGCATGCCTGGCACACTGAGTGGTGTGGTGAGGTGAGGAGGACCCCTGGCAGCCCCTGGCATTGGGATGTGGGCCTCCAGCAAGGACCTTTTGGCTGCACACCCTGAAGAGATGCACCCTTTGGCTGTGGCTAGCTCCATCTGCCTGGTTTGGAAGTTATAGAGTGGGACAGAGGCTCCAGCACTTTGCTGCAAGTCATAGAGGGTATTCCTTGCCTTGGAGAACCTGATGTCAGTGCAGTAAATGATGGTGGGTGTTGTACAAAGGATTTCAGGCTATTTCCCTGCTTCCACAACAAGCAGTAGCTGGTAGATGGAAAACATTTTGTTTCTGAGATGAAAGTAATCTGAGTTCTGAGTATACTATAATATGCAGGTTTATAATTCAGCCTTCTTCAGGATATTGGAACATCTGTTTAAAAGAATGCACAAGAAGGAGGGAATATCTGTTTCAATGTTAGTACTGAACATACTGGGAGTATATGTGCACAGAATTTAATTATCTAAAAGATTAGGACACAAGGGAGTTTCCGAGAGGTTTGGGAGGTTCTGGGAGGTTTAAATACCACTGCTTGGATTCACTTGCTGATCTGTTACCAAATGCACTGATGAAAACTGGAATAAGATAAAATGTGAGTGTGACCAATTACCTGTGCTTGTAGACGGAACCACATATCCCTATGCTTCAAGATATAGTTGGCTGTCTTTGAATGACTGCCCATTTTGAAAGAACATAATAAGGCATTATTTCATGGTGATGGGATATAGAAGTGGGTGGAGATTATGGATAAGGACGCCACATCGATAGACAGCCAGCTGATTGCATATTCCTCCTTTAAGGCTCTTGGTGGTGACAGTGGTGACAACCATCAGTGTTTTTTCCAGTGTCCCAGGTGGAGGTAAGCAATGGGGTTTATGTGTTACCGTGTGCACAGAACACTAATGTTCAGCTGAAGCTTCAAAATATTGTTGAGGAAAACCAGGCACCATAGGGTATCAGACAGCCTCCTGACAGGTTCCTAAAACATCACTGGCTTCTGACTGTGTTCACCAACCAACATTGAGTCACTGGCCTGGAGAAGCTCACAAGGTCTCAAATGGAGGTATGTCATCTCCCCAGCTGGATTTCCTTTTGTCATTGTGCTTCTGCACAGGGGGAACCCTCCTCCAGTTATCGATAGCTGATAGAAGAGGTAAGCTGATTCTGAGATGTCTGTGGACTGTAATCCAGCCCTAGCTGCTGTTCCTGGAGGGTTTGTTCACAGTTTTTGTATCACCAGTTCCTCCAGCAATGGCTAACCATTAATTCCTCTTCCTTCATGCTCTCCACTTTATGGCTTGTGTGTTCTAGTCCACTGTGGAGGCAGGGAAGGCAATGTTTTGGAAATGCAGGACAAAAGTGGAAACAGCTGATGATGACGGGATTCTGGAGTTGTTTTCTTAATTGCAATTAGGACTCTGATGCATTTGCTTGGAAGGTGGGTGGTTTTTGTGTCTGTTTCTGTCTTGAGTCACTTTTATGTCACTGCGATCTCACTCCAGACAAATCAGTGACGGTACTGAAAATAGCACAGTGCTGTTCGTGATGAGGACAAAGAGTGGGCTTTCACAGGGAGGCTGCCCTCATCTCTGCAGTTACCATGGATGAAGGACAACCCTGGCATCTGGAGTGCCAGAAGATACGTGATATAAATATGTATCTACTTGTTTCTTCCTTCTTCTCTCTTCAATGGCTGCTGAAGCCATGTACTGTTTTCTTCCCATAAAAATGTTCTAGGAGGGTACAGCATAGGTGGGAAGGGAAGACAAAACATTGGAGCCCCAAATTGGATTTTGGAGCCAAAAACATGGATTTTGGTGCTTCTGCTCAGGCAGTGTGAATCCACCAGCTTGTGTTCAAAGAGCATGAGAGGCTTCTACAGACAAACGGCTTCCAGAGAAAGAGAGGGACAGTGAACAGTGGCAGGCTCCTGCCTGCTCTGGATCTGGTGGGTCATCTTCTCCCTGTCGCCCTTCAGGGAAGGACACTGCTACGAGCTGAACAAGAACAGTGGAACTATCCAGCAATACTTACCTTGTGTGTTAAGACAGGTGAGGGCACAGTAAAAAGGTGGGTGTCCCAACTGGTGTAGCACTGGATATCTGATATCTGTACTTTGTGCCATTCCTCCTTTCAACTTGGTAGATCTGAGCAGATTTGGTCCTGAAAGAGCAGGCAAGTCCCCATGAGCCAATAGGTAAGGTGCAAGGCAGGCCTACTGCTTAAAAACAGAAAAGGTGCTTGCAACAGCTGGTGTGCTCCACTGCATTCCTGAATTGCATTCATGAAACCTCTTTCTGGATGCTCTGGGTTTTCTGCTGAATTAAACTCAATTGAATTGACCATCCATTATAACCACTTAAACTGCAATTAACATTTACTCTAGAAATAAAGGAAAACTTAACAATAAACTCCTCCTTCCTTCTTTTTCTTAAGAGAGGTAATTTGCTTTTCTGGGAAATCTCAGTGATCTGTATTGGAAAAAAACACAGAAGCAAATTGTGCAAGACATCCCAAAGGAACACCAGTCCAAGCTTCTGACACACCATGTGCTCAGAGGCTGCAACATATTTTATACAAAACCTATTAGAAAAATGCTCAGAGTCTTTTTAAAAATAGCATTTTCCCACTATTTTTTTTGTCATGTGTCTTACTTTCTGAAAGCCAACCCCACCTCCCACCCCCCCTACATCCCAGCCAGCTATCTCAATCTGGCAGGGAATAATGGTTTATGGCCAGTAAAATGTTAGCTCAAAATAGGTATCAAAACTTTATACGTATGTAATAATATTACGGTTTTAAGGTCTACTAGATTTGTCACCTGAAAAAGTGTCTTCCATTGTGAAAGGCGTTACTTGTCTGTGAGAGATTCCTTTCAATTAAAATAGACTCGTAATTCATTTAAAGGCTTTCCATTGCATTTTTGGAAGTTCTAGGCAGAAAAAAGAGTTCTAAAGCAGAGAATTTGCTTCTTTCATTCACTTCTGGTCTCATGTCTGATTAAGATCTCAGGACCCATTCCGATGCTGATTAGCAACTTGTGCGTAGTGGAGTACTGGACGTGGAGTACTGATTGACTTCTATAACACTGCAAGATACTGAAATGAAGCAAAGTAAATCTTGGCAGGTGGTTATTTTGCTTTATATGATTATTAAATATCAGCAATTTGAAGCTGCCCAAACAGAATACTATGTAAATGTGTACAAAGTGTACAAAGAGCAGGTGAGGCAGTCAAAAATCAAGTGACTTGTTGCACTACTATACTGTGTATGCCTTTTGCCTCCATAACCACAAAGAGTATTGCAGGAAGTAATTTGTTCTGCACAAATATTTATGCTGTTTTTATATAAATGCATGTATAAGTATGTAAGCATATTTATCTATAATTTTAAATGGATGTATATGTGTTTATCTGTAAATATAGGGCATATCTATATTATGAATTGAATGTGTGAAACATAACTGCCAATATACTTACCTATGCCATCTCTATTGCTTCAGCTTGGCATACTAGCTTTTTCGTGAGGCAAAGCATACTTTTTAATAAACTTAACCTTACTTTACAATTTCTACTTAACCCTCAAAAACATATTTGGGAAATTCTGTTGAAGCACAGTCCATTGCATAAGGGAAAAGCACAGCTCCTGTCTGAAAAAAAAGTTTTTGGTGCATTTTGTTGAACTGGGAATTGTATCCCAGTGAGTGGTGACCAAAACTTCACATTCCGGACATAGCAAACCTTCCCGTTTGTGGCAAAGAGGCAAGGAAAAAAACAAGAGGGAATCAGGGGAAATAGCTTCAAACTAGAACAAATTGCTGGATAACTCTGCTGTCAAGAGGTCGCATTCTTTCCTTAGGCAAACCTGCACAACTCTGCTGAGGCCAGAAGAAGGAGTATGAGGAAGAGGAAAGCATACCAAGGAAATAATCCTTCCTGTATGACCTCTGGGTGCTGCTGCTTGACCTGAGTGCAGCACAGATGAAGAGAAGAACGGGAAGGGAGCGCACACAGCACTCTCAGATGGTGAACCTTCTGAGAAACTTTCATCTGCTTATAGAAATGTTGATTGGAAAGGACCTCTCAAGCTCATCCATTTCAGCTGCCTGCTTAAAGCAGGACTATCACTAGTATTAGGTTAGGCTGGCGTTCTCCAGCCAAGCCTTGAAGACTGCCTGAGATGGAGACATTAAGCCCTGTCTCGGTAGCTTGTTCCAGTGCTACCTGACTTCCTCAGTTGAGAAAGCTTTCCTAATGTCTTACCTTGAACCTTAGAAGCTATGATTTTTGTCTGTTGCCCCTTGCTGTACCATCTGCCACTACGCAAAAGTTTGGCTCCATCATCTTGGTAGGTATCCTTCAAGTAGGCTGCTATTAGGTTGCACTTTAGCCCTCTTCTGAAGATGGCTATTGAAGGTGACTGCAGAAGGCAGTCATGGGACTGCTCTGCCAGCCTTGGGAATGATCTTTCCTCCCAACAGGCATTTGCTGCAGCTAAACTTTTCTGAGGTGGTGCTCGCAAGTCAAAGGTAAATGGCTGGGAGGTTACAAACATAAAGAAAAATCATAAAATGGAAGATGATGGAAAATGAATCTGCTGTGTGAGTACAGAGAAAAGTGTTGCTACTCTATATCAAAATACATGTGCTACAAGTATGGAAGTACAAACTTCAGCATGAAATTTTATGTCTACTCTCTAACAATCCATATCTGGCTGGTATACTGCCATCTACACCTATAACTACTCTTTTCAGGATGATTCTCTTGCATTTGGGTAAACTGGCATTCAGCAACCTATGTCCATGCTGTTACACTTTCTTAACTTCCAGATAGAGACTGCATCCCAATTCCCTGTCGGGAATGGATCCTGGCTTATCCTAAGTCTCAAATCAGTCTATGGAGAAGGTTATTTGGCAGAGGCCCGAGCCAGGCCAGTGACTTCTAACAGCAAAGATGAATAACTTCTGATGTTTGGGAGCACTCCCTCGCACTATTTAATGTCTAGACATGGCCTCAGTGTCTAGTTTGGTTGACAGAAACATTCATTGTTTCCTGTGCTGTGGTTGTCTTAACATAGGGATTGGTTTTTCATAAAAGCTTGAAGTCTCCTTCTTGTCCATATTAAAAGCCAAGGTCTGGCAGGATGTTTGGTGATTTAAATGTGGACCCTTGTTAGTGGAGATCTCTTTTGCTGTAAGGAACTGTAAGTCCTGACCAAAGCAGGGTTGCATTTAAACTGGGCTCACCTGCCCCATGAGTGCACATGCAACTGGAAATGAAGGATGGCTGGCCTCAACAGATGGGACCACAGCAGCTGACTTCTTCCAGGAAGATCTGTCAAAGACCTGTCAGTGGGCAAAAGGGTAAGACATTGCCAGGAGTCATCTGACTCAGCTGTGCCTTCTCCAAACTAATTGTCTGTACTCCCTCTGCAATCAATGGATACATGTACCTCCAGGGGGTGGTTCATCGTCCTCCAAGGGGTGTCTAAAAGGGACAGAATGAGTTGCCCTCTGAAAATACCTATTTTTCTCCATCATCTGCAGAGAAAGCTTTTAAATGGTACGCTTAAACTAGCCACTTAACTTCTGGAGTGCTAGCTTTAGGTGAGGCAGATCTCTCCCATCTGAACTGGATGAATACCAAAGAAAATATTTGCAAACAAAGATTTGCAAACTTGTATTGGCTTTCAGAACCTCTTTTATCTGGTTTCCATAAACAATATTTCTAGTAATATTTTATAGGAGAATATTTTACAAGCAAATGCATTATTGTGGTGCAAATACTTGCAAGATCCCTGCCAAACTGCAGGTGAAAGCTTGGCAGCTGGGGAGGTTTGCAAGCTCTGCTGCTGGATATAAAAATTGGCTTCAGTTCTACCCCCTGAAGAACTCTGGAATTTTTACCATCCGAGTCAGGGAGGAGGAAAACCATTGTGAGTCTCTGAAGGCCAGTCTCTCTCTGCAACTTGCACGTAGTGAATTCTTAAGTCACTACCCACAGTGAACAGGCTGACATTTGCTTGTGGAAAATATTTGCTGGGTCATTACGGATAACACGCCATTTTCTAAAAATCTACGCCCTCTTTCTCATTGCTACTCGAGTAGAAGAGGCTAGCTTAGTTAGATATGTGCAAGTGGCTCACCTCACTTTTGTTCTTGCTAACCTTGTTTCTGCCTGATTTAGTTACTGGGAAAAGATGACTACTTCATCTCTGAAGCCATCTGTCCTTACTCCTCGAGATATTTTTATTAACGCTTTTTATTTTATTCCATTTTATTGCATTTGATTTTATTGCATTTTATTGAATTTAAAATCTGTCAGAGTGATTGTTCTCTTTGTAAAATGGATCATTGCATTTTCAAAATTTAATACCTCCACCGTCCACACACAGTCTGGAATTTAAAGCAGCTCTCTGTACTCTGCGCTAGTAGATATAATTTTCATGATTTCTGAATAGATGTTGGTGTTGAGATAAAATAGGAAATGTAATTGCTTCCAATACCACTATCATTGTGTATGTACTCTGTTGAAACTAGTTAGTGTTAATATCTATCTGTTTTCATTATGCCCTTATTGCATTGATGGAAATATCTCAACTCATAAATGACATTAGAATCATCAGTGTTAGAATCAGTTTAGAGAAGGGATTTCATTTCCCTGGTGAAAAAAAAAAAGGAAAAAGAAAAAAACCTAAAGTCTCTGAACTTCTGAATGTTTTTAAGCTGCTGTTAAGAAAGCAAATACCAAATCCATACATAATCCTACTCTGAGTTGTCAAAGCTTCCCTTCTTTCTCCTTCCTTTCTGTGACCGATCTTGCTTTCTTTTGGGGAATGCTATACCTTTTTCAGCTAAGATTTTGCAGGCTTTGACGGAAATTTTCTCAGGTATGTTTTCTTGGACTGGTGAATTTTATCCTGGTGAAACATAATGTAAAAAAAGCCTATCACCAATACCTGAAAATACGTATTACTATTTTATAAGATCTGTTGAGGTTCTGGTCTTGTGTCCTGTTCATTCTCAAGCAGTCTGTGCTGAGAGCTGTCCTGGTTAGTTTGGAGGTTGGATCTGTTACTTCTTTCACAATTTATATCTTCAAAACACATTTCATCAAAAAGATTTCCACTGTTTTCTAGCAAATTAAAATTGTATTAAATTCTTCAGCCACACATTTCTTCATCAAGGTCTGTCTGGGGTCCTTCCTCCCTTCCCCATCCCTTCCAAATCCATCTCCTTGTCAGCCCTGCTTCCTCTTTCCCCCAAGGCTCCATCAACCGGGTGCATGCCAAAGGCTTGCTCTATGGAGCTACGCACTTGGCATTCAAACTGCCGTGGCAGTACTTCTCAAACCATGGGAGGAGAAAGCAAGTGGTTGAGTGTATCTCATGGATTTAAAAAAAATATCTCCGAGAGCTGTTGACAGAGGACACTGTAGTCTTCCAGCAACTAATCTGCGGTTGAGACAGATAAAAAGACATAAGAGCCTCATACTTTTATTTTTTGCCAAGTTTTTCCTTTTACTTAATATGCATCATTGCTACTTTGGGAAAAAAAAAAAAAACAGCAAACACCAACAAGTGAGACTCAGAATAGCAGTTTCACAATATTTAAGGCTTTAGTGGCAATCCCTGCTTAGGCAGTTCCCTCCCCAGCCACTCCTCTCATCAAAGTTTGCCTCCCTTTTTGTCATTTTCATCTATAAAAGAAAAAAAAAGAAAAAAAAAAAAAGAAAAAAGGCAAAGAGATCATAGTTTAACCTGGATTATGTCATTCATCTAGGGCATCACATCGCTTTACAAACAGTTGTGTTGGCACAACCGAGAGGTCAGAGAACTGCGTTGCAAAGGCAGGAGAAGGGAGAGGGGAATTTCTTAAGCAGATACTGCCGCCAAAACCAAATTATTGTGAAATTGCACTGTCGCATTCCAAAAAAACACTTTCTCCTAAACCTTATGAGACTATAGCAAATGGTGAATATTGGTGGAGAAGACCCCTTTGGACCAGGCTGAATGCTGTTTAAAGCCTGATGGTAGCTGCAAAGTGGACCAGGATTGTGAACACCTCTCACAAGCTCCTGCCGTTGGTGGTCATTCAGTGCAGAATAGGACAACATGAATCCTGAACCCTTCAGAGCAAAACCATGGCTCACACAGCCCAGTTCAACTCTTACAAAACTGAAAAGGGTGAATTATATTCTTGAATACACACACGACCACCCAAGTGAGGTATTCCCACTGGTTCGAGCTGTGCAAATGAGGCCAACATCTGACCATAACAGCGTAAGAACTGCCAGCGTATCCAATTAGCAGGATAAAAGTAACTGCCCTCCTGGCTTACTAATTATTTTCAGAATACACAGTGTGATGGAAACCCTTCCAAAAATCAAATCTGTCTTACAGCAGTTTGACTTACAGGCGGTGCAGAATGGAGCGTTTCTAAGTGCATTGCAATTAATTATGCTTTCAAATGCACTGACATTCCGCTTTGCAATTAGATAAATAATAACTGAGAGGAAAGGTTGTATTTTGGAGTTACATGTTGCAGTAGATGAATACGCCTTTTGCCCCAGCTGTTTGTGCCTGTGTCATGGCAGACATCTTGCTGTGAAGCCCTGTCTGTTGCAGATGAAATGCCTGTACAAAAGCAGCTCCCACATCCATTTAAATGTGCAAGAGCCATACTCATGCACTCAGCACAAGATCCTCCTTAATTTCTTTGCGTATCTGCCTCGAATATCAAAGAGGATGACATTTCATCAAAACTACGACCAAACCAGTAACATCAAAGAGCCTGACTTGGCAGCCTCCACCCTTTTCAGGCAATATTGACTCAAGTAGTGGATGTCACTGATTTCAGTCCAGGTGTGCCAAAGTGACAAATTGGAATCCACATGCCAGAGCCCTCCATGCTGAGCAAATGGGTAAAGGTGACTGACACACACACAAAACATTGCCTTTTCTTTTTCTGCCTTCAAATTACCCTTCCATTAATTGTGCAATTCCTAAATATAGCCAATATTAAAAAATGGCCCACAGCTGTTCGACAAACAGCTTTGAAAATACAAATTGAAATTATTGGTTTAGCTCACAAGAATATAAGCACTCATGGTAGGAGCGTATCCTTGGCTAAAGGGGAAACCACAGTGATGGGAAAAAATGTCCCTATCACTGGAACTTTCGTTTGTGGATTCCCACAGGAATCATTCCTTTTCTTACCTCTTTTTAATATTCATGACCACCCACAAGGTGAAATGCTTCACTGATATTAATTGAAGTGCTAGAAACTGGGGGCTGAAACATGTATTAGTTGCATTTACGGCCACCCTGGTAACCTTGTGCCTTCAAAGGGCTCAGCTGCAAGTGAAAAGCAGGTGGCAGAAGGTGAACTTGAGCAAGTGAGTGTTGGTGAGCAGTTGGAGAGCATTTCATAGCCTTGGTGAAGGTTTGGCTGGAGGAAGGGCATGCTGGGGAGTGTTGATCAGCTCTGCCTATAGTTAAAGGATGTGCTTGAATTCCTGCCTTCACGAACCAGCATCAGTGAATAACACTTCCCATGAGCTGGCTCAGAGCCCACATCCCACCCTTGTCAATAATAAGCTCACTTCAACTATTCATGGTTTTTCTATGTCTTGGATGGACTGCAGTAATTCAGATGGGCTGGGGATGAAGCCCTCTGAACCTAACCCTGTGCCAAACATAGCCGGGGGACTCTGCACAGGCAGTTCAGGCTTTGCAGAGACCTTCAGATCTGCTCTACATTTTCTCCACTAGCTTTGCATAGATCGTCAAATTAAGCTCTAAGACTCCTACTGAGGCCCAGGAAGGTACAGAGATTTACTGACTACTACAGAAAGACCAATTCCCACTGTCCCCAAGCATGGGATTAATCACTCCTCCTTTTAGCTGCCTAACAGCTGGGCATCTTGTTTAATCCAATTCTCCATAGTCAATAGGTAGAGGAAGAGACATCTCCTTTCTCTTTGCGATAGGGTAAGTTGTTCCCTAAAGAAATCTGTCTTTCTCCATGGACAGTTGGGAAAGCTTAGATCCTGAGTTGAGGTGAAGCACCATGCTTTGAGATAGATAAAATTAGGTGAGAGGACTGCGTCCCAGCTGAAGTATGGTTGAAGTGCCTAAACTTGTTCTTTCTGGACGCGTTCCTTGGTGCCTCTTGAAGGCTGTTTGAACTGCTGAAGTTCCCAGATGGTCAACCTTTTCACAGATTTCACTGATGGAATAATAAAATACCTGGCCATTCAAACAAGCTTCAGCATGTTATCTGAGCATCTAGAATGAACTGCTCTGGGAATTAGGGCATGTCACAAATCGCACCTCCTTCTGCTCCAGGTGGAAGCGCCATTTCTTTGCTTGGTCATTTCTTTGGCCATCCTTTTCATAAAGGCGCAACACGTCAACAAAAAAAGAACCATGTTACCAGTACTAGACACTCTGCTGCATGCATTTCACCTGCAGAACAGATGAAAGAGAAAACACCTCAGGACTAGTAATAGCAACACTGCTGAAGGTCTGATGGGGAGGTACGTATGTGCACTGGAAGAACTTATAAAAATGGAAGAGGTACTGAAGAAGGAAATGTGCTTGACATCTTTCCATGAAGTATGAACTGGCCTGGAATATACTTGAATTTCCATGAGTAGTTTCAGAGAATGGTTTTCACTACTTGCATGACTGGCAGCTCTCTCTAGATCTTACACTTGCAGCAGTTCTGACTGAAATGGGTAACTTTGAAGTCTTTTCCTGAATATTACACTTTTATTTTGAAGCTTAATGGGAGTCTGTCTAATTCTGTATGTGTGAAACACATTTCCAGGATGAAAAATGTGGAAATGCATGAAAAAAAAAACCACCTTTGAGGTAGACTTCTTCTCTACTGCAAAGCAACACAAATGCTTCTAATACTATGATGAGCAGAAAGCTCTGGCTGCTTAACTGCTGCTGAGCACTTCACTTTAAAAATGCACAGATTTGGACCATTTCCCAGATGTCGCATTGTCACTTCTGAATGACACATTGGAAGAGGAAGTCGAACGAGGAAGCGGGTTGAGGAGCAGAGTATGCAGTGGGTCCCTCTTGCGTGTGGGGGCCAGCCAGGAACCTGGCAGCTGGCTGGGGGTGGGAGTGGGGGGCTGCAGTCAGCATGTTGATTTTAGATGCCTAACTTAGATGCCTTCTTTTCTCCATTGCCTTTATAAGGAGTAGAGTCTGGCAGCCACGGAGCGTGGGGAGCCCGAATTACCCATCACTGTCTTACTAGTTGTCATGGCAACTCAGGCAGGCACCTAGAGGAGATGGTCTGAACGTGGTCCCAGCCGACTTGCGAATAGATGCCGCAGCGTGTGCAAGGGAGGCAGCTGTACACGTCCCAGCTCACAGCTGACACTCCTGCACACCAGTGACTGAAAGGAGATGGGGCTTGAGGTGGTCCTTTGTGAACCTCAAGCAACAAATCCTTGTCTCTCCACCTGGTTTTGCTCAGTGTTTTGGGCAAACTTGGTCACTGAGGATACCTGGTGCTGCAGGAGGCAAACTCCATACAGGGCAGTGCTCCTGGAGCTGCATCACTGATGGGAGGGAAATGAAACTACTTTATTCATGGGACACACTCCTACCTTGGGAGATACCCTTGTGAAGCTGGCACTGCATCCCACGCCTTCCTTTGTAAATTACAAGATAGGCTTTAAGCTCCTTAGGGAATTGATCAGTTAATTAATCAGTTTATCTGCCTCTGTCCTACATTTAAATTTAAATCTTTGTGGAAATTCCATTCAAATCTCCTAAGCTTTGCTAAAAAAAATCAGTAAGCAGAAGAATGAGTACCCTGCAAATTACTTCTCCCACGAATCAGATCCATTTCAGTTATTGAACTATTTGTGTTATTTGGAGATGCTGTTGCACCTGCAGAGGCTAAGTTCACTCTAGATTATTGGAAGAATTGTGCAAGTGGCGGAATTGGGCAATTTCATAGTGATGCAAACTGTGTAGTTTTCTATGAAGTCATTAGCAAAGAGTTGCAGGCATTCAGAATTAATTTCAATAATGAGCTGGGATTTCAAACCTAAATATTCAGTTTCTAGCTGCATTGCAAATTCATCCCCAGAATCTACTTGGTATTACTCATCACCTTTTGCAGCCTTTAACAATAGTAATAGATTTCTTTTTAATATGCACAAAATAGCAATACAATTAGATTTTAAGCACTGCTAGCGACGCGCTTGAGATCAGCTATGATCCTGATATCTAGAAACTGCTAAAAGCCAAGATTTTTGTTTTGTTTAATGGTATATTCAGGGAAGAGCCATGAAATCCAGAAGAGAGGCTCAGGTCATGGTAGGAATGTTGAGACGGGTGTTGAGCTTTCAGCTGTGCTTGTGTCTCCTGAGGAGCCTGCACAGCTCTAGTGGGGGCTGTAGATTTTTCCTTTCTGCTTTCTTTGGAGCTATTTTCTCACCTGTATTAGAACTACATCCATCTGAACCAAAAATCTAGTGTCTGGTTACAAAGTTTGAATTGCAATTAATCAGTTTTTCAGAATAGTTTTTTGGTTATTAATGTGCAGATCATTGTTTCCAAAGCCCTACAACACTGTGTGCAGATCCAGTTGAGATATTACTGTAGAACGAGATGCAATTGTTCAATGGCACTTGCAACAAATGCCATCTCTCAAGCCAGGAAACAGGGAATAAAATTTTCAGGCTAGTACGTGTAGAACTCTATAAGCCTGTGAGAGATTTTTGTCTCTTTCCTGTGTATAGATTACTAGGTTTGTTGTTAACCATTTGGCTCATTAATAACTGATTTACATTTCCCAGACAGCAAATTGCTATCTGACACAAATTTATAAAAGAGCTTCGTATTATGAAATTCCCGTGTACAGTGACTCCTTTGTGATTTTAGCTTAAGGAGTTTGTGATTAAAATTTTACTGTAATCATTGCAGTCTCCTGGGTTGCTTAAGAAAAAGCAATTCTTATTTCCTGCGTCTTAGAGCTCATCGCGGTGATTTATTTTAAATGCCATCGGTGAGATTCTACTTTGAGAGAGAAAATAAAAGTCCCTCAAAACAAGTATAGAAGCTGAGGGATTCTCAGTCTCAGCTGAGGCATGAGGACTAACCTGTTACATGGTGTTTCATGTTAGCTATGTGAGCCAAATTGTCACAGCAGGCTCTGCAGTACACTGCAAAACCAAGGATAGGAGGGGTAGGGAAAAGGCAGATGTAAAGCTCCATTCTGCCCCCTGAAAAAGCAATATTTGGTGGATACTGGCCAGCTAACCTGATTAAACCAGATCTTGGTTAGCTGCTTATATCCACAGCAGCTGCTAGCTTGGACCAGGGCTTAGCCAGTAGCTGGGGCTAATGGATGATCTTGCCGCGCTGCCTTTCTCCCAGCCCTTGCTCTCCACATGGGTTAAGAGGGAGGTGGTATGGGAGTTGTCACTGGAGGTGATGCTTCCCATGGGAAATTCTCCAGCAGGCAGATCTTAAGATCTAGCTTGCATTACTGAAGCCATTCTAGCTCTCCAATTGGGACTAATGACCAATTTAAGAAACCAAGTGCTATTGCTTCATTTATGATGCCTTTGTTCTACTCATCCATGGTTCTTTGTGAGTTCTGTCGTGACTGGCTCAAATGTGCCCTTTCTGGGAAACTGTAGGAGGATTTCCTGTCCACAGCTTATTCTATGATTCTACATGACATTCAAAATCCCAAATGCTTGTGACTGCTCTCCTAAAGCCATGCTGTCCTGCCAATTGAGGGAATAGTTGAATGTAGCTATTCAAATACTTTTTTCAGTGCATGTTCAGTGTTATTATTAGCTATGACAGCACCTATAAGTGTTCGTCAGGATTGTTGCTTGCAAAACCAATGTTACATTTATATGTGAATATATATATACCTGCAAGCTGCTCAGACTCCTATTGCACTGTCTGGCTTGGTCTGTGCTAGAAACCAAACAGGACAAGGGCACCAGCTTGAGGATTGTCTCATGAGTGTCTGTACTGCTGAATGATTGGCATGTTCCCTGGCACAGGTTTGGCTGGAGCTCACTAGTGCACTCCCTACCAATGCCTCGGCATGGTTTGTGGGACAGCAAGGCTTGTATGGCTGAAGCCCTTGGGGAAAGAGTGTTCAGCTTTGTGAACGCAAGCTCTGCTTTTTCATTTGCATTTAGAGCCAGAGACAAACCCTGGTCCCATGTCTTTGCTACTATAGACGTGGTCTTTGAGTCCAAGTCCTTTGGGATGATTTTAAACCTGCATTTAGACAACTAGGGCCCCTGTGGAGGTCCTGCTCCTTCTGTTGCATAACTACCTCAAATCTTTTATGAAGAATTGTTCTTGTAGGAAATGTCTTGCCTTTTCTTTCTCTTTTCTCAAACCAAAAATACTTGTCATGTTTCATTGGAAAATACTTTTTCCTGAAATTCAAAATCTCTTGTTTCCATTCATTTTCCCTCTCCTTTCTGCAGTGGCAGATGGCAACAGGAGATAGGGATTTGGGGTCAAAGAGTAGGAGATGTATACACAAAAGCTTTCCAGGTTTCACCTCCTGCCAGAAGCTGTGTGTCCCTCATTGCAGTCCTGTTAAGTAGTTCTCCAAGTAATAACTATTGTAGGATCGTCTTGCAGAGTTACTGTGTGCTCTTGAGGAAATTCAAGAGAAATGATGTTCAGGTGCAGAAGTAACTGGGATCCTAGCATGGATGTGGGAGGGACTGACTTGCCCCATTGTCTTGTCATGTGAACTGTAGCAAGGTGGAGCAGAGGATACAGCTAAGCTGCCCTGATTGTTATCAGCTGAGAGCCAAATACCAAAAGCACCATTTCCCAAGGCTCACAGACTTTTTTTTTTCTACTGTAAATATTGACTTAAAAAAAAAAGGTCTTGAGAAAGCAATTGGATGGAAAATGAAATGTCTTTATGTTGCTGCTTACACATGCAAATGTTGTTGTTTTCATCAAAGGCGACTTTTTAGCAAGGTGGTTAAGATATCTTAATGAACTAAAATGGAAAAATAGTAGTTTTTAGTTTGGAAGCTGGTGGCATCTTCACTGCAAAATGGTACCATGTTTTATCTATTAATCATGTTTGAATATCCTGAACATGGTTCCAGTCAAGTTTCAAGTACGCTGAAATTGAGCCAAGAACATAATTTTCAAGTTGCATTATCGTGGTCATGTCACTTTCCAAAGTATCACTAAATTGTTCCTTCATTTTGTCCTTTGCCAAAGAGGTAGGAGACTGTGTTGCTCTCTGGAAAAATGCCTGCCTAGAAGTAGAGGTCCAGATCTTTAACAAGGGTAAATTGGCAAAACCCCACTGATTGTAATGGAGCAATGCCGATTTTTGTCAGTTCGGGATCTGGCCCATCAGATTTTCAACTGTTATCACCACAGGCAGAATTCAAATTGACACAGCGTGGGCTAACATGATTGAATGCAGAGCAGGCTGCCTGGTTTCCTAAATTATTTTAATAACAGAAAGAATGTAGCTGGAATGCCAGGCTAAGATCTCTACCTGGATAAGGGCCCAGATTTTATTTAATCTCTAAAAGTCTCTCTCTCTCTGCATTTTTTTTTATTTTTTTTAATTTTTTTATTTTTTAATAAATAAGCCTGTTGCAAAGTCATTACTTTTTCATTATGGAGATTGTCATGACAAGGTCCCCAGGAAGAAAAGTCTCAGATTCCATTCAATGCTGCATAATCCCGCAGCTTCAGGTAGAAAGAATAGGTCTCGTAGAATAAGTGAAAAATGGAAACAGAGAAGGAGCCTGCCTCCCTCCAAAATCTGTATTAGATCAGCTACTAAATCCAGCTTTTGTACATACCCAGATCAGCTATTACATTTCTAGGGACTTTGGTGGGTCTCCACTGCTGTGAACCACCCGAAGACATGTGGGATCCTGGTGTCCACCAGCTGGCCGCGTCCTCATGGGCATGTTTCCATCTCAGTTGCCTGTGGGAGCTGAGCCGCAGTGCTGCTGAGAACCAGCCTTGGGAGCCCCCATCCAGCATGATGTGGATGGTACAAGGAGGGTGGGATGTCCTTGGAGATGGGTGGGCAACAGGTGGACAGCTGGAATATGTGCCATCTCCGCTGACTGACTGCGAGTCTGTAGGAACGGTGATAATCCGCACATAAATAAATGTGCCCATTGAAGGAGCCAAATTAAAAACAAAATCATAACCATTTGATTTCTCCCCTTAGGAAAAAAAAAAGAGTCGTGTTTTTTTCTCACATGAAAGAATTTAAACATTTTACTTTCATCTGTTCTTGTTGTGCCTTAACAAGGCTAGCCGATCACTCGGTATCTTGGCTCTGATTTTGGGGGGTATTTTTTTTATTCCTCTAAGAGATTCAGAGGGTGGTAAAAAGCCTCATTGAAATTCAGTAGTTAGTATGTCTCCTTCTCTTGACCAGGAATGCAAGGGTATCCTTTTCTGTGAATGTCATTTTCTCTCTGGGCTCTTGTGCTTTAATTTCTTAGATGTGAAAACAGGAACAGAAGATGAATTAGGTATTGAAATGAGAGGACATGAATACAACTCTGTTCTCCTACAGAACTTTTTCTTTTGAAGAGAATAAACTTTTATAATTAAGCAAAGCAGAATAAAGGGCTTTATAAATCAATTGTAATGAACCAAATGTTTTCATCCTTCTAGAACTTTATTCAGGAGAAAAAACTTCATTTAAAGAAAATCTGAAGCTTAAGTGCACTAAGTTCTTGCATATTTTCTCTTCTCCCACCTACTGTCTCAGCAATCTGGCTTTACTTCTCAAGTTATTCATCTGGGTTCTGTGGTTTAGGTGGATAAATATTCTATCCACCAAATAAAATGTTTATGCCTAACACAGGAGTGCTTAATAAGTTAGTGATGCACAAGTATTAAACTTAGAAAGGCAATGTTTGGTACCTGGATGAAGGCGTCCTAGGTGAGAGGAGCTTGTCTACCTCTGCTTTCAAATGCACAGGAATTAGTTCGAAAGAAATTAAATATGTCCACTTGATGAGGGAGGGAACTCATACATTGCTAAGATTTGTTTTCTTGGCTATATATATATATATATTATTTTTTTTAAAGGTATATTTGCATTCTGCCTTTCCCAGTTTCACGGGGGGTCTGTCTCATCCAAGCTCCACTAGTGTATTGCCTTTCACCACCTGCCCGACGATGGCTGAGCTGCTGTGAGGTTGAAAGCCCCGGTGCTAAAACACTGTGGGCGGTGTGTGAGAAGGACACGTGCCTCCCTCAGTACCGCCCGCCTCTCCTCCTCTCTGTCCCTGGCCTCCCTAACACTGCTGTGCAGATGTGAAGACTTCACCTTGCTTTAAGGGTTGGCTTCAGGATTTTTAAAGGATTGCTTCATGTCTAAATAATCCTTCATGTCCCTGAATCATGCTGAATCCTCACAGGAGATGATTGTCTTGCCAGTTGCAGCAGAGATCTCTTTGTGAAGGAGTTGGGCTATTCTCGGGGGTACCCCAAGGATGTGGAACTCAGCCCAGAACGACCGCAAATGTCGCTGCTTTCCAGCACATAAAAGTGATGCCTTTGCCCTCCCATCCTCCAGGAGCAACAGGGGCTTGCATTTTTTATTCCAAGGACTGGGCTGGGACCTGACAGACCCTCGTCAGTTCTCTGTGTCTCTTCTTTGGAAGGTGCTTGCATCTAGGACAAAGACCTGAGGAGACAATGGGAAAAGGCACCATCACCGCTTCGCTCGGCCGCAAGTCCCTTGGACGCCTCTGAGCATGCCAGATGCCTGGGTGCCAAGAGCTCTGCTACTCATCCCAAGTCCTTGTCCTGCTCATCCGAAGGCTTCCTGTGACGTCTTCCTTGGTAGTCAGAGCAGGGAGTATTCACAGCAATGCTGCTCAGTAAACACTCATTTCATGGAAAAAAACAGAGGCTTTTTCTTTTGTTGGAAATTTTTCATGAATTATTTTTGTTTAGGAAAACATGATATCATTCTGATGGTAAGAAAACAAACCAGCAGGCCAGCTTTCTGTTACTCCTAAAATATCACCTCCTATTTTTCATTTAGGAATATAAAAGAAGAAAGTGGAGAAATGAAATAACCAAGACCAAACCTTATGTCTGCTTCTTAGCTTTTGCTTCTTTTTCTGCCTTTGGCCAATGCTTTTAAAAAAACAAAAGTGAGAAAGAGAGTGTGAAAAGAGTATTTTTTTCCCCTTGCAATTTGAAAATGTAAAAGTCAAAAAAGGGTGGATTGCTTTTTATTGTAAAGTTATTTTTTTGGAGGAGAAAATTTCTTTTAAATCAAACCCCTATTTTTCGGTGAAGACATTCGAACCAGTTTGGCTCACCACATTTCATGGTTCTGCCTCCTCAGACCACAAATTATAGATGTCATAACAAATGTCAAAAATACAGCAGGACATAATAAATTATATATGCACAGACAAAAGTGCACTTGGTCATATGTACACACATATCCACGCATGTATATACATATGTATATATGTATATATAAAGTCATCTGTCTATGTATAAATGCATGCTTGTATGTGCACAGATGTGAAGTAGACCTGAAGTAGACTTGCAAGCCAAGGAAGTGCCTGAGAGGTCCTGCTTCAGGAGGCTCTCCTTTGTCTATTAGGAAGATCCCTTTCCGTACAATATTTATCTGTGCTCTCCTCTGTTTTTACTGGTTTTGTCAAATTCTCTGATTGAAATAGTCTATCCAGCAGCACATGTTGACGCTGTGTTTCAACCAGCTGCTGGGTGCGTGTACAGACTATATGAGGAAAGCCTGAAAGCTTTGCTTGTGTTGCAAGCGAGTGGCAATACCACCTAGACATCACACCTGGGGTGCGATACAAAAATTCATTCCTTAGAAGAGAGCCTTTCAAATTGGAGTGGGAACACTTCACACCTGCCAGTGCATTTCATTAGGCCACGTGGTGACCATATGAAGAAGGGAGTATACGTGATATCCAAGTTCCTCCCCTTACACTTCCTCCACAGGGCAGCCAAGGCACATCCTGTGCCCTTCTCATCTTCCAGGCCGGCTCCCAAGGCCTGGGTGGACCAAGGCAGCTCAAGGCACGTGCATTGCAGAGCATGATGTAGAAATCTTTGGCTGAACACCAAGTGACCTGGTGTGTCCTCCCAGCATGACTCTAGGCAAACGGGTCTCTTGGCAGGGCTTTTTCCCTCTGGTACAACTTTGAGCTGATGTGTTTACACTGCCTCCAATTTCACTGCCACCTCTGTGGCAGTTAGTCCCGGGATGTCTGCTCTGCATGGCACTGTGTCTGCAAGCCTCCCCTCTGCTCTGAAGCCACTGTTTAAGCTGGGCCCAGTTATAATGCCAATTATGACAGTTATAATCCCAAACCACTGGTGAAAAGCAAGCTCTGAAGACAGCTTCTGAACCTTGTTTTATCACTGTAGGGATGTCTTGGTCCTAAGGTAATGGCTTCCTACTTAGGTTTCAAAGAGAGACATCAAGAATGAAGAGGTGACTTGAGATGCTGTCACTTTCTGCCCTCTTCCAGTCTTCCGTGCTACTCCAAACTTTGCAGCAGTTCCTCTGCACAACAACAGGGCCGTGACTGCAGACCTGCTTCCCACACTGCCATCAAACACAAGTCCTGCAAATAATGACAGATCAAGGGTGCCTGCCCCCCACCCAGAAGCTTTTACTCCTAGATCCTTCCTCAGTGCCCAGCAAAAGGAGAGGTGGTCTTCACAGCATGATTTGAAGAACGTTTGGGCTCCGACAGCCCAAAGGGAAGTGGAGGGATGAACATGTACTTAAAATGAATGGCCTGCATGCACAGCTGGGTTTTCAGCACTGTTACGATCCAGAATATTCCTGTGCCAAAAAAAAAAAAAAAAAAAAAAAAAAAGCTCCTTTGGTCCTTGGTTAATGATTCTGCTTCACATTTATTTAAGCCTTGTAGTTTGTTTTGCAACCCTCCATTGACAGATGTGCTCACAGCATTTAGGGTGTAAGCCCAGTACTTTTTATCCCTGTTAAATATCAAAGAGGGACGTGAAATGCAATCTGTTTTTAAAAGACATTCGTTGAAGTCTATTTTTGTTGCTGCTAAAAATATGTATTTATTGTATGTCTAGGAAAGAACTTCTTGATCTGGCTGAGCAGCTGCTCTAAGCCATCTGTAAATGTGTTCTCAGCCTCAGGTACAAAGCAGTGGCCCAGGGACTCTGGTTTGCCCCTCCAGAAGTCATCTGAGCAGTTTGGCAAGTCTGCAGTAGAGCTATGGCATTTTCCCTCCCAGTGAACTACTTTAGCTACTCAAAAGGAGTTCCTGCTGCAAGACAGATGCTTCAGTTCCGAATGTGCCCTCCTATGTGTAAGGTGGGTGCAAACCCGCTGGAATAAATCGGGCTGGCCTTGGAGCAGCAAGGAAGGTTCGCAGCGGTCTGAGGACAGGAACAGCCATGTGGAGGAGGATGTTCAGGGCTTCAGGAAAGAAAGAAAAGAATACTTACCATGCAAAGTCATCCCCCGTAGAAATGCAGACAGGCAGAGCTTCCAGGTGTGTTGTTGTGGGGATGACATCCTCCACGAAGCAACTGAGAAGGTCTCTCCCCAACACATAAGATGTGGTACAGGCTATGAGCTGTGCTGGGTGGGACTCTAGGAAAAAGAAACTGACTATTTCAGCTTTCTGACTCTCATTCTTGGGAGCTGGTGTCGATCCCTGTGTTTTGTCTGTCCCTCACATTTCACAGAGCAGGTGCATCTGCACAAGGGCTTAGGGACACAACAACATGCAGGCATCTCCAGCACCATTATGTTTGGAGAGGGACTCATACAGACCTCTTCTGCCACGACATACAGCTCCTTCACAGTTTTCCTTGTTTTCCTACTACACTTCAGGAGCACCCAGAGATCCATCCCAGGGAGGTACTGGGCAGGTCCTGTGAAAGTATTTTTCATTTCCTGCCCTCAATATATCAAAAAAACAGCATAGTCACGTACTGGCAAAGAGACCACGTTAGTACCTACCCAAAATCATCCATGACATAGTCATCTTGTTTGGTCAGTAGAAGGGGTTCTCATTTGATCTGAAGATACTGTATTAATATAAGTGGCTGACAGGCCTTTTTATTTATTTTATTTTATTTTATTTTATTTTATTTTATTTTATTTTATTTTATTTTATTTTATTTTATTTTATTTTATTTTATTTTGTTTTGTTTTGTTTTATTTTATTTTATTTTATTTTTTATTTTATTTTATTTTATTTTTTATTTTATTTTATTTTATTTTATTTTATTTTATTTTATTTTATTTTATTTTATTTTATTTTATTTTATTTTATTTTATTTTATTTTATTATTTTTGTGTGTAGTTAAATAATCAGGTTGTGGAGTCTCACCACTGTAGCAGAGCTATTTATAGCCCTTTGCAGTGAGAATGAGTTTGGTAGTTTGACATAAGTGCTGGGTCACACTTGGGATTTGTTCCTTTCATCACACCTGGCTTGATGGATTTGCAAAGTCAGCTGTGATGGGTGGTGCTTTTAATTAACTAAATGCTATGCTGCTGTCCAGTGCAAAAGGCAGTTTCACTCTATTGGAAGGGGTCCTGAGTGGCTCGGGTTAAATAATACTACCTGATGTATTCCTTTGCTAAATAATCTCACAGCTACTTCTTGCCCCAATTATATTGCTTTGACATCAAGCAGCAAGCGTTGCTTGTGGTGCTGAAAACTAGTTTTTAGCATTTCCCATACGCTCTCTAATACTTATATTTTTAGAGATTTAAAACAGGTTGCTCTTTTCAATGTTACATTTTGAAGGGGATGAATCTGCATGGGAAGGCCATTTGTGCTGTGATGTGGCTGGACTGTGAACCTTATAACACATAGTTTGCTTCACTTTTCACTGACAGCTCTGATGCAAGAGAAAAGTCAGAGGGCAAGACACACATTGTATGCAAACAGGAAAATCGTTTCTTCTGGGATCTGTTCATAAATGGTAAATGGTTTCACACCTTTGCTGTAATGTGTTGTCAGCGACAACAGGGTGCGATGACAAGAACTGTACACAGAGAAAGGTTTTTGGATAAATTAAGCCTCTGTGAGTAAGAGAAACCCAATATGCTACCTGGCTGCTCAAAGACAGAGGCATATCAAAGGGAAAAACTGGAAAATGAAGAACACCTAAAAGCAACTCTTGTTGGCTAAGACCCCACAGTGAAGAAACAAGCCTGGCCAAATGGATTATGAAGGGATAACTGAGAACAAAATCTATGTAGTTTTATAATTGTTTTTAAATTAAGTTAGTTACATACTATTTTACTGAGAGAGGAAAAAAAGCAAAGCAAAACCTGGCTTGAGATATAGGAAAACCACTCTGCTGGGACACAGGACAGTCCCAGGGTTATTATGCAGAATAAATTTCAGTATTTTCGTGCTAGTGGGGTACTGGTTGGAGCCCTGGAGACAGCTGTGGTCAAACACTTGGTGAGGTGGTCACAGACAGGCTTTTGAAGGAGCTGTAGCTGAAAGTAGCCAAAGTGTGAGCCAGGCTGTGCCCCTCAGCCTGATAGGATGGAGAGAGGTCCTGCATAGTTTTTAATTTAATGCTACAGGCATAGACCATCTGACCAGTGTTCTTGTGACTTGTATGAACTCCCTGATGTCAAGGAGATCCCCCTGATCTCAAGTAGGAGCTCTCCTCCTCTCCCTCTTCTCTCCTACAGGACAAAGGAGAGGAATGTGTCATTTGCTGCACAGACAAGGGCCAACCCAGCTTCATTCCACACATCAGAGGGTTGAATCAGAAAGGAAAGGATTAAAGTTGCTCAAGCAAAGCTAAATCTGGCATTTCTTAATTTTGCATGTGACATACTGTTCTTCTATGTAAGCATTAGTGTTACAAGTGCTTCGCTGTGCAAGTGCTGAGTATGAGCCCAGACCCTACCTTACAGCTTGACCAGGCAACGCTTTGTCTTTGATGAGCAAGTGCTATTGCTTGAGTCATTCTGAAACAGATAAAGGAAGCAACAGAGAAATCACTAAGGAGGATGCAAATAAAGAGCATGGGTCACTTTTGGGTTCCCACAGACTCTGCAAACATGAGGAGCTTGTTTCTGGTGCCCTTATCTAGAGATACGCCTTGGATGCCTGCTGCAGTTTACCTGGGGATTTTAAGCCCAGATGACATCTGAGTGGTCCCTCTTTTTTGTGGAGACCACAGTTAGGAATGGCAGAAGCGACTTGCTGCACACCACGGTTGCACCCTACTATAGGGTCTGGATGTAGCCGGGGTATGTACTTGAGTCTAAGTCCTGGGGAGAGCAAAGTTTGGTGTTATAGGGTGAAGCAGGAAGAATAGCAAGCTGTTGTTTTTGCTGAGTCCCTTGCTTTCTGGTAGAGCAAAGTCCTTAGACAAGTTCAGCGTGAGCACTGGTCACGAACTTAGGAAAATTAGCTTTAGTATAAAACAACACTAATGGTATTCTGTCCCTTCCACTTCCTTCCTTTAGTGCTGTGTTAAAAGGTCAAGGACAAATGTTAAAGCACTGAAGAGTTTGTAGCAAGTGTTTCCTTCTCTCAATTTCACCCCTTCAATGTGTTTAGGCCTCTTTATGTTAAACTGAATGACTTGCCAGAAGCTGCTGCAGTCTGTGAGTAGTAGGAGATCTGCTTAGAATTGGTTTGTGAATACAATTTTGGCTTTTGGTTGAAACCAACCAACCAAACTGAGGTAACACAAATTAGTGTGGGCTTTCTCGGAGTTTTGGCAAAAATTGATACAAAATCTACTTTTTTTTTTTTTTTTTCCCTAAGGAAGTTCTGAGTTTTGACCCAAAACTGTTTGGGTTTGGCAATTTTGGGGTCGCAGTTTTTCTTTTCTTGACATTTTCAATTTTTCATTGGGAAAGCAAATACTGTGCAAGTTTTTGTTAAGACGAAAAATCCCCTTTCCTGTGGTAGTAATTTCTTGTATGGTCTTCCTCAAAGGAGATCAGTTGGCAGGACTTCTGACGTGGGGCAGGTGGATGGGAAACCCTGAATGCTTGTGTCTTAAATGTTGGCAAACGACAAAACCCTCAAATGGCCTTTGCTTCCATCTTCTCATCTGACACAGAGACCCTTATTCTGTTCCCAGCTCTTCAGCTGATCCAGAAAAGCATGAAGGTAAATACAAACCAACCATTTATTTAAGGTTACAGTCTGCTTTCAGACTCTTTAGGGATGATGTACTTGAAACTGTTCTCCAAAAATTCTGATATTTAAGAGTTTGTTCTCCAAATAGATCCAGATCCAGGTCTTAGTAATGGCCCCTGCTAGCAGTACATCTCACTCCTTCAGCTTTGGCTTACCTTGGCCATCAAATGTTAGTGTTGGTCTGGATTTTGACTGAAAAGTAGCTACACTGGGAAACAACTGACATGAGAATGGGTATTTATTCCTGTGTCCTTGAACCTAATCTCTAAATAGTTTTTTTAGGTATACTGGTATATCTGGATCCTCTGTTCTGAACTCTGTTCTCTGCTTTTACTCCCTGTTACTCAAAGTGCAGCTATTCAACCTACGGAGTAAGTCATTGTGAAGGTGAATGGGTTAGCCAGGGGTGCCGTCTTCATTTCTCCTAGCTCACCAAAGTAGGCATGACTAAGACAACGTATAGCAAATGAGGCAGGAATCATGAACAAATGTAGGACTTGAACTACTGACACCCAGCATGGACCTGTATTGCAGCTGTGGGAAGCATGATCTCACACAGCCAACACCTTTCTCCTCTCCTCATACCCTGTCCTTAGTAAGGCACTCCACTGACAGACTGTGTCATCCATGGGGTGTTGCCCTTGGTCGTGTTTGATTTTTAAAGGAAGTTTGGCTAGGTTAGCAGAAATCGGAGTGGTGGAAGTTCATTATGACAATGTCATGGGAGCATAATGTCATAGCTTGTCAGAAAACTTGTGCTGATGGACTTTGTTGGATATGGAGAGGTCTGTCATTAGATGTTCACGTAGCTTTGAGTTAGGAACTGATTTGGGTAATGATCTGCAGACAATCTAATAGAGAGTCATCAGAAAGAGGAAAGAAGCCTTCTGACTTCTATACTACTGTTAACTCTCTACCCAGATCTGCTCAAAGGGAAGAGGACTACTTCAGGCACTCTAACTTGTCCAGTCAATCTCGCCCTTACTCACTTTTTCCTTGTCCCTTTTAGCTATTTGGTATAAACACCCAAAATGAAGCCTCTCTTAGTCACACCTGCTTTGGGCAGCTAGGATAAATGAAGATGGCACCTTATGCCATTAACCCCTGGCTAACCCGTTCCTCTTCACAATTACTCACTCCGTAGGTTGAATATCTGAACTTTGAGCCACAGGTCATTTCTAATCTTTTTATGCTGTCTGCTGTATCTCTGTTTTGTCCCTGTGATTCCTCCTTGGGGATCTGTTGTCCTGCTTGTCCAGCATGTGAAACAGGAGTCATAAAGGTAATCTGGAAAGCCTGGACTGCTGTGAGAGGTGAGCCCAGATTGTCGCAACTGAAATATACTGGGAAAGTAAAAAACAACTACGGGGCTAAAAAACATCCCTGCAACAGACGGGCCATTCCAGTGAAGAAGAATGGTTTTACCTTTCTTGAGTGAGGTCTGCATGAGTTCCCACATTTTTTCTAAATCTTTTTTCAATTCAAGGTATATATCTATACTGAGCTACATCTCTAACTTTCAGATCTCAGTTCTTTTTTTTCTGTGCTGCCCCAGATTCACCACTGTCTGTGTGGGTGCCCCTCTTCTGTCAACAGAATACTGTTGTCAGTGGGATTTTGGGTTGGCCTCAGTGGTCAAGAAGCCAGTGTACTCCTTGGCTTTGTTTAGATGCCTTCTATTTCTTCTTTGTTACTGATCTCAGAGATGACTGTGGCAGATGACTCAGACAGCACGGTCAGTATCCTCTTGCTCAAGTGGTTTTGGGAATAAAGAGGTGACAAATTTAGAGAAAACACTGATAATTTTTATTTATTTATTTATTTTAGATTTACACTGTACCTTTCCTACTTTCTCTCATTCTTATTTTTTAAAATAATTTCCAACTCTCTCTTTTTTGTTTTGTTTTGTTTTGTTTTGCTTGTTTGTTTTTCCCCTGCTGGTGTCTGAGCTTGCACTTATTTTAAAGTCAAGCAGCCGCTTACATGACAGACAGTTGTATCCTCTGGATGTCTGTTATCAACCAGCACAAACAGGCAGCAATGCAAATCTGCACACCCCGAGGGAGTACTCTTCTCACCTGGATGATCACAAGTGCACGGGGGCATTCTTAGCCTGCACACATCACTTCTCAGGAGGACTGGGCAATGTGCAATGTTATCTTGTACCTTGTACATCATGCCTGCTGAGCCATCATGCATTGTGTTCCCAAGCTGTTGCTTTGTCAGCCTCTGGAAGCACGGTGTCTTCAAGCGGATTTAGGATCCTGGTGATTACTTCCAGGTCCTGACTATTGCATGAGCTCTGTGATACATATTTGGGGGAAATAATTAGCTTGGATGTTACTGCTGTCTGCTGGATGGCAATCAATTGACATTGCACTTTGATCACGTAGGATTCAATTCTTCCCACTTGACTTCTGATGTAATTACAGACCTAAGTTGCCTCTATGGTTGGTGGGCATTGACACTTTGAGTTTGTCTGATTTTGAGATGAGAAGGCTACACTTCTCCTTTGGCTAAGAAGGGGCCTGGGTCTGCCTGTATCACCGTGCCGACAGCCCTGCCCACTGCAGCAGAACAACTCACTGAGGAAAGTGTAAGGTAGGAAGGAGGGCGAAGGCAGCAGGGCAAAGTCTTTGGTGATTTATGCTGAGGGTGAAATTGAGCTTAAATCTACATGCAAGAGGAATGTCACAAACCTGTGCAATGCTCTTGATGGTCACACAGCTGGGTCCTGCCTTCTGTACCCCAGCCTGAAGCTGACACTGCAGCACAGCCTCTCCATCATCCCTCCATCCTGATGCAGCTGCTCTCTGGACGCATCATCTACCACTTCAGGGCAATTGACAGGGCCCATCCAGGGGTGTGTTTTGAAGGGTCTGTGATACCAGCTCGCAGGTGAGGATGAGTAGCCTGGCTGCCAGTCCTTACCAGCTGCCTTCTGCAACTTAGCCCCTCACACGGTCTGAAGTACTGCACCCACCATGCTCTGTGGAGTACATGATGCAGGAGTCTCAGACATGAGGAAACCTTGGAGGTCTGGAGAAGGAAATAGGCTGTAGGGAACCTTCTCCATCTTCCCACCCAGGTCTTTTGCCCTGGCTGGCTGATGCTCCAGCAGTCCTTCCTGGAAAAGATTGGGTGTGATTCAAACAAAATGCCTTCTTAGACACTCTTTGCAGTGCAACCTCTGTGTCTGCCAAAGGGGTGCAGTTAATGAGGTGAGAGAGAAATTATTTAGGGTAATTTTTTTTCTTTTCCTTCTTTTCTTTTTTTTCTTTTTTTTTTTTTTTTTTTTAACAGAAAGAAGTAGTTGAACTAGATTAACAAAGAAGACAATACAAGCTGAATATCACAGGGGAGAAAAGTCCTGGCTGTGAGACTTTTCTAATCTTCCAAGGGAAATGGTGGAAACTGTATCACTCAGGACATTAAAAATAAGCAACAAAGAGCACTACAAAAAATGCTGTTGTGAAATACCCTTAATTGACAAGTAGGTGGGCCGAAATGGCTTCTTGTATCTTTTACATTTATCAATCCTTCTCAGAGCTATCCTCAGCATCCTAAAGAAATATCCTTTGGCTGTGAGCACTTTGTCTCACAAGTAATTAAGTAGAAATGAGTATATCACTAAGTACATTTCAATGTGTGTCCTCAACTGGCTGGAACTCAACCCGGGGATTCAGGATCTGCTTGTAATTAACATTCCATAGTAAGACTCCACACCCTCTATTTGTCTCTTCCTAATTATGTGTTGGAAATGCACATTTCTCCTGCCATTAGAGATTTCAGCAGAGGAGCTCTAGCTGGGCTTTAAATTGCCTTCTACCTCAATTTAAATATTCCCTGTTATTTTAGGTTTGTAGACATTACACAAGTAAGCTTTTTCTCAAGGCGTCACAGGAAAACAAACCACTGACTCAAAAAAAAAAAAAAAAAGAGAGAAAAAACGACATAAAAACCAAACCAAAAAACTGCTGAACTGCCTCTTGGGTTGGCGATATCATGGATTTAGGCTGCGATCTATTAGTTCTTCTGGGTTTCAATGCTGGCTGTTGAATGTATTACTCCCAATTAGCACAAGAGCCTGTGGATGCAAGGGGCGGTTGTGAATGGGGCTGCTCAGGGTTCTTCTTTCTGTGAAACTGCTTTTCCTGCCAGTTCATCAGAGGAACATTTTCATGGCAATGTATCAGCTGGCAGGGCTTGTCACTGGGAAGGTTTGACTGCGTTAGGAAATGGAGAGACGGAGCGCTTCAACTTAGGCTGAATGGAGGCTTTAACCGGGGGTTGGCTGTAGGAGGCTGAATGGCTCGTGCTCCCTGAGCTTGCTGTGCCCAAAGGAGTATGTGGAGGGCTGGGAGGAGATATGGCTGTGTCACAGCTGGCACATCTGGCTGGGGACCGGCTGATAGCAGAGCGGCAGCAGTAGCCCTTACACCACACCTAGAAAAAAGCCTGGACAAGCATCTCTGGATCAGCGGAGAGACACACCACCCCTGTGCATGTCTTATGAGGGTCACCAGGGAGATGGGAGGAAGCAGTGGCTTCGTCCCTCCATCTAGCAGGAAACGAAGGAACCCCCCCCAGCAGAGCTCCTCTGGCCGGGTACCGCTACTGCACTGCTGCCAGGGCCATGCTGGGATAATGCGTGTCTGAGGGAAACCAAAACAGTTTGTTCCCAGACTCCACACAGCTTCTAGTGCCCTTGACTGTAATGGTAATTAAAAGCAAACAAATCTGGATGAGCCCTGCGAGGCTGCCAGATCCCCACAGAGACACCTCAGCTTTCCTTTATGTTTTGTATGGTAATGGGAGGCCTGGTGGTGAGCTCCTCGCTGCTACTAGTGAATGGTGACATACGAGATGTCATCCTGGAGCCAGTGGACGAATTGTGTCTCTGCTGAAGCTGGTGGCAAAACTCCCATTGAGTTCAATGGAGCCAGAGCTTTTTGTGCAGTTATTTTCCATATATAATTCATTTGGGGGATATCCACACAGACACACAAACCAGCACCTTTTTTTTTTTATTTTCTCTAATGAGTTTTTTTCTCTAATAAGTTAACAATAAGAAAAAGGCTTTTTATTTTTTCATTTTTTTCTGGAATGGTTCATATTTGGGAAATCCAATTCTGACCTACTAAGGCTGCTCTGACTGTTTTAGCCGTGAGGCAAATTTGCAAACTGGCCTAGGGAAGCTGGTACTTGTTATTGTTGCTTCAAAGACAGTCTATGTGGGAGAGGGAATGAGATGTGTTGGGATTAAAATACCCTCGCCGTAAAAAGCAGTAATAATTACCGTCTACATGTGGGCACGTCAAAAGGGGTTATTACCAAAAGAAATTTAAACTCTTTCTGTTTGCAGAAAAAAAAAGTATGCCTAAAATCCAGCATTATTCATGTGTGCAGCATAGATTGTTTTTAAATGCTGTGTTCTTCAAATGTCATTTTTGTGAGGCCAGTTCTAAATGGATCGAGATGACATTAAAACATTTGGCACCAGGTAAGTGAGGGTATAAAGGGAATTACAGAGAGCCCTCGAACATGGTGTGCCAGTGGATTCACCCCTGTGAGAGGGCACAGCTCTCCCCTGAGAGGCAGGCTGTGGGCTCCAAATCTCACCTAGAGCCTGGGTCTTGATAGGGTCAGTACGTGCACTGAGCAGCACATCTTTTAGTACTGTATCTTGCTGTCCTCTGCTGAATCCAGGTCAGGCAATCAATAGATTGTTAGATTTGTAAAGGGCCATCAGAAAATCTGGTGTGACTTCATACAGATACTGCGCACTTCCATATATCCCTGCCTAGATTCCAGTAACTTGTGGTCGAATAGTTCGTGCCTTCCCAAAACACGTTCATCCATCGTGTGAGAATACTGCTGATCAGTACACCTCATAATTTCATGCTGATTAGTTTTGCACCCAGTGTCTTCTCATTGACTTTAGTGAAAATGTTCCTCAGAATTATTAATAGAAATTGGAGGGGAATAAAATGTCTGCGAGGATACATTTTAATGGAGAGCACTTGGCTTTTTGCTGTCCCATCTTCTGCACGGACTTTGTCAGAGAATTGTAACAGATCTGTTATTTTTCTGGGTTTGGGGCTGTTCTGCTTGTTAATAAAGTCACCAGTCCAACTCCAAACATAAGGATTGGTCTGTGTGGTTGAAAATACGAACTGAAAATGTTCCGATTATGAAAAGAAGGGCTTCTTCATCTGCTGTAATTAATAGGACAGTTTCCTAACCTACAGTTGCTTGTGTGAGAAAATTCCTTATGCCTGAAAAATCTTGGCTGGGGATGCCACATGCCATTCCTCCAGCCTCCAGTTTTGTGTTAGAAGTTGAAAGAGTGTGAAAGAGTGTGTGTGTGTGTGATGCCACCGCTTCATTATAACTTTTACTAATAAAACGTCATACCACAATTCTGTCAGCTCCAAGATTAAGGCATTTAATAGCGTCATTTGGGTTGTGTCTTATACCAAGATTCAATCAGTTCTTTGTTGCATACACTGTTGGCTATCATTTGATTGGGCAATGCCTGAATGTACATTGGTTTGGAAAAGCTGTTGCACAATGCTGTATTCCCTGTTGCTTCATGGAAACTTGGACTTCCTCTTAGCTTCACTTTCTGTGAGTTACACGCTGCTGGGGAGCTGTCGTTGAACCAGAAACCAGTCATGATGAGAGCATCTGTTTTATTTGTTTATTTATTTTTTCTATTCCAGGTCCACAGACTCACTCCAGTTACACATGGGTTTCATTTATATGGTTATCAAAGCCTATTTCTCCCGTTGCTTCCTGGCTGTACACGGGGCAGAAGCCAGAACATTTTCCTTCTTTAAGGCCCTCTTATATAAAGTTTGGCAAATATCTTTCTTTTATTTTACTGTTAGATGTATCTTTTTCTTGCCATCTGTTGAAAAGATTTTGCTTATATAACAACTGTTTTCATCATTTATATCACCACAGAGTAGAAATCGCCTATAGACACAGAATTTTTCTTGCACTTGCTAGCTATTTCACACCCACCTGTTTATGAAGTGGTTCGAGTATGTATATCCTCAGCAGCTCATGGATCCAAAAATATCCAGCTGTTTTACAGATCTAATGAGAGCCACACTTGTGGACATGAAGAAATACCGCCCGTGAATTTTGCTGTTTTCATGAGTCCTGCTGGTTCACGCTGGAGTGACCCCAGAGGTTTCTGAGACTGGCTGACTTCCTGACACCCTCTTTTCTGGCAGGGTGAAGGGTTTCTACTGGGTGCTGAGAGGGGCTGGGTGGGCCATGGTCTTGCTCTTGCATCCCAATGAGTGCTGCTGCCTTCCGTGCTACTCTCTGTGGAGAGAAATAACACCTCTTGGGGACAGTTTATCACATCCTTGTGCAGATGTCCAGAGAAGACCAGATGGCTTGTGTGCTAGAAATGATCTGTTTCAATACCAGTGATTATAAAGGGATGCCAGGCCACTGTAGTCATCGGTGTTGGCATGTTAAACTGAATGAGATGAATACTGCCCAAGTATCCTAACTGAGTAGATGGCTCTGTTACCTCCAGCAAGTGTCTGTTTATTCCTTACACTACTGCTAACAAACTCACGGTTGCTCCTGTTCCTGAGGGACCACAGAGCATGTGGAATGCCCAGTCTAACTCATGGCAACTGTTGAACAACAATTGAACTGGGAGGCCAGGAGCATTCAGAGAAGGTAATTTCATCTGGTAACCAAGGCAATCTTTGTACTGTGATGACTTGAAACCATCTGATGGAGATTTTACTGAAAGCAAACTAGATAGGTCTCCGTCCAATCTTCTGCTGACCAGATTTTGTCTCCAAGGCAGCTCCGTTCTTCACTGGACTTTGATCTGTGTAAGTTGTAGGCACTACTTCTCCCACACAGCTTAGGCATTTTGAGGTTTTTCTTTCCTCTTCTGGGTGCCATAGCAGTGGGTGGCTATGATGCACTGGGATTTCAGTTGGCCTGACAACCTTGTCCTGGGTCTCTCCCTTTCTATCTGTACTCTGCGAAGACTCTTCTTTTGTTGTCACTTGCAATATCTCTTGTTCCAGTAAGTGATTCCTTACAATACAGAAAAGCTGCCAGTAGGTCCCCAAGGCAATAGATATGTTTGTGCCATCATCTGAAAATTGCTTAAATGGCCCAAAAATCAACACTTGCTGCCAGCTGGTCACTTTGAAATCAGCGGGGCCTTTAAATCAACAAACATTTACGGCCTCTTGTGTTTTCCCCATGCCATGAGCTGAGAAGCAGCTGTTTGTTTTTCCCGTTTTCCTTCCCAGCTTTTATTTGCTGCCTCACTGTGCAGTTGTCAAGGCACTTGTACTACACTTATACAAGCTCTTTCTTTGTCCCAATGTGGCAGCTCTCCTGGATACTGATGGCTGAGCTGCAGTAGTTGACAGGCTGGGGCATACCTTCTGCTGTAGGCAGGAGGGAATTCTGAATGCAAGACAGAAATGTGGCAGCTGTAGGTGTGCACCCTTGTGGCATGAATTTGTTCCTGAACTAAAGAGAAATGTGTATAGATCAACCGTATATATACAAGATCCTCTTTTGGGATCAGGGAGATGGACCAGATGGGCCACCTCTCTCTAAATCTTGCCCCACTCTGTGGTTCAGTACCATGTTGATGAATGTGATCTGGGCTTCCTGATGGTCTAATGAATGTTAACCTTAGAGCAGAAGTGGGGAAAAAAAAAAAAACCTCCATTACTTTGATATCGAGTGCTCCTAACTTGAAACTTTTGGCTGATGAAAACAAAAGCATATGCTGCTGCTCTTGCTCTGCACATTCTGCAGAGTCAGGGTATCCCTAGTGTGGATTGCTGAAGGCCAGGATATTTTAGTTAAAAATAAACCCAGAGCAATCATGACAGGCTTGTAAATTAATGTGGTGCGTTTTCTGAGCACCAGCTCTCATCAGGGTTACTCCGGTGATCTTTCAGTGTCGTCCATCACCAGGGCCCTATCGCTCTAATGATGCATTTCATATTAAAGTGGCTCCAGTTGCTGGGAAGAGATTCTGCACACTCAAATTGTAAAAAGTAATACTGTTGTTAACCTCAAGTGTTCTCCTTTTTCCAATGGTGCCCTGGAGAATACAGCAAATAGCTTCCACAGACAGAAATCCTATTTATTCTTTGGCTGCATTTAAAGCAAAACGTTTTCCTTTGCTGCAGCCTTTCAAACTCGGTTGAGAATTTCTGATGATTAAGTGATGAACTGTTTTGTAAAGCTGTTGCTGCCATCCAGATTAACTTTTATTAATATTTTTTGGGGCTGGACTGAAATAATGCAATCTGCCCTTGAGACGGGGGCAACCATGTGATTGCCTAGGCCAGCAGTGCCATGGGAAGCGAGTGGTGACTCAGAGTCTTGCTTTGGTGGCTGGTTCCCCTTTGTTCCCAGGGGAATTCCTATATATTAGCTCCTTCCCAGCCGTGGCTTACTTCCCTCTCTGCACTGGGTCTGCCTGCCGGTGGAGTTGGCTGTGGTTTTCCCCTGCTCCCCCCTTGCCGCTTGTAGCCCTCCTGGGCTCTCCATCACCTCTGCTCGGGTGCATGTGGTCTTGTATCAGTGTACGCTGCCACATGCTGTTTCCACTCCTTTAGACAAAAACATCTCCTTTGTACATGCAGAAGCAGGAAGTCAGACGTCTGAGTAGTCTTCCCACAAATTTCAAGAATTACTCACGTTCATTGTCATTCTCTCTGCGCTGCACTGCCCGGGGCGGCCTCGAGTTTTGCCGAGATCTGAGGGCACACCCATCGATGTGAGGAAGAGCAGAAACCTGTTTATGCCAGGCAGACACCAGCCACCCGTCACTCGCATGCCCCAGATCTTGTCCTGCCTCTGATGCCCGACGCACACTGGATCCACACGCCCTGGGCCTGAGCTTCCTCCCAGGACACCTTTCCCACCTCTCTACCACTCTGGGTGGTGAAGAGTAGGCCTGAGGGCAGGCTTAAACATGTTTAAACATCTCACCCTTGCGTTTTCTGCCTGCACTAGATTGGCCACAGCTTCTCCGTTTGTGGCTTGGCTGCATGGTTCCTTTTTGTGCTGGGAAAGACCCCTGCTGCCTTGCTGTGGAGGGCGTAAAGCCCTTCTCAGAATGGTCATTTAGGGTGGGATTCTTACCACATTACAGGGTCGGGTTCCTGGTCTAAGCTACTGGCGTGGGCTAGCTAGGCATGTAGCAGGGAGAGATGGGCATCTCTGGAGGCTGGTTCCTCCCACCTGCAGCAGGTATTTGTGTTGGAGTGGAATGACTCACCCCCTGGACATGCCTCTTACCACTGACTACAAGGAAAGTCTGGACAACGGGCTAAGGCAAGACACCTAATGTTTTATATGGCTTCATTTAGGTCAGATGAATCCCTGCTCTAGCTGTCTTAGGATGCCTGATAACAACTTTGTTCCAAGCTGTCTTTGGCCTGCCTGTGTTTGATCCATCCAGGCTGACTGGATGGGTGATCATGGATCTACATACGGCATGGACACGCTGTGGCTCTTCATCTCCAACGTACCGTTAACAGCATGAGCAGTGTGTAGGTCTGGTCCTCAGAGCAGGCTTGGACCAGAACCTGTGTTTTTTTGTGACCCACTCAAAAGTGTGGACATACATGTAAACACCTGCTTGTTCTGGTCAGTTCATGTCATGCCTGCCATCTTACCTCTAAATCTTCCGGGCCAGCAACACAGGTCATCCTCTTCAGAACATACTAGTGTTACTTCAGAAACAAGAAATGGCCCAGATAGTTACTGCAGAGCTTCTGGTTGCCCTCACTGGCTCCCTGCTGGTTGGGATAGGTCCAGACTTGAAGAAATGTGAGGTAAATGTAGCCTGAGTTTCTACTGTGGTCTGTACCACAGATCTGGACAACGTGCAGCTGATCTTGGCTCTGCATACCAAAGGAATCTTCCCTTCGGTATTCTGAAAGACCAGCTTTCAGAGAGAAGGTTAACTTCAGACCTGCCATGTGTAAGGCATGTGCTGACTAGTGTGTGTGCAGTTCAGCAGCAGTTCGTTTTATACATCATGGAATTAAGCCAAGAAGCTCCTCAGCTCTGTTTTGCAGGCTGCTTTCTCCAAGCAATCAGGTATTTCAAACTTCTAATAAACACGATGATGGTAGAAATGGATGGTGGCTGAAGCCTGTCTCCTGATCCCTTGTATTCTCTCTGTCTCTGAAGCTTACATTGACCCTCTGCCACCTTTTGCTTGAGAATCAGTTTATAAGCTACTTGGGGTGCAAGGTATTTTTATTCTATATTTGTCCAGGACCCTTCACAATGACCCTGCCTGGGCCCAGCACATGGGTCCTGAACCATGCTGTTAGAGCAATATAATTAATAATCATTTAAAGCTTCTGAACCCACGGAATGAAAACCACATGCAGTATTCGCTATACAACTGTTTTGGTTTGAGAGATTCGGTTAAATACTGACTCAGTGATTAGGATATGTAGGTTGGGATTAGGGTGATAAACAGTTCAGCATTACATCAGTTAGTCATAAGCAGCAATGAAAAAGGGCCCACACTATTTCTAATGCTTCCCTGATGTCATTTAATTGGAAGGAACTGGGTTGCCAGAATGCATGTTGAGATGGTCCGTGTTTAGTCTCTGGCGGGTCAGGGGGAGATTTCTACTTTCATACCATTGTTTTTGACACAAATAATGTTACCAGTGACTCCTTTTTTCTTGCCTATCAGTTATGTTTTGTATAATTAAAGCTAATTACTAGGTATGAATAAATCTAATTCTGGTGGGAGTAAACTGCATTTACCATATTTATTCTCTCCATGACTGACCTTTTCTGTGAAAGGCTTTATAAATCCACACTTCTGAGGCATGGGGAAAAGTGTGCTTGCTTCTGTGCTGACTGATTTGCAATGCAGTTCAACGGTACAGAAACGCATATAGCCTTAATGACTCCAAATCACAGTCACTGGAGCGTAAAAAAATCCTGTTGAGTTCAGATCTGAAAAGAGAAGAAAGGTAAGCGGGACAGTTGGTTCTCATCTACAAGAAGGGCTCTTAGGTGCTAGCCTGGGAAGCAAAGCTGCTTTGCTGAAGGCTTTCTAGCTGTTTATATGTCTGCTTTCCATTTCCAACTACTAAATGACATGAAAATACAGCAGTCAATAGGGCAAGCATTTTGCTTGGTTAGCGTTGCATGTGACCTGGGGCTGTTGCCATCACTGGGATATTATCTCTTCACTGGGGAGACTGTGAATGGAAGAAGATGTGGTGGAGGGAGAGAAGAGGAGGATGCTCCACATGATGCTGTCTTTTACAAAAGACGTTTTGGCACCTGACATCAGTAAAAAAAAAAAAAAAAAATCAGACCCGATCTTACTAGGGCAAGTTGTGGAGGGGATGCCTTTCTGGGGAGAAGATGCTCTGTGATGCCTGACCTAGTCCTACCTTGCCACCAACGGGTGAAGTCTTTGCTGCACCCCATTAATGATGAGCTGTGTGTGTGTTATGGGGAGAGGGAAGGGCCATATCTATACAGCTAAGGCCTTAAGCTAATTACTTGGCTTCTCTGCATACACATATTTTCACAGAATATCCCCAAAGTATCCTGAAATAAAGTCTGGAGTGAGACAGGTATTTCGGGAGCATTTTTTTTTTTTTTTTGGTACTAGACACCTCCATTTCCTCCTGCTTTCTGAACATGGTAAACAACCCTCAGGTGGAAGCGACAACTGAACCCAGGAAAGACTGAGAAATTTTGGCTGGGCAAGCAAACTCCCAGTCCTCTCACCCACTCAGTTCACACTGTCTTCGAGGTGGCCTTTCTTTCTCTGCCACACATCCACTCCTACATGGGTTCTCTCAGCGCTCAGGGCCAAGACCCATGCTGACTTTTGCTCTCTCCTGGTTTAAACTGTGGAGTTCTGAGCTGCAACTCCCATTTGTTTAGACAGTGGAGAGGTAAATATGACATAACCAATTCACCTCACTGCCTGTAAGCACAAATGGTTCCCAGGAGGTAGAGATAGTGTTAGGGCTAGCAGGTGAAATCTTGACTGGTCCCAGTACTGGAACCACCTGTGCCTCCAAAGCAGCACTCCTGGAAGAGGGTCTCCTGGCAGACCCCACACTATGATGGTGGCTTCAGGTTGTCTTGCAGCTCTACCAGCCTCAGAGTGGACCCAAGGACCGTTGGGCTGCACCTTGGGGCTGAGTGTGCTTGTGAAAGTCCTGAGCAGGCAGATTGATGCTCCTCCAGCCTGTTTCATTTACTATAACAAAGATCACTCTGTAGGAAGAGAAGGAAGCCTCTTGCCTATTCAGGAGTTTCACAAGCGTGGTGCACTCGTGTTTCTAGTTGTGGGAAAGCCCCAGAACGTGGGTTGGGTTGAAGGGACTGTGCAGGTGATTTTACAGAAGTCCTACCTAAGTCCTTTAGTTGCATAAAAATCTCATTTTTCTTTTAGGTTTGCATGTGTGGCATTCAGACATTCAGTGACTATGAGGAATAACTCGTGTTTGTCCATAAAAACACTATCCCACCTGTTAGCTGAAGAACAGTCTGAACCAGGAGGAGATCCTAGGTACTGTTTTTTTGAGAAATACACCAAATACAGGAAATGGGGATGGTCAGAGCTGAGTGCAGCCTCAATGACTATGGTAATGTTGCACAGACCCTTTATCTTCCTCCTCTGCTCACCCACTGCAGCAAGTCTGCATTGGACACAGCACTCGCACTGACCAATGTCACTTCAGCGTGAGTCAACAGGATGATAGAGGAAAAGCAGGAGCTGCAGAAATAAATTTGAACACCTAGAAGCTGTATTACACTGGATCTTGTAGCAATATGATGCATAATGCACAATCTGTTACCTGTCCAAAGGAAACTCACATACACAGAATCATAAAAGGTGGTTATTCCTGAAGAAGTGTTCGTAAATGACCACCCTTAGTACAGCTCACTGTGGGCTGGATTTGGGGCCTGAGCTATTCCTATGGACTAACATAATGGAGGTAAGTTACCTCTGAGGACGCTGTTCATAAAGAGTACCTTTGGTCCAGGGCAGTCACACTCCTCTCCTCTCCTCCCTCTTTGAAAAGAGTTCGGGGAATGGCGACTCTAAGCAGGAGCTGTGCAGACCTATTAGGTGCTCTGAACTGCTGCCAAAGCAGCCTCTCACCCTCCGTTGACTACAAAGGGAACCTGTGGAGACTAGCCTTCACAGGCTAATGTTAGCCTTTGCGATTATTGCCCTAGGCTCCCACCATAGTTACTGAAGAAAGACAGCAAGCCACCTTTGAGTTACTCCTTCCTGACCTTTGGAGCCTTCATGCCTCTTTTTTTTTTTTTAGTATAGGGAGCAATGCTTGGTGAAGGCACCTAAGTGGGATCCCCCATGTAGGTGGTGTGATTCCTCCCTCAGATCTGTTGTGGATGCTTTGGATCTGCTTGGTTCTACAGATCAACTTCCAGCCCAATTTAATTGAATAGAAGGGATTTTTTTCTAAATGGACCTTCTGGAGGTTTCAGACCAGGACAGCAAAGCAGGTGCCACCATGAGGAAGAGGGTCGGAGAAGGGAGAATTTGCTGGGCCATTTTCTTATTTTAGCTTTCAAAGCAGAAACAGCTTCTGGATCACATCATGTGGAATGGAAACTAGAAGCACTAAGATTTCCCCCATCTGTCATCCCAACAAGCACAGCTCTGTTGTTTCATCAGTCCCAACTTCACTACTGCACTTCAGCCACTAAGGGACAATTTCAAGCTCCAAAGTGCAGAACAGGTTGTGTCATGTATGTACATAGGGCAAAGTGGCTTTCGCCTTCAGGGGTAGTTCTGGAAGATCTCAGAAAGACTCTGAGGAGGAAACAAGACCCAAAGAGTGTCCCTGTCCTGATCCAGCTCACATGCTGGGTCTGAAGAACGCGGTGGTTGGTGTTACATCAATTTGATTTTCCCCCAGTGTTGGGAGGCTGGTACTGTTGCAAGCAGTGGAGACAGTGGCATTCCCATGCCTTCGAGGTCAGTGGAGCCTGGTGGAGTGCGATTTCCTGGGGTGACCTTTCAGCCTCACATGTATCGAGTCCGAGTTCACAACATAGTCTGCTCCATAAATCTTGTGTTTATTTTCTGGTACATCCCGTCCCCAGCAGCCCATGCACTTCATAACGTACTGCTGCAGAGGGCAGCTCTCAGACAACAGAGGAAATGTATCTTAGGCATTCCTTTCTCATTCCCATCCCAAAACTTTTCCCCAGTTTTTATCCCTGTGGTTTGGATTCCTTAAAATTCTCTAGAAAACCTCATCCTCTGGTGCCTCCCAGGACTCCTCTCCCAGGATTTCAGGGGTTAATATCCTCGGAGCATCACATTGGGAAGCAGCACAAGTCTGTTCATGCAGTTGACAGTGCCCTTTTATTATTGCTTCTATCTCTCCTATCAGATGTCTCGCTCTTAAACAGGGTTGTTATTAAGATAATTAGTTAATGTGGGTTATTTTATTATGGTAGTCTTATTTGGTTTGATTGCACGCTCAGCTGACACATGTCATAAAAGCAACAAAAGCATTAAGAAGTTGCATAATTGGCAAAACTGAACTGTCAGTGTTGTGGAGTTCAGAAAATCGCGGAGGGGAGAAATGTACAGACTCCATAGAGATGCGGGTCTTTCAGTGAACCTTGGATTTCTCCTCTGAGCATTTATTAGTCAGGAAAATGACTGGCATTTCCTCTTCTGTGTTTTAATTTTCTGTGCTTGTGCTGTATTTTCTGATCTTTGCTTCAGCCTGAAGAGGAAGGCAGCTTAGTCTTGTTTATCTTTGCCAGAGATTCCTTCGTTTTGGGAACCGGATCGGAAATAACTTTGGATGAAGGCAGACGAAAGGCTTTAAAAAGCATCTATCAAGTAATCAAGTGGGTCCGTGTGTCATATTTCCTGACCATCTATTGCCTTGGTATCTGCCGTTGGCACACGTCCCAGTGCCGTCAAACTATTGCAACCCTATTTTCATTTATATCCAGCATTCCTCTATCTGAGTACTTTATCCAGCTTCATCAGTGTAAAATCCTGGCAACTTTCATCTCCTTAATCTCGTGAGTCTTCCTTGTGCACCCTCCTGACATACAAGCTGGGGAAAAATACTGTGTTTCCAGCCCTGGTCTGAGAAGCTGCATTTCAGTGCATCTCAGCACGGCTCTGCTCTGATCTCTGACCAGTGCCACCATCTCTTTGTTTGTGTCCATCTTCTCCAGGCTCAGACTGGAGCTGCAAGTGGAACACTCCCAGGCTGCTAAACTCTGACCAATTTGCAGCCATGTCGACCTGCAAATATTTCCTCCAGAGTTTGAGATTTTTGGCATCCCAAGTTTCCTGGATGTGCTTACATCATCCCTGTGCGGAGGAGGACTTGGCCGTATGGTTAGAATGTGCTCTGTGTAATTGAACAAGTTCCCTCAAAAATACCCCAGCAATTTTACCAGCTCTTGCCCTGGGTTATGAGGCATGTGATGTAGCCCTCGGGGCAGGAGAGGAAAAAGCCCTCCCAAGAGGCATTTCCTGAGTTGATTTGATAACTTTGGGGTTTGAAATGGCGGAGAAAGAAAAATCTCAAGCAAGAAACAAGCTGGTAAAGCAGCATGAACATATAAAAAATGTAAAAAATACATCTTGATGTTTCAGAGCGTGGCCAAAGGAAATTGATCCCTAGTGCATTAAACTAGCGCCAGTGGATTACGAGCAGTCTATATCCAGAGAAACTGCGTTCCAACCACGGGCACTGCTGCAGCGAGGGTTTGGCCTTTGAAGTACCCTTTTGCAACTGCTGAAAGAGGGATTTTAGGGACAAGCGCTGCTGCATACAAAGAAAGCCTGAAAGTCCCTTCATGCACATTGCTCTTTCAAAGTGTTCTACCGCGGCAGAAAACACCGGAGAAGAAGGCTCCCGACAGCTTTCTGAGACACCGAACATCGGGCATTATGTTTTTCAGGTCATCGCTTAAAATCCAAAAATGCAGCAAGGAGGGCACACAAAAGCGTTCTAGCTGGAGCTCTTCTCGGTCTCCTGGAAGAGACAATGGGAGCAGTTCACGAGCAGAGGCACACAGCTGCAGAGTGCTCGGCGGCTTGCTGCACACAGGGTAGAGATCAGAATGCAGAACCATTAACCAAGTCGCCTGATTGTTACCGACAGATTAGAAAAAAAACACCCTTCTGCCAACTTTACGCATTCACGGCCTCTTGTCTTTGTGAGTCAGGAGGCAGTTCCCGTCGAGAGACACACACGCTCTGTAGTACAGGATGATTTTTGGCAAAGTCTGGGTGATCGCGAGCCAGATGGGGCGGGGATGGCATTCCAGTTTTATAACACAATTCCATAATAGGAGACAGCATTCTTTTCATATTAATGTTCATACAATAGGAATTTTAAACCCCAGCTTTTGGGTTATGTGGGAAAAAAAAAAGTCTTATTTCAGTGCAGTAACAACATTATTTTATAACTCAATGGAGAGAGCTGCAAGTGGACCAACCACTCAGAGTGCAGTGGGCATTTTATAGTATGCTTGCATTTCAAGAAAAATCAAACTGGAAAGCACTTATGTTGTTATGTGCTTGCTACTCCACCATGATGTCCTCCTTGCATGGTTTGCAGGTGCTCATTCCACCTGCTCTGGCCCTTGGGGGAAATCCATGCCACTGCTCTCTGCACACTCCTTGTGAACACGGTGAAGCACTACCATTGCTGCTCCAGAGTTTTCAGGCCATCAGATGTGCAGGCATTTCCATGCCTTTTGGTAGCACAGACCAACATGTGGCTGCTTCAGGACCATCTCTGCCACGCACATCACCACAGACACTTTCTACCTCACCTCTTCTGATGGTCCAGAGAGGAACTTGAGGCTTTTCAAGACGTAATTTGTGCCCTGACTTAGATATCACAGTGCCTTGCTGGGGCTGTAGAAGGTTTAAGGGTAAATTTCTCCTCTTGTGGTTTTGAACAGTCTTTGAATTTCACAGCAAAAATAACCCTGTTCTTTTGAGAGTCATCACAGCTCTTAACTCAAGGCCCCTCACTGTAACTCGGATACCTCACTGCTGGCATCAGTGATAACAGGTGAGGAGGGTGAAGAGACTTTCCACCTTTTTCTTTTTCAGACTGTGTAGTAACAGGAAACTCTTTAAGGCTTCCAGAAACACTTTCGACCCTCCTGATCTCTGTTTAAAAGGAAACTTCATAAAAACACAGTTTTGGCCAGCAGAATGCCACCCCTTAAACTAGCATCTGCCAAGCTGCCAGTTTCCAGCAGAACAGAGACAAGGGTTATATGAAGTACCTTTTTTCACTCATGGCATCTTACTGAGACTTTGCAGAGGGCTTTCACAAAAAGTTCACGTTATCCTAAACTAAGCGATTAAATTCACCAATGCTTTAGATGAGCGAAAACGAATGCTCTGAAAAGGGTAGAGTTATCAGTAGTATTTGGAGACACACTGGTACACCCAAAAGAGCAGAACAGGGCTTGTGAACATCCTGAGAGGTTGTTATGCACCTGGCTTGAGCAGCCGAGGGACTGTGGATGTCAGTGAGGGTAAGCACGTGTTGGGGATGAAGTGACTCCAGGTTAGGTCTGGTCCTTGCAAGAAAGGTGGGGTGGCATTTAGAAACAGTGAGAAAACCTCATTAAGCACATGCATGCAGATTTGGTAGGTGCCAAGAACGCTCTGACATGTATTTTCACATACAACGCTGATTTCAAGGGGAAGGTTTAGTGGCAATTTTATAACGACGGTTTGATATTTGGCGAGAGTCCAGTGATAAACAGAAGGTTTCAGGACATATGTTCATGCAGGAGAGTGTATCAGTAGGGTTTGGCAGCTATAGTTTCTGGTTTTCGGGCTGGGTGCTGTGATGTACAGTACTATGGTATGAGTGCAGGCACCACTTTGGGTAGGTAAGATTTTGGATTGAGGTAATACAGAACCCAAGCCTGTTACATCATCGAAGGCGCTGCGATCTCCAAGCCAAGGGTGGCAGCCCTGTCCTGGGCTGAGCTGGGGACAGCCAGCCAGGGAAAGAGACATCTCGGGACACTGACGTGAGCATAGCCCTACTTTAAAAAAAGAGACTTCCTGCCTTAGTAGAAGTGTTGAAACGTCTCGGTGTGTTTCCCTGCCTTCAAACAAGAGCCCCATGTGCCTGACGTCACTTCCCCGGGCTGCTGGGCCGATAACAGGATGAACCTGAACTCCCCCTGAACCAGAGGTTCCACTGTGTCACCACTTATTGTGCTCTACCGTGGGGCCGGAGACTTAGCTACCAGCATTGTTTTTGTAGCTTTACGCTTCACGCACAGTTTCCCCCCACTCCTCCCCAGCAGTTTGGAAGGAAGCGGCATAGGAACTTCTGCGATGTGCTTGCAGGCACATACAAGCAATGTGACTCATCAATAGACGGGGCTTTGGGAGCCGGTGCCTGTTACGGCGTGAAGCCAGCCTGCTTCTTCACAGAGCTCCGAAAGGCAGCTGGCTATGTCAAAAGGGCAGAGAATAAAGCGCGTAGTGTAAAATGGAGACACAATTAAGCAAAGATTAAAAAAAAAAAAAAAGCTATAAAAATTTTCGTCTCTTCTCAAAGTTCCCTTGGGTGGCATTTGCTGAAACAAATAGTTCTGCAGCTTGTTACTGTAAATAGTGGTACACAGATTTTGCAATAGTGCTAATTTGTTTTTAAACTTCTGAATGAGCAATCATATAACATCTACCTTTGCATGTACCATGCTTATCATAGGATATGTCTTTATCAGTTGGTAGCACTGAGGAAACGGCATTTACGAGATATCTCTATAAATCTTATCCTTCTCAAACCTTCAAATGTTTCTACCTCATTTCAGATCTTGTACTATATGCTAGCCAGTGTGGATGCAGTGGATAATTTAATGCAATTTATCAGTGTAGTCACATGAGCTTCAATATAGTTTATGTTTCAGACCATTTTACAAGGATAGTTGTGTAGCACTGTCTGCATTTTGAAACCAGGAAAATTGAGGCACTTTCTCTGGAAAGGCCAACGAGATTTACATGCCTCTATTTGGTTTCAGGCATATAACCTCAGAGAAGTTGCTAAGCTTGGGCTCTGACACCATTGCTTCTGCTTATCTAAGATGCGATATTGCAGTCAAACCCAGTAATTTGTTTGTGTTGGATTGTGAGGCTGTGCCTGTAACTATGGATTTCTTTTACACCTTTGGAAGTCCATGCTTTTTCCACTCACTAATGGAACTTGGAATAAATGGAGGAAAATGTATGCCAAACCTTTGAAAACTAATACGATCCTCCAGCCTGACATTGCTTGAGACATTGAGATTAGTCTGAAATGACCACAAGAGTTGGAAAGATGTAAATTCTGACATTTCTGATTTCAGAGTAGTCAGTTTTATTTGTGTATATGATTGTATTACATGATTTCTAGAGAAATCAAATTTCTACTTCTACTAAGATGACAAATTCACAAAAACAAGTGCCCTTGTTATGTTCCTAGTTATAAACTATGTTGTTCTAGTTACAATGGCTGTATTCACATGTCATGGGATGGCAAGGTCAAGTAATAAATACATCCTATAGACATGCCCAAGGTTATCACTCTTTGACTGGTTATCTCTCAAGGTCATCTTCTGTTTGTCATTATAACAAAGCCAAGCAAAATTGTCTCTTTAAGAATAAATAAGAATAGCATCAATTCTAATAATTCCCCTTTATTTGCTGAACTAGTCGCACATTTTTCCAAATTTTCAAGTATCCATTAAAAATAAAAGACAGCCTGCTTCCTGCTCACTTGAAAGGACAAGTGTCAGGCTGCTCTATTTCTAGACACCCTAGACAGTTTGTGATCCCAGTGCTTTAGTGTGGTTAGCAGTCCTGTGCCTTTTGTACTGTGAATCACTAGATAAAACTCTTCACAAGATCCTGAAATATTCCACTGTGAGCTGTGCTGAGGCTTGGCACTATCACATAATAAAAAGAATAAGTTGAATGCTAGGAGAAAATATTGCTCATGAATAAATTACCTGATATGACAAATGACAAGGTCTGAGACAGATTAGTCATCTAGTTCCAGTCATCACCTTGGTTTCTCCTTCTGACAGCTTTTGGAGTGTTTCTGTGGTTATGTAAAATTGTCCACAAGCAATAGTTGGTTGAGGCTTGTATCCTCAAGATCTTTTTCTCCCTTTCTTCCCCAGAGCATAGTTAATTTTCCATCACTATAGAAAACAGACCCTTTGAGTAAGCCTATCTATCTTTCTTAAACTTCACAGCTTTTACTTCAGTTTTATCTTCTTTGAAGGATACCTTTTTTTAATATGTTTTTGTCACTGGGACTGGGGAAAATTTGCATTGACAAGTAGTATAAAATTCCACTGGTAAGCAACTTAAACCTAGATGCTTTCCCTGGAGAGCATGAAATTATGTGATTATACTGTATATTTATGTACCCTTGTAATTTTTCTCCTTTTATAGTCTCCTGAAATTCCGTCTTGATCCCTTGAGATAACTTAATGCTACCCACAAAGGAGCACGTCCCAGATGCATCTGCACACAGACTGTGACAATGGTACTCATCTGAATGCTGAGTTCAGTGAGTTGGGGACCAAGGAGTCTCTGTAACTCTCACGTTCTTGGTATTTATTCCAGATTTATGTGTGTCAGTCCTACTTTGGTTAGTAGTCTTCACAACAGAGATAAAGGAGGGGAGATGTTCCTGATAGGGTGAATTTTCTGAGGATGTTCACAGGGGTCTGTGAAAAGAAATGAAGGTGTCTTTTACAAGAATGAAGTCCTCAAAACATTTGAAAGGACAGGTGCAGAAAATTTTCCTTGGACAGGTATTTTCCTTTTAATTTGTAGTGTAATTCATTTAGGCAATTTATTAAGGATGTGTTGGAAGGCGAGTGAGAAATGGAATTATTTTCCTGGTTTAAAAACAGCTTGTTTAACATTTATGCATGCTGGGCTGGGTCTCCAGATGGTATAAACTGGCATAGATCCATTTAATTTCAATGGATCTATGCCAATTTCCAGCAGCTGAGAATCTTGCCCAGTAAGTCACTTTTGGTTGCATGACTTTGATTCAGTGCTAGTAAGATATAAAGAGTCAGTCCCTGAAGTGATGACTTTTTTTTTTTTTTTTAACTTTACCAAAACAAACCATTCCTTTTTAATGATTGTCATACAGCTGAGTGAACACACACATAATCTATTCTGAATAGACACAAGTCCATTTTCCCATCTACCTTTCATTACTGGTGGTGTGATAACTAACTGTGTGTCTTTCTTCTTCAGCAAGATCTAAATGAGATTTCCACATGCATTAGTTTTGTTATAACAGCTGAGTTTCATACGGGGAGCCTGAGAGTACAGAGCCTCTGAACTGTGCTCCCCCTTGGGAGACAAATGGGGAGGTACCCACGGAGTTATAGCCTTTAGTGCATACATGGATCTAGCTTATACAATGCATCTGCATTAGGAACTCACCTGACCATCACAGCAATATTTGATCATATTAGCTTTTAATGTATTCAACTTGAGATATTCACGGTGTGATTATAAAGACAATGCTATGCAGGCCGTTAATGCCAGGCTGTTCTGTGATAAAGGCAGGCTCTAGCACAATGCTTCAGCATCTTGAACGAAACGTTGGAAGAGGGGCAGAGACCGAAGATTCAAACCACACTTAGACTTTTGAAACACTATTTCCTCCTGAAAACTTACTGCTATTGAATGTGTGGTGGGGGTGACCCTGGCTGGCAAGCACCCAACCAGGTGCTTGTTCATTTCCCCCATCCGTGGGGGAGAAAATAGGAAGAAGAGGAGCAGGAAAGCTCATGGGTCTAAATAAAGGCAGGGAAATCACTCACCAGCCACTGTCATAGGCAAAACAGAATCAACTTGGGGAAATTAGTTTAATTTAAAATGTTTAATTACTGATTTGGGTATTGGGAAACAAAGATGACAAACATTCAAATGTTTAGGGAAAACACCTTTTCTCCCCCTTGTCACCCACTGACACTGTTACCACCACAGGTGGTATCACTCAGTCTGCTTGGTGAGGGGATAGGTGGTGCAGGACATTTAGATCAGCGTGTAGCAGTTTCTTTCTGCCACTCCTTGTTCCTGACTCTTTTCTTCTGCTGTTCCTTCTTTATTGTTTCCTCTGCTGTGGCATAGGTTCTCTGTTGGCTGCAGTCCCTTTGGGGAACTGTTGTGGGGTCAGCTAGAACTGGTTGTCTGGCACAGGGCAGACCCTCACCTCCCACAGACGTATACCAAGTCGTGCCCCCCCCCCCCCCCCCCCCCACTCCCACCCCTGACTGCCAAAACCTTGCCACAGGCACCCAACATGGTCTAGAAGCTATCTTAGTGTCTGAGCAGAACACCTGAGCCACAGGTAATTGGATGGTAAAAATATCACTACATGCTTCGTTTGTGCTCTTCATTAAAGGCCTGCTGTTGGCCCTCTTATGAGACAGGACATTGGGCCATTTATATCCTTGGTGTGACTCAGTTTGGTTTGTTATTTTACTTAAAATTACATTATGCTACATTATTTCAGTCATCCACTGAAGGTTAGCAGCCCAGCATTTGTGTAGCACAGAGCAGAGGAACACATAGATGTCGTTGGAAGTACAGGGACAGCAGCTCGTCTGAGACCACAGGGTTAGCAGGATTCAAACTCAGCAGCTCCATTGTGAGGCTATACTGATGTGTTATTTTCATTTTTTTTTTTTTTAATATGAATGCTGGAATGAAAAAGAAAATCTTAAAAAAGTTTTGCCATCTTCATCCCCATGATCAAAAATTGCAGCCATTTCAATAACATTAATCTGCTGAGATATTAAGCCATTGAATGAGTAGTTTTGATTTAATGAATTTCTCTCATCTCAGCTTATTTTCTACTCCTCTTCTAGCTTTAATAGCTAGCTGCTTAATATGAGAGCTGTTCCATTTCATTACCTTTCTCCTGTTTTTTTCGTGAGGTGGAACTAATGCAATGCAAATTATGATGCCTGTCTCTGATTTTTCTATTAGGCAACTTAGGATTCCATACAGCCTGTGTTACTGAGTGTGGAGTTAGAAATATATTAGAATTTGTGATGAAACCCTGGAGTTTGCAGTATCTCAGGCTTGGGGACTTTTTTTTCAAATAAGTAATGATATTCAATGATACTCAAGTTCTTGATGAATGCCTTTTCTGCAAAATATGTTACACACACACACACTTCAGTTCTGTTATTTCCACCTGATGCAATTTCATATCAACTTCATAATTCATATAAAATTTCTTATGTAGAGCTAAGCACAGTGTGAGCTCAATCGTGCACTAAAGCTGCAACAGTGCAATATGAACTCAGGAAGACTGTGTTGAACTGTTGGTTAGGGTTGGCAAAACCAAGTTTAGGAAATAGTTGAATGAGTTGTATCATGCCAGAAGGAATGGGAAGGTAGCTATTAACACACACTGGTTCCTGAAGAGCTAGAGTTACCTTAGCAATCAGAGCAATTTCCTCTTTGAGTAAAGAGGAAATAATCTTTGGATTAAGCTCTGTAACATATGCCTATGCTCTTTGACTATGTAGTCTGTGCAAGAGATGCTGCAGACTGCTGCTTTTGAAAATCTTGGTTGTGGTGCGTGTCTCAGTTAACTTTTGCCTCATTAGTTCCTCACTTTTGTTTTATTTCAGAGAATAAAACTTGAAGGGATTTCCTGGGCAGTTGTCATGGTCAGTCATACTAAAGAGTACCCCTTTCACGTCTGTCTTGAAAGTGTTAAGTCTCTTTACCCCAGTATTTTGAAAGATGTGTTGTTGTGCAGCCTCACTTTCCTGATGATTAGAAGCTTTATTTCTAAGTGACATTTTCAGTGTATACATAGCCAGCCTCTCTTTACTTATATTTCAGTTATTATTTTTTCTGCAGTAAATTTGTGATGTTCTCCCTTTAGAAGTTTGATTCCCTTTTCATAGAAAGAGATCCTACCTCTTGTCCGCATTTGCTTTAATGCTAAATGAGCTAAATTCTTTTCTTTTCCCATTCTACTATAGCAATGTTCTTCCTGAAAGTAGCAGAAGCAATTGGTGTAGTTCCCCATCTGGATTACCTAAGATGCCTCTGATCCCTCCCAAGTGGAAAGCAGATTTTTTTTCCTCCCCAGAATGTTTTAATTTCCTTTGCTGACCTAGATCATCCTGAAACTATGCTTTCCTGCACTCTCTGTCTGATGAGATGCAGCTTTCTTTGCTGACTGCTACTTTTCTTCCATTCCTTGCATGTTATTTGCTCTTTCTAATAAGTTATAGAGGAGTTTTCTCATCAGTTTAGGTGTCTAAACCTCTTCTAAAGGTTTATTTCCTTTTGTGGAATATGGGTACCTTTTCCTGAATTAAACTTCAGTGCTCCTTTTACTAGACTGTTTCCCTTATCACTAGATACAACAAGAGATGCCCGTGAGAAAATGACCAAGTCACGACAATGGACAGCAGGCAGCATTTTATTGGTCAGGAAAGGGAAACTCTAAGGAGGTTTGGGAAAACCAGCAGAAACAAAACATGCATAGAACACAGGAATTTGCAAGGGAACAAAAAGTGTTACTATTTCCAGGAAGTAAATTTTTGGCTTGGTGGCAAGGCCACTAGGAAATCCTATAGAAGTGTTAGACCATGAACATATTTGGTAACTATGCCTGAAAGGAAACCCTCAGGACAAACTTGGCTTGTGAATACCCTATGAAATTGGAGAGAACCTCAAATAACCCTTGTGATTCAGGAAATATCAGAGGATACAGATGTTGCATGAATGAATTGGTTGAGTGCCTAGAAGGAGGATGAGCCTGATTCTTGAATGGGACAATCCACTTGATTGGAAGAGAAATAATTGCAAGGAAGAATTTTAAGAAAATATGTCTATTTTCACACTGAAGTCAGGAAAGACGTGTGTGTGTGTGTGTGTTTATATCTTGCTTTAAGGGATTCCACTCTAACATGTCAACATTATAATCAAGTACCAGAGAATCTTTTTTTTTTTTTTTTTTTTTTTTCTCAGAAAACATGTGGTGGGCTTTTTGTTAGGTTAAATGAATAGATAGTTTGGGAGAATTGAACTTGTTTCATGTTGTAATTGTGATAATTGTATTTTGTTTTCTGTCTGTATATGTGAGAATGGAAAGAATGGGCAACATGAAATTCAAAGGTTTGTAAACAGGTAAAATGGGAGTGGAAAAGGTATTAATGGACTAGTTTCTTATTTAGCATAAATATTTCTCAAATCTTCTTTCAAGAGCGAAGAGACAATCCAGATGCAACCTTTGGCTCAGAAAGTCTGTATACTGACTGGTGTGGAAATGATCTCTATTCTGAAGATATTTGTTTACTCTGTCCCTAAGTGTTCAGTGCTGTCTATTCTCAGAAGATATTTGCCAAACGTACTTTTTGTCTGGCCAAGTGCAGCTGTTCTGATACAGCATTCTCAAAAGTCTGTGGGGATACATGCTTGCAGATTTGGTCTATGTGATAAGCTCTAATGCCTTGGAAGGAGCATCTTCAGTATCTGTAGAAACTGCTCCAACTGAGCCATGAGGTGGGGTGTTTATGGGTTTCAAATATCAGGATTACTTTTGAACAGTGGGGCTTGCAAGGTGGGAATGCGGAAGCCATTCTGCAGAAGCCAAGTCCAAGACTCAGGCAAGTTTTAAGGAACATTGGAATAAAATTCTAGGAAGAGATTAAGGAGATCTGGAGAAATGCATGTGAGACCTTCCAAGCTACAAAGTCACACACAGTGCTTTGTGATCCATATTTTTTTTGGCTGAAGTTACAGACCAAGTTGTTGATTTGTCCTGAGAATGCTTCTAATACTGGAGTTCTAAAACAGTACAATATAATGTGGCAATGAGTGTAGGTAGCTACGCCCAAAAGATCACTTTTGTGCAGGAGTGATTAGTTTGACAAGCTCTGACTCATACTGAAACCACTGGGAATACTTGGAGAAGTAACTGGTTACTAACACAAGTGAAGACTTTGAAATTTGCATCCACTGTCCCATAACTTGGTTCCTATCTGGGATACTTTTTGAGTCCTTCGTGGTTTTACTGCTCATGAATAATGTGACCTTCCCAAACATATGGTGAGAAATTTTAGCTGCTTAGTTTTTGCATCAGTAATTTGTAATTCATGTATCACATACTTTTCCATATTTGATCTAATCTAATGTGTTTAGGACATTTGTTTAAAATAAATGATTACTGAGCTACAAAAAGTAAGCTAACATATTTGTTAACTTTCCACATATTCCATGATTTTAATGCTTTTAAAAAATCTGTCCAGGATTTCAGATCCATATTGATTGAAACACTTGCTAGCACAGTAGGTCAAAAAGCCCTGCTGAAATTTGTCAAGGCAAAACACATAACTCATCTTCAATTCTAGCAAATGTCACAAGGAGTTTTTACTAGATTCTGAAAAGTGTGGTTGTGGCTTTTTTTTTTTTTTTCCTTCCAGATGCACCAAAGAGGTGTCAGAGATATTTCTTACCTGACATGCAAGTCAGATACCAGATGCCTAACAACACCAGTGCTCTGAAACCCCAGCCCAGGCATCTCATTAATGCTTTCCTCAAGTTTTGAATAAAGCTGGTTTTCAAAATTTGGCTCTGGTTTATCAATGAAAACGATTCTTTCTGATTCTGGGTGTTGAAACAACATAATCAGGCCTGCCAATTTATACAGTGATAACACAGAGATTATTTGGGGTTCAAAATGAGGAGATGAAACCATGGTTCATATGTTGCTGTTTCCATGACTTTTGACCTGACCACCTGGTGACATGACACCTTGTAAGAAATGCCAGAGCAGAATTACAGTGCTAATGATAATTAAATGCTGCTGCTTTACTTTCAGAAAATACGTTTTTTTCCCTTTTATTTTTATTTCGTTTCCTAGAAAGAGAGATGCGGGAGGAAATTGCAAGAGGCAGGTTATGATTTTTAATGTGTAGGACACATACATTTGTGCTGCACTAACCTATGTAGCATGTGAAGCATATTATAACATACTCTACTTACTGGAGATGCTGCAACAATACTGTAATGTTGTTTGCTTGAGAGGTTGTGTGTAAAAATTACTGAAATGAATATTTATAAGAAGTGATGGTCATTATCTAACTATATTCTAAGAGTCCCTAAGAATGCAAATTAAAGCCCAGATGCCTTTTGCCTTAGGCAATATCTCTTCAGTCCGAGGATGTGTGACCTATGGTCACAAAATCACAAAGGCTGCAGTGCTGTTTCTGCAGCAGTGCTTGCACAATTTAACCTTGTATTTCTTCCCAATCTCACTGCTGTCCATGTTAAGGTCCTCCATTATGCCAGCCCAGCCTGTAGTCATTGTTGTTACAGGTATAATTTTGCTCTTGGCTTTACTAGAGTGTCTTAAAAAATCAGCTGGATGGATTCCACTGACTTCTCTATCTTCACCATTATCTGCTCTTTCTCCCATCACCATCATGTACAAATTTTGCCAGCAGTAGTTCCGTATTAAATCCTAGGTTGTTGTCAAAATGTTGCAGAACATTTTGCTTGTCATCCACCCTTTTAAGAACCTTTTTTCAATGATCAGCATTCATCTCCATTCATGACGTCTTCAGATTTTCCCTCCATTAATCCTTTGCACATTTATCATCACTCTATTCATATCACCATAGAATAACTTAGCTTGGAAGAAGTCTCTGGAGCTCATCTGATCTAACCCCCACTCAAAATAGGGCCAGCTATTGAAGTTAGAGCCAGCTATTGTGCAGTACTGCTATTTAATGAACGTGTTGTGCTAAGTCAAATGGATTATGGTCTATCATATGTGCTGAGTTACCTTCATCAAGCAATGCTTCAATGAGAATATGAACCCTTAGAGTTCCTTCCATACCTATTTTTTTGTGTTTCTAGTGATTTGAGAGGTGTTAGGGAAAACCTATTTTCCATCATCTATTAGAGTGTCATTTATTGTATTTCCCACTAACTGATTCTCATAGCAACAAGTAAACAGAAAACTATTTGGTGAAAAAATTTGCACTCATTTAGAAACAGAGGATTTTTTTGCTCTGCATCACCCTTTGTTTCTCTCCTTCTTCCCTGATATTTATGAGTTTTCTATTCTTTTCTCAGCATTTCCTTCCCCTGGTAACTCTTAATTCCCTCACCCTTTGTATTTCATCTGCACTCTCTTTGGATACATCAGGGATAAGCTGACATGATCTAAATTCTGTTTACAATGTGTAGTCTATACTACGCACCAGCTCTACAGCTGTAGGTGTTTTACCTATACACATATAACACATAAGTGTGTATACTTTATTTTCTCTTTCTGAGAAGTGATGTTTGGTTTTGGGGAGAAGCTCTTGCACAAGCATTTTCATGATTTCAATTCAAAGAAAGTCACAAAGCAAAAAAGGATGAAAGGGCCAGAAATGTGTTTGTGAGTTGGGGCAGGGGTTGCACTTTTAGGCCTGTGTAACAGCTCAAGACTTGGTCTTTCCCCTAGAAATAGGCTGTGCTATTTAACTTACAATAAACTAGAATAACTGAGGTAACACAAAATGCAAGAAAAAGTGTAAGAAGCCATAAGAGAGGGAAGAGGGAACAATACTTCAGTGGGATAATTACTGTGCTAGTAAACTACACAACACTCAGCCAGAGCAATTGGCATATCATGGCTCACATCTCTTCAGCTCACTTTTTTCTATCCAGAAACATGTTTGTCTTGTCCATACTGCCTGGTGGCAGAACTAGTCCTCAAGTCCTACATATCCATCTTATTAAACTATTAGTTAAGGAGTGGTAGGATTTCCCTCAGTGGCTGACCTAGACGTTATGTTACCGTGGTCCTTATGGTCCTTACCTCCAGCTTTTGGTGCTGGAAATATCACACAATAGCCCTCTTTCCGACCACTTCAATTAGTGACAAATTTGTGATCCAGCTGGTAGTATGAACTTCTGTTGCCATCTGGGTCTTCAGAAAGTTTCTCTCAGGAGGATATCCTTTATGTAATGTGTATAAAGGATACGTTATTACCCATGAATGTAGTAAGAGGATTAATTTATACACCTACACACACAACGCATCCTGTACAAGATGTATTTTGCCCTTTCCACTTCTATTTCTAGTCTGCAATAAAGCACACATGCAAAAGAAAATTCAGTCATTTTGACTGAATCCTGTCTGCATACCTCTTTTCTAAAAGGTCTCTTCCTTTCACTGTCTTCTCAGTGTTCTTTCTTTCAAGATGACCAGTGAGAAAATTAGATTAATGTGCCTAACTCTCAGGTATCACAATTGCAAATATAATTTTGGTTCAGCGATAGTCTTCAATTTCATTGAAAAAAATCAAAGACATGGATGGAGGTAGATGAGTTCATAACAGAAGCTGAGAAGATGACAAGCTGGAGATGTTCTTTGATGAAAGTCGTTAGCTATCATTCCAGTTCCAACTTTCTTTCCAACCATGTTAGCAAATTTTGTTCTTCTTTTAAGGGCTACGCCTGGACTGTGCTATTTGCTTGATTCAGAGAATATGGAAGAGGTTGAGTAGATTCTCATCAACTGCCTTTTTTTTTTTTTTTTTGGCACTGAAGCAACTTGGTTAACATGCAATAGCTTTTCGGCAGGGTTGGTACAGAGTATTCTGGCTCCAGCTTGTGCCTTTAACTTTGCCTTAGGGTCTGAGGTGTTCTTACAGCCTTTTGAATATCTGTGGTTAGGACAAAATCTTGTCATCATGGTACACCATGAAAGTAGCTGGTAGATTCTGAGCCTGGTAACAATCAGAAAAAGAAAAAAAAAGAATAATTGGGCAGCTGAAAGAGAAAAAATGCATGTTGCTTAGAAGTGGTAGACTTTCACCTCTTGGTTGTGTAGCAGAATTCCTATTAACACAGAGGAGTGAGTTTATTACCTCCTAAAGCAAGAGAGGGCAAGTTCAGGCTTGAACTTCTTTCATTTTACATAGGCCAGAGGCACAACTTTACTGGAAGCTTTTTTAGTGCTAGGTGTGTCACAAGGATGGGAGGCATGAGAAAGGGTGTGTTTTGGAAAACTGTAGTGGAGTTGGGCAAGGGCCACTGGCCAGCTTCCTTTTCATACCGAAAGTGCAGCTGGCTTGTCATATGGACCTATGGCCAGATCTGGATTCAAGCTGCTAATAATATGTTATTTTTCTCCTTCAGGCCCCATTTACTGCTTTAATTAAATAGTACTTGCAAAATTTTGCTTCCTGGCATTTGCAGTTGTGCCTGTTCAAATGCTTTTATGCAAGCAGAAAAGTTTCAGGCCTGCTGTACCACACTTGTAAAGACATGGGCCCAGCTCATCTAGGCAAGTACGAGGAGTTAGTGCAACCACAGAAGTCTTTGGCCCAGAGGTGGATTTACCAATAGAGGAAGATGGGGAGGAAGAAAGAGTGGGGAAAAGGGATTAAGGTGACAAGCTATCTCTATACTCTAACAGTACTGGGTCACAAGGAGCAATGGACCATCTACCGCAGTATCCTCCAGTCTCCATACAATCACATTCTACCCTACAGAGCTACTAAAAGCGTCTTCTGTGTCAGAACACCTCTATTGCTTACAGGAGAAACACTGAGTTTCCATTTGCATGATCATTCAGGCCTTGGTCACACTGATTATGCCTAAAAAAATTAATTGGAGCAGACTCAGGCCACATCGTTTACCTTTGGATATATACAGAGCAGTGTTAGATTGTTATGAATTTCAGGAACTGGCAACCAGAGTGTATTTGAGGTGAATGACCTAGAAACAAACTCTGTATCTCATTACTCTCAGCCATCCAGTGTGATTTACTGAGTGGGACAATTTTGGCCTGCCCTGCTTTCTGAATCTGTCAAAATCTAATATTTTTGACACTGACCTGTAAAGCGTGCAACTGATACTTTAAATGAGGAACATGACAAAAATAGCAGAGAAAGCTTTTAATTATATGGGATTATTCTTAACATACTACTTTTTCCATAACCTCAGACTTGGGACTCAGCATTTCTGATTTCAGTAATTTGCAGTCAGATAATACTATGTCTGTGGGCAGGAGGGATAAATTTAGATCTGAAATGAATGACATGCATTGTAATGAGGTGCAGGCAAGGTAAGGGATCATCAGCAAGGAGTTATTTAGGGGAAGATGAACTGGAGGACAATCCAGGAAAGATGAGGCAAAACACTGTTTGAGGACAGAGATTCCAGTCACTTCAGGAAATAATGAGTAGGCATTCTCTTCAAGATAATGTGAAAAGTGGCTGGTAAACCATTTTCAAAAGATGGTTGTGTAAGTGGCAAGGAAAATGCAGAGCTAAACATGTGGCATTAAGGAACCAGGCAGCTCCAGGTTGAAGGAGAGCAATGGCAAAGCAACATATTTACTTTGCAAATCTGCAAGAACAGGTTGATGGAAGGGTCAGGCAAATATGCTTCCAGATAGGACAAATTATTTAACAGTTTAGTTGGATTTTCTCTGGGCCCAGTAATAAAATGGACCTTTGCGAATCAAATGACTGGCTCTCTTGAGCAAAAGCCAAGTCAGTTTGGTTCATGAGACAGCTGTCATCTTTTTGAGTGCTAAAGAAAGAGTGACCAAACCATTGCAGGAGCCAGTGAAGAAGAAATCTCAGGTTTTAATATTTTTTAGTAATAGATTTCAGATTCATTTATGTTTCTTACCTGTGTCTAGTATCATACTCAGTTGTCTTGATACTCAGTACCCACAAAACTATATTGTCCCCTACCAAGTGAATTTTCAAGTAGTATGAAGACTATCATTATGAGTAAGTCTGAGCTAAAAGATCATGTTGAAAGTGGTATTCTTCACAGAAGTAGTAGACTGACAACTCCTGGATCTGTAATGACTGTGATCTCAGTTGAGTGACAAACCTGAAAACTTAGCATCCAACCTTTCCCTTCTTTGCATGTCACGGTGTCATTAGCTGACTTTCAGTATCGACACAGAAAGTGAAGAACTACCTATCAATTACCAAAAGGTTTCCCCCTCTGAATGTTCATGCAAGGAGTGTTCCAGGTGACTTTTGGATGATTCGTCAGTTATCACTGCCTGAGTCATGCATCCCTGTGAGTGGGTGAAGCTATGAACCTCTTTGTCTTCTGATATTGTAATTTGCTATGACAAAAAATTACCTTCTGGCATTCAGGTTTTACAAATCCGTGTGAGGACAGAAAATGGCAGAAGGACTGAGAAACAAATTCCATCAGGGACAGTCACAAGAGTTTTGAAAGGAAAGATAAATGTTGATTGAACATGCCAAAACAGCATCTCGTGACAGTTGGGTTTTAGCATGTGTTATGGACTAGCAGTTATAAAAAAAAGCAGGTGCCTGTGCAGATAATTCGATAAAGGGACAGCTGTAATGGTACTCCCCCTTGGGTGACTCTTCTTTAATAACATATCTGTAGTTGTAGATCTCGAAAATCAAAGTCAATAGAGCAGCCCAGAAAGGTGAGACTGTAGGAGTAGATGGGAGTTTTTCATTTACTGTCTATTCTCCTTATTAAAAAACAAAACAAGCCAAAATAACTAAAACATTTGTAAAAATGCAGTGTAGTTTTGTGAAATACGAACATTAGATTTACTTATCATCTGCTGTCCAAGAATAGGAGCTTTAATTCCTGTCACTCAGCACTCAGGCTTTTCCTGTTATCGACTGATTTATTTGCAACTCATGTGAAAAACACAAATACTTCCATTCATTGGTACTTTTGCATCAACACAAATGTTGCATTAATAGATAAAATGCAAAAATACTCCCCTCCTCAGTGGTAGGCACTACTGGACTGCGCCTGCAGGTATTGATTTCATCCTGGGACACTGCAGCGCTGGCTGTGGAAAGACAATGACCTGGAGGTGAATTTGTGCTTTGTTGGGGTTGACTTGTTATCTGCCTGAGAAGCTCAGTACCCCTGTGTGAACGTGACTGTGGTGGTGGCAAAGAGAGGTCTGGTACAGGAGCAAGTCTGAGAACCTCTGACTGAGAGCTTCTTATGGATAACACAACAAAACCAAGTTTTATTCTCAGGAGAGGAGGTTGTGCTGGCTCTGCTTATACTGGGCATTCAGGGTTTTTAAAGATAGAAAGTTTTCTTTCACTTCATGGGAGTCCACATCGTGGAAGGACTTCACTGATGTAAAATTGATAAAGGGGCAACAGGCACTCGCCCAGTGGCAGAGGCAGGCATGTAGTTACAATTGCAGTAGCCTCCACTCTGACAACTGCCTTGTGCCATTAAATGTATGGCAGAACAAAGAAAAAACTTGCTGAATAACCTCTAGAGTCCAAGAAATATTCAGAACGGTGCAGTACTCAGGGAAGTGAGGCATACATCTTAAGTCTTTGTAAGAAATACTGAAAAAATAGCAAGCCTCACTGCGTAGGCTGTCCTCTGTACTCCAACTTGATCACTTTTGGGCTGATCCTACAAAAAATGTCATCCATGGAGTAGGAAAATGTATAAATGTCAACAAGAACAACGTTGTTCTACACATGACTACTATCTACTAAAATATGCTGCTGAGGCTTCAGAGCTGGAAAATCATGCCTTACACCAATTTACACTGTATTCGCTGACTGATAATGGGAAAAAAAATGCAGTGAATATCATGAGCAATGGGAAAAGAGCATCCTTCACCTGCAGTGGTTAGCTGGGAGGGAAGCAAGATTTTCCATGAATGAGTGGCCAATTTTGGGGGAGAGGTGGGGAAGGGGAAAAGGGGGGAATAGTGCTGTTTGTTTTGCTAAAAGAAACATATATAATTTATCTCATACTTACCAGTCACAGTTTTTGGCTTCACAAGATTCTAACAGCCACAAGATATGGCATCTGTTAACTAAACAACGTCTTCTAGCACTGAGGTTCCAGCTACTTCTCTAAACTTCAAGAAAGCAACAAGATGTGTAGGTTTGTTTATGTCTGTTTGTAACTATTTTGATGGTTTCTAAGTGGTAATAATTTGAAATATTATTGCTTTTCTCCATATAATTTGCCTGTAACATAACAGCTAAATATATCTTTTCTCTCCCAATATACAGGGTAAGGCTGTTGCTGTAAAAGATGTCAGCTTGTAGAAGAGTTCTGTGATGATTTTCCTGCCTCATAGAGCATTTTGCATTCACCCTTTTTATGAGAGGCCAGGTGTGTAGGGAGAGGTAATAGCTTGTACTAACTGACTGATGTTCTAGGGAAAATGACACATTTCTAGGCACACACATCCTTGACTTTCATTGTGACTTATGAGTAATAGATGCAATACCAAAAGAAACAAGTGACCAGCCACTAAAGGTTGGAAGCAAGAAATTATAAATGAAACTTTTTTTTTTCTTTGTCTTTATTCTGGAAATTTACTGTAATTACCTGGTTGGGGGGATACTGCATGCATAGAGCCAAAACTTGATTAATGTTAATTTTAGAGCAAACAGAGCCAGGAAAGGCCAATGTGCTTCACAGCTAAAAATACACTTTCGTTGAGGGATGTGACATCTGTGGATTTACAACCCAGTAATTATTTGTGAATAATGATTAGCTGTCCTCATATAATTAACTTGTGAGGCTTCAGCAGTGTCTGGTTATCCTTAGAGGCACCAATCAGTGTTGATTTTCAGATCAGAAAAGCTAATCCAGAAACAACTATAAACCCAGGTGATCCTGCTTTCCTCATTGGAACCAGCTGGTTAGTTTCTCTAGAACGTAGGACTAGAACAGTGCAGTAAAACAAGACTATTTTAAATATCCTTCACAAAGCTGCAAACACTTAGCTTTGTGTCAAAGAAAACCCCAAAATTCAGTTTTGCTGAATTAGAGATGTATGAATTTTGCTCTGACAAACTGTCCACTACTTTATTTGATGCTTTGCATATATTCATTTGCTCTGAGGGTTACCGTTCTATAAACAGAACACTTGTTCATAGATAAGAGGTAGAGATAAAAGCTAGAGTGGGCTACTCTTCAGTCATCTTGTCTGACCTCCATAATCTGGGACACGTGATTTCACTAATATTTCCTGCACTGCGCTAAGGTTTTGATGTTGGGTTAAAGAACATCTCTTAGTCTTGGGTTTTTGCATGACAAAGAATCCTCCATGTCATTCATTAATTTTGTTCCAAACCCCCATGGAGGTATGTATAATCAAATCAACTGAAAGCTTCTTTTGGTTAAATTAAATTCATGGAGGACAGCATAGGTGCTTGGGATGAGTTGTATCTTTGGCTACCTAAACATTAGAAGCATCTAGTCAAACGTAGTTTTCTACAGTCCTCCTGCAGTCAATGGGGAAAGATGATTCATTCAGAAGATTACTCATCCAATTCATTTTAGACACTTCTTTCAGGATGAGATGAATCATTCTCTGGAGACACCTATCTGCCTCCATGGACTGCATTTCTATTTTAGACTAGGTACCTAGCTTTTTGGTGGCTGAAATTAGGCGAGATGACTCTCACCATCACTGTTAGCCGTAACAATATCCTTTTTTTCTGAGGGTCAGAAAGGGTTTTATGACCCTTTTGAAATATGTGCATCAAAACTGCATAGAATTTGTAAAAATTGTCTCTCTATCATGAGAAAAAAATCTTAGTATTACTTCCCTACTTCATGATCTTTCTCAGTGCGTATACCCAAGGATAGATGTACATCCCTCAGGCACCACATTATGCTAAAAGTTCATGTTCTATTAAATATTGGCCAAGATTCTTGGGTCCATGTCCCAGTCATTAACCTCAGAAAATATTAGTGTGTTATATGTTCTCCACTTCTATTGAGGCTATAGCATGCAAAAATAAAAAGGCTGCATTTGTGAAGGAGAAAGGCAAAGTAAAGGAAGCAGAGTTTAATTTCTTTAAATTAAAAGAACATCATTTACCTTCCCCTTCCATATAAAATACACCATACATCTTATCGACTTTATTGTCTAGTTTAAAACATGCCAAACTCAGCCACAGATTAGAATATACTTTAGAAATATATCTCATTTAACAGTTCCTAGCTCTTTCTGAAATAAAGAATATGGAACAAAAGTTTTCCTGTTCCTCCTTTCAGGGATTAAATGACTGGCCTAGTGAGTTGGACCAGCATCAGAATTAGAGCTTATCTGCATAGTTGTTTTTAACATGCTATCTTTTCCCTTGAGGAAAAAAAAAAAAAAGAGATTTTTTTGTCCCTTTTGTACTCAAGTGCAAAACAACCAGTAAGAGATGTCAGAGGGAAGGATGCCCAAGTAGATTCAGCAGGGCTTAGGGGCAAGCATCACAAGCAGTGGAGAATTCAAACAAAAGAAAGGAGTAAGTAAAAAGCAGATATTCTTTGGTTTAACTAATAGAAAACCTGCAGAAATTCATTAAAACCTGTTGGTTCTGAGCAAATCTAACATCTGGATTTTTGTGTTCATCTGCCATTTATGTCACTTGAAAATATTTCAGCTTCCTAGTTGGGTAAGATTTATACCATGAGAATAAATACTGAATTGTAATTCCTCTAACACAGAGGTTAAGCCCCTTGTTTATTGTAAATGCTGATATTCAGTTAGTTTCCAAACATGTATGTGAAACTAAAAGTTGACTTCAACTGTGATTTGAACATACATTTAAATATTCTTTGCAGTAACATGACTACATACGAAATCTGTGAAGTTGGCATATCCATTTTCATCTTGAAGCCAATGTTGTCTAAAACTTAATCATCAAGAGATAAAGAAATCTCATTCTGGCCTGTTAATCTGGCCTGATTGTAAATGTTTTGCCATTGAGAAACAGTTCTGATTGTCAAGTCCTAATCACCCAGTGATCACCTAAATCCTAATCCTAATCAGTGATAGAAAAACAAAAAATCTGTGGCATTTATTGCAAGTGTCTGAACGTGGAAACTGGGTTAGTGCTAGGAGAGCTAGGGGTACTTGCCTTTGAGAAGTCTACATTTTAGCCTGATCTCTTTCTTTTGCTCCTCAAAGGAAGGAGTTTTCATGCTTGCAGCTACTTATTTCACCATCAGACTTGTAGCCCTTTGATGCAATCAGACATGAGCACTGTGTTCAGACCCTTATACTGCCAGGGAAATTGATGGAGAAAGGAAGCCAGCGGAGCTGGAAATTGAATGGCAGGTCTCTGCCTACCAGAAATTTTCAGGGGGTGGGGACCTTTGCCTAGAATTGAGGTCCTGCTTTCTGACCCTTCTGAGCCATGAAATTAGCTTTAGCATGCATATTTTTGCTTCTGAGTTTTTTAACTGCTAACCCCAGGAAGAACAGAGTCAGTATTTTAGATTGAGAACACTGGGCTCTTTCTTCCACATCTGTTTTTTCTACTGTCAGATGTCAGCCCTTGCAGCTGAAGTCACCTGGTTAATCATTCCTGCCTGGCCAAATGCTCCCTGCTTCTCTTGACTTGGGGTGCAGGACATACAGAAGAAAAATCAATTGGTTGAAACAACATTGGTTCTTATTAGAGAAGTGATCAAAGCAAATGCTGCTATTTCTAAAGATCCATTGCTATGTTTGATTTTTCAATGAGTTGTTTCCCCTTGGTTAGCATTCTCAAGTGCTGTACCCATATCCTGTGGTTTGGTTTCATGCTGTTGGTGCAGGATAGGCCACTGAGGTTTACGGGTCAACATCTGTAGCCTGACTCTGAGGTGCTGGCCAGGCCAGAGAACAACAGCTCTGGTTTTTCAAATGTGTGGACAGCTGAAACTTTGATGAAACCCTTCTGTCTTCCACCCCTCTCACTCTCCTGTCCCTCCACTCCAGGAGAGACCTGCAGGGGAGTTTGCACCCCCTCAGCTAAAGGAATTTCTTACATGATAGAGATCTGGTCAAGAGAAGTAAGGACTCAGCTGACTGAAAGATTGGGCAGTTTCCAATTATGAACTCATTCTGCCCAGATAAAATCATATTGCAAAACCACTTGCAGCTGCTTTCTGAGGCTGGTCATTCTTGGACTGTGTCTGCGAGTAGCCTTTTCCGTAGGTTACTCAGACCTAATTAGCAAATTCCTGTTAAGAATGGACATACGCAATGTTAGCCCTGTTGACATTTATGTCCAGGCCTGAACTCACAGTACGTTTGCTGAGACATTTTATAAGGCCCCACCGCACACCCGGAGCTGCTCCTTGCTTTCTCCATCCCCCTTGGTGAGCCTGGCACAGCATCCCCACCAAGACCCTTCATGGCCTGGGTAAACCACCCACAGACACAAGAGGTTGATTTGGGCATGTTGTGGCTCCCCAGCTCATGGGTATGTAATATGGAAACACTGTGTTTTTTAATAGTACAGTCGCTTCATTTTTCCTGCAGCTGCTCCCTAAAGTCAGGCCTCGGGCTAAGTGATTAAAATCTTTTCCTCTGCCTGTGTGTAAAAAGTCCAAACAGCACATGGGATTTGTGTTGGCTGTGGCTAGCAGTCAGTGAGCATAAAGTACCTGAGCATCTGGGTGTCGGGCCCACACAGGGCACCTCTTGTTCTGGAGTGATCTCACTGGTGGTACCTCATCTGTTTTGGTATCTGAGGACATCCTTTGGAGAAGGTAATACTGGAAGATAGAAGGTGTCTGAAACACAAGGAGTCTGAACTTTTTAGCTTCTTGTGCAAAATAAAAACCTGTCATTAATGAGAATTTGTGTGAATTATTGCCATGGAGGTGGATGTTGACCCCTCCGGGTCCTGTCCCGGCACTCATCCAAGGAGGACATCCAGGGAAAAGTATCCAGTGCAATTATTCTTGACCCAGTTTAATAAAAAATTCTATGGAGGACCTTGCAACTCTTTTGTCACAACATCATACTTTACTGCCCAGCACTCTCCTGTGCCACACCAGCATATTTTTTACCTCCTCCATCCTGCAACATCTTGCAGACACCGCTTTCTCAGGGTTACCATGTGAGCTACGTGTCATGGAGTAGGGGGCTCAGAAACAGAGAGAGCTAGGACGTAGGGGTAGAGAAAAAAAGGAACCTTGAAGCTAGAGAAAGGTAGGTATGTGAGATCAGGGATTACTAGAGAGGTTCTTGGTCTCTGTTCTCAGAAGTCTCCAGCTCCACTGGCACATTCCCCACCAGCAGCCTTGGTCTGTGGTCCTTCCTCATGTGTCAGCCTACCAAGCTGCACACATCATAGAGAAAAGCAACCTGAGCAATCTGACTGAAATGTCAGCATAGATGACCAGCCTGTAATTAAGGTAGGTTTTACCTTTCCCAGAGTTGCAGGAAGCCTATGGAGTATGCTTTTTGTCTGAATAGATCATCTTATCATTCCTCTTATGGCCCTCTGAGATAAATAGGGCTCTTGTAAGACCAAAAAAAAAAATAAATCTCATTTTAGTGAATGTCCAGTGTTTTGCACCCTACAAGTGCATACGGTCCTCTACTGACTATAAGGAAAGCCTGTTCTGATTTAGATATTTGCATTTAGCCAGGTGAGTTCTGTCTTGTAAGTCACTGGTTTTCTCTGCAAATGTCTCTGAGGTGCTTTGACTGTGCAGGCTATGCTAAACACTTAGCTCAAATCTCCAGTGATGATCTGGCATAGCTTTAAAAGTTCACTGTTGTTTTTAGAAGAATCTCATATTGGACCCTTACGATCAGCCCTAGCTTCTCAGAGGACGGCCTTTAAAAATACCTTCATATATCTGGACCAAAGGTTTTATTTCTGCTCTGTGAAAGGGGCCAAGGGCTACAATACAGAAGTACTTGTAGGGCCTGAAGGACTGTGGCATTATACGGCTTAGTAACAAACTGGCAACATAAATAAACCGCTAACTGTAAGCCTAGCTAAAGAGTACATAAATCAATTAACTCCTGGAGGAAGGGGGAATCATAATATCAAAGAGTCACAGGATGGTTTGGGTTGGAAGGGACCTTAAAGATCACCTAATTCCAACCCCCTTCCATGGGCAGGGACACCTTCCCCTAGACCAGGTTGCCCAAAGCCCCAAACAACCTGAACACCTCCAGGGATGGAGCATCCATAGCTTCTCTGGACAACCTGTTCCAGTGCCTCATCAACCTCATACTAAAGAATTTCTTCCTAAAGTCTAATCTAACATCTAATCATGCAGGGTAATGCTACTAGTTGGAGAGAACTGAGATTCATAGCAACCTCATTATACAGAGCAGATGTCAGCAGTTTCTGGAGTGCCAACAGAAACTAATCAAGAAGTTGCTCATCCCATTCCTATTCCCTTCTGCAACCTGGATGGGATGTTATGCATGTGGAGAGAGTTTGGTATGGATGAAGACTTAACTTTTCTTCCTGGAGAAATGTTAGCAGAGAGAGGAGATAAAACTGAATCCAACAGGTCTGAGGAAGTCTGCTGTTAAAAATATCTAAGGAGAAGAAGGTAGAGTAGAAAACTTATGTACTGTGACACAGAGAGAGGGAGAAAGCTAGATATTTAGCATCATCTCATCACACTTCACTGATCATTATTTCTGTAAAAAAGAGATTGATTTTATAAAAGCTGCCAGGAAAATCAAGGACAGTACTAGGGAAGGCAACCGGGTCTGGCAAGGAGATAGTTAAAGATGTGGAAGCTTAAAGAAGGGGGGAAGATAAAAATGGATGCACAGCAGGGAGCATTTGGGATGGTATACAACCGGACAGCATTCACTCTGTCGAGAAAAGGAATAAGGTTGAGGTTGTAGATGAAGGAAATATGATACTAGATATTTAACACAATGGAACAATTAGAGCAGAGATCTAAGTGTGAAGGAGAGAGCAAGAGCTTTGGGGTGTCCAGATAGATTGAATTATTAACATTTAACTCCGAAGGAAAATGTATTCTTGTTATTTCTTGGACACAAGGCTTGCACTAATATTTTGGAAGCTTTGTGAACTGCTGGGACACATGGCAAGCCACTAGGGACACACAACAAATCCATCTAAAACCATCTTGTAGCAGATCCTCTAATTTACACTATTGTTGAATAGCTTGTGCACATAAGCTGCCTTTCCTCCAGTCTGTCAAGTCCACGACATTCACTCAAAGGCTGTGTATAATTACTCATGGATTCGTTGAGCTGAAGCCAGACTAAATAGCCTTGTTTCTGAGAAAAGTTACTCACAGTCCTGCTCTTCGGCTGCTTATGACTTGGGCAGTTTGGCAGTATTAAAAACAGGACTTCTTATGTGTTGCATCTGAGGCGTTTGTAGAGATTCTTGACAGAGACTGAGAGGTTTTGTATGTGAAGCAGGGCATCATCTGGGCACGACCTGTGTGTATGTGTGCAAATGCGTGTTTCCGTGTTTGCAGGCACGTGTACACAAGCCGTCTTATGTAATTCTTCCCAGAACTCCACTGCTCATCTGCTCCATGCAGACATGACCACACAGAGGCCTTTTATTGTGCTTTATAAATATGTGCCCTTGTTGTCTTATCCCCATTGGTTCTGTTTCCAAGAACAGGATGGATAACAAATCTTCTATTCTCTTCCTCTTCTTCTTCTTCTTCTTCTTCTTCTTCTTCTTTTTTTTTTTTTTTTTTTTTATTTATTCTTGGATCTCTTGAGGTTTTTGTCCCCCTTCTGTTTTCCAAAGAATCTAAAGCATTTTTGTGGTTCTCCTGTAATGATACCATGTCTAAAGTGGAGTGGCTGGCAGACCACAAGATATAATATACAAACAAAGGGTGCATTTGCTGTAACAATCACAAAAAATTTAATGACATTTAACTAAATTAAAGCCATTTTTCCTAAGTCGATGTCCTATGTCAGCAACTCCTTCAGCTGCAGTATCTTCAACATGGCCAATCTGAGGACCAAAACAACATTACCTGTTGCACCGTGCTTTTTTCATAGTAGACACTCTCACCTTTGATGAAAACCTACCCATAATCTTCATGTTTCTTGCTGTGTCCATGACAATTTAATGGATAATCAGTTAATTTCTTCTGTTTCAAAAGTTATATAGAAAAGTCATCAATTCAGGCTTCTGAACAATTTTCCATACAATTAATACGTTTATCTGAGAACTACATAACCTATGCTTGAAAAACACATGACATTGGACGTGTCCATTAACTAACTAGTTTTTGCTGCAGTTTGATTTCACTTCCCCTCCCTCACTGGAGAAACATTCATATAAATGTACAAGCACCTTTTTCCTCATAGTGGCAAGAAATGTGGGAAAAGCAATAGATCCCATACCATGTAGGAGAGGCAGAAAGGATGGCTAATGGCACAGTGGCAAAAAGCCAAAGAAAGACAAGGGACAGTCCTGCCTACCACTTGGTGTCAGAGATAGGGATAGGCATAATGTAGGCAAGCTGCCTCAGATGAAGTTTGGTTGGTTGAGGATAAAGTAACCAGAAGTTGGGCCCCCGATATTCAGGAACTAGGCCTGATCAGGTAGGAAGTCCTGTTTTTCCTAAATATATCCCCACTCAGCCAAACTGTCTCAGTGGTACAGGGTCCATGGACTTGTCTCTGGTGCCTGTCTGTGGATCAGCCCTGCTCCAAGCCCTGCTGTGGTACCTGCAGCATCGCGAGACTGGGCTCCAAACAGCTTCTGATTCTCTGGGACGAGAGAAGTAAAGGGTGGTCAGCTGAGCCACTAGCTTGTTTCCAGGACACTGTGAAGAATGTTTGGACCCTGCAAAGACAGGCAACCTAGTTCACACATCCTCAAAGCCTAGATGTGTTATTTCAGTTCTCCTTCTGGCTGTATCTCACAAACTGCTGCAGAAAGCATGTGTCTGGTGACTCAGAGGAAATTTGTTGTGCAGGAGGAACTTAAATCTGGCTCTTGTGTGTCCTGGGCTCGTGCCTTATCAACAACATTTTACTTTTTGTTTCTCTTTTTGCTTAACAGGTTGTAACATGCTTTTGTTTTTCCACAGAGCTGGTTGCATTTGTGCCTGCATAGTCCACTTCCCTGTTTTGTCAAAGTTCTGCCTTGCAATCAGCCCTGCCTTTGCAGAAAATCATAGAAAAAGTCTGTGACACAGAAATTCCCTTTTTAGAGCAGGGAAAGATGTGAATATGGAATTAAAAGAGAGAGAGTGAGAGGGAGAGAAATTGAGAAAGCTATGATTGTCTAAGTGTTTCATTTTGGTTTTGATGTGATGGTGCATACATACAATCATTTAAATTACAATTTATTCATTCATTACAGTTGAATGATATTAATCAGGAAGAGACATATTGTGAAGCAGAGCCTAGCAATACAGCTTCCTAAGCTTTTTTTTTTTTTCCTTTTTTTTTCCCTTTATACTGTTTAAGTGCTTTTGTGTAAGTCTTGCAGAGTCTTGCACCTTTCTCTTTTGTAGCTCAGAAAAGTTTAATATAGAGAAAATAACTCTTCTTTGTATTTCAGAGAGTGAAAATGAACTCCATACCTCTGGGATATCTAACAAAATTTGTTAAATTTGCTGGAATCAAATAAACTAAATTGAAATGGTAGGGGAAATTAAAATTTTAAACTGGTTCAGATTAGGATGTTTTAGGAAGTTAATAGAGTATCATAGCATCAAGAAACCTATACATTTAAAAGAAGTACAGAAACATTACCAAACCCTCTTACAGTTTACTTCTGCGTGAAAAGCTTTCTAATAAGTAGATATACCTGAGTACTGAAATGTAGACATATTCACACACACACACACACACACACAAATATTTTAGATAACTTTTTAAGCTGGATCTCCTTTTCATGAACTTTTAGGACACTTTTAGGAGATCTCTCAAAGGTTCTGTGGACTATGCCAATTTGTGATAGACTATACATTAGAGTCCATCCAGTAATGCATCTATGGTGAAGTTTATGAGGTAACGCTGTATAGATAACAGAGTAAGGATAAGAGTTGTTGGGAGGGTGTCCAGAGATTTATCAGTCACAAAGAGATGTGAAGGATATTGTCACCTGCTGCAAGCATCTTCTGTGATTTCTGACGAGTCAAAGTCAGCCTGACTCTCCTGGGGGCTGAGCCCTCACCTCCTGGAAGAGATGCTGTAGCCATAGACTGACCAAGTTCTTCTGTTTCTGGACAAGAATCCTCACCGGTGTCTGTCCTGGAGTTCTCCCCAACGCAGTATTAATCTTCTGGTACTTTCTGAAAGATTTTCTTATTATCAAATAAGTAGTGTTCTGATGTCTTTTATTTGGAACTGGGAGGACAAAAAGGACACTGGAAGGAAGTCATATACTACCAGTAGCTGAAAAAAGTTTTCCACTAAAACCCCCAGGCTTTAGTGTTAAAGAGAACCAAAGGATTTCTGTATCTATTTATTTATTTAATTGTTTCCAAAAGGCCTTTTAAAATATCTTAATTTTACAGAATGAGAAACATACTGTGGAACAATGAGAACTTTGCAAGATGTTTTTTTACTCAGTGCCTGAAAAATATAACATGTATATAGCATGCTGAACTGAAGCCACGGATAGAGAAGGAAGTAATGTACAATGCTTGGCAGTGACTCTGTCCACAACTGCAACAAAACAAAATACAGCAACCACCAGAGAATATGAGGTTCATCAGTTTGCTCATCAGAAGGATTGGCCTGAGGCCACAGGAAGTTCTTTTTGGGCAGGAGCAAATTAACAATAACCACAGAGCCTGTATCTACACAGCCACATGAAAGAGGATCAGGGACTGATCCTGACCCCAAGGTCAGGTGGTGCATACTAGTCCACATCCACACTAGCCAGGGTCAACCTTATCCATAGCAGATATGGTTTGGGGAGAGCCACTTGAAACTGTCTGAAGCAGAGCCAGGGAGAGTTGACAGCTGAACAGCATGGCCAATAATCATGCCTTTCTTAAGTTAGTATTATAGATGTATCTAGAAAATAACTGGACTTTTATTTATTTATTTATTTATTTATTAGCATTAGAGATGTATCCAGAGGAGGCAAAAATATCAGCACCATGTAATCACCATCAGGTTCAGTTACAGTTGGAAATATCCAAAGGTGTCTGAGAGATCATTTTCCTTACAATCTGGATTCGAACACTTAAACACTGAGGCATCAGTTTACCACAAACATGGCAAAATAAACTTATCTGTAGCCCAGGTTATGTTCCTCCCAAGAAAGTAGCTTATCTTTCCTCTGTGGATGAAGTCCATTACGGTGTGTGAGCCCTTCATGAATGAGGTATCTCACAAGCCATTAGAGAAGGATGATGCTACAGTTCAATATCCTGCCCATGGTGCCATTTGGTAAAGATGGCTGGCTCCTTCTCTAAAACCTGTGCCAAAGGACATCTTGATCTTCATATGTCCCCTCTCCTTTTCAACACAAAACAAAGTATTTAACACATACAGTGTTATAATAGTTAATTAGAGTTTGTGGCATTTTCATGAGGAGCAAGAAATGATGATAAATACATGAATAATGACCTGGGAATGGTTCAGCTATTTTATCATAAATGAATGTCAATGAAGTGTAATTTTCTGCTTTAGCAGGATTCCAGCACCTGGTAATGTCCTTAATAAACATTAATTAAAAGGTTAATCTGTTGTAGAAATTGCTTTTCTCTGAAGCCACCTGAAATCAATTTGAACCCAATTACAAGTGGTTATCTATTGTTTATGTGGTTAAAGATTAGAGAATGCATTCCTGCTTGTCAGGACCCATTGGAGCAGGCTTTGAATGTCATGATCAGAGGTGCTCCTGAATATTTGAATGCACTTTAATGAGCATAGAAAAACCATTAGAAAATGTAATCAGTCATATTTGATGACTTGACCTTGGGACTTTGATAACAAGGGATCTAATCATTTCTGTCTTAAGTGCCAACAGGATTGCTCTTGAAATCGATTGACCATTGCTTGCTCACTGAGAAGGTAATCTTCCTTGGCAAAGGAGTATAAGTTTCAAAACTCCAGCAAGTTATATAAGTAGGTTCAGAATACCATCTCTCACAGCCTCATGAAATATGAAGTGCAGCTGAAAGGTGATCAGAGGGTAACAGTCTCCAGTGGAGTTTAGAGATATGAGGTGCTTAGCTAAGTTCTGTTCTGTTCCTGTACAGATGACTCCACTGATCATTTGATCTGTAATCAACTCTGCAGCAGTAAGAGTGTATATGTTGCTTTATTTTAATGGAAACGTGATTGAGGTTGATAAAATACGGCTCATGTATAATTTGCAACCCATCTATATGTTGATTGGAACTTGCTCTTCCTGCTGTACAGGAAGACCTGCACGTTCATGGATAACTAATCTGGGTACAGGAGCCAGCCAAAGAAATAAAGGAGTATGTCTTAATACATTTTCCCACAAAGGATATGTATGAATTTGTGCCTTTCACATGAAAGTTATGCCCACATCTCTTGCTCTTTCAAGCAAATGCTTGAGCTTGAATGTAGTTTCACCCATATGAGTAAACCATACTGAAGCCTGCATATGTACTTGTTTAAGCACAGAGCTTATCCCAAGTGACTTTGAATGTTTGAAAATTTAGGCATTCCCTCCATCATCAATGGACAGAGAGAGTTGCAACTCCAGAGAGCACTCCCCTTGCCCAAAGACAGATGTTAAATACAACTGGAAGCAATTTCCCTTTGGAGATCCTTTTTCCTTTTTCTGCTTTGTTAACTATCAAGGGAATCTAGAGGAAAGAGGTTAAGATCTGGTTGTCTATAGGTGAGATTTGCAGGACTTAGATTCATTAGCACCACAAAATTCAGTCTTTCTGCATTCACTGATTCTTTGGGATGACAATTTTGAGAAGTCAGTAAGAGTTAACTAAGGCATATGAATGTAAACAAGAGATGATCTCAGGTATTCACGGCTAACTATCCTATGGAAATGAAAGGGTCTCAAAATAAATGACTGCCCACACAGAGTGAATAATGGTGTTTTGGTATGTAACCAACAACAAGTACTCAAACATATACATTAGAATTATTTTAATGGTTTGGTGTACTCAATAGTAAAAGATACATGCCGTATTTATGAGAAGGTGAAGAGGTTTTCAAATTTAAAATCTATTTTTAAAGTCTTCCTATACAGTCTTAACAACCCCTTCCCCAAACCTCTGAACACACTGAAAGGCAGTTTTCTTTGAAGGTTTCACACTGCATTTCATGACTATTTCCAGCAGTGAATCCTGTGTCATTTGATATCATTTGTAAAACCCAATTAGATTCTTAGCTGGAGAAATGATGGTTAATAGCTTCAAAATAAGGAAGATTTTGCAAGATCATATTGAGTTTATTGATGGTAAAATTTTCCATTCTGTAATATGCTTCCACCCAGAATGTTGAGTTTCCATTAAATCAGACCGTATAAAATTTCTAATTTAGATTGTAGAATGCTGGAGTTGAGTAGAATAATTCTGAATTATCCATTTCTTTCTTTCATTTTTTTTTTCCAAAGGAAACATGGGAATGTTCCTGAGCAGTCTGACAGACAACTTCAATGAGTACATAACAACAAAAATAAGTACAGATTGTACTTTAATTCAAAATGGGGAAGCACCCCAAACATTATAGTTGAAGGGGGGGAAAAGCCAACATTCATTTCTAAGAATGAGTTTCCAGTTCAAAGTGTCTGTGAGCTTTACAATGATTTTGCTGAAAAGTACTGGAATTCATTTCATGCAAATCTGTGTAGGTGTAAATTGTTAGCTGCACAGCTCATGGACAATTCACTGTTGTTATGATTACAGATCACATTGTCTTTCATATACTTGTATGCTATAATGATGATGACAGTATAAACAAATAGATGGATTTGATAGCCTTTTGTTCTGTATTCAGTGAATGGCTTAAATAATATAGGCTAATGGTCTGCGGTGTTAACTGGGGATGAGAAAAATTGAAGGGAATTTAAACGGTAAACTAAAATTCAGGATATCCAAACTAGATTTCAGTATCTTCCTGTCACCTGTTAAAAAATATTAAATTCAAGACAGTCCCTAGAAAGTGAGCTGAAGCATGTCTAGTGCCAGTACTGTGAGCACTTTCTCCAGTGACTCCTTTCAGGACAATTAGTTCGTTGTAGCACTGTCACGGTGCAATGGTGTTAGGTAAACTTCTTGGGAGGCTGCTAGAGCTTGTCAGCAAATTACACTTGAAAAATTACATGAGAAACTCATCCCTCTGGCATGTGTCTGTTCTTGGGAGCCACAGTGGTGGTATGTCCCTGGATGTGGTCCAGCACAGGGACCGAGGGGACATTCCTTGCTTTGTCAATCTGTTTGTTCAGGGTTTTTGGTGAAAAAAGTGTCTTTTTTTTTTTTTAATTAAAATTTCAGTAAATTATATATATAGAATGAAACAGAAATTTGAGGAGAAGTTACCTGCCCTCTTTGCCAATATATTAACAGAGCTGTCCATCAAGCTCCATCATGTTTTAGTCAATAGAGCTGTTGTGTACAATTACCAGTTTTAATTCCACCTAATGTTTTTTGGTTTAGTATGAATTAAGTTGGTAATATCTTGAGTATTGATTTTGTGATGTTAAAGTCCAACTACCTTCACATTGCCATTATAATGCAAGTTTTTAGCTGATTCTGTAGCCCTGCAGGGCTTTTACAGTTTAAGTTTATATTTTCCATTCTGAGCGCCTGTCTCAGATATTGCCAAGCACTTCTGAACCTTTAAGGGAAAACTTTCTCTGTATTGTGTTCGGGTGAAGTTTTTATTTCTGAAGTGCTTGCATTCATCAAGAGAAGGGGTAAAGGTTTGAAATTTGGCAGGAGGAAGCCTTTGAAGCAGGAATATATAATTTTGCTATGTCCAGGAAAATCTGCCCAAATTTGGCCAAGTTATGAACCTTTGAAAAATAGTTTGTAGACTGCTGGCAGCAGAGAACTCTGCTCAGAGTATGTTCCCCACCCCCCCCCCCCCAGTGGAAGCAGGGACTGAACACACGTTTCCCTGCCGTTGTCATCAGAGGCCACACTGGGGTCATTGTAGGTCTCTCCAGATCTTTCCCACCTTCTGTCTGTGCTTTCCTTTTTCCTCTCTTTTGGCTGACCCCCAAGCATTGAAGAAGAGAGAGATGTGGAAAGGAAAGCCAAAGAGGTCTGGGGTGAATGAGAGAGATGAACTGTAAATTGGTGTAGGGCTGGGAGAAAACAGCAGGGAAGAGAAGACAAGTCTGGGACAGTGACAGGCTGAAGGTGAGGGGAAAGAAAGGAACCATTTTGGAGAGACTCAGGCAGAAGGTTGCTGCAGTAGAGCAGGAGCACTGCAACTCTGCTGCAGCGTTGTGAAGAGACCCCCAAACTTTTGGTACCATCATTCTTCTGCTGTCAGCTACAATCTGGAAAACACCATGGCCAGACTTTGTCTCCCTAGGAACACAAGTTGTTGGAGGGGCAACAAATCCCTAGTGCTGTCTGTCAGCCCTCACAGTAGGGGTCTGGACAGGCGCGTAAGAGGTAGGGCCTGGCCTGGCCTGGTATGGACAGTGAGTGCTCAAGGGATCCTTTTGCCTTTCCTGTCTGCTTTTTTCCCATTTGGTTGAGGAAAATAAACACACAAAATGGCCTGAGAGAACGTTTATTACGGTCAAACATTTATTCAGGCCGTAAAGTCAAGCATTTCAGTGCTAGAAAATGCTGCAAATACAGTTGCTGGGCAACCATAGGCCTGAACCTAAATTAGTGCACACACCTTAGGAGCCAACCATTAATTACATGATCACATGCCATTTTTCCCCCCACAAGTTACAAGAGATTAATTGGCTGAACAGTCTTGAGCATGTTTTATCCAGATTCCTTGGACTTCAGCCAAGCTATTGCCAAAGAGAGGTGTACATAGCTATGGGCTTGTCCTAGCAGTTGAATCTGTGTGGATCATGCAGGTAAGGGTTCATCCTACCACACTCATTTCAATTCCAATCACCCAATTCTAGCTAAAAGCATGTGCAGTATAAGAAGCTATCTTTAATCGTGTTTTCTGAGGGGTCTGGGAGGTTGCAGGTAGATTTGTCATCCCAGGAAACCCCCTTGAAAGTAGTTGTTGGTTCTCTTGCCATGAGAAAACCTTGGAGCTGGAGCCAGGAGCTGTCTGGCTGGTGTCCCCTGCTGCTCCTGCTGCTGTACCAGCAGCATGGTAAGGATCTGGTCAGAAGAGGGGGTGATCCCAAGCTGTTGCATTACATCCTCAGTTAAGTTGTCAGCAGCAGTTGGGTGAACTCAGCATGACCTAAAGGGATGTCTGAAGAGTCAGGGGAGCTGTTACACCCATGGAGCAGTATGTACTGAAGATCAGTCACAGTACTTAGTACTGTGTGCTGGGTCAATCTTTGATGTGCTGTAATATACAGAGTAAGTGCACAGAGGAGACTTAGAAGTGAGTGAAAGCTTGGAACTGGTAGATAGTAAGTAACATTTGATGTGTAGGGGGTAGGATGGGTCCTCCCTGTGGATATTAATCTAGCTTGGGTTCTCTAGCATTTGCACCACTAACCACAGTGACTTCATTCAGGTTTCTCTGAATCTCCTCAAGGTCTTTGCTCCTTCCAGCTGCATACTGAATGAGAAATCCCACCCTTGCTTTCTCATGGTTGAGAAGAGCTTGTTAGCAGATAGCATCCCTGTGTGTAATGCAAACATGATCATCAGCTCCTGCTCAGTCAACCAGGGTACGTGCTGCAAAGATGCCAAACCATCAGCTCTCTGACTGTGGGCTTTCTGTTAATCAAATACACAGGTTGCAGACAGATCAAAATAAATAAATGCATAATTTCACTTGCACCTATCCTATAATCTGAGTCAGGTCCTGAGCTTCCTATTGCAACCCATCCTGACATTGTTCCTGCTCCTATCTCGTGGGAGGTAAACTTTGCTCTGCCCTCTCTCCTAGGAGTGGCTCCACCCATCTGTCCTGCTTCCTACCACTTCTGTATCATCTCCTGAAAATCATGTTACCGATCCTTATCTTGGCCACAGACTACATCACTTTTCCTTCCCCTTTTTCAGCCTTACATCCAGGAGTAGAGGAAGAGGGACAGACACTGCTGCTCTCCATCCCAGGCCTTAAACTGGCCTCCCACTCTCCTCATCCCTTTCCGTACTCTACTCCTGAAAAAAATGGTGTGTAAGAGAGAAAATTATTCTTCCCTTTTGCCAAAGAAGCAAGAAAAAATATTTTCAACAGCTCAGCCCAGGGATGCCTTCTGTGTTTCACTCCCTCAGTAGCTTCTTCTGTGATTGACTGGTTTCACCTGGGCTTGACAGTGGGGTATCTGTGAAGACAATTAAATTCCCATAAAAGTCACCCCCAGCCCTGGTAACTGGGGACAAGAGTGACCACTCTTCAAATATCTGCAAGATTTTTTACTCCTACTTGATCCTTTCAGGCAATTTAATTTTGATTGAATAAAATAACCCCTAGTGTGCTGCCAAAACAACTCAAGTGGGAAAGGCTCTATGGGGGAATGGAGAATTTTACAGACATTTCTGGAGGAAACAGCAGATCTTTTTATAATGTAATTTTAAGCCCTTCAATGGTAAGACACAAATCCTAAGGCACTGTGTTCTTCATTGTTTAGCTGATGGTATTTCTGGATGGAAAGAACCTGCACCTTTATTACCAATGATTAGACAGATCATCTCAAGTTTTTAAAATAAATCTTCGCTTCTCTCTGTCACATTCTTCTGAAATGGTGCGTATCCTTGAAGCATTTGTTTCTCTGGGAACATGAGGTACCGCCAGAAAACTACTTAGATCATTTATTACTCCTGAATATTTAGAAATCGTTAACCTTTGCACACTCCACCCAAGGAAACACTGGGAGAGGCTGTAGCACTTTTTTAACTCTTTCACTTCTATTCCTCCTTTTTGAACTCCCATTCTGTTGCGTATCTGCTTATGACCAGGCAGTTTAATGCACGTTTTAACGATCTGGGTGATTCTGCAGGGGTATATGGATAGGGAAGCCATATTTTTGCTTACAGGCAGCAAGATCTGTATTGAGGGCTGTTTCCACTGTTTAAACTATTTACATATCCAGATGTTACCAGAAATGGTGAAGAGGTCCAGCTAAAATACAAAACAGATGGGATCTTTGCCCCAGGCTCTTTTAGGGTCAAAGACCAAATCTATTCCCTGTTCTGCTTTTTCATATGGAACCAGAAATGGAAACAATAAAACATCTCAAGAGGCTGTTTTCCCTCTATTTCTAACAGACAAAACCGGGAGACAGAGTTAAGCCCAATAAACCCCATATGCAGTTAAACTTTCCCACTGGCTGATGAGCAGTGGAAGACAAAAGTGGGCTGAGTGAGTAGCGCCTTATTTCCTGGACCTAAGTCTGGTGATTCTTCCCAGACGCGCACTGTTCCCGGCACTGCACAGCTGGATCCCCCTTGCCACATGCCTGGTGTGAAGCGGCACTGCCTGCAGCTGAGCCACGGGATCCCTGTTGCAAGCCCGCAGTGCATTGGAGTTGATGCTTGCTCGTTGGTCCTGTCTTCAGGCCACGTAAGGACCAAGCCAAAGAAAACACCTCTCTCCTCCTTCATCCTGTGCATGAAGTATTATGAAGAGAAGAGCTAAATATTCCATGGGAAGGACCTCGTTTTGAGAAGACATTAATATTAAGAATATAATTGCCTAAATGACATAATTTCCCACCCTCCACCCCCGCCTTTTTTTTTTTTTGTGTGTGTGTGTGTGCGTGTTCCAGGCATGCAATTCCAAACAGTAGGTAAGTAGGGCCAGGTGAAATCCTTGGGATGATATTTTGTGTTGTGCAAAACTTTTTGTGAATTAAACATGAAATCTAGCAAGCAGTTTCAGCCAAAGACTGAGAGCAATTCTGAGAAATTGCAGTCAATGCAGTCTGCTGATTTCAAAGTGAAACAGTTCAGCTTTTCAGTGTGAAACAACATTTGTTTTTGTTTTGAGGTTTTCCTGCCTGCAATAAATAAAAAGGGGTGAAAAGTTTAAACAGAAAAATGACGTGTTTTGTTTCAGGTCGAACCAAACACTTTGCTCGATCCAAAATGGAATTTTGGGGTTTTACTGTTTTACCAAGAAAATACAGTTTGATTTCCTGTCAACCCAAATGAAACATTTTTCGTAATTGTAGGGTTGCTGTTCTGAATTCAAAAGCCAGTTATTCCTACTGCTCTTCAGGAAAAAAGTTTGGGGAATTATTTTTTTCTGGGAAGTGAGGTGAGCTTTCACAGGACAGCGCATGTGTGTGTGGGAAGGTGATGAGTGACTGGAGCTGAAGAGAAAACAAGCAATTGGTGAAGGTCCAAATATCACTGTAAGTATGGGATTATGTCTGATCAGGTCTTGAAGCAATGCTGGATACTTATTTGTCTTCCAGAACGAGAGCAGCTAAGGGCTGCAATCCTTTTGCAGAGCTCAGATGTGGGCCAGCTGAGTGAGCACTGCTGATCTGCTCAGGCTGTGTTTGCCATAACCCTTTTGGGAAAGACAGGGTTGTGACCTGTGTGTGTAGGGAGCTTCTGGTGCTCGTAGCCTTGCTGCCACCAGCACCTGCTCTGCATCCCCAAACCTGATCCTGTCCTTAGTTCTGAATCTGATGGAGTGTGTTGGCTTACTGAGCTTATGGCTTTGGTCCCCAAAAGGCAGGATGGCTACAGGTTATGTGATGTGCAGATATATGTGGGTATGTGGGAAACAGTTGTGTATTGTGCTTTGTTGTTTTAGTTGGCCTGGTATATTATAAATTAAATAATTTCACATTAATATCTGTTGGGGATGTCCCTTGGAAGTTCCTGTGGCCTCTGTAGTAAATTTAAATCCAGCTCCTTTCCTGAAAGAAAGTGCCACAATCTCTCTAAATGATTGATAAAGTGAGTAAACGTATCAGTGGGCTCTGACTGTAGTCAGATCCTTTGAGCAGCTGGGGAAAAACGCCACTGAATAAAAGTACGGCCGAGGGCCTGTGCTGCAGCACAAATGTATCTCATAGCTCACTTTCAATTGATGAAATATTTGGGATTATGCATTACCCTGTAGGGCACAAGGAATGGTATACTTCTCAAGTGAATTCAGCCGATGGCATTGTAATTAAGCTAATTATACCATAGCCTTCAGTTAGGGTAACAAGTTGCTGCTACGCTTGCCTGGAATATGCAGCACTGTAATACATGCTACAGTATTTCAGTGTGTGTGTAACCCATGCTTCTTCTTGTTGCACTTCCAAATGGTGGTCCAACAGGAGGGGTATTACTGCCTCCATAAGCTCCTTCTTATATATTTTATCCCTGCCAGACTGTCTGCCAAACCTGGGAAGGAAGTGAATAAGCCTTGGAGCCCTTCCTTTGGTAGCCAAATTCACTCTGTGCATGTCCCACACAAAGTCCTTAGCCACAGGAGGAGCTGGGGCCATGGTGGCCCATGGACATTGTCCCCTCCATGTTGTCCAAGAGGAAACTTTTCCAAGCACAATGCCGAGCTTGTCTCAACTGGAAGCCAGGCTTTGGATATCTCTCAAATTACTGTGTTAAAGAAGTCTTTACAGAGTGATATGTTGGTAAACAAGAGCTTACCACTACTATGATTCACTACCTTCTTACGCACTTTAAGGGAGAATTTCTCCACCCTCCTGCAGCTGTGGGGAACCGCAGACACCGTGGAACCGGTGCTGTCCCACAGGCAGCCAGTGAGAGCTGCAGCATCCCCCAAAAACGTGCAAGGTTATGGAATAGAGTTTAAGTGGAAGCAGACGTCGAGGGAAAAATACAACGTGTGACTGTTTGTCAAGGTGGGGAAGGGATCCTCAGAAGGTCCAAAGCATGCCTGGGAGCCATTCTCTGCGAGCTGTGCAGGAGCGGCCAGTGCTGTGGCATGTGGAAGAGGAAGGCAGCCAAGTGCTGCTGGGCAAGCAGGCAGGGTGGTTTCATGGGCAGGGCACGGCGAGCCTGGCCACAGGTTCCCTGTGTGAACTCAAGCAAATGGCTTACATTCTGCATGCTCTGGTTTTCCTCTCTAGCGAAGGGAAAGATATAACTGTGCTTCATTGCACTGTGGGCACGATGAAGCTTAATTCATGGAGGTCCAGCTGTAAACCCCTTTGCAACCCAAACGAACTATATGCAACTGGCTCTTACATCTTCTGTGTGCTTACACTGGAGAGGGAAGCCCCGTGAATATATACTCCGTCTGTTCGGCTTTGTGGTGGATCTCCTTGCTACAGAATGCTACACGTGATACTTGCTGCCTCTTGAAAGCAGTATAGTCACATCAGTGTGGCACTGAGCCTAGCTAATTAGCCCTTCTTGGCAGGGCTAATTAGCCTGGGCAGGGAGCCATGCTGATAGAGCTATACTTTTGTGGGTTGCAGCTCTTGCTTGGTCTCAGTTAGCTTAGATATCTGCATCGCATCCATGCTGTGCTGCAGACATACCATGATTGCTTCCCAGGAGCTCTGGACCCTGGCAGCAAACCCCAATGAGAGGCCAACTGAGGACTGAGGAGAATAGCTGGAGCTGGCGGGCTGAAAGGCTGTTTCTTTTTCCCAAGACAAGCTTTTGGCCAAAAAAAAAAAAAAAAAAAGGATTCATGCAGACTCTTCTCTGCTTTTTCAACTCAGCAATGATTTCTGAAAATACCTCACACCCTGGGATCCTGGATGAGGTCAGTCACTTTTGTGCTCCATTCAAACCCTTTGTGAAATGGAGGCAGTGGGTCCAAAGGGAAAAGCCACAGGAAAACCTCAGAGCCTTGGGACAGTCAGGGTGGATGGAAATCTTAATAATAAAATGGATCTGTGCATGCCCTTCCCATCACTTATCATAGGCTGTGCCCCTGTTTGGACTGAGGATTAGATGAGTATCAGTTCATTAACAGCTGAGTCTTGATTCAGCTGTAACCATCATTGTGGCACAGAGCTGAGATGGCCCCCGTGTGTTCCTTGCGTTTGGCCTAACCTGAGAGAGGCAAAAGGAGAGGATGTAAAATGAAAGCTGTGGCCCCCTGGCCATTGAGAGCCTCACCACGGGGGCTGGCCAGAGGCAACCTTGTTAAAACTAGAGGGAGAAGCGAGGAGGTGGAGACCAAGCAGCAGCTAGCAGTGGAGGCAGGAACCCAGATGGCCACCCTCCTAGATCAACATTGCAGGCACAAGAATCAAAAGGAGAAAATGTCACGAGAGCAAACAGCGTAAGAAAGAGGGACATAATGCTTGGACTGGCCATCATCCAGGTGTCCACCCTCTTATCGCACCACACACTATGGTCACACACATCTGTGACCGAAACACTGAAGGAGTGTTTGCGTGGTGAGCAGAGCGGGAGGCTACCGCAGCACAGGGGAGAGGAGTGGAAAGCCGGCTTTCGAGCACGTGGCAAATTGCCTGGCCAGCACAGCATGCAGCAGGGGAGGAAAGACATGAAACAAAAGCCTTCCTGCAGGAGCAAAGAGAAAAGACCCACTGCTGACAGAAATGAAACAACACAGCTTGCTGCGGAGGCCAGAGCTCCTGGGGCAGGCGAGGCCAATAGTTGTAAAAACAAAGTTTTGAAATAGGAAATGTAACATGACTACAAATTGCCTTGCTTTCCCCCCTCCCGACCCCGTCCGCCTGTAATGGGAGGCCGGACCGTGACATGACATGGCGGCAGGACGGGCATGGTCCGTCCTGTGGCCTTCCCCGCCTGGTATGGCAGTCCACCAGGAGCTTGTTACCCCGGGCAGGGGCTGCCCCCTTGCCCCTCTGACCTCCTCCCAAAACAGTGGGCTGCCCCAAACAGAAATATGCCCAATGCCAACCTCTGAGGCCCAGCAGACCGCAGCAGGGAAGCCGGCTTTCTCTGGAGGCCCACCGCCAACAACAACAATCATACGGTGCCATTAATTCCCATTGGGCCCGGCTCACAATAGCAGAACTGGGCAGATAATTTGCAACTGATATATCTGTTGTGGAGACAGGACACAGGCATTTTTACCAACAGGTCATCTAAGCCCCAGGAGCAGAGTCAAAACACACAGTGAAAAATACGTTTTCCTCCTGTTTCCATCCTAGCTCTACCACAGCTTTCGGCCAGGCAGCAGGATGATGGAGGCCCAAGAACTGCCTGTGATTTTTGCAGCCGCAGCTCTGGCTATCGCTGCATATTCTTCTTCTGTTTCAGTGGGTCTTTTTACCAAAATATTTGCTGTGAATGGGAAGAGAAAAAGACAACTGGAAAGTTTTTTTTTCTTTTTTTTTTTTTTTCTGCACTGTTTACACCCTTTGTACTTTCTTCAGAGCCACAGAAGCTCGAGATGGAAAAGGCATATTAAGTCCTAGAGGGTGAACTTTTCCAAGGCTTTTAAACCACTTACCACTCTGACAAATGACCTCCAGAGAAACTCTGTGTGGCAATTTCAGCTATTGCAGCCCACCAATGTCTTTTCCATTCCTTGGCTGGAGGTTGCCAACCCCATAGCAGAGTCAGCAAAAGAGGGCCTGTGTCTGTGCCTCAGCAGCTCGAATTAAGATATTAGGCAATGAACTGTGACTGCTGAAGTGGAGTCGGGCTCCCGCTGTTCACTGCTCTGGGGACAAATAAGCACTAAGAGTTGGGCATGGAGGGGAAGTGGGAGCAACAAAGACAGACCTTCTCCTTCCACGGCAGTCCTCTGAATCCCTGTGTCTGTCAGAGCTTGTTGAGGCTTTAATTCCCACTTTAAAAGTGACTCACAGTGAGACTCCAGATCCTCAGAGGCCTGATTCTAGAATGAAATCATTCAAGGCCAGGTCTGAAAAGGAAACTGGGTGCATACATAAGCAGGTACGAATTAAGGAAGATTTATACAAATGCCTGGCAGGCTAGATACTCTACTGGCATTGAAATGCAGGGGAGGCAGACAGCAAAAGAGTAAAAGCAATGCAAATTGTATTTTCTGTAGCAGAAGAATTCAGAAGCTGGTTAGCAGCTTTTTCTAATTTTCTCCTACCTCTTAAATTTATTCTTGTTCTTAATTCCCTTTTTCCTTGCACTTCCCCTCCCCCAAATACCATTTTTGCTTTTTTTTCCACACCATATTTTGTGTTTCAACATGGAAGTTCACTGCTCATTAAAATAAAACAAAGACACCCCAGGGATATTATTGACCAAATCCCGCCTTGTGTTTCTAACACCACCATTTTGGAAAGAAAAACAGTGCCGCATGACTGATTAGGCTGCTGTGTATTTGATGAACCTCTGAACTGTTTTAGGAACTTCTGCAGCTGGTTCTCTGTCCTCTGCGTGCATGGTCTCGGGAAAGGACATCCTGATGGGAGTCTTTCAGCTGAAGTGTACAGTGTGGGCTGGTTGGATGACATGGCATCTACTTCACATGACTTTGGCAGTCACTGAGACATCGAGGTTGGACTGGTTGTTCTGTTTCAGTGGAATTACCTTCAGGGGACAATTTATATCACATATTTTTGACTGTGACAATTATGAACATCCTTCTTCAGAGGAAGCATCCCTTACAGCTCTGTTCTTCAGCAGCTCTTATATCTCAAAAGACATGTAAAGAACAAATGTATCTAAAGAAGGTGAAGTACTTGGTTATTACTGCAGGGAGGCTGTATAATTAATTTCAAACTATTTCCATGTGATTTTTTTTTTATTATTATTTTTATCTAGTGCCTATATTGGTAAATCATGTGTGACACAGAGATCTCTTGTAGAGTCCTGTCCCCATGAAATCTTAGAAGGACCAAATCATGGCAATGTTGTCCAACCACTGCAACGGGAGAACAGACCCATGGGATTCAGAGGTACCTAAACATAGACTTCAGAAGTAAGCAAAGGACAGCATAAAAACACAGCAATTCAATGTCCCATGCTGCAAGAGGACCGTATTAATCCTGACGAAGCATGGCATCCTTGTTTCCAGTCCTCCTCTTGTTGTTGAGGGTGAAGTCCTGGTCCCACAGTGCGCAGTGGCAGCATTGCCACTGACCAGCAAACATGATTTTTCTCTGCTCCCAGTTCTGTTGTGCTATGTATTGCTTGAACAATGTGAGAGACAGAAAGCCTACCGCCCTCCCTAAGTCCTGAATTCCTTTTGTGCAGACAACTTTTTGGCCTGAACTCCTACCTAGAGGGCCTTGGGGAAAAGCACTTCTTCCGATTCTCTTTGTTCAGAAGACTCTTCAGTTAGCATGCCAGAGAAATTAAACTGGTGGATAGAGAGTATGAGAGGAAGAGTGGAAGAGAAAGGGTGAGTGGGTACAAATTATTTTATTATGAACTTTCCATGAAATAGCAGGGGTAGAGTTAGCGGTGGGAGAATGTTAATTTATGGCAGAATGTTGTTGCAGCCCTTCTTCAACTAGTTGCATTATAGGAAGATAAATAAAACCCAAGCCAAATCTTCCTCTGGGCTAAGCCTGCTAGTTTGAAGATTTATGTGCAACTTGTATGCAGCCTGATAATTTCACTGTGTGACTGAACAAAGGTCTTCACTTGCAGTGTAGGATGTTGTTAAAGGCACCAATATTCAGAACTGGAGCACAGCAGGAAGCTGCCTGATGAGGCCATTACTAAATTTCAGTGGCCAAAAGCAACTTGTTGATCTCCATGAATGTGTTGCTCACAGCACAAGGTATGGGGCTATCTCACAGTACAGCAAACATGAGGCTTTTTTTGTCAGTGACCATGCAGAAAAGCCAAGCTCTGTTTGTTTGGCTAGAAAATGCTTACACTAGCTTATTTTTTCCCCTGAAACTCAGCTTTCCTAATTCTGTGTGGGAGGGCTTTTTTCCAGGCTTTTTAAAGTAATATCAGTATTATAGCTAATGAGGCAGTGGAAAGCAAGCTGGTCCATTCGCTGTAGCTAATGACTCCATTCCCGTGAGCCTAATCAAAGATTTGTACATTTAATTGCTGTCAAGTCAGCTCTAGCCACCTGCCATTTCTGCCACACCTGAGCTCCCTTCTCAGTGGCCTGTGATTCTAAATGAATCCATCTCTTTTTCTAAGGGAAGGAAAACAGAGCTGCCAAGCAACCTTGAAATGGTGCTTTACCCTTAGAGCAAAGATCAAACAGTCTGCGTTGTCACTGAGCAATATATATCTTAAATGTCTGTGGCACAGATTTTTTTAAAATTTATTAACCTCATATTGGAGATCAGGGAAGTGAGAAATACACCCTTGTCTGGACATGTCTTGGACTTGAGACAGGTTTCTGTCAGAGGCAAAAGTGATTTTTGTTGGCTCACCACTGAACAAAGTTGAAATACATTTATTTGCAATTTTCTCTGATGGAAAATACCACTGAAGCCATTATTCCACTCCTGCAGTGGGCTGGTGGGGTATTTTGACCAACCTTTGTCCTCAGCATCACGGTTCCTAAACATCCTGCCTTCTCCATAGGGAATTGATGCAGGAAATGTTGTGGGGCCTTGTTCATTTGAATGTAAGAGATAACTCTTGTTCATTGTTCCAGAAAAAAAAAAAAAAAGGGTTGGGGGGGGGGGGGGGGAATAACGACCCAGTTCCTGCTAACATATTGTGAAATGAAAATGTTCTTTGTGGTCCTCGGTGGATCAGCTTACCTCTGTCCAAGCAAGTGTCACTACTAAGAGTCAGATATCTAATGTTATGTATTTCTTCAAGCTTACTTCCAGAGAAGCTTTTAAAGTCATTAGGAAAGAAACAGTCTATGAAGTCACTCTGAAACGTTATTAGTTTCTAAATAACTGTTCATTTTTTAGACAAATGGTTTCCTGGTGATATTGAGAATTATGTGATCATGTGGTGTGATCTGTCTGTCTGATCATCTCTCACTAGTTGCTTTCCTATTCTTGGCCAAGTTTAGCCCTATTTAAGACAGGAAAACAAGTGTGAGAGAGATTACATTGCAGTTTCAAGAAAATAAGTATACCCAAGTGGAGATGCAAGACTCCAAAAATACATCCTACGAATATCCCAAGCTAGAGAAGCCTGGCGAGTGAATTCATATGTTGTTAGAAAAAGAAGAGACACCATATGGGTGCCCCAACCACAGTGATAACCTTAGTTAGAGATTACCATAAACCACAAGCACAGATCTGTGGAATATGAGGCATCACTGATTTTCATTCTCACAAAACTAGTTGGTTTCCTTTCTCAACACAACACAGAAAGCAAAGACACAATTAAGATATATAAGATCTTTGACTGGATACAATGAATTTCTTTGTAAGTAGTTTGATCCAAATATAAACTAAAGTTCTTTTGCCAATAATGGAAAAGCTTTCCAATAGCTTTTAATACAATTTACTTCAATTTTAGGAGCTCTTCCTCTGCCAGAAGAGTTTAATTGGCCATGAAGTCCTGGGAGTTTTTACATTGTGAGCTGACAGATGCATAGCTTAATTTAGCAGGAAAACCAAAGAATAAATTAAAGGATCTGAAAACAATTAAAGGGTCTATAGCTATTTGTATCAGTCTGAAAGCCTACTGCTCATTTTGCTATATGGCTAACTACTGTTGTACTTTACTACAATACAAACATGAAAAGAACTTCACTTTTTGACCATTTCTGTGATAGTGTTTAAAATTTCTCTTCAGAATATCCTATAAAGTCTTCAGAAAAACAAGCTACAGTATGGGAAGGCACCTCTTTCCTTTCTTCTGAGCTGACAGATAACTGAGATTCACATGCACAAAGTGAAGTGAGATGCAAAGGTCAATCAGGGTGCTGCCATGCTAAATTCTGTAATGAGTGATACCTATGAGCCTCCTCCTAAAGATTTAAACCTCTGGGTTTCTATGGTTTTCTATATTGCTGCAACAGGCGAGGAAACAAAGAGAAGAGAAACTGTTTCCATCAATGGCTGAACCATCTTACTAGACACGGGAAAGCCATGTTCAAGTCCATGGACAACCCAAAAAGACTTCAAAAGATATCTCATTTTCACAGGCTCCAAGCTGATCAGCATATGGGGAGGATGTCCAGGATATCCTCAGGTCAGTGTCACTGGGGAAATACCAGAGGAACCTCTGTCTCTGGGCTGTCACCTGGGTTTAAAACGAGCAAGCTGCTGAGATGCTCCAGCAGAAAGTCTTCTTCTGCCTGTGCCCATCTGGGATTTGCCTCCAGGTGGTCACATGCTACCAAGGAGGAGCTGAGCTCCCTGCTGCTGGTTTGATGGTTCCCAGCAATGCTACCAAAGGTGGAGCTGAGCTGTAAAATGAAACATTGCAGTTCCTCCTAGTGTGCACAAGGCCATAGTGTTTGCAATGCTACCACAATGTAATAACGACAGTGTTTATGAGAAGGCATAATTTCAAATACTCAGCTGCAGGACAGAGGTCTTTGACCTTTCACAGAACTAGCTTGCAAAACTTATTGCCACAACACGTCCCAAAAGCCAAGAGCTTTGTGGGATTCATGGAAGGGTTAGACAGGCATCTTGTGTAACTGGGAGCCCTCCAGTCCTATTCTCCTGGTCTGTTTGTTCAGTGCATACATGTAGAGCTATTCAGGCCTTAAAGGTGAGTGCAGTGGTGTTCATAGGAGGATCTCTGAGGTAGACTCAGAGCTGAATAGAGACTGTAAGCAGATTCAGGCCACAGATCACATCAACTCCAATCATTAGTTCATGTATTGAAGTCAGGGCAGACCTCCAACCTGGCCTCTTCCAGGAGGCCTTATAGCTGGGGAAAGGGTCATGCCATCATCACCTGCAGTATTGATGAGGATCTGTAACTCTCTTCATTTTTTCCTCCAGCAGATCTGGCCCAAGAGTCTCATTCTTAATTGTCCTTATCTTCATAAGGGGTTCATAAGAGGGCATATGGAATATGTAAATACCCTGAGCTAGCAGTGAGGAAGAACTTCAGAGAAAGAATATATGAGAGGGCCTAAATTAACTTCTGCCATGCTGGTTTGAGAGATAACTGTCTCTAGAAGCAGGTTCCTCCTAAAAAGGGATAGGTTCTTCGACCAGAGAAGCATAGACAGGAATCAAAGTGGCCATAAATGTCCTCTTAGATGTGCTCTGCCTATCTGATACTCATGAATAAGGACACTTCTCAGAAACTGGCTGGGGAGATCAGGAGATAAAGGAAAAATCTTGGACATATGGACGTTTTTTTCTCTGCTCATCCAAAGCAATGCAAGACCAGCACCAAGAGAGGATATCCATCTCCAAGGGGGACTCTGCGCAGGACGTGTGTTAGTGTGTAGTGTAGATCAGGAAAGTGAGGAGCACACACCAATGAGAGGATGAGCTGCGCCTTGTCCTCACTTGGGCCATGATACACCAGTCTACGAACTCTTTCCCACTGCTGCCTGCTGAGCTGGGAGTTTTCATGCTGAACTGTTATCAGCCCTGTTAAAAAATTATATATACTAGCTCAGTTCTTTGTAAGTGGTTTTGTTATTCCTTTTCCTACTTTAGCTGTGTTTATCTTCCAGTTGACACCACTGCCAGTGCTGAAGACAAATACACATTTGTTTTGATTTCCTTTTTAGTGTACACATAATGGGAAAGCCTGGAAAGTCTGCAGGATAACCTCCATAGATAGCTAAATCCATTCTAAACGGCAATGAAAACACTGTATCCTAATCAGGAGCGAGAGCGTATTTTCGACTGTGGTCCAAAAATGCTTTCTTGGACAGTAATGGAGTACCAAAGTTTTTGTTCAGCTCTTGGCCAGGGGTTCACATTTCTCCCTGGGGTCCAGAAGCTGGAAATCACAAGCCACTTGGCATAATTTCATAAAGGCCTCAAAGTATAGCTCCATTCTCTACAAGTGCAGCAGCGAACCCTTACAGTCAGCGGTTTCTGAAGCACCACCTGAAGCACTACAGGAAATCGATGAGGGAACAACAGGGTAACCAGCTCCTGCATTGCAAAAACAGGGATCTTCAGCGCAGGGATGATTGGAACCACAGCTTTCCTTAATTGGAGTTGAAAAGACTGCGTATTATCAAGAAAGAGAGGATCCTTGGAACATAAAAGCAATATTATTAGCTCTTCTACAGTGGCATTCAAATGGTAATTTAACCTTTGTCTGAGAGAATAGATTAAAGCAAGAACTCAAAGCAGTCTTTTCTTTATTTTCTTCACTTACTTCCAGCTCATGTACTTGCATTTCTGCTTCTGTCTGAATAAGAAGCAGAGCTATGGAAACTGAAGCCTCCAGGAAGTTAATTCCTCTCCTCCTCTTCCTTTTCCCCTGCAATTCAGGCACCTGCCTCCTTTCATGTAAGGAGAGTGGCAACCTGCGGATCTACGGCTGGCAAATGCTGCCACAGATAAAAACAAAAGCTAAACCATGGTAGGTGGAAGGGGCAAGACATGTGACAGTCCAGGTCTATTTACTTAGCCTTTCAGCCTACTGTCAACATTTCAAATAGCTGCTTTTTCTTTTGCTTACCTGGAAAACTTCCACCAAAACTGCATTTTCTACAAAATCTTAACTTTCCAAGACTATTTTTTTTTCTTTTTCCAACGTATGTCTCCTTCAGGAAAATCAACCTGTTGTGTGTTTTTGTTGTTGCTGGTTTTTTTTTTTTTTTTTTTTTTTTTCTTTAAATTTTCCTGGCTGTGCATCCTCAGAGCTGTAGCTGGTATCTAGAGAAGCCTTTGCAGACACATTATAAGTATTGTTTGTCTAGGAAGTTCAGCCCCTGGGGAAGAAGATCAACAAGAGGCACCGGAGTACCAATATCCTGTTGAGGCATTAAGTGTAACTTAAGTTGAATTTACCACCAGTGAAATGCATTGACATACAGAATGAAATGTTTGGATTTGAAAATAGCCAAACATTTTATTTCAGTTGATAATATTGAAGCATTTTTGTATTACACTCATGTAACAATTTGGGGGGGACTCGAGATTCCTCAAATAATGTTAACCCATTGACTTTCATCCCGACTAGAGATAAAACAAATATGACAATAGTGGAGTTTTCAGCGTGGAAAAAAATTATGAATTTCTTTTCTTCCTGTGAGTCATTTATTTTTCACTTGTATAAGAACACTTAACACCCACAAAAAATCGTTACAAATCCTTGGTCTCCAAGGATCCACAGCCGTCGGGAAGCTGCACACAGAGAACATCTCACTGGCTGTGAAGGGAGACTCCCCATCTTCAGCCCATATTTCCATCGCTGCCACCAAAGGACAATTTACCTGTGGTGAGTAGTAGGGTAGAATTTACGACATACAGTATCTTTCCCATTGCAATCAATGGAGTGCATTCATTCAGAGCAATTTAATTTTAAATCTAACACAGTGTTGCAGGAGAGAAATAGAATATTTCCATCTAGGTTGCGTGTAACCCTACTCCCCAGCAGACTCTCTGGCCAACTCATAGTGGACTGGTTTGAGCTGATACCCAACCAATTCCTTGTGATAAGCACCCATTTCTCAAATATAGCTAGATTTAAGTGATAGTCCTTTTTGGGGCAATCCAGCAAAGAAGCTAAGAGCTGAATAACCATATATATATGCCAAAAGGGCTTCTGAGGGAACAGCATTGAACAGCCTTTCTTCTCATAGCTCCAATATGAATCACAAGCTGATTCACTTTTTAAATGAGATTTCAGTCAGTTTGAGGTAGACACTTAATGTTTATAAGTCCAGCTCTAAACCTGAAATTAATTCATGAAAAAAAGATGTCTTAATGAGAAACACTGAGCAACCTTAATAATTGTTTTCCCTCCAGGCTTTCCACCATCTTTTACACATACAAGAATGCAAACATGTTGTGGAGTTGATGTAGTCAGGACAGCGCAAAGATGTAAATGAGGGAAGATTTATTGAGTCTTTTCATAATAATAATAATAATAAGACTGTTAGAATGTGAGAAGTGAACAAACTTTTTGTATACATTCTTTTCCTAAGTTGTTGTTATTAATATTATCTCTACTACTATTACTGTTACTTCTAGGAGAGGAGTATAGAGTGTATCAACACCTCAAAATATAATTTTGCACAGTCAGATGAGTCCCAGTTGTGCTCTAAAAAATGATGTAGATATAGCTAGGAGTATCTAGCGTAGCTGTAAGAAGTTTGTTGTAGCAAACCCAGGAGAGATTGCAAACCTCTGCCTCCACCTATGCTCTCTGAACCACGTCCTACCATCCTGTTGGAGCAAGGCTCAGTTGAACACACCATTCCCTCTCCCCTCCACCATACCCAGTGCCCCAGGTACTTCTGCAATAGTGTTAGATAAGGATGTGTTAGATAAAGCCATCGAGATCTGGAGGCTTCATTTGCCATTTCATCCAATCAAGTTTCCTATTTACTTCCTATAGCTCAGAAATCTTGAAAACCCGATGCAATCATGAGCATACAAATAAAGCTAACATTGGGATTTAGGCCTGAAAATAATAAATATTATAAACAATTGGATCTCTGGATCTTATCACTGAACGTTCACCTGTCACTATCATCATATTTATCTTGCTTAGTCTAGCTTCTCCCAGGTCTGACACAGCTAATACTAGTATGCACCTGTGCATGTGTGTGCTCAAAGGAAGAAAAACCTCATTTGAAAGTGAATTATTGCAGTTTTCCACCAAGTGCAAAGCCTGTTCACTCTTCAGTTAGCCATCATTCACAGAACGTTTTGATTCACTGATTCTTTGGAGTTAAACACCAATCTAAGTGTGGAAAGGGTATGTAAATGCATTGGTGAACTGAAGGATATATATTTCATAGAAATGCCAGAAAACTTTAGACAAAAAATTTACAGGTGTAGCTTTGGAGTGACAAGAGTGATACAGAATTACAAGGCAAATTGTTTGCCCTATAATTACAGTATAATACATTGACCAGTTTTGAATGGGCTCTGCCTTTAAAAGAAGTGAAGCTTTTGCTATGTAACCTGATGGTGGAGATAAAAAATAAATAAATAAATAGATAAAAATAAAAATAAATAAATAAATATAAAAACAACCCAGCCTTTCAAATAGACTGTGATAGCCTTTTTCTAGATGAGTAATGCTTTCCTGTTTGCATGCCTTGAATACCCTTCCAGACAAGGTTTCTGTTTTCTCGGGGTTTAAGCTTTAAGGTTTGTGGCTGGAGCCACAAGAGGATTTAGATGCTGTATGCAAAACGGTGACTCTCAAATGCCCAGCTCTGCTGCCACTGAACCCTGGCAGCACCTGCCATTCCTAGGGGATGTTGGGCTCAACAGCAAAGTTCCCCCGATGCATCAAGACGTGCTTCTGCACACAGGAGCTCTTCAGCCTTTCAGGGTCACCTTGTTCAGAAAGAGTAGCAAGGGGCCTTGGGGAAGGTACATGAGGGGAAGGACATGGAGTGGAGCTGCAGAAGGTATTACAGAGCCATTGATGTCTGAATCTGAGATGGAGCAGAGCAGAAGCTGCCTAGTGAAATGAAGACTGGTGATATGTTCAAAGGGAAAAGAGCAGCAACACAGAAGTGGGGCACTGAAGCAGGCTGTCACAGGCAGTTTGGGTTTTGCCTCTTCTGATTTCAACAGTTATTTAACCAAATGGGACCAAACAATCTCCAGCACAGCTCTGCCTCTGTGCATGCAGAAAGGGCTTAGTTTGACTGCAGTGATATCACCTCAGGATATCTTGCTCTTCCTCTTCCTCCGGTCATATGCTGTCTGTCCTCCAGCCCAGACTGGCAGTGGGATTAGCAGGGTTTACTGAAGTGCTGTGGGCTTGGCACAATGAGCGGTGACGGCAGGTTGGTGAGCTCCAGCTCTCTCCTCCTAGTCAGTCCCACAGCAGACGGCTCTGGCCTAGGGGGAGAAGGGGCGTAGCTCCCTCCACATCCTGGGAAAAAGAGGGATTTAGTCATGCTCTAAATGTTGAGCTGATGGACAGAAGAATGATGGGGGTGTGAACCACATCTTCTTTGGCAGATTTTCTTTGGAAGAAATTTTAAAGGGCTTGAATGACCAACTCCAAGAGATTTAGAGCGGTGGTTTCTAAGTGGGAGGAAATACCCCTTTTCAGACAAGAATAAAGCACTTGAGTCCTTGACAGAGACGAGATTTAAGACCCAACTTTCTTTGAGGCATAACCTATTAGTCAGATAAGGCGGCTTGCCATGCAACTTGCTGGCAATTGCCCTTTCCCCCCATTCACTTCTCAGGCACCCTCACCATCTAACTCATGACCAAGGACTAAGCTACAGCAGCACAACAGCCATTTGAAGGCAAGTCTTCCCATGACTTTCTGCACCAATGATCATGCTCTTGAAGAACAGTCTGTGTTTCCTGGTATGTGTCCTTTTGTTTGTGACATACATAGGAGAGACTAAGTAAAGTACCTTCTAAATTCCTAACCTGGCTGCAATAAAAGCAGCAGCTATTATGGAATAAAAATGGCAATGTTCACATATGTGACTCACATGCATGTCTACAGATAACCAGGATAAAACCAGCAGTAAAGCCAAAGAGAACTGAACTGAAGGAGAGAAAGCAGGCAAGGAAGTGCAAGAAAGCAAGGGAAGTTGTTGCAGAGAAGGAGCCCTGAAGTTAACTTCCCTGCATGTTACCTGCACATATCGTAACCCGTGCTGGTGAGGAATCACAGGGGTTTTGTAGGCAACTTATGCACATGAAACACAGCAGCTGCTGAGGACACTGCAGAAGTCTCACAACTGGCCAGGCTCAACACAAGCCAAGGAGCACAGGAGGAGATGCAGGGTTAGATACCACAGCTCTTCAGACTGCAGTACCCAAACTAACGGAGTGAGATGCTCCTGTTGCAAGCAGAGTTGCACCACTTTTACCTCTCAGAGAGGGGTAGAGGTTTCTGAATGCCAGAGTGCCTACAGGGCCAGACAGATCCTTTCTGGGTTGCCCAGTAGTACTCAGGCACCTCAAAACACCTCTGTACCTTTGCCGCGATTAATCCCTGGAGTAGATGCCCTCAGATGATTGGAATTGCAGCAGGGCTGCCCTGCCTGGGTGACAGCCCAGCAGTGCTCCACCCAGCCTCACATGCTTAGCCTGTTACTCATGCAGTGCCATGAGACGCTCCTAGCCCTGCTGCCACTTCTCTCTTTTCCACATCTTTTGGATGGTTTCAGATCTTCAGCCCTAATGCAGGCCTCTGCCCACTCTGCTCCTTCATTTGCCTCGTGTGTACATGGCCCCTGTGTTATTTCTGCGAGCACAAGCAGGAGTGGCTGCAGCTTCATGCACAGCCTGCCAGCTTCTGATCTGTGCATAAGTGCCTTTGGTGCTGTTGCATCCGTGCTGTTTGCTTGCCTTCCTCCAAAATAACACAAATCATTGTGCTTGGACCTGAAGATTTGTGCTCATCCTTCTGCCTGTGGCTTTGCATCGTCTGGCCTTGTATAATCATTACATCAAGCGGCACCCATTCTGCAGGAAGATTGCATATCCTTGGAGTTCCAAGTCCTCCTCCTTCTAAAGACCCATATTTATTAATTACAACTAATCCCTGTTAATTATGAGGAAATGCATATGATGGCTCCCAGCTCTGCGTGTCTGTGCAGAATACTTCACTAAGTATATAACCTTTGGCACCAAAGACCTGCTCTGGGGAGAATTAGGTATCAGAACGTATTTGTTTAAGCCCTGAGTCACCAGGATGTCCACTGAGATAAAAGTCACTTCTCAAGGTCATCTCAGACCTCATGACCTTTAGGCTCACTCCAGAATTTTGAAGACTTCCTGGTTAAATAAGGTTTATCATTGTTTAAAAGAATTTGGCCTCTGGCAAGTAAAGGTGAAAAGTCATCTATATTTGAATGTTTTCAGTATACAAGCTCGACTGCAGCCCGTGATTTTAAAGTTGCCCACTGTGTTTATAGCCTGAACAAAGCTGTGAAAGGCATAGTGGGACTCAGCAGCACAATTAGTGCCATCAAGAGGGGTGTTAATTGAAATCTAGAGGGGCAGAATCAGACCCTCTCTTTGTCTATTGGGAATCTCTTTGCTGAAGGCAATGAAGTTGCTCTAGACAGCTCTGTGAAGATGAAGGCTGGAGATCGTGGCGAGGGGAGCAGGCTGTGCCACACGTACACCCCTGCTCACACAGCTGTGTGAGTGAAGCTGATATTGGAGGCAAATCCTGCTCATTTATACTTTGTCACCTTGTATTGTCAACAGCACGCTCAGCAGCCGTTCATGAGTAAACCCGATGAAGTCTGCAGCTGCAAGAGGTCAAATGCTGCTGTAAGTAGTACCAGTACAACACCTGGAGGTGAGTGGGGCAGATTTTGATCACGGTTGCACAATTGTCCCACTGAAATCACGCTACTGCCTTCAGAGGTGTGACCCTGGATTTACAGTGGTGCGACTGAAGTCAGCATCTGACACATGAGAGTTTCTCTGACTCATCCGAGGCAGTGCTGATTCTCCAGATTCACATTAGTGCAGTTTCAAATCAAAATTCACTGAAGCAGGCTTAAATAGACACAACCCTACCCACAGAGTGACTACACCTACATAAGGTAAGGGACAGCTCAGCTCAGTGACTGAATTTTTTCTTTTATTTCCCCATTAAGATTAGCAGTGCTATGGCCCCACTGTTATCTCCTACTTGAACAACTGCCAGGAAAGCAGAAAGATATTCTGATATTGCCAAATCTGTCTGGGTCCTCTCTGCGAGACTACATACAGGTGTGACCAGCACAAAGTAGAGCTGTGCCCATTCTCACTGTGTCCATTAAGGAAGGGGTGGCACAGGTTGCTCCACAGTGGAAGAGCTGAAGGGCTCCTCGATACACGCTGAGCCTCCCAGAAGTGTGTTGCTGTGAGGCCAGCAGCCCTCTACTCCTACAAAGAAGTCATGCCAGCATTTCCCATCAACATCATCCTCAATGTGCTTCCAAAAGGCACTGGAGCCATGGGAACATGTGAATGGTATAGTGCCTTTCCACCCCACCTCCTGCTGCTCCTCAACCCATAAAGCAGCCTTTCTGGCTGTGACGTGGCTGGCAGCGTGCGAGGGCCTTCACCAAGAGCAAAGCAGCACCAGGGAGATGGCGGCATGCCGTGCAGAGCCTGAGCTCGGGGGTCTGAGGGGTGCCGAGTCCAGCCGTGGGGACAATGTGCAGCTGGTAGACCCGCGTGGGGAGCACAGCCACTGGAAATGCAAAATTTTGGGATTTCATTTTTATGTGAAGGAACGAAAGGGATTTCACCAAGAGATCGCTGCATGCATTGCAAAGCAAGGCTGATTTTCTTTTTTTTTTTTTTTTTTTGAGGGAGCCCTTTGTTAAGATCTTGGCAGCCCATCTCGGCCAGGAAGACAGAACTGCTCTGTGCTGAAGCTGGAGCTGGCACATCTTCCTCGCAGCGTGCAAAGGCGGTGGGGAAGGCTGCCATCTCATGGTGAGCCTTGCACGGCTCCAGCACGCTGAGCGAATTTACCTTGCAGCTGGTTTCCAGGCCAGGTTGCTCCTCAGCACGTTTCCTCCACGAATTGTGTGTGCGCCTCTGCAGATTGTGTGTGCACCTCCAGAAGAAGCCAGGGCGCTTCAACTTTTTAACTTTTTGTGCTTTGGCTTTGAAACCAGCGCTGCCAGAGCCTAGACTTTTCTGGTTTCTTGCCTTGTCAACAGTTTGTGCGAGAACAAAATGGTAGTTATGAAAAACCATGGAGGCAAGGCAATCGCCCATCTGAGGAGAGGGTGATCGTCACGGATGGTTTTAGTGGCCGCTCGAGACTGACATGCTGCTGTCTGTGACAGTCGCCTTGCTGAGTCACAGCCCTGAACGGAAACTCCCCTGGAACCGCTTGCGGGTTGTAACTCATAATTTTGGGATTCTTTGGTATTCATCACTAACCTTCTGCCGTGGCTCACACGTCCTACACTCACGCTCGCTGTCTGTCCTCTGCTTCCTGAAAACACATCAGCACTCGCCCAATATGGGCTGGAAGCTACCAGCCGTGGGCTCCCTCTCCTCTCTGTGGGACGTGGTAGCTCTGCAGCAGGCTTTGTGGTGTTTCCAGAAGGCTCCAGAAAACAGAAATCTGTCACCAGCTTTGGCCAGTAAGACCCTGTACTTGAAATGGAAAAGGCTACGCTGAGGTGGGAATCCAGAGCAGAAGTGCAAGAGCTGGTGGGTGGTAGGCATCCGTGTTGACAGCACAGGGGCCTGGTTTATAAGAGGGTTTTTTAAGGACAATAAATGTCACTTGTTCAGGGAAGTGATTAGCAACTTTACCACTCAAAGTGTTTTGGTTATGTCTGTGGTAAGAAGAGGGAGAAGCTGCCTTTGAAAATGTTGTCCAAGTCACACCAGCATTAACAGCTGTCTAAATTGTGTCCTGAATATGCACTCCATGAACATGTGCACACGTATGCACTCTTAAATGTGAACGGGCCCTACCAAACACCTTGATTCCCACACCTACATGCCTGAGTCCTGTGTCTGGGAATTTCTGTAATGTATTATGTTTGATAGAAATGGATGTAGTTTTTTAAACTTAAGTTCTGTCTGTAGAAAACTTCTGCGTTAAATCTTATGCTCTCCCTGAATATAAGTCATATACATATAAAATAAATAAATAATGAAAATCAAATAATACAGGTATTATTTTTATTAGCTGTTTCTTGGAGCAGTGGAAGGGCAGGGTGGTATTTTGCATAAGTATGGGACAACTTTCAGGTGAAGGAGTCTAGGCTGCTCTATCTCAAATAGTTTGCCTATGGGTACTTTGAATGGATTAGGAACAAGAGAGAGTAGAAACTAATTGGCACTTGTTGAAATATGTTAACTTTTTACAGGGAATACGTGCTCAATTTTAAACCTTCACAACTTTTATTTGAGTCAGCAAATGGTATAAAGATCTCAAAAGAAGCTCCAGTAATGGAAAGAAAAGTGTTGTACCTCACAGTAGCATTTTCCTCATAGCCTTTGTGCTTCAACACCAATATAGAAGGCCAGACCTCTCCAGGTATCTTTGCATGTTATTAGCTCTGGCAGCAGTTGGTTTCTCCACCTAAATCAAATGTTTCTGTCCTGCCTTATAGTCCTGTCTCCCTGATTCACATGCACAGTTGAAATCTTCACATTGGGAGAAGGGAAGGAAGCAGCAGCAGCAGCTCAGAGTGGGCAGGCTTAGGAAGCTCTTCGTCAAGTTTGTCATGGAAAGGCAAAATGTGCAACTACACGGCAAGGAACGGGATGGTACATACTGCCAGGAGATGGGATAATGGTGTCGTTACACGGTATATCAATCTCTGTGGTTAATCCAGCTTGAAATGTTCTTGTGTTCTTATTTCCCACCAGTCCCACCTCTCACCACCTTTTCAGCAGTGCCAGGACAACCACAGGCAGTAAACTGTCTCGGTGGAAGGCTGAGGCTGAAAATTAATCTGCATACAAAAAGGTAGGTAGATAAATAGATGGGTAGATAGATGAATATATAGGGAAATATATTTCTTGCTTCTTGCTTTGAGTTTAAAGGATTTCACTGAGTCACTTCAGAGTGCAGTCCCATGATCAGTATTTCTCTGAGGCAAAGGTGGGAGGAAGGAATTATAACCCGAGGAGTGGAAATGACGATGCAAAAGTGATTGTGTGACTTGTGTGATAGTGGCAGATGGCTGGGAGAAATGGGGTATGACTAGCATGGCTCCTAAACTTGTACAGGCCCAGAGGATGTACTGAGCACTGAGTACGTGAAAACCCAGCCTGGAACTCATACAGGACAATGCATACTTAGCCTCCTTCACATGAAATTTGGCAAGTCCTGCAGAGCAACCATGTGGCCAGGACATGGGGAGAAGTGGCATCTGGGATTCAGCGTGTGCAATGCTCCTCACTCAACTTTCTCTGGGGAATGGCTCAGGGCTGAACTCGCAGGGTGCAGGAGGGGATGTGATCAGCCTTGTGCGGGTTCCTCAGAGCTGTCTGTGCTGTGCAAATATTGCAACACAGTGCTGCTGCACAGCAGAAAAGTGAGACCTGCAGCCACTCAAGCTTTAAACTTGGTACTGAAGGGCAAAGAAGTTGGTATTTTCTCCATGAGGAGTGCTATTCATATACTGCAGTTTAACTTCAGCGTGAAGATGAATTCCCCAGCACATACACTATACAAATCTAGCATATTAGGAGCATACTGTGCACTAGTTTTCTATTAAAAGCTTGTTTACAAGAGAGGGATAGGGAAAAGCAAGAGTGATTAACTAAAAAGAACTTTTCCCCATGGAAACTATACGTTGCTTCAGATTATTATGAGAAGTAATTATTCCCCACACACACTCACACATGCTGCTCTCAGTTTGGGATGCACATCCTTCAGATGTATTTTCCTGCTAACCCCCGAGCCTAGAATAAGGCATATATTGGCACGGGTCCGTGCTGATCCATCAGGCTGCAGGCACTTCCCTGAGGTGCCGTGGGCAGTGGTGGACTTGGCTTCACCAAGGTAGGAGGTCAGCATTCATCAAATGCTGCAAGAGATGGAAAAATTGGAAGGGTTTGGCTCGGGCTGGCCCTGAAGGAGAAGGGGCAAAGAAAGAGACATACATGCTGCAGCTTGTGAGGAGAGGAATGAAGTGTTGTTTCCCCTTTCTTTTGGCAAAGTCAAGGGCATGGAAATGAAACTACAAATGTGGAACAGACTCTGGTGTGTCTGAGCAGGCGGGGCATTTCCAATATACCTCGATGTCTCCTGCAGGAACTGGCTAAGAGCTGCAGTGGGTTAAGAAACACTCCAAGCTCCCAGATCACTGAAAGACTTTTCTGGCCAACCAAAGGTGAAGTCCTACAGGTAATACCGGGACCGTGCTAAGGCAACCATTTCAGACCAGCCTGAAAAGGTAGTAAGTACCTCAATGTTAGCACCAGCTGGGCACCCTTGTGTTTACATATATATTTTTAACCCTGTGAAACATGAGCCTGGTTTGCTGAGCTCCTGGGGTGCCAATCACACCCAGGCATGCTTGAACTGGCCTTTCGCACCCTGGCGTGCGGGGGAGCCCAGGGTTTCTGAGGTCCTCTTGGACCTGCCAGCCCTGGAGCTGTTTTGCAGCAGCTGGAGGGCTGCCAGCTTGAAGGTCTTTTAATGAGCGTTGTAGTGTCTGGCAAGTAACTTGTCCTCAAGTGAGTGTGACTAATCATGAATCTTTTCAATAATGCTGACAATCCAGTCTCTCCTTTCGCACTCTGCACAAGCAAGGAGTAAATTGGCCTTATTCTGGCAAAGGCAGGAAATGATAAAGAGCCCTTAAAAGGTTTCCAGCGTGCCATGCCTAGGTTTTGCAGTGGGTGTAATTATCAGAGTTGTTGTGTGTGTGTTTTGAGAGCAGTTAAATAGCTCTGAAGGTCTGAAAGATCGCACTCTGCCACCATGCCCCGGACCATTTGCCTGAATGCGTAATTTCTGTGCTCCGCTGGCACAGTGTGCTCCTGCAAAGGCAATAAGCCAAAGCCTATTAGAGCTCCCAACTCAATGTTAGTGGTTTGTGTTTGCTTTATGGGTATATCCTTACTGTCTGCCTGAGCAGTAGAGCCAGAATATGACACTTCAGTTGCTAGTCTTTGCTAAACCTGACCTAGTTTATCTGGTTGAAGAGTGTGATATTTGTTTTATTCTTTGATGAGTTTCCTTGGACGGCTAAGGAACCAAAAATGCAATTGGGTCTTGTATCATATGCAGAAGTTTGTCATATTATTCATTCTCTGAGCAGAATGGAGCAAGCACTGTTCCCACAGATGAAACCCAATGAAAAATAAGTGTGTAATTAAGAGAAAAAAAGGCAGAGGGTCTAGGAAATTAAACCCAAGAAGGGGAGGCTGGAGGAGAAGAATGAGAAAGTGTCAGGAAGTTCCAGGTGAGCATCTTCTGGGATGCAAAAGAAATTTTGTTGTGAGGGGATGGTTCTCAAAAATGTTTCTAATGTTACTGAATGGGACTTGGAGGCTGAATGGTGGCAAAGGTCTGGGTCATGTTGCTTGGTGTGGCAGGGTAGATGAGTCCTGGAGTCCTCGAGAGTCCTAGAGGTCCCATCCAGCTTTTTAAAGTTATGCCCGTGTGCATTACCTTTTCAGAAAAAAATAAAATACATAATTCTCAGCAGAGGGAAACTGGTAGGTCTTGCTGACATATTTTGACCATTGGCTGTCACTACAGGTTTCCATCCTGGTGTTCTTTTTTTTTTTGTACCCACTGCTTGTTACCTCTGCTTGATATTTCAACCTGTCCTCTTCCCCTTGCACTTACAGAGGTTTGGAGTAATTCCTGATGTAGTATGAGGTTGTTCTTCCTTTCTCTTCCTTCTCCTTTCTGGACCATAGAACTTTGGTAGCTCTTCAGGGACCCATCTAAGAAGATGGATGGGAAGGTAATTTTGTGGCATAAAAATCCTGCCAATAAGAATCAGTTTAGTGGGTTTCTGCCTGACTGGAACAATTGCCACCATTAATAAATCTTTGCAGAAGACAGCAGTAGGATTTAAATTGCAGTAGTTACATATATTTATTTAAAAAAATTATATTATGGTGTATATCAGTTAGAGTTTACTTTCTTGTCACCATTTAAGAAGGAGTTAAGAGGACAAATGTTAAAGATAGAGCTTGCCTAAGGAAAGAACGGATGCTGCTCCCTTTGAATTTCACAATCAACCCCAGTACTGGAAGAAAGTCTTATGTATGTGTGTTTCTTGGAAGGAAGAGATGTTAAATGCTGAAAAATTCAAGAAAAAAAAATGGCTCTGGTATATCCAACACATAGTTGGCTTAATGGAAATTAAACAGTGCAGAAAGGATTGCGCTTACCACAGGCTACAGAAGGAGGGTTTGTTTTAATAACTTAAGAAAAGACGAAAAGGAATAACAACTTTATGTGAATCAGAAAATCTAACTCTGTGTCTTAGGGAAATTCCTATTTCTTTTCATTGCTTGCCTGATCTTTCTTTGAATTTTGATTACTGCCACTTCAAGACAGAAGACATTTAGCTGTTGTAGATGGTAAATCTCTGTTCAACAAATAAATACAATATTTTTCCCCCTAACTTCTATTAGTTGGGATATATTTGAAACTGTAGTATTTTTGAGATCTTACTGTTCAGTCTTATAAACAACCACCTGTTCAGCTACAACAATTGTACAAATACCAGTTTGCCTAATTCATACTTTAGCAGAATCAAGACCTCAAGCTCCATGCAATTAAACACTTTATTATTAATTATTAATTAAAATTAAATGTTTGCTTAATTATTTATCTGCCTGTTTTTGCTCTAACCCACAAAAAAGTATCCAGATGTCTGCTCTACCTGGTCTTTCTGTTGTGCCAGTTTGGCATAGTTAAATTCATATGAAATTAAAGCAATTTCTGCCACTGTTGGCATGACACAAACACATCCAGCCACCAATGAGTCCTGCCACATGTACAAGCTTTGCTACTCATGGAGTTTGGGAACCCACAGCCCATGGGTCTCAGATCTTGAGAAAGTTAGGATTTCATATTCCCCTGCCACTGAAGCGGGACAGACGAAGAGAGAAGACAGTGATATTTTTGGAATTTAACATTTTAGCAGTAGGTCCTAATACTGCAGAGACATCACTAGTAAAGGATGTAATGCTGTGCCTCCATTCTTCTTTACCAAATTGCATTGCATCGTCTCAAGCCTAGTAAATGTGAGAGTAGAGATCAGTGCAGGAGCTCAGACAGACCCTTGACAAAGTTCTCAGAAAATGTTTCCTTGTGGTCAACAACCAGGGAAACGCAGCTAGAGCTCATGCTGATGGTAAATGAGCTTGTGCTTAAGATTCTGGCAAAACCACCCCCAAACAATTTCTAGTACTACAATATTAGACCTTCTTATTGCCTGTTGTTGGCTCGGACATCAGTTTGAGTTTGTTCATGTTACGCTTGCAATAGGTGTCTCCATCCTTGCATCTGAATTTCTTGAATGTTTTTCCCCACTCCTACTCTTTCTTGATACTTTATGTGTTCTCTTTTTTTGCTCCCTCTTGAGGGAAGTGTTTTTATAAGTAAAATACATTGTCTATTGAGGATACAGTAGAAACAATGTCTGTACAGTGACTGGTCCTTTGAATGCAAGGTCTGGGAAGTCAATGAGCCTAATTTTTCTTCTACTGACGTCAATATATTTGCAGTGATGTGAATGCCTGGAAAACAGAAACATTTGGGAAGGAGTCTTTAATTTGTTTCTTTATTATTAAATTAAATTAAATTAATAAATTATTTTCCCTGTGTAAGGTCTAATATAGAAAAACCAGGGAGAAAACTGAACAGGAATTTTTACCTGATTTTTTATCTATCAAACTGTATAATGAAAGTGGTTTTATTTTACGGATTGAGAAAGATAAGGGGACAAGTCCTCAGTAGGTGAATACTGGTGTTCAGAAGAGATATTCAGAGATATTAGCATTTAGAAGCTCTCAGGTGAAAAAAAAAAAACATATATCCTGGTATCCTGCTATGTCCTTTTCTACTTTGCTTGCCTCTCATAAAAGTGCCTCTTCCAAGGGGTAGACAGCATACCAATGAATATCAGCCTAGTAGTGTAAAACACAGTTCCCAAATGGCATGGCACACATATCATTAGCAATATGAGATCTACATCAAAGTTGTAGATAAATGCTACTGAAATAGCCCTTTTTTTTTTTTTTTTTTTTTTTTTTTTAAGGTTCTCATATGCAGCTCTGCACAGAGCTGCTGCTATGCATCGTACCCGAGCAAACTACTCCCAGGAATCCCTCATCTCATTGCTTTGAAGTTTGCCCTAAGGTATGGCTGCAAGCAAATGTATGCTGCTCTTTTTCTGCCTTCCAGTTAGGTTAGACTCAATTTTTGGTACACAGCGAGTGTCTGATCCAGTGTGTATTTGCTTTCAGAACAGCAGTGTGGAATACACTGAAGAACAAGTGGGCCTGGGGAAAAAAACTCAAAATTAAGGAAATAAAAGAGCACTCAGACCTGAATGGATACAAAGTTTCTACACCCTGCCGTTTCTGTAAAGTTTAGTATTCAAATAGCTGGTTTACTGCTAAGAAAAATACCTGACGAGCCACAGATTTTGTGAAGAGAGACTGCATGCACACAGAGGATTCAGGCACACAACCACTTTGCTCAGTGTTCACCCTCGAGGCTTGCAATATCACAAGGAATCTTACGAAATGACAGCTTCATTTCCATGCCATGCACAGTATACATTACACCTTGTGTAAATTGCTGTAAGGGCGCAAAACTCTTTTCTTGGATCCTCCAGGCACCAAGGAGCTTTGATATTTGCTCTTTGATACTGTCAACTGTGAGAGATCTTCACATGTAGGAAAGGCAAAATATCAGTGTTGAGTGCAGTGTATTCTGATCTGGGAGGAAAGTCTTGCCCTGAGAGCATTTTAATATGCAAAATTTTAACTGTTTCGTTGAATTTTTTACTAGATTTTTAACGTCCTGGCAATGCAGAAGCACCACTGGTGACCTGGAGGAGATCTGTGTTAAACAGTGGGGGATGTGGCCAGACTGTCTTGAAGGGGATAATCCACAAGTGCTGAGACTGCAGGGATCACCCTCTGAAAATGATGCGTTTAGCAGTGTATAGCTGGTGTGGTTCTCCTGGTTTGGACGATTCCCAGTTCATACACGGAAACCAGAAGCAAGTCTGGGGGACTTGCTGCAGGGCACTTCCAGTTACGTGTCTTAGCATGGACAGTTGGCTGCCGAGAGGCCCCGCAGAGTCCTACTGAGCTTTGCAAAGCTGCAAAAGGGAACAGGATTTCCACTGAATACTGGGACCAAGCCTTCCCAAAGGATGTGTGCAAAGGCGGCTACCGAAGAAGTTTATAGTACAAAAGCTCATGAAGCTTTTGAAAGACAACTGGCCCTGATCGTCTTTCACGCCAGTGTGAGTTACACACAGTCCAGGACACCCTGTTTCTCAGAAATGAGGACAGCAGTCCAGGAAAGGAAGCCAACCCTGAGTCTGCTGCCAATAGAAAATGAAGAAAAATGTGAGCAAAGCGGTGTATCAGTGACCACAACTTAATTTCTCTCTATATAATAGAATTAGCCATTCTGATTTTTTTTGTTTTGTTTTGCTTTTTTTTTTGGGGGGTGGGGGGGGGGGAAGGCGGGAGGGAGAGGGGAAGTCCCAAAATAACATCACTTTCCCTGTTAGAGAATGTGACTCTAGTAGTATTTTAAGTGACATCCCTAGGGAGTGTTTTGTAAATAACCAAGACTGATTATTGAAAAAGAAAAGAAATCAGTAATCCACTTTATTGCCTCTTCTGCCCCATAATTGTCTTTGCTGTAAGTGTGTTCATCACGATCTCTGTTCTGACTAAATAATTTACAATATATTGACTATTTGTAGGAATGTAGTGAGCTCTATATTTAATTCCTTTACCTGACTTTTTAAAACTCTCAGTAACAAGAACTGTTGTTTATATGCTGTGGTTTGAAACTGTGTTGGAGGCCTATTCCCTGAAGCCTTAAACACATCCAGAAGGCTGCAAGAAATCTCTTGGATTTCATCTACTCCTGTTTTCAAAACATCACGAGCGAGAGGAGCTTTGCGAGCAGTAGGCTCGCTGTGCATCTTTTGATCATTCAGAGTGAGTTTTAATTTAAACTGGCACATGTACTTGGTAGCATCACATTGATAAAAAATAAATTGCTTCAGGTATTTTTTGTGGTTTCTCATTTTCTGAAGCCTGGCTTATTTCGCAGGAGGCTTAGCATGAACAAAGTAATCTCATTTAATGTGGTTACATGCTAGAGCACAGTTGCCTCTGTGCCATGGTGTGGAGTGCATAGCATGGGGCCGTAAGCTAGGGGCACCTCTGAGAGATTTGTGGGGCTAGTAAAGCAGCAGACAAGCTTGGCTGTGGAGGGGGCCTGCCTCCCGTAAAGCTAAGTAGCAAGATTTGCTTTTTTTTAAACATCATTTTAGACAATTCAGCAGGCGGATGAACTGCTGCATGCCCTGAGGACCCAGTCTGCGGTGCACAGCCTGGCTCAGTCCTACTTCTTGTAAGGCTGAGACCTGGGTGCGCATCCCCACCTTGGTGCATCTTTCAGCATGGTGGGGAGCACAGTGAGTTTCCAGAGGTCTCCTGGTGCGTATGACTATGGGACACCTCAGGGTGAACCTACACCTAGCAATCCCTGATGTGCTCAGGGATTTAAGACTACAAGCAGCTGAAAGATAATATATTAGGAAGCTCAATAGTAGCCAGACCCAGGGATAATCATATCAGCGCGTTATTAATAACAGGAGATATTGTATGTCCTGCATGCATATGCGCTCATATATCTTACAAATAAATCTGCCTGCGTGTGGTCCAGCCACTGCAAACTGAGATCCCCCGTGTCACTGGAGGTTTGTCTTTGTTTATAAGTCAAGTAGTAAATTATACAAAATAGTAGTATACTAAGCTGACATTTCGTACCAGAAGACAATGTGTTATGGGCTATGTTGTGCTTTCAGTTTCAAATGGCTTTGCTTACATCAGTGTTTAAACTGGCAAAGTGCACACAAATGCAAGGTCAGACAAAGTTTAAGCTAAAGTATTCTGTGCCATTTCTTCAAGTGGATGCTAGAAACTTAAAATAAATACACTCCGTTCAATTACCCTTTGGGTATTCTAGTGTTTTAAGTTACACCTGAGATAAGCCTACTAAAATAGTTTAAAAGAAGAAGAAACCTTCCTTTTTTTTTTTTTTTTTTTTTTTTCTTCTTACCTCTGGGTGTGGGATGAGATTATTTTGTTCCTCCTGTACTCTCAGGGAAGCTCTTTCCCCTGTTTTTCTTGGTTGCTCACAAAGCAAAAGGGGAAAGGGGAAAAAGATTAGTCATGACAGAAATACAAAAATACTTGGGAATGTAGAACCACATTGTGCTCCAATCATTTTCAGTGTTGCTTTAAAATACCACCAGCATGTTTTGGTTTGCACTCTGTTTTTGAAGGACAGCTTCATCAATTTGAGTCTTCTTGGCTCCATTTGAATCAATGGCAAAACAATAATCAGTTTCAGAAAAAAAAAATATTATTTCCACTGGTAACAAATTCTTCTTACTTGAGACTTAACCTGCACACTTCCTCTGGCTCTGAGTTCCTCAGACCCGATGGCTGACTAACAGTATATAACTTTGAACTCATTTAAAATGCAATTGCAGAACACACCAGAGAAAGTCATTTAGCAGTATATCGACAGAAGGGCAGCTTGTAAATCTAATAAGCTTCTTCCATTTCTAATTTCTAGGATCCCACTATTAACAATATTATATTGCCTTTGGCAATATCTGACACGCACATATGGCAATGTACCAAATGGTCTATTAATATGACAGATGCATTTCAGAAAAGAGTAACTCTCTCATCCCCCTCGGATACATAGATGAATCGAAGAATGTCTGGAACAAAGCTCGCTATTTACTCCTTTCCCATTCTCATGCTGCTTATTAAACTGGTATGATGTAAAACCAAGGTATAAAACAGCCTGCTACACCAAATGTAATTCAATAGCCTCACTTCAAAGATAAGTATGTTGCTAACTTTCTGTTGGAATTAACCTGTCCCAGGCAGCATTTTGTAATTACAAGATAGTAACGCAGAACCTTCTGACATATTGCATATGTTTGGTGAATGCCGGTGATTTTCACTTCATAATGCAATCCTCATATTCAGTGGAAATCCAGCACTGAAGAAATGCAGGTCTAATCAGGTAACAAAGCATGTCAGATAGTGGTCTTGAAGTGAGGAAATCTGACATTTCAAGTGTGCCTTGGAGAGGAGTCTCTGGGGAATTCACATCCTCTGATTTGAATCTTTTCTAACTCCCTAATGACACTATCTTGAAATAAATCTTACCTGAAGCAGATGCCTCCTCCAGTATACCTATATAAACCTTTTGTTCCAACACACACGAAGAACACTTGAAGTTAAATACTCTTCTAGATGGCTCTTACAAGCTGTCAGCATTAAGTTTCATAACAAACAGATGTTCATATTTTATAAGCCTCCTCCATAAAAGCCTTCCAGTATTCTCTATTTCAACAGAGGCACAATGGAAAATTATAAGGGTCTAGAAACAGTACTCCTGTGGGATCCTGCAATGACTAAGTTTGGCTGCATTAAAACACATCTACAGCTGTGGGGATATTGATAGTGAAGGGCTGGGAAGGGGTGCATGCGCAAGATTAGATAAAGGCCAGAGGTTCGACATCCTGATGCTGGTGAGATTTCCATTGGCAGCGGAAAGAGGTAGCTGCCCTGCTTTGGTGGAGGCAATGACTTCAAAACTGACATTTGGGAGAGGTGGCTAGGGGCTATTTCCTAATTCCAGTATAGACAACAGAGCTGTGAGTCAAATATCACCCACCTGAGTTCAGTGGCAGTGTGCCGTTTGACTCTTGGCCACAATCACAGCCAAATTTTGAGCATGGAGCCCCATAGCTCACCCTGGCTCTGTGTGAACACTCCCCACTGGGTCTGGTCCTACCAGAAGCTGTAGATCTGTTGCAGCCACAGCCTCCAGGCTCCTAATCCTCTGGAGCTTGGCAGACCATTTGGCCAACCTCTTTTCTGTGGTTTGTGGGGACAGGACAAGGGGCAATGGCCACAAAATGGATCACAGGCAGTTCCACACCAACATGCGAAAGAACTTCTTCACGGTGAGGGTGACAGAGCACTGGAACAGGCTGCCCAGGGAGGTTGTGGAGTCTCCCTCTCTGGAGATATTCAAGGCCCATCTGGACGCCTACCTGGGCAGCCCCCTCTAAGGAACCTGCTTTGGAAGGGGGGTTGGACCTGACGATCTTTCAAGGTCCCTTCCAACCCCTACAATTCTGTGATTCTGTGATTCTGTGACTGTGCCACGGGAGCAGGGGAAGAAGAGCAGAGCCCTGAGAAAGGGCTGAGAAACCTCAGTCTGAAGAAAGGTACGTTTGTGTGCTGCTTTGCAGCCTGCCACCCTAACACCCCTCACCTAGCACTGTCTCTGGTTTTACCCCTTTTTAAGACAAGACATTCAAGCCACAGCAGCAGCTAAAGGAGTCTCTTTCCACACTTCTTGTTCGTTATTGCTAAGGAGCAAGGGTGCAGCTGGCTTAAAAGCAATTTAGAGGTAGTCCAATGCTGTGCCATCCTGCCAGACCTTGTGTTTCTGCCACCTCCCCTCTATGGGCACCTCTCTTTGTACAGAAAACTGCCAGCCAGATCACGGGCTCATCGAGATGACACAAGTCTTTTTCAGAATAAACTCACAACTATCCCCCTTCTCTTTTTTTTTTTTTTCCTTTTTTTTTTCCTTTTTTTTTTTTTTCTTTTCTGCTGGGTCAGCTCACTGGTGTAGCTAAACAAAACAACCAGGGTGCCAGGTGCAAGGGAAGGAATGGCAGGGCATAGCCAAGGCTGGCAAAGCATCTTTTTTTTGGCAGTGATGCAGTCCTAAATTGATCTAAAATGAATTTGGAACAGGAGTGGAAAAGAACGATTTGACTGCTCTTTGCTCTTTAAAAGCCCCCAAAATATAAAGGGATTTTCTTGAATTTATTTTGTCAGCATTTAATTAGCCCTTAGACAAAAAACAAACAAGCAACAATGACAACAATAAACTGGAGTAAGTACCTTAAAAAGATGATAAAATCTTGTCACACTGAAATCTATGGACATTCTGTTATTGAATTCAGAAGAACTAGGATTTCACCCTTGAAAAAGAGCCTTGGCTTGGTCAGTTTGGACTTGTCGCTTCAGTTACTTTGCATTCTTACTGCTCCTTGACAGGAGGAATAAGCCTAACCCTTCTGAGTTTTTGTTTGTTTGTTTGTTTGTCTTCTGAAGCCTTGCAGAAAGCCAATCTCAGATTTCCTTTGGACACATGTTTGAGTGCTTTTACTTAATATTTACATTGAGAAGGACCTTGTTCTAACAAAATATATTGCATGAGTATTTGTGGAAAGCAAAACCAGAGCAGATACAAACAGAACTAAAGTGGATTCATTAAAAAATATTTCAAGTATTTGTGGATAACTACTTCACAACATTCATCCTGTCTGGTTGGTAAAATGAAGCAGTTTAGATTTTTGAGAGAAAAAAAACATTCTTGCAACAGATATCTTCATGGACAAATAAGTTTGAATGACCCATTCTTCATCTGTAATTTCTTCCTGACTAGTTACAGATGGAATGAGTTGATGAGAAAGGGAAGAGAAATTCTCACCATCATGTTTTCATACAATCATGGAAATAAGAATTAAAATAAAAATCAAACAATCTCCTTCTGTCTCTCTCTCTTTTTTTTTTCTTTTTTTTTTCCTAGTTCATCATGACCTTTAAGTACATATTTTCCATTGGCTTTTTTCAGATTGGTGCTGCCAGTTTGTGGTGAAACAGGAAAAAGAGCCATCTTTCAAAAATGTTGTGAACTTTCTAAAAGAAGTGGAACCTGGTAACTTTCACAGCTCTCGCTACCACACAGAGTTGCCTTGGGAAGAGTGAAGGTATGAATTGGAGAAAGATGGAACACATGGAAAAAAAGGAGCAGAGTAGCTGAAATATCAAAAAAAAAAAAAACACAAAAAAGCGTCTATGCATGTGTAGACCTTTTGACACTGACTCTGAAATTTTAATCTAACTTTCTCCTTCTGAAAGTCATGAAATGAGCCTAGGGTACTTGCTGGGGTGGTCTCTGTGAATTTTTCACTGGATCTGCCTCTGTCTCTGTAAATGGAGAAGACAACCAGCTTAAACCAACTGCCCAGTTCAAAGTTGAGATGAATCCCTCTTTTTCATGAAGTCATGACATTTTCCTTTCTCTTTAGGAGGGACATTACAGGAAAGTAATACTTGTGCTCTGGAACGACCTCAACTAAGACCCGATTCAACTCAAATATCACAACAGGGCCCCTTGCTACAGGAAGGACATGGACGTGCTCGAGCGAGTCCAGAGAAGGGCGACCAAGCTGGTGAGGGGTCTGGAGAACAAGTCTTACGAGGAGCGGCTGAGGGAGCTGGGCTTGTTCAGCCTGGAGAAGAGGAGGCTCAGGGGCGACCTCATCGCTCTCTACAGTTACCTGAAAGGAGGCTGTAGAGAGGTGGGGGTTGGTCTATTCTCCCACGTGCCTAGTGACAGGACGAGGGGGAATGGGCTAAAGTTGCGACAGGGGAGTTTTAGGTTGGATGTTAGGAAGTACTTCTTTACCGAAAGGGTTATTAAGCATTGGAACAGGCTGCCCAGGGAGGTGGTGGAGTCACCATCCCTGGAGGTCTTTAAAAGACGTTTAGATGTAGAGCTTAGGGATATGGTTTAGTGGAGTACTTAGTGTTAGGTCGGAGGTTGGACTCGATGATCTTGAGGTCTCTTCCAACCTAGAGAAATCTGTGAAATCTGTGAAACAGGTTTGGGTCCCATCTTTCTCAAAGTGAGTCAGGTCTTACAAAACCTCATCTGTGAGCCAGGAAGCTGAACCAGTATCTATTTTTAGTCAGTTCTAGTTCAGGTTCAGCTGTGGATGGAGTTGTTCCAGTTTGGTTCTTGTTAAACCCATCAAAACTTTCAGAAAGCAGTTTAGATTCAATATAAGAAAAAAAGTCCTGAATGATTTGGACCAAATTCAGTTCAACATTCTGTGTTAACAGAATCTGGAAAGAAGCTGATCTCCAGCTGGGACCATAAACACATACTGAAATAAAGAGATTTACTTCTTTCATTTATCATTTAGAAAAGAATGGGAGCTACACTTGTCCTTGCACAATTTTACTGGCACTCGTACATTGTATAATGTATGCCTGCCATCCTGACAGAGATCCATTCCAGAAAATAATCCATGACCATTATGGATGTGAATTGCATTCCTTTTAAATAATGAGAAGAGACTGGAGAAAATCTGAACTACTTTAAGAGATGACCAAGAGACACTTTTCAATAGAATGGATTTTATTCTCCTAATAAGGAAAAGTCATGTTGTACAATAACTGTATCATCTCATTCCCTCAGTAAAGTTTATGAAGAAAAGACTGACACGTTTTTTCTTACTGCTTATATATTATGCTGATGCACGTCAGTAGGTATTAATTTAGTAAGCTGCTACTTTTGTGCAAAAATGGATTGGTATGAATAGAGCAAAAACCACCTTAGAGTGACGTTTTTAGGACTGATTTGCCCTGGCCTTGCTCTAGTGATCAGATGTGGTATTCAGATTAAAACAAGAAAAGAGAGCCAGGACAAGGTTTCCAGCTGTTATTAATGAAGCATTTCTGCTTAATCCCCATGGAAGGCACAAAATCAACATTGTCATGGTTCTTCTTTGAAAAATCCTTGGCCTGGTAAACTCCAGAACATGTTTGTAGAATTTTAAGTGGAGGAGAAGTTACACAGGAGGGAAATGTGGAGAGCAGGATGAACACACTGCTTAGATGTGGCGTTCCTGCAGCCTCTCCTGTACATGACCACCTCTGTCTGTAGCTATGTGCTTTGCTCATGGACAACCAAGTGAAGTCTGAAAATTCATCACCCTTCTTTTGCCTACTTTAACTCCTCCTCTCCCTGGCAAATAACCAGATCCATCGTCATTCACTTGGGGCCAGCCTTTTCCATATTCACAGAAGAAGCACAGAGAGACAGAGAGATCTTGAAATGCACTTGCTTTAAAGAGTGCTGCAGCAGACAAAAAAAAAAAAAGACCCCACCAGGTTTTGCAAGTGAAAAGAAGTAAATCTTGCTGGAAGGAGTCGAATTGGGAATATGCTGAGCAAGAAGGACTTTCTACTTAAATAGTTTTTATTTTCCTAATAAGGAAAAGTCAACTGGATGCCAAAAATAGCATATACCTGTGACGTGAATGAGCCACTGTTCTCGTCTTGCTGAGAATTCACTGGACTCTGCCTGCTTCGCAGGGCTTTATAATGCCAGGTAACACTATAGCCTAACATTCTGCACATCACGTCTTTAAAGAAAAGGGACTTTGAGTTCCTGCTGGTGAGTCTGTCTATCGAATAATAAATAAATAAATAAATAAATAAATAAAACGGGAAAAATATCTCTCCTAACTTACACTGGTAGGCCTTTAGTAATTTAAACAAGTTTGTGCCAAGTCAGTAGAGTCCAAAACCCTACACCTAAGCTTTCCAGATCTACACCAGCAAAATTAATTGTACTACTTGCCTGGATCCAACCTTAGCAATTAATATATTAAAACCTATGTGTCATCTGAGTTGGTAGTAAGCTGGGGTTATCAAAACCAGTTTCAAGAACCAAGCAAAGAAAGAATTATCATGTGGACACTGAAATAGTTATAGAAGTTGTCACCAAGCTAGGTGCGAGTGCTGATCTGCTTGAAGGTAGGAGGGCTCTGTAGAGGGATCTGGATAGGCTAGACCAATGGTCTGAGGCCAACTGCATGAGGTTCAACAAGGCCAAGTGCCAGGTCCTGCACTTGTGGCACAACAACCCCAAGCAGCGCTACAAGCTAGAGGAAGAGTGACTGGAAAGCTGCCCAGCAGAAAGGGACCTGGAGGTATTGGTCAATAGATGGCTGAATATGAGCCAGCAGTGTGCTGAGGTGGCCAAGAAGTTCAACATCATCCTGGCTTGTATCAGAAATAACGTGGTCAGCAGGGCTAGGGAAGTGATTGTCCCCCTGTACTCAGCCCTGGTGAGGCTGCACCTCAAGTACCGTGTTCAGTTTTGGGCCCCTTGCTACAAGGACATCAAGGTGCTCGAGCGTGTCCAGAGAAGGGCTACAAAGCTCTTGAGGGGTCTAGAAAACAGGTCTTACAAGGAGCAGCTGAGAGAACTGGGGTTATTTAGCCTGGAGAAAGGAAGGCTTAGGGGAGATCTTATCGTGCTGCACAGTTACCCTAAAAGAGGCTATAGTGATGTGGGGATTGGGCTCTTCTCTCAAGCACCAAGTGATAAGACGAGGGGAAATGGCCTCAGGTTGCATCAGAGGAGGTTTAGGTTGGATATTAGGAGAAATTTCTTTACTGAAAGGGTTGTGCAGCATTGGAATGGGCTGCCCAGGGAAGTGGTTGAGTCACCATTCCTGGAGGTCTTCAAGAAACGGGTAGCTGTAGAACTTAGTAGCATGGTTTAGTGGTGGACTTTAGTACTAGATTAAAGGTTGGACTAGATGATCTTAGAGATCTCTTCCAACCTGAATGATTCAATGATTCGATGATTCAATGATTCGATGATCTAAATTGTGTCAAGCACATAACTGTGAATAAACTGGGTTATGAAGCACTACCATGGCACTGTGACCCCTCATCTTCTCAGGAAAGAAACTGCTTCCTAATGTCTCATTAACTGAACTCTCCCTTGAGACGTGATAACGGGCTTGAAATCCTACATGCTCACAGGCTGTATCCCCTTGGTCAACTTATTGCAAGAGAAGTAATAAATGGGGGATTTCCCTTCTCCAGACATTATATAATCTCTCTAAACCTCTGGGAACAATAGATCTAAAAATCAGTGCCATCCAGAATTAAATTATTTTGATGTAAATGACAGCCCAGTGAAACATTTATCTTTAACAACAAAGGCTTTTTCAGGGGTTAGTTTGGTAGGATGTGGTAAAAAAATTGATTTATTTTTTGATTTTATGGTGTTAGAATTCTCTCAGATATGGAGATAAATGCTCTTGATAGCTATTTATGACCTTTCTAATACTGGCAGTGACCTTAAATTTATTACTGATTCTGTAATCATGTAGTCCCCACTAAATAACATCATCTCAAAGATGCTGTTTAACAGCATGTTTAAAGATGAGCACACTCATCTTTAAAGAATAACTGGAAGGTGATGCTCTGAGAAGTTCATCAGCTACTCCTTTTATGACAGAGCTCTGGATGAAATGATGTTGAACAGGTTTTCATCAGCACAATTAAAAGCTATGAGTAGGATTTTTTTTCTTCAGTAACAAATTACCCTAACTTGTTCTGATCCTGATCAAGTTCTGATCAAGCAACTAGGGACATGTTTTTTGTACTTCCCTTCCAGCTCCTATCACACACAAAGGACAATCATGACCCAGAATTTGTCTTGTGGTGGTGGACCAGACAAGACATTAGGCTGAGACCCGTCTGTATGACTGCAAGATGAAAAATATCTGAACACCAACAGTGCTCTCATTGTTGTCTGAAAGCCTTAAGACTTAAACCCAGACTACAACGTGCCAATCTCTTACACCAAGACACTTCTTCACTTCTTGCCAAATATCTCTGTAAAGAAACAGTGAAATAGAACCACCTTTGCTCAGAAAAATATGTGCAAATGGATGACATTCATACAGTGCCTCCAGGCATCCACAGTGTTTAAAAAATAAGCAACTGATTTAAGTTGTAAGATCCAGATCTCCAGACACTCAATGCTACTGTTTTGAAAGTGGATATTTTAAAAATGTATTTTTTTCATTACATTTTTGAAAGTATTTAAAAAAATGGAAATGCCAAACTTTCCTTTGTGCTGCTTCTAACAGAATCTGGCAGAAATGGGCAATTCATGTAACTGTACAATCTGTGCTTCTGTAAATGATGACAACAATTTTGTTGTGAGGCCAAGACTTCACTTGAGACCCAAAGGAAGGCTCTGTCTGTGAGCGCTTGATCTAAAAATAGAAGACTTGTACCTGGGGAATTCATAGAGGAAGGGACTTCTACAGAGACATCTGAAAAAAGATACTGCAGGTTCCCCCAGGAAAGAAGCTTTTAGCCTAGAGGGCAGAGTGTAAAAACATGTGTAAGTAAAGATTAAAAATAAAAATAAAATAATAATAATGGACAGCTAAAATTCAGGAGTAGATGGAGCAGGGAGCTATACAAAGTGATTAAGTTGAACTTGCCAAGAAAGGGACAAGAGATGTTTTACATACTATATATAGTAGGGATACTGACCCTTCCAACTCCTCTGTGAGGAGTCCACAAGCTGCCCCATGTTAGCTAAGAGCCAGCTCCAGCCAGCTCCAAAAGGGACACACTGCTGGCAAGAACCAAGCCAATTAGTGATGTCGTTTGTGCGTCTGAGAGAGCGAATTTAAAAAAGGGAAAAAATTGCTGCACAAAAGCAGCTGGGAAAGAGAGGGGTGAGGAACAGCCCTTCAGACCCCAAAGTCAGTGCAGCAGGAGGGCAGGAGGTGCCCCAGGCAGGCAGCAGCAGTTCCCCTGCGGCCTGTGGAGAGGCCCCTGGTGGAGCAGGCTGTCCCCCTGCAGCCCACGGGTCCCACACGGAGCAGATCTCCACGCTGCAGCCCGTGGAGGAGCCCCCGGTGGAGCAGGTGGATGTGGCCTGGAGGAGGCTGCGGCCCATGGAGAGCCCCCGCAGGAGCAGGCCCCGGGCCGGAGCTGCAGCCCGTGGAGAGGAGCCCACGCAGGAGCAGGGGGTCTGGGGGGAGCTGCCGCCCGTGGGGGACCCGTGCTGGAGCAGTTTGCTCCTGGGGGATGGACCCCATGGTATGGAGCCGTGTGGGAGCAGTTCTGGAAGAGCTGCTGCCTGTGGGCAGCCCCCGCAGGCTCAGTTCGGGAAGGACGGCATCCCGTGGGAGGGACCCCACGTGGAGCAGGGGCAGAGAGTGACTGTGAAGGAGCAGTGGAGACGAAGCGTTAGGGACTAAACATAGCCCCCATTCCATGTTCCCCTGCGCTGCTTCAGGGGAGGATGTAGAAGAGGGTGGATGGGGGGAAGGTGTTTTCAGTTTGCTTTTAGTTTCTCACTACTCGAGCTTGTTAGTAGTAGGTAATAAATTATATTATTCTCCCTATGCTGAGTCTGTTTTGCCTGTAACAATAATTGTTGAGTGATCTTCCTTTCCTTATCTCAGCCCTTGAGCCATTTTCATCATATTTTCTCCGCCTTTCCCTTTGAAGACAGGTTGTGAGAAAGAGGTTTTGGTGGAGTTCAGCTGCCCAGCTGGGTAAAACTGCCACACCAGCTCTACAAAGCTCTACACAGCTAAAAAGCTCTACACAGCTAAATCTCCACACATCTGACAACCAGAAGACATTTATGGCACACCTCAGGGAACTGAGAGATGTGAATGTCCTTGGAGAGTTCCCAGCAGGAGATGGCAGTGGGTCTTCTGGACATGGCACACTGTAGGCCCAAGGCTTCACTGCTGTCTTCCACAGCTCCGGATTAGGATGATTCAAGAGCACAGATGTTGAGTTATCCATGCCCATGCACTTTGGTCTTGTATAAACTGTTCATAAATGGCTTTTGGTCCAAAAATCACACACTACACCATTGAGTCTGTGCCCATGAATTATACAACAATTTGAATTATTATTCAAATGAACCTCCTCTACTCATCTCTTCTACTCACAGTCCAGCTGTGACTTCCCTAGAGAAAACAATAATCTCTCAAAAGTACCCTGCTAGCACTAGGAAAGGGAAAAAAGATCCCAAATCTCTTGATTTATCTGAGACATAAAATATGTACATATATATATGTCCCATATATATATATATATGGGGCACATCAAGCACAACATTGCTAGCCATCCGAGGGATGTGATTGTCCTAGTCTGCTTTGCACTGGTGTAGCCTAGTCTCAAGTACTGTGTGCAGTTTTGGACACCACAATATAAGAAGGACATAACTATCAGAAAGTGTCCAAGGAGAGCTACAAAGATGGTGGAGGGTCCAGAGGGCAAGATGTTTGAGGAGCGGCTGAGGTCCCTTGGTTTGTTCAGCCCAGAGCAGAGCAGGCTGAGGGGAGGCCTCATGGCGGCCTGCAGCTCCCTCACGAGGGGAGCGGAGGGGCAGGCACTGAGCTCTGCTCTCTGGGGACAGCGACAGGACCCGAGGGAACGGCATGGAGCTGGGACAGGGGAGGGCCAGGCTGGGTGTTGGGGAAAGATTCTTCACTGGGTGTATGGTTGGGCACTGGAACAGGCCCCCCAGGGCAGTGGTCACGGCACTGAGGCTGCTGGAGTTCAAGTGTTTGGACAACGCTTTCAGACATACGGTTTGATTTTTGGTTGGTCCTGTGTGGAGCCAGGAGTTGGACTCAAAGATCCTTGTGGGTCCCTTCCAACTCAGGATATTCTACAACTCTGTGATTCTGTTATATGGTGGATTGGCTTCCTGAGATTTAACCCTACTCCCTTTCATAGGAGTCTATAACGTCTTTTTGGAACGGTCATGTCAGCAGCTTAAAGGTAGCTATTAGAATCAGATTGTTACAGTGTCTTGGAACTTCAGATTACTGTGTCATTAAATAATTTTTAATGGATCCAGCCCAGATGAATTGTACTGCGTGTTTTGTGTTATTGGAACTCCAAAGCAGTGATGGTAGAGAAAGTATGGGGCTGGGAAAGTAAGAGCATTGCAAACATTGCTTTTTTAGTAATAACTCAGGGATTTGCTGTCTTCCTGAAAAGTGAGCATGTATAGTCAGTCCTGTTTTCCTCTTGGATAGTCTCTGCTCTTTTGTCTTTGTGCTAAAAAATTCCACAGGTGCAGAAGCAGGGATGGTTGGAAGGGAACATCACTGTATGTTTACATGAGAGAACAGAAATTATAGAGCAAGTTTGAGTGTTTTTTTTTTCTTTTTCTTTTCAAGAGTATGATACACTTGACTATATCTGTCAGTCTTTTGAAGGGAATTGGGTCAAGAAGAGAATGTATTTCTCAAGGACCTGCTTAGGAAAGTGTTTTACTCAGCAACAACAGAAGACACTACAGTTATTTTAATAGCCAGTGTATGCTTCTCAACACCTTCACAATAGGGTAACCAAATGACAAAACACTCCTAGGAGGCAGAGCAGCTATACGTGTTAATCACTCCTCTTACGATCTCTTTGACCATCTGGCAAATGCATTTCCCACCTCTTCTTTTGAGATTACTGCAGCCCCTCAAGTGGGTGCACTCTGTCCCACAACTGCTACTTGCCCTGTAAGGTTCACAATGAGAACATGATTTGAAATATTCATACTCTAAACCACTTGATTTTACTTGCTGTTTGCATGAAGGTAAGATTTAGGAGCCCAGCAGTGCTAGATTTTTTTGTGACACCTCTCCATGTTCTTCATCTAAACATAGTTTCCAGGCTGTAGGGTATAATAGCTAAGAGTAGAATAAGGGACAAAGTGAAAATAACACGTGAAGAAGACATGGGAAACCTGAGTTAAGAGTGAGAAAGCACACAGTGGTCTATCAAACCCAAGGTCACAACAGAGTGGCTGCCCCCACATTGGTATGGCAGAGGACTGTCATATCCAGTTTTCCCCTTGACCTCTTTTTCGTTCAGGAGTTAAAAACCCCAAACTGTCAAAAACTATATCAAGGAATGCTTCAAAAAATCTTGTTCCTGGATATAAAAGCTGTCTCTTGTACCATGAGGGCTGTCTCTACACCCTTTTATTTCAGCCTTGAGCCACTTTTAATGTGAACACATCTTTCATGGGAGAAGGGCTTTTCATTTTAATGGATACCCTGCTTCTGTGTTCAACAGGTAAAGCTGAAAGCAAATAATCAGAGCCTGTTGGAAGTCAAACTAAGTAGGCACAATCACTTCAGCTTTCACCAATGCAAATCACCGGTTCTGCTGGTTAAAATATCTCTAGCAAATTTGAAAGCAAAAGTTAATTTTCAGCATTACACAAATGCGCAAAAATGTGTGAAATCTGCAGGCATCTGAAGAAATTAGCACAGACTTCCACAAACCACTGAAAATGACCTTAGCAGGCATTCAGTAAGAAGCCTGGGAACAGAGTTTGGGGCAGGACCTGGGCTCAGGCTGGGGCTTGCTGAGAAACAGCTGGGGCTGAGCCCATGAGGACCATCGTGCTGCCATGTGGCCCCCCGGACACTGTTATTCCCATGCCATGGAGGATAAGCTCCATGAGTGGGTGGCCAGCCCCACCTCTGCTTTTTCCAGCCCATCCAAAGGTGAATGCAGGACACATCAGAAAAAATGAGAAATAAAGATCCTAATCCTACTGCCAATTTGAACTGTAATTCTTTTTCTTATTTAATGTATGTTGATATCCCATCTAAATCATTTCCAAGACAAACAACCAAACGAAAGGATAGAACAGTACAGTTCTGCTCCAATTTCACCAGGCTGTCTCTATACTACATCAGACTACTCTAGACTACTATTGCTGCAGAGCTGGGCTGGGGTTTCTCTTTGTCTGTTTTTAAGTCCCGAGCTGTCTCTATGGGCTCTAACCTCAGTCATTAATATCAATTACTGTAAGGACAGCTGCCTTGTTCTCCTTGTCAGAACTTCAGCATGGAGGGTAATAGACGGCTTCAGGCTGGCCTCCTGCCAAGAGGGCTCCATTGTGTTCATCTGTGATACACAAGGAAGAAAATAATGGGGTTAAATGAATTTGATTAGACTGAACTCAGCCTAGCATTGCATTTAGGCTCTAATTTTGCTCTTCTACAGTATGATTTTACATCCCTGAAATCAGCACAGGTTTAGCCATTGATTTAAGGCTTGTTTAGAAGGTCAGTGACTCCTTTTAGGCTTTGTAACTACCGCCTAGACTCTCTCAGAGCTGGGTATGTTGATGTATTTAGATTATATATAGTCTTTTTTATTTACAAATACCAAATAAGTTTTGAATGAATAAATGGGCATCCATTATTTCCAGGCAATAACATTTATTTTTGCATCTTGGCAAAATAGTGAGTATTTAACAAGTATTTAACACAGAAATTATTTCTCCTGACACACATCACTTTTTTTTTTTTCTTTTTCTTTTTCATCCACAGCGTAGTATCTTCTGCCAATTCCTCACTTGTACCAGCCATGGGAGCCCCAGACAACAGTATGGCAAAAACCTACAAAAGACCCAAATAAAAAATAGTGGAGAATGTGTAACACAGCTCTTTGTCACATATAAGAGAGCCACAGTGTGCATCAAATAAGATAGTTTTGCTGGAAAAAAAAAAAAGTGACATCTTAATATATGTACTACTAAAGTTAATGGGAATAATCCAAATGGCTTTAATCAGTGTGGTATGGGGCTCCAGTCTTTTATTACAGAGATTTTAGGTTCTAAAAGCTGTCCTCATTTGGCGTCAGTTGGCATAACTCCATCTGGAGCACCACCAGTCTACCCTTTTGAATGTCTAGCCCATGGGAGGTGCTAGCTTTATTTCGACATTGAATGAGCTGATTAAAGAAGAAAACCACTGTATAAAATGCTCAAAGAAACCATGATGTTAAATCTGGCTCTGATGAAGGTGCAGGAATTCCATAACAGCATTGTAAAAAGAACTATTCAGGTTTAAATGCACTAGCAGGGAAAAAAAAAAAAAAAAAGAGGTTTTGGCATAGTAAATAAAAAATATTTTGAGCATTTACAGAACCCAAATGAGGCCAACCTAAAGAAGTTTACATTTTCATTTTCAGTTGAAAGACTGTTTTGTTTTTTTCAATGTATTTGTATTTTTTTTATGTATTTGTATTTTTTCAATGTATTTGTATTTGCATATATTCAATTACTATAAAATTCCACGATGACAGATATGACTGTTTTGACATAATTTTAGCTCTGTTGTTTGTATTATATTAATGCTGTAGATCTGTAAGAGTAAAAGTAAATATATCTCAACACCTGTCTTACTGGGAAGAACAACAGTGTAGATGCTGAGATACAACAGGAAGGAGGTCAATATCAATACCACTAAATTAAGTAACAAATCTGGCCATTAGACAGGAACTCCCCTGACAAGACCTGCTCCGTGGAGAATTGCCCCATAAATCTTCATTCAAGTGGCAAAGATGCTAAACCAGGCTGGTCTACTTGGAGATGACTCTCCATGTTTGGTTGTTTTTGATTTTATTTTTGTGGTTTTTTTTTTTGTTTTTTTTTTGTTTGTTTGTTTGTTTGTTTTTTTAAGAAGCAATGTTGGGCAAGGGAAAATATTTAGTAATTCAGTATAGTAATTCAGTAATGCAACAATACTTACAGACTTGCTTACCCTATTATCTCGAATAAGGCACTACTCATGGTAGCAAAGTGAAGCATATATATAGGCATTTGTAGGTTTCAGCTCTCAGCTTTGAAATTCACGTGTCAAGGGTGAGTTTTTATTATGTGTGCAAAGTCAGCCTGATGCAATGTGCTTCGTCAAATCCTTATCAAAAGTTTTAGGGCAAGCATAAATAAAGGAGTAGCCACTGCTTTCCTACCTGTTAGGACATGTAAAGCTGTGTATTCACAGCAACGCTGAATTAGTTCAATTCCTGAGCACATTTCACAGGCTAGAGTAAGAGAGAGAGAGAGAAAAAAAAAAAAAAAAAAGGAGGGAGTTTTTCCCTACCACTAAGAAATAACCAGAAATTGAAAGGTCTGACATGAATCTAAAGTTTCCTGACATCTTCCTTCCTGCTATCCAGACTAATGGTGGAACAACAAATACTTTAGCATGTTAAGCCTCAGTAGTAGTTTTTTTATAACTTCCAGGAGGTTCTGTGGATGGATTTGTAACCATGTCGACTAGCTGAAGGACATTTAAGAGCAGATGTTTAAGCATAAATTTCTCTGTAATGTAAGACCTTGCCCAGCTGTAAAACCTATTCATGCTGAAAAACCACTGTGAGGTATCTGAGGATCTTTTGGAATTATAGTTACTATAAATTGAATTCATTGGCTAGGTCTGAGTAAGGGAACAGCATTTGGGCTTTTTATATACGATGGAATTTGTAATAAGAGAAGTTCTGCCATCTTCATTTTGTCCTGTAAATGTAGAGCCACATGTATGAAAACAACTGACACTTTAAAAATAGTGAAGCTGAAGGATGTAAGCCAGAGAGAAGTTTGTGACTGCCCCTATAGTTTCCTGTTCAAGTAACATGGAGGAAGATAAAATGTCAAAACAGAGTCGAGAAAGGAAAAAGCATGAGGAGCGCTATCCTTTCTGCCTCAAGAGTCAATTTACCCACCCAACGACAGGGACCAGCAGGGAGCTGTCTGTGTATTTTGTGGAGAAGCTTGAGGTTAAAAAAAAAAAAAATGGAGCTGCAAACATGGCAAAGCCTCTGGAAAGTAAACACCACACAGATAGAAACAGGTCCATTGAGTAACCGGAGGGGAAGAAAAAGATCAGTTATCTAGAGGAAAGAAGCAAGTGCTGAGTCAATTTATTTCTGTTTCTGGAAACAAAATGAAGGTTCCTCGCTGAGCATCTCATCATGTTTAAAAAAAAAAAAAAAATCAGTGACATCAAATGATCAGGGCACTGCTACTGGTTTGCTACTGGTTTGCTACTGGTTTGCTACTGGTCCCCAGTGCAATGCAGACATTGCATTGCAGGTGAGGTGCCACGGGTTCTCCAGCAGTGCCTGGGAGCGGAGTGAGACAGGGAAGCATGCAGGTCCTGGTGGTTGCCCCGGTACCTGATCCCAGATGGGTTTCCATGTGGCAGGAGGTTACAGCAATGGGTTCCTGGTCGTAAGGGCCTGGGAGAGTTGGGGAATGTAGCTCAAGGCAAGGTGAGGGTGCTGGGGAGCTGCCTGTCTCACTGGCAGAGACGAGAGGGAGCAGAGGGGAAGGACACCTGGTGCTGCAGAGCTGGCTGCCCTCCCCTGCCACCTTACAGGCTCCGCGTGGGGCTCCTCCATGTCCACCAGCCATACGCTCCAGGGGCACAAAAAGCTCCTGGACTGACAGTTATGCATTCTGCAACACGTTCATTTAAAGGCTCTGCCTGTTTAGCATGGTTTGCTATAAAAATTATTTTGCTCTTTTATCTCAGCTTGGAGTTCCTTCTTATTGCAGAGAGGAGCCTTCAGCCTGGTGATGTACAGTGGTGCTGGGTTCTGCGCATCCCAGTAATGGGAGTGAATCTGTGCAGGTGGAAAGCATGGACCCCAGGTGAGCATGCCAGGAGGGACTAGAGGGAGTCTGCTCAGCAAGCAGCTTTACACCCAGCTTTGCAGCCTGCACGCTCCACCAACCTGGTGCTGGAGAGCTGCAAGCAAGAGCTGGCAGATGCGGGCACCTTACCTGCCTGCTGGTGCTGCCGCACTGGGAATGCTTTTTAGGAGAAACAGCCTGCAGTCCTGCTGGGGGTTTTTGGAAGCTGTTCAACATTATTTCCACATTGCCAGGAAAACACATGGCCCAAACTTACGAGCTTAATAATCACTTTAGCCCTCAACAGCAGCTGATAGTGGCTTATCTTCTCAGGCTTGTCTACATTGCCTACTAAACGATAATCCTAATTACAGCCCTAATTATGTTTCTGCCCAGAATATTTGTAGATAACCTTAACTCTTGATCTGTTTAGTCTAGTTTTCCAGGTGGCAACAGATTTAAAAACAGGTTTTTAAACAAGATATGACTATTACATTTCTAATAATAGAAGAATGTGATCTCAACTTTGCCTGTTATTTACGGACACGTGGTACAATTGGTTGACTGTGGTGGTTGTGAACGCAAGATCATAAATCCAAGTTCACTTTTTACTTAGTGTGTGCCTGTGTTGCCTGATTTAAATCTTTACATAGTGAATTAGAAATGTACTGGAGTGAATTGGAAATACTTTAAGTATTTCAGATACAGGCAGCTCTCCCTAATGCCAGTTTGGAGTGGGCATCTGTCAGACACTGCTTTGAAACTTGCCTCTCAAGGAAAGTCTCACCATTCCTGGGAAACAGATCCCTTTTTCATCCTAACACTCTTATCTCTTACAGAAGTATCTGAGGCAGAGTCATGCTCACAAGTTCAGCCCGCGTGCTTCAGAGGTTCCCTGGCGCGCAGTGTTTGTGTCCAAGGTCACAAAGAGAGCCATTAAAATGATTTGTAGTCTGGAGAAAATGCCTTAGAGGGAAAAACTTAAAGAGTTAGGTCTAATTATCCAAAACAAGGCTTCGATGTGATCCTGTTATAGGAGAAGTACCATAACGGGTATCACTTCCTCTTGGGAAGGCATGACATCAAGCAAAAAAGATTTGTCTAGTTGAGAGCTCAGGCCAGTGTCCAGATGCAGAAATCAGAGGACTTCAAATCAGAAATAAAGCCAAGATTTCAAATCAGAAATATGGTTATTCAATGGAACCAGCTACAGAAAGAAGTGATGGATTAGCCATGGAAAGCAGTGATGGGTTTGCCATCGCTGGATACCGTTCTGAAAAATAAGCTTTCAGCCAGACACAAGTTATTGAACTCAACTAAGGGTAATGGGGTGCAACACTGTGGATTGTTTCAGAAGAGGACTTGAGTTTCCCCTGGTTTTAAACTCTCTGAATCTGTTAAGCAGACCCATCATGCTCACACTACTATCTAGGACTGAATAGACTTCCATGTCATCAGGACTAGAGGGAATGTGTCCTTAAAGCTGTTACACCACTTTTCTGTATGATCAAGAACAGCATAACAGTAATTATTGCTGGTATTTTTCTTTTTTAAAGGGCACAGCATAAATTAGTGTATGACTTTTTTTTTTTTCCTTCCACAAAACTCCACAGTGTTGTACGAAACTGATGAACTCAGGCTCCTGGAATAGGCAATAATGGTGCTTCCAAGTCCTCCTGCTTCCCTATGTAGCATTAATAGACTGCTTCAAGGTCTGTTCCAGACACACTGTGTTACTGGGATCAGTTTGAACCTCCTTTAAGGGTGGCATGTGCAGAGCTGCCCTGTGTACTACCTTTGCTCAGCTCTTCGTGCTGGGGTGGGTTTTGAGTATAGGCTGTCTTAAATTATTGGCAAGGATGTCACTTACATATGTCCCACTTCAACACAGAAAAATACTGCTATATTTGTTCTACTTCAGATTCAATTTGTAAAGCACATTTTATTACACACTTAATCAGAAGGGAATTACATTCCACATGATGTTTGTTATCTGGCCCCAGCCTGATGTTTGGCTCATTAAACAGCCCTCCAGGAAGAAAACTTTAGGAACCCCAGTCTAACATCTTGTAGTCTGAACCACTTGAGCATCAGTCTGAATGCTGGAGGAAGCGCTTTAGCTAGCTTCTCTGGTTCTGTGCCTCAGGGGACCTGTAGCCTTTCGAACTTTGTTGAAACACTAGTGACTCAACCAGGCTAATGAAGATTCTTATTTGTTTGTGCTTAATTCCTCCCAACCTACTGACTTACTATGGGTTATGTTGAGTTCAGGAAATAAGGTTTGTCAAGGCATTTGAAATTTCCCTGACAAACACAGAGAGCTCACTAAATCATCATTTGTCATCAGCATCAGCATCCTATTACTACTACTACATACTAGTGCTCAAAGCCATGGAAAACTTTGTGGCCGTGGTAAAAGTTTTCCATACACAGAAACTGATTAGTAGATCAAATAAAGATTTGTACAGCTGAGCAATGAGGGTGCCGTGATGTCCAGCTTTAATGCCTCAGGTTCAAAGTGTAATGTACAACCTGGTGTGAGATACCTAGACCCTACATAGTGCTTGGGAGAGTTGGTCAAACCTCCAAAATAGTCAAACACTAATGAGAGGGCTGTTTGAAGTTGAAAGACACTATCCCAGAGATAGATGATAATGACAGATCAAAGACAAGGATTCCTCCTTGAATTATTTTTCATTGACTAAAACAGGGGAGTGATCTTGGACCAAGGTCTCCTTCCTCCAAAGTCAGTGCCAGACCCACTGCCTCTTCTTGTGTTTTCTTTCTTCGATTTCTGTTTCACATTTTATGTCATTCCGGGGGGAGTGGAAGGGAGTGCAGCTTCTAAGGAGTGAATCTGGATGATCAGGAGAGGCAACATTACGTACATCGGTGCAGGATGGCACTGGGCTCTGCTCCCCAGCTGCCTGCGGACATGCACTAACCAACAGCTTCCACACTTACAAGTTGCATGTCCAAATCACATGGGACTGAGTGCCACCAGGCACATGGCAGCAGAGGGACAGGCCAGATCCAAAACTACTTGCAGGTGGGTGAGAACAGTGATGCCTAGGAGTCTCAGGTTCTCTTGTAAGAATAGAACCAGTTCCTCATTTTCTGGGTCACTTCCACCTATAGCTAAAGAGCTGGATTTCATATCAGCCTTTGCACCACCTCAGTCCACCTGTTGACCAGGTAACATCACCTCAACAACAGTAGTTTTCCTTAAATCCCTCAAGATCCCTTTGGTCTGTGACCCAAAAGCCACAGGCTAGACTTTTTCCCTTCCAGACAAAACAGTGGAAACCCACTGCTGATAGCAGAGTAAACAACACCATCACAAAACGAGCCTCATTCTGAAAACCTGGAGGTCTCTGCTGTTGCCAATCCTATTGCACTGACCTTAACACAAAATAGATGTACACTCATTAGACGGGTTCCTCAAGCAGCCTAACCAAGAGAATTCCTGCTGTCTGCCCCTTGCCTGAGCTTAGACACCAAGTGCTCCAGATGCCAAGCAGGAGGAAGAGACTCTTTCATGGGCTTACCTGGTTATGGTCAAGCTGATGCAGCCCAGGATGTTGTAGACCTTTGCTGCAAGGTCCTGTTGGCCTCGTTGCCCACCAGATCCTCTTATGCAAAACTGTTTCCCATACAAGCAGCCCCCCTGACTGTCCTGTCTCCATCTAAGATGCAAGACTTCCTCTTATTGAACTTTATGAGGTTTCTGTCAACCAGTTTATCCAGCCTGTCCAGGTTCCTTCAAATGGTAGCCCAGCCATTGAAAGTGTTGAATGTTTGGTGTTATTCACAAACTTGCTGAGAGTGCACCCTGTCCCATCACCCAGGTTGTTAGTAAAGTCATGAGGAAGCAAGACTGATCCTTGAGGGACCCCAGTAGGTACTGGGTGTGAGCTGGCCTTTGCACCACTGACCACAACATCTCAAAACTGAGCAGCTACTGCAGAAGTGAAAGTTTTTGTGTTTGGAAGGTTTTATTGCCCAGAACAGAGGCAGCTGTGGTACCTCAAGGGGTGCAGAAGATGAGCTGGGCCAACCTCCTCTCAAATCTCATGCTACACTGCCAGGCCATATACATATATTTCAGTGAAGCTGGAAGGGACAAGTTCCTAGCTTGTATCAACCAGGACAGCTTGGTGGGGAGATCCTAATGAGGTAGAAATAACCCTGATTCTTCCAATCCTCCCAGTACAGGGTTTATCCTGACTATTTCCATTACCTTAGGCTGATCTGGGCAGGATAAGCCCCAGTGAAATTCATTTTTAAATCCTCTACTGTCTTTTTAGGGGAGAAAAAAAAAACACGGGCTGTTTAAAAGATGACTTTCACTGTAGAGTTGCATTCTCCGTTTCACTGCCTTTGGTCCTGTTTCCAATGTTTGGTATCTCCATTAACATGTTAGGTGCAGGTCTGACAGACAGCTGCTATTCTTGGTCTTGTCGACACATTTCACTGTACTAAAATGACAGTCACAGCTGTGACTCATTACAAGAAAATGGCCTAAATATAAAATTAAGGCTGGGTCAGAAAAGCCACAAGAGTTAAAAAGAGGCTGAGATTAACAGCTTGACTGGGAACAGGTCTAGGCTTGGTGAACCAGATGAGAGAACCCGCTGTTGCTTTTCCTATCTTCCAAATAAGCACAGAGCGAGACTTTCCGAGAAAAGGTTTCTCTTCAAGGAGCGAGTCTGTCAGCCCTTACCAAGCGCCTTCAAGCACCTGCGCATTGAGTTCCTGGATGTGCCCATGCACAGTGCAGAAACAGACCGAATTATGGTAGAAAGGTAACAAAGTGACTATGTGCACCCACAAATTTGATCTCTTTTTATGGGAAGTTAGTCACGCTTTACTGTAGACTGCATTCATTAATAGGTTAAGAAATGATTCTTGCACCTTTTAATAAATGACTAATTTTGTAGAGTCCAACAGTTTCTGAATCACTTAGCAGCAGATATTGCAACCAACTTTAATAATTTCTCTCTGTTTTGGTAAACCTCCTTTAAAAAGTCATAATGTTAAAGTCTGCAGCAATGTTTATAAACCTTATTACAGTTCTGCTTAAAATAGAGGCAAAAGATTTTGGCAACGAGTGGTTTAATGTCCAGGTCTCAGCATCATGGGTGCTTGACTACTATATGTGTCCTACTAATGACTTACTGAAAGGTGCTGTCTGAGGAGTCATTTCGTTCTCGCTGCCCCCATGCCACCATATCAGCAATGAGGATCCATTACAAGGTGCGTGCATAGCGCCTCGATTAAATAAAACCTCAATTTGGAGGCTATGGGCAAAATTCCTTTTTTTTTTTTTTTGGTGAGGACAATGCAGAGATATTTTATACTACAAAACTAATAATCTTACCTTCTTCAGCTATAACTCCAAACTAAATAGAAAAGCAGATCTCCTATTCATCACATGCCATGGAAATTTTGGATACCGTGAAAGCATTGCTATGACTGTGGCATGGGAGGAAGCTGGATGTGGATTTGCAGAGGAGCTGCCCTTCATCAAATTTCCTCCTTATATCTAATCAAAACCTACCCTCTTTTAGTTTAAAGCCATTACGCCTTTTCCTATCACTATACGCACTGACAAAGAGTTCCTCCACAGCTTTCCTGTAGGCCCCTTCAGGTACTGGAAGGCCGCTGTAAGGTCTGCCTGGGGCCTTCTCTTCTCCAGACTGAACAACCCCAACTCCCTCAGCTTGTCTTCGTGGGAGAGGTGCTCCAGCCCCTTCATCCTCTTTGTGGCCCTCCTCTGGACTCATTCTGGTACTTCCATGTCCTTCTTGTGCTGGGGGCCTCAGAGCTGAACACAATGCTCCAGGTGGGGTCTCATGAGAGCAGAGCAGAGGGGGACAATCATCTCCCTCAGCCTGCTAGTCACACTTCTTTTGATACAGCCCAGGATATATTTGGCTTTCTGGGCTGCAAGCACATATTGTCGAGCTTCTTGTCAACCAACACCCCTAGGTCCTTCTCCTCAGGGCTGCTCTCAATCCATTCTCTGCCCAGCCTGTGTTTGTGCTTGGGATTGCCCCAACCCAGAAGCAGGGCCTTGCACTTGGCCTTTTTGAACCTCATGAGGTTTGCACTACCTGTAGATTCTTCACAGTGCTGTTTTTGCCAGCACTGGAGCTGAACATACTGAGCATGATGAGAAACCAAATACCATGTCATACCTCTAGGGTATGCTTGGTGTCTCTCTAGGGAGGAGCAGAAGGCAGGGTGCACCAAATGAGCAGCCAAACCTGCTGCTCAGCAGGGTGGAAGCTGAGGCTGTGCTTACTTTACCCTGCTCCTGGTGTGTATTAGCTTGTACTCAAAGTGACCAAGGTCAAATCTTTCTCCCACAGTACACCTCAGGCCAAGCTTGTAATAATGAGAGATGCAAAGCACTGTAGCTTTGGGGTGCCTTGAACTCTGAGGCTCCCATTTAGAGCCAGCCTTGAACACAGATCTGGCTGCAAATGCATGGCAGTGCCTGGTCTGGCATTTGCAGGAGCATGAGCCTCCTTGCCTTTGTAGCCCCTTCCAACACAGAGTTCCCCTTCTATTGTCTGTGAGTAAGGGGGAAGTAAATATCGCAGGATCAGACCCTGAGACTCAAGAGTATGTTCTTCATCTTAAGTAGAATCTCACTGTGGGAAATCAGAACCATACAGCAAAAAAATCAAAGTAACATCTTACGCTTTGTAAGAGACATGAATAGTCTGCTTTATGTAACCTTCTTCAGTAGTGTGGGGACTGCTTCATCTTCTCTGATCTCTACGGTGTTATCGTCTTCTCTTTGCAGCAACAGTGTTAAGTAGCAGAATAGCTAAGACTTTTTCTATTGTTCTGTAATACAAAACATTTTTAGGAGAGGATTGGTCACCTCATTAACTAGTATAATGACCTATATCCTAGTCACTGTGTCAGAAGTGAGTTTCACTGCCTGCTCAACCTTCCTGCAGTCACTCAGGCTTGGTGCAACTGAAGTGACATTGCAAAAACATGAGAAGAAACTTGAGAAGAAAGGGATTGTCCTCATCCAGATCCTGTGAAAAATGTGGTCACAGATGGAACCAGTTTTTGCAGATGAAGCTGCTCTTGTTGGCCCTGCTTTGAGCAGAGGGGTTAGACTACATGGTCTCCAGAGGACACTTCCAAACTAATCTGTGAGCTGCCAACCACTAGGAAACCAGGTAGAAATGGAAAATTTCCTCCATGCTGATTTTGTGACTCTATCCCTTACTTTTCTTTGTTTTTATTAAAAATAAAACAAAATGAAACATTTAGTTTCTGGTTGATCTCAATGTTCCTTTCAACAAGAAAAATGATACATTTTTTTTTCATTTTGGCAAGAAAATCCCCAAAATATTGGTTTTGGCTTAAGCTGTGTTCTGCTGAACTGAAAAATCAATTATTTGCATAGCCCTAAGTGTAAGGTAAATCTCATCAATCTCTGTAAAGTAAAGAAAATTAATGGCCAAATCTTTTCAGTGAAAGGATACATTTACTGGCATAGATGTGATATATTAAGACTATTTTCCAGCAGTTAAAAGTCTTCAAATTCTGCAAAGCCCATGAAAACCAGTACTGGAGGGCAAAGTAGCTCATGTGCTTTAATCTCATAATAGAAACTACAAATATAACCTCTGGAACTAAATATCACCCTGTGAATGTTGTTTCTTCAAGCTTGCATCTGCTGCTCAGAGGGAAAGAAATAGAAATGTTCAGTAGCATATAGTATCCTCATCACAATTTTTTAGTGTTTCTTACGTGTATTTAAAGGGCTTACAGTATAACTTGATGAGATTATTATCTCTTAGCTGTAGCAGAAATAGCTGTCTTGAAAAGCTAGAGTCTTTACAAAAGCAAAAGTGTTCTTTAAAATAGGCTGAGGAAAAAATATGATCATTCCTAGGGGCATTTTGATTTTAAAAATCCTCTATTTTTTACAAAATTTGCATTTCCATAAGTAATTGCAGAGATTTTTTAATTTTTATTTTTAAATAGCAAAAGACAAAGTATGGGAAAGTAAAGAGGCAACTACAAATTTATGCTCAGTCAGAAAATTACAATGCCATTGGCATCACAGAAATGCAAGGGAAGAGCTTACCTGCCTGCTGGTGCCATGGACAGATACAGGGTCTGTAGGAAGGGCAGAGAGAGAAGGTAAGGAGGGGAGGCTGTAATGATACACAGAGGAGGGCTTTGAGAGCATTAAGCTTTGCTATGCAATGAGTAACAGACCAATCAATTGATTATTGGCCAGAATCTTCCCAACTTGAGTCAAAGAAGGAAGGGAAGGGAAGGGAAGGGAAGGGAAGGGAAGGGAAGGGAAGGGAAGGGAAGGGAAGGGAAGGGAAGGGAAGGGAAGGGAAGGGAAGGGAAGGGAAGGGAAGGGAAGGGAAGGGAAGGGAAGGGAAGGGAAGGGAAGGGAAGGGAAGGGAAGGGAAGGGAAGGGAAGGGAAGGGAAGGGAAGGGAAGGGAAGGGAAGGGAAGGGAAGGGAAGGGAAGGGAAGGGAAGGGAAGGGAAGGGAAGGGAAGGGAAGGGAAGGGAAGGGAAGGGAAGGGAAGGGAAGGGAAGGGAAGGGAAGGGAAGGGAAGAAGAGAGAACAGTTCAGTTGGAAGGAACCTTCAGAGATCATCTAGTCCAACTGCCTGACTGCCTCAGGTCTAACTGAAAGTTAAAGCGTATTATAGTAAAGTGTATTATAGAAGGGCATAGTCCAAATGCCTCTTGAACAGTGATGGGCATGGGGCATCAACCATCTTGCTAGGAAGCCTGTTCCAGTGTTTGACCACCCTCGCAGTAAAGAATTTTTTCCTAATGTCCAGTCTGAACCTCCCCTGGTGCAGCTTTGTGACATTCCCTCTCACTCCAACATTAGTTATCAGGGGAAGAAACCAGCACCTCCCTCTCCACTTTCCTTCCTCAGAAAAGGGAGCAAAACCTCAAGGAAGGCAAGTCTGGGCACATGAAGGAGAAAAAGATGACAGAGAACAGCTAGCATGGATTTACCAAGAGCAAATCATGCCTGACCAGCTTGATTGTGTTCTTTGATGAGATGACTGGCTCAAAAACTAAGAGCACAGCATTATCAAGGCTTTAGTGAGGCTTTTGACACAGTTTCCCATGGCACTGATGTGGTCAGACTGGGAAGGTCTGTACTGCGTGTACAAGGTTGGTGAAAAAATCTGGCTGAACTGCCCCACTGAAAGAATAAGGATCCATGTCTTGAACTGGTGGCCAGTCATGAATGGCATTGCTTAGGGCTTAATAAAGGGGGGCTGATACTCTTTAATATCTTTATTAATGGCATGTGTGATGATACAGAACAAACCTGCAGCAAGTATACCAATGATACCAAACTGGGGGGAGGAACTAGAAGTTAGGGTTTCCATTAAATGGGATCATAGCAAGCTGATGAAACAAGCTGACAGAAACCTCATGAAATTCAACAACAGCATGTGCAAAGGTGGAATAACCCCATGCACTGGTATAAGCTGGGGACAAACTGGCTGAAGAGCAGCTCTGTAAACAATACCCTTTGTGTCTGTGGAAAACAAGTTTGGGTGAAGAAGGCCAGCAGGATCCTGAGCTGCATCAGCAAAAGCCAGATGGTCCAGGGTAGTGATTCTCCTTTGTATTAGGCACTTGTGAAACCACTCCTGTAGAACCATGTACAGTTTTGGGTGGGTGGTCATTCACTGAATCAGGTTACACAGAGAGGCTGGGGAAATCTTCATCCTCAAATATCATCACATCTTGACAGGAAAAGACCTCCAGCTTCTGATCTAACTTTGAAGTTGGTTCTCAATGGAGAAAAGGGATGGATAAGGTGGTTGCAGAGATCTCTTCCATCCTATATTTTTCTGTGAACACCTACTGGTAAATCTCAGTTTGCCAGTCACATATTATTGTTTGAGGCCCCAGTTACATTATTGTTTAAAATAACCAGTGTTTTTTGAGGGTGAGAGAGAAGAATTTGAAGAGAAAAGGAAGTGCTTACAGGTGCAAAAGATAATCAATGGATGCAGCCCTCTTCTTTGTTCAAGTGTACTCTTCCTACCAAATATCTAAGCACCTCCTTAAACTGCCTTATAGAGTGAACCAAGTGTGTAACTGCTTTCCGTCACATGTTGCAAAAGATATCCTGGACCAGTGTGAGGAGGTTCAAATCATCACTTCCCACTGCCTGGGAAAGAGCTCTATTCATCAAGTTATCTGCTACTCTTGGTGTAGGCACTGAGAGTAAAGCCAAGGGGTCTCTAGGAAACTGAAGCATTTCCAGCCCACATGATTTATTGGATCAATCCTTTAGTGCCTTCTGAACAACACACATCTTAAGTTTTCAGATGAGTAGCAAATGAAGCATATTTTAACACAGTACTGCAAAAATGTCAGTGACACTTGATAAGCTCATCTGTCAAGCAAAAAGAAAAATCAGCAATAGCTGCTGAGAACAAAATGCTTTTTTACATCTACAAAAACCAAGTGCCACTGCTGTATCTCATCAAAGCTAATTTTCCTCGGTTTTAAAGTGTTAAAAAAATTCTAAGAGTTTAACTCACAAAGAAATGATTAATTTTCTTTTTAATAAGCAGTTATGGCATTAGTCATCTCTTCTGATTCACAATGAAAGCTACGGGGCACAGTGGGATGTATTTACCAGGAGAGGTGTTGAATTTAGTCTGACATGTAGACTTTTTGAAGTATTATTTCTTGAAGTTTTATGTATGAAGGAAGAAAGGCACAAAGGCTTCGAAACTGGAAATGGCTGAGTACAGAGAAACAAATGGTAGGTAGGGAAAAAAATTCTTCACGAAGTCCTGGCTTTTCTTACAGGCCTTCTGTGTTTTTTTGTTTGTTTGTTGGTTGGTTTTGTACACTTGTACCTCCTTTGGGACTTTCAGAAATGCCAGCCCTGGCTCTCCTTTGTGGGGGCATGTCCCTCAATCATGGACTTACCATGATGTGGTCCTTGTTCTGCTGTGCTTCCTCTGGTAGCTGCTACAGATTGCACTGTATTTGCCTTCCTGGCCGTGCAGGGGTCCAGTTTTAGCAACACGGATGAGATTACCCTATTCAGCTGTCTCCCAGCCAGGTAGATAGGGAACCATTGTCTTCTGGGAACCATGTTTAAAGAATATATGATGATCTCCCTCTTCTTTCAGGACTGCTGTACCACTAGGCTCAGTACCTCCATCAGGATATTTGAAGAGGACAGAGGTGCTGGTCCTCTCACAGAAGGAATGGGTCATGCTGTGTCAAGGATCTGTAGCAGACCTGTACTTCTGTGCTCTCTGATTTCTTGCTGAAGGGTTAGGGGGGGCTTCTAAACCTCAAAGTTACCTTGAACACCACCAATTTTTACACGTATTTTATGCATAAGGTGGTAGGTACCATTATCTTCCCTTTAATTTTAGGCATAGCTCTGAAGTTAAACTCTGACCTTTTCCATGTATGTGCACACTCTAGAAAAAGTAGATGAAGGGGAATTAAAAATGGCTTCATACAGTATTATAGTAAGGAAAAACAGCTAAATAAAAATTACTTATAAAACTCGGTTGCCTGGTGGAAGAGAAACCTGATGGAAAAGAAGGAAGTGCTGAATGCAGTTTGCATTGAAATGGGTTGTGAAACAAGATAGAAAAACCTGACAATGAGGACTGACTTTTCTGCTTCTCCTCAGCTTCCTCACAAGCCAGAGGAGTCAGAATAGTTACACTAGCCATGGTGAGAAGTTGGCTCAAACACAAGCTTCTGCTCTCACCTTCTTGCCTCCTTCAAGCAGAAACTTCCCTTAAGTCCCATCTCCTCTCCTATGTTACCATGTTTTGATCAATGTTTTAAGGGTTGTTTTTATAACTGTTTGCTTTAAAGGAGTGCTATACCCATTGAATTTAGGTAATATGAACCCCACAGGTCATAGTTCAAATTAAGAAAGAGGCTGTACTGGATTACAACTGATAGGTAAGGCCTAGAATGAGACAAGTTAGCAAACCATCTTTATAACATCATACATCTTTAGGATGCCTCATGTTTTCAAGGCTTAGATCCTATGGTTTTCCTTTTTTTTTTTTTTTTTTTTTTTTTAAACTAATTTCTTCTGCCACCTTACCTGTTTTGTTTTGGTTTGCTTTTAAGCTTGTTTTGCAATTTTTATCAGCCTGCAGACATTTTAGCTGGTTAGTCAGTTAAAAGATGCGTACCTGAAATTTCAGAGCAGCTCAAAAGCTTGCAAAGTTTGATGCTTACAAAAGTGAAAGAGCAACAGCTCTGGCCTGACTCATACCCTGTAGGAGTAGGTGCTAGCATAAACCTCCCCACATATATCTGCTGGTTCATCTCAGCCCTTTTAACAAGCTGTAGTCTGTTTTAACTCATTGCAGCGCAGTACTAGCAAGCTTAGGTAGGAGACTTTGCTTTCCTGGGTGAAAATAGTTCTTCAGCACCCACTGAACAGAATTTTACAAGCAACAGTTTATATTATTATATACAGTTGGACTACTTGAGCCAAGGTATGGCAGTTTTTCTGTTAAAGAATATAGTATGTGTCAGCAGGAGTATAACTCAACAAACCCTGGCCAGATTTGGGGCAGATGCTATATTTTCATGTGGTATGTTCCCTGCCTCCTGAGTCTCTGTCGTGCCCTACAGATACAGCCTGACCTGTGTGAGAAGCCCCGTTTCAAAATCTGACCAAAAGGACCATTTTTGCCTGAATACAACACAGATGTGGGAGATATAACTGTATGATATGTGTTCTGTTGTGCCTTTACTTCACATTGTGCTGCAGGAGTGTAAGGGTAGATGGAATGTGGTTGCCCCCAGGTACAGGAGCAGGCCAGCAGGGCGGAGTCAGGCTGTTTGTCTCAGACCTACATTGTGCCTCTTGCTGGCATCGACCTACAAGGAATATTTATTGTGAATACCACTGTGCTCCTCTGGTCTGTGGCCAAGAGAGAAAAACAGGAGGAGGACCAGAAATCCTGTGCTTTGCTTTGCAAGTTCCTCTGTAGTTGTGTTTCCTCTCTGGTAGGCCCCTAAAGCAGAAGATACAAGCATATGTTTATGTTTCCCTGTTTTTCTCTGAAATGGTCTTCTGTAAAGTGCTCATTCCAAAGTTGTCCATGCATTTTCATTTTGCTACTCGATATGTTCAAAGTTCTTTCGCCTTCACTCCCTTCTTGCTTTTATTTTTTCTCTTTTTGTTATGTGAACAGGTGTTATGGAAATGATCCTGCTAGGACAATTCAAAATTTTTTCTCTCCCCTTGGCTTCCTAGATCCCTGTAGAACAGGTTTCAGGTGTGGAAGTGCACAGAGAAAACAGATGGAACATAGGTTGCTTGTTTGGGGTCCGAGAAGAACAGGGGTTCAGATCTCCCACAGGACTGAGACACCTAAATGATTTTGGCAGTCTTGGCTAGCCAGGAGATGGTACGCAGTGTGAAGTGCTACAATATGTAATGGAAGGCAAAATGGCAGAATCTTGTCTGGAGTAACATTCTGGGATACTGCTGAATTTGTAAACCATTCATGCATTTCCACAAAAAGACACGCAAAGGGACAGAAGTGTACTTAGCTGAACCACGAACAGCCTACTCCAGCGATACCTTGATTTGCTCATGCTGATACCATCTGCAAGGAGAGGGTGTTGGAAATGAGACCAAAGCATTTTGCAAAAAGAAAGAAAAAAAAAATTCGTCAACTTGCAAGCAATATAACTTCTGGTATTTTCCCTTCAAATTAAAAACACTTGTCAGGCAGATTTCCAGCATAGCGTGTGGTGAGTTTGTAGAAAAATTATGATGAACATAAAGAAAACACTGGCAACTTCAGTTCAGCTCTATGTCTGGGGTTTGGGGAGGAAAAGAAAAAAAAAATAAAACACACACAAAATAACAATGGAAAGATTTATGGCTGGTGTGCTTTTTTAACACCAATGAAAATGGTTAAGGAGAACAAGAATGCCAGCACATCTTGCAGGGTGACCATGAGCCACACTGTGGCTGTGTTGGTGCTGAGGTTCCCCAGCCAGAGCACAGAGCTCCTCCTGGGGCTCAGACCGCTTCAAAGCCTACGTGACCCAGCACAGATTTGGGACATATTGCTTTCTCTGGTGTTACCTTTGCTCCCCGCAAAAAAAAACCAACAACCAACCAACCAAACCAAACCAAACCAAACTGTTCTATAGGCACCTGTCTGAAATCATGGATTAAAAAATCAGCTATGTTCCAGTCAGAGAGGGAACCAGGGACAGGGGCAATGCAAGCATAAGATGTGAGAGCTCTTTAATAACAATCAAATATTCAAATATTTTTATCCCAGCTCTCATCCTCAGACTATGAGTCTGCTGTGCAGGTGGCACTACCCATGTCTAACAGCAAGGCAAGTCCCCGAAACATGGAACTGCCTGGTGAGGAGACCCACGGGTGGGAAGTAGACAGGGTTTGGAGAGACATAATGTGGTTTTATAATCAGAAAATGACAGCATTTTAAACCCATAGTTTCCAGTGAAAATATGTTGGTGAGAGGCAGAAGAGATGTTGGTGGGGAGAAGAACTCATCCCCCCCCCACCCCCTCCCCCGTGTGTGGCTGGAGACCTCACCCAGTCTCTTTAAGCATTTTCCAGGTTTCCTCTATAAAAACAGTGGATGATGGTTTGGGTTGTATAAGTGGGTTAAAATAAATTCAAGTCCATTTTTAACGACCTGGGCCCTTCCAGTCAATAACTCTATGACCATCCTGTAATCAAGCATGGCTATTTTAAAAGCCGACAGCTCCGGTGGGGCAGAGGCAGGCATCAATTCAGCCACTGTACCTTCCCCAGTCCCTGCCGAGCATCCCGAGGTGGGCCAGAGATGCGCTAATTAAAAGAAAATACAGCAGCCTCCAAAAACAGGATGCTACAAAAAGGGCATGAAAGAATCCACTGCATAACCATGTGAGTAATTTAAAAGACAAACTCGGAGTCCTGGCGTGGTGAGAGCCAAATGTTCCTTTTCCTGTCATCAAATGTTATTTACTCTAATGTGCAAACAATGAACAGAAGCTTTTTTTTTTTTCCCCTCCCGAACTGTGTGAATTACTGTTTAAAAGAGTTTTCCAGTGCTGCTGATCAAGTCCACACACAGAGTTAAAACACAGCCCGCCACACTGTGGCATTTATTCCTCCTCGTACCTGAAGCACTTCCTCACTGGAGGCCACAGACCAAGTTTCTTCTCTTTGCTTGTTGAAGAGAGTCTTTTGTCTTCTTAGCACGCACTATCAGTCTGATCATTTAAAGATTTCGTGCACTAGTCAATTCACCCCCCTGAAACTGAAAGTGTATTCAGAAGAGTTTAGCAATAGCAGTAAATGCAATGTTTCACTCAAGCAGTTAATTATACCCAGGACGGGCTGGGAAATTCTTCACAATAATCGTGAATATTAAGAGCTTGAAAAATAAGCTGCTCAGGATATTCTACTGTAATTAGCACCAATGTGTGTGAATGAGAATCATGTATGCCAACAGCCACCCTATTACTCGACAAATCAAGACATTAAAAATCAGCTCAGTGGGATGCAGTTTTGCTTATCTGGCTCATACTTGAGATATTATGGAGAGCAGCCTGGAAATAATAATAATGAAGAGTATGATCTGTTGTGTTACCGCTCTGAAGGTCACTTGAAGGCGATCATTTCATGCAGCATTGCCAATAGTGTGTGTTTATATTCTGTTGCAGACTCAACAATATCAAGGCTATCATGTTTTGGATGGTGTTTTAATGGCAGCGAAGAAGTTTTTATTTAGCAGCAGAAGCACCATAAAAATGTAACAAAAAAAAAGGTGACTTCTATTTTCGTTCTTAAGCATGCTGCACCTTTTAAGGTTACATGCTGATCTCCTTAAAGCCAGCAGCAAAACCCCCCTGACTTTCACAGAAACCTCCTTCCACTTTTCTAGGATACTCTGAATATTTATACTGAATGCTACTCTCAAATATAAATTATTTTGTTACATATCCATTCCCAGTCTTACATCTGATTCTCTGCATTAAACTTGTGAATAAAACAGCCTCTGACCGAGGATGAAGTTGTTATGATGATGATGAAATAAGAGATGCAGTGGTTGCTATCATATATTTGTGAAGCTGGGATGATGCCTCTGATTCTTTTCATTTATTTATTTATTTATTTATTTATTTATTTATTTATATATATATATACTGCACGTCTGGAGAATTTATCTGGCTGCAGGTCAGAGCAGTCAGGAACCAGTCTTCCAGATGTCCTGCCTCGATGAATTTACAGCACATTATTGAATTATATACCAGCTTCTACAACCTGGCTCTAAGCTTGCTATAACTTTTATGTAAGTTTGCTCAACTTATGCAGTGCTCAAAACTGTCACTGCAGCAGCACTAAATCCCCATGGCAGCTTTCTTGCTCTGGCTGCAGGCACATCACTGGAGAGGCAGAAAATGTAAGGGGTGGGAAGGTAGAAATTGAGTCCAGCATGAGCAGGCAACTGTGGTGAGAATGAAAGGGAAGGTTGAGGTGTACCAGGGTAACTGTAAGGGCTGCACAGCTCCTTGTGGGGCAGATAAGTTGAATGCCCCTCAAAAGGGAAGCTGCATGCTGAAGAAGGAAATAATCTCTTATGGTTGGGTTGAGGGCCTCCTGTGGAAAAATCCAAGTGGGAATTTAGTCTGCCTGCCAAGGGTGCCAAACCTTGACACCTCTGCCAGTGCCCATCTCTTCAACAGAGACTAGGGGAACATAACTGCAGATCTTGGGTGCGTCCATCTTCTGTAGACTCCCTTTGCACATAAGGGTACCTCTGGAGCCCATGCATGGTGGTCTCATGGTCAGTGTTCTCAGCGGGGTCTGGAGGACTCCTGCCAGAAGATGGCTCCACCTATGAACTGTGAATTTTCCTGACAGGTGGCTTGGATCTCAGGGTCAATTATTTTCACAACTGCAATAAAATAAATGCTGAATTGAAATGTCTCAGAGGAAGAAATTTAAGCATGCGAAAAAAGTCTGGTGGGTTTTTTTGATTTGATGAGTTGGATGCCAACATAAAAAGATGGTGTAAAAGGGTGGACCTAGACATTAATTCAAAGGGAGGGTGATATTTCAGCTGGAAATTGTGTTTGTTATTTGCTGCTATGACAACAACGAAGAAGCAACCAGTTGTGGATAAATTGTACCAATGGAGACAAAGAAGACAGGGCATGTTAATCCCTTGGGCACATCCTAATTTGTGTAATTATCTTCAGCTTTACTAGGTCCCTTTTAGCACGTGGAGTGGACGTAGTGCCAAGTAACTTCCCTCACTTTATCTCCTAGGTTTGGGTACTTCCCACTTTTGCCATCCAGGAAGCTCCATTGCACCAGAACTGACAGATTCTCCCCAAGAAAGAAAAAGCTTTTGTTAATGATGTGCTGGCTTGAATGCAGACAGGTTCTCAGACATCTATCTCTAACATGCTGGCTTTGAGCTCATTAGTTTTTTCCTTCCTAGTGAAGTCTCTGTGAGGCCAAGAACATATGCCAGCTCTCTGTGTGAGGGCAGATCTTAAGCCTCTACTCACGTGTGCATCAGGGATCTAGGAACTGTGCTTCATCTCACGATGCCAACCACGGTTAGTGTGAGTTCAAAGGCTCCACAAACCATGCTAACATAGTCCTTGCTCCTAGTCAGCCTGCTCCCATGGCATGGCAAAGCTCATTACTCAGTACAAAGCAAAGAGAAAGCAGAAGGCTGGGGGTGGTGGACATGTTAATCTCTGGAGATCGCGAATAAAGGAGGAGGTGGGTGAGAAGCAAAGGGGCAGGATGTGTTTAGGCCCAAACTCTTTCTAGATGCATGAAGCAGGACAGCTAGTGCAGCGCTGAAAACATTTGGCTTTTGCAGCTCCAGACAGTTCATAGCCCAAGGGGAAGGCAGGGCTGCTGGTGGGGGGAGACGTGGCGGCGTGCTTGGGCTTTCTCTTGTCTCATTTAACATTGGGCAGAAAGGCTCCTGCAACAAACTGAGACGTTGCAAAAGCACAAGTGAGAGCTCCACTGCTGGTTCTGGAAGCACTGCAAGCTCTTGCCTGAGCCCCAGCGTTATCCAATGGACAAGTGTTGGCTTTGGAGTGGCAACAAGCTTCCCCCTCCCTGCACTCAGCCAAAAAATCAGCTAGCTTGTCCCTTCTGGTCAAGGACACAGCTCCAAAACAGAGTCATTTGTCTGTCTCAGCCTGAATCATAACCCTGCATGGTATAGATGGAGAGGGCCCAAGCCAGGTCCCTCAGGCTGAAACAGGTTTGCTTGTGTAAAAACAGCTTGGTGGCTATTCTAGCTGTATGTGTCATGTTTTGTATTTAGTAACAAAACAGTCTGTATAGGTAACAGGAAGAGGAATCCTGTAGGTTTGAACTGGCAAATGCATGAAATTCCTCATTTAAAAAAAAAATAATGAAAGAGAAAGAAAAAGTTAAGTTGTTTTTCATGTCTGCTGAGTGTCCTTGTTCAGGAAAGGACAAAGCTCTAAGAGAAGGGAAATTCCTGCTTGGTTAATTGGAGCTGAATCCACAATGGAGATGTGGAGTACCTTTAGTTCATGAATCTTGTTTAGTAGAAGTAGGTAGAGGAGGTGGATGGTTCCTCTGATGTGTGGCATATATCTGGGTAAGAAAGGAGCTGGGAAAGGCTCTGATGGATGAGGTGGAGGACAGCTCTGGGATGGCAGCATTTTCTATTAGAGATCCTTCTGCAGTGTGAGGTGAAGACTAGGCTGACTGCCCTTGCCATGAAAGAAGTATGCTGTAGGATTCCTGGTTTTTGTAGCCATGAGACCTGGAAGACCTTGCACAGCTAAGTCAGGAGAAGGAAGCACCTGCCCCTGCCTGACTCAGTTTCTGCCCAGGAGTTGGGTCTTAGGTAGCTCCTGCTACTCTGCAGCTCTTGAGGAAGAGTTTGGATGTCTCTTTAGAGACATCCTAGAGAGGCTCCCATTCCTAGGCTGTCCATGCAAGGTTAAATTTTTGTGTGCAAAGGAGAGGTTAGATCCTCCCTCCTGTAAACCCCTCAGGACTGTTTTTTTCATGATCCCTGTACCAATTCATTTCAGCTCTCTATCAAGTTAGGCAAGGCACTTGATCCAGACTGCAAGCCATGAGTTGTTTTACAGCACTTACCTTGCAGTGCTTCATCACTTCCGCCCAGAAATTTGGGGGTCACTCAGATAATGCACACCTTATAGCCACAATAGTTCTCTATCCCAGAATGATCTGTGTGCTGAAGAATTTCCCCTTGCAGGACTCACTCATTACTGCTGTAACAAAGTGGCCAATGGAACAGAGTAGAAAGGATCGTTCCCTACACCGCCGTGTCTTCGTGCAAAGCTGACATGGCTATGGCTCCTTCATATTGTTGCAGCTTTCTACAGACGCTCCACTAAAGACTTGCTCTCGGCAAGTTACAGCTAGCCCTTCTAGAACATCTGTGAAGGATAGATGCCTACTGCAGAAGCATTAGCACCCAGTGCCCATGGGAGCATGCTGCGGAGCTGGAGTCAATCACCTTCTTTCCTGGTGTAGACCAAAATGAAGCTCATGCACCCTAAGTCCTATTATTGAGCCATTTACTACTAATCACATTATAATGATGAACCAGGCTTGGGAAGAGGAAAAACGCTTTACACTCTGGAAAAAGATTTGCCAACAGGCTTAATTTCAGCTTTGTATCCTTTGTTACCTAACTTTTGCTTGGTGATTTATCTTATTTGGATAAAGCTCTTCTATACAGCTCTCAAGCTAATATATTATCTCTGAGATGTGCTGAATAATGGACTACACTTGATAGTTTCTTAAGATTTACAAACAGAATACCCTATGGAATTTCATTTGGCAGAAGTGTTTGTGCGTGTGGGATGAATTCACATTTCTTTATACCACTCCTGAAGCAAGACAGTAGTTGAGGAACTCTAGGAAAATAAGATTTAGGACTTATCTACATGGGGGAAATGACCAACAGATTGCACAATTTCATTATAGTTCCCTAGGTACACATTGTCTCCTGAAATAGAAGTGATTTTATCCTGGAAGAATTACTCCACTCTGATTCTAAAACTTAGTAGAAAAGGTCAAATATTCAGGGCTAGACGCTCTTTTATGTTCTCATATTCCTTATGCCCTCTAAGGATGTGGATGGGGGAATTTATCCTATTATAATTACAAAGAATTAGCTTGCATAAATAGCAATTAATTGGTTAGGGTTCTGCAAGCCAGAGAAAGGTTAAGCCCCCTTAATAAAAACCTCAGCAAAACATACTAGGAATGAATGTGCATCCCCTGGTGACTGCCTGCAGTTGGCTGTTTGCTTCCTAAATGCAGTCACATGGGTGCCTGCAAGAATCTCCCAGAATGTTTAGAAATATTTTGGTCAGGGGAATGGCAGGACAGAAGATTTTTCAGTGACTCCCACAGGAAGTGGTGGGGTGGGCTGTGCATGGCTACAGGCTTTCCTGCTCCAGAATAAATTGGCCCAATTTGCACAAAACATTCTTATCTGATGAAGAATTGGAAACTGGACTGTTTTTTAAAGTGCTGGAAAGACCATTGTGTTTTAGCTTTGTTCTTCTCTGGGTGTTTGAAGAAGGGCTTTCTGCTCTAGTTGCACTGGTTTCACCAAATTAAATACCTCCTTGCCCTATTTTAATATCTCACTTCAACCTAAAGGTCAATTTGTGCAGTTTCTAGTGGGACCTTATGGAAGGGCAAAGCTTCATTGTGTGAAGCATCTTGACCTTACACTGCCACCAAGAGCAGGACCATCTCACCAGTAGGTGCAAAGAGCAGAGACTGTGTTTGGTCTGCTGAACCTTACCCTGATGCCTATATGGGGGCAATTGGCATAATGATGGTGTTTTGCTATTCTCCTCCTGTCTCGTGCTCTTCTTCACTATGTCCATCCATGTGAATAATATTTATTGTAAAATATAGCTGTAATAAAAGGCAGGGCAAGGTCTGTATGCAGAGATACTATCATCTATTATTAAACAAACAAGTATAGTTTCAAAAAGCAGGCAAGCTTTCAAACAAGCAAGCCATTTTTTCAGGGCTGAAATAGAAGCAGCAAATTTTGAAGCTGAATACAGATTGTGAACAATTGCCTGAGTGAAATCAGACAGGTATCAGAGGATCTGAGAGGAGGTAGTTGGGATCTGTGAAGAAGAACTTGTTTCCATATGAAAAGAGAGGCAATGTGTCTCCTTGGAGAACAAAATAAAGAAGGAAAATAAAGAAGGAAGGAAAGAAGGAAGGAAAGAAGGAAGGAAGGAAGGAAGGAAGGAAGGAAGGAAGGAAGGAAGGAAGGAAGGAAGGAAGGAAGGAAGGAAGGAAGGAAGGAAGGAAAGAAAAAGGAAAAGAAAGAAAAAGGAAAGAGAAAGAAAAAGAAAGAAGGAAAATAAAGAAGGAAGGAAAGAAGGAAGGAAAGAAGGAAAGAAGGAAAGAAGGAAAGAAAGAAGGAAAGAAAGAAGGAAAGAAGGAAGGAAAGAAGGAAAGAAGGAAAGAAAGAAGGAAAGAAGGAAGGAAGGAAGGAAGGAAGGAAGGAAGGAAAGAAAGAAAGAAAGAAAGAGAAAGAAAGAAAGAAAGAAAGAAAGAAAGAAAGAAAGAAAGAAAGAAAGAAAGAAAGAAAGAAAGAAAGAAAGAAAAAGAAAGAAAGAAAGAAAGAAAGAAAGAAAGAAAGAAAGAAAGAAAGAAAGAAAGAAAGAAAGAAAGAAAAGGAAAAGAAAAAGGAAAAGAAAAAGGAAAGAGAAAGAAAAACAAAGAAAGAAAGAAAGAAAAAGAAAGAAAGAAAGAAAGAAAGAAAGAAAGAAAGAAAGAAAGAAAGAAAGAAAGAAAGAAAGAAAGAAAGAAAAAAGAAAAAAGAAAAGGAAAGAAAGAAAGAAGGAAAGAAAGAAGGAAAGAAAGAAAGAAAGAAAGAAAAAAGAAAGAAAGAAAGAAAGAAAGAAAGAAAGAAAGAAAGAAAGAAAGAAAGAAAGAAAGAAAGAAAGAAAGAAAGAAAGAAAGAAAGAAAGAAAGAAAGAAAAAGAAAGAGAAGAAAAGAAAGGGCTAATTTACAGCCTACAGCCAGTGGGGAGAGCAGGATTGTGAAGGGCTGCAAAGTTGGTATCTCCAACAAATCCATCCTATTTGATACTCAGTGGAGTTACGAATCTCTAGTTCCAGACTTAGTGGGAAGTGGGGTTTGAGGTTGGTGTGAGTCTGCTGTGAATGAGGAACAGAGATCTACAAACAATAGGGAGAACCAGCAAAGGCCTGAGCAGGAAAAGAAAGCAAAATTAAATGAGATTTAAATCAGTTTTGTCTGGAAGGTCCTTATGGCAGGGACATTTGCTGAAACATATTCCCTCTACTTAAAAAGGATTGTGTGGAAAACAGTTTTTTGCATTTCAAAGGAAAGTCGGTGATTCAAAAAATTTTCCTGTTCGGAATGGAACCAAAAAGAAGACGATGAAAAAGAATAAATTGTTTAGGAGACAAAACTGAAATGAGGAAAATAATGCTTCTGGTCAGATAATTTCTTTTTGCCAAAAGAAAAACAGAATGTTTTGTGGGGAATTAGAACATCTGAAAAGTTCCTAACACAAAATTGAAATGTTGCTTTGAAATGGAATATCAAATTTTGTCTCAAAGAGGCTGAAGAGAAATGCTTTTGACTGGTGGCTTTTGCTAAGTTTTTAGAAAACAACATTTTCTGCAAGGAGTGTTTTCCTTCATGGAACCAGCATTTTGTCAGCTGAGACACACTTCATCACAAAAACAGATTAACTCATGGATTAAAAAACAAACAAACAAACAAACAAACAAAAAACACAGCATCCTGATTGACAATGCCTGGTAGGAGAACAAGCATGAGGGTCCAGGACGCACTCACGTTGGCTGCTGCTGTCAGCCACCTAGGGTTTTGGAGCGATGTTGGGTTATAAATGAGTACAGAAATGCCTGCAGCCCACCCCGGCCACCTGTCTGCAGCTGGCGTGGTGAGCAGACAGGCGTGACCAAAGCTCCATGGCCAGATTAAATCCTCCCTACAGCTCCTGCAGGGAAGCTCGGCGTGCAGCATACAGGTACCTAACATCCCTGCCATGGCCCCACACTACTCCTAGCGCTCACCACGCAGCCCCAGGATGAAAAACACTCATGGCCGTAGCAGGCAGAGGTGAAAATGCAGTGAAGGCTCCAGATGAGAGAGCTGTGGTGGCAGCGATAACCGCTCTGAGACCTTTACTCCAGCTTTCACTGTGAAACAAAGCGCTCCGTTTGCTGCTGTCATTTTTTTTCTTCCATTTTTTTGTAAGGAGCCTTTTTATATTTAGCCTTTGTAAGTGTATCAGTTAATTAAAGACCAATAAAAACAAGCGACAACTACCACTGGGCTAAGTAATTCAGCAGCTAAGTGGTTTTCAAGCTTTTCTTCACGTACTTATGCTAATTAGAGTAACCAAATCATCTGTTCTGGCTAAATAGCTCAAGCAGTTAGCCCTCCAATCACTCCCTAATTTCTGGGAATTGGATGATTATTTGTATGGATTACAGGAATGTTTTTTTTGTGTAGGCTGCTCCTGCCCTGGATGTTTTAGATATACAATAGTTGCTCTTAATGAAGAGTAATCAGTCACTCAAGTCACGCGGTATTTGTCCTATCCCTTCTTTAAACGGCTGCCTCTCAGAAGCTAGAGAATATACAGATATGTGCTTCATAGCAATAATATTTCTCTGAAATACCAATCTTTGAAAAAGTAATCTTTGAACCTCTTGGAATTCACAAGCAGGAGCTGATTCTGACATAGCTAAGCAATAAAATAACATGATATCGCACAGCAAACTTGTTTTGATTCCCCCCCCTTTTTTTTTTTAACTATTCTTCCATCACTTTTTTATTCTTCATCACTTTTGCTACCATTTGATGCCATGACCCTCAGCTCCTCATTCCCTGTCTTAAACTTTCCATTTTGTATTTGGGTTTGAGATACGAGAGGAAGGGGAGCAGGGTTCCAATAAGCCCATTTTCACAAATACATGGAAGAAGAGTTCCTGGAGGGCTAAGTACAGCTTCAGTTCCCTGAGACATAGAGGGCTGGAATTTGGAAGGCTGCATGTGAGGAAGTGCTTTGAGACTTTTTCCCTTTCACTGAGGACCTGCAGATTGCACTAGCAGAGAAACGATGCTGCAGAGTGCTTTGGCCAGAGCCTATCTGGGTGCTCTTATGGTTCAACCACCTTACAATTACCAGGTGATTTACCTAACAAAACCAGCACTGAACCCTTCTGCTCTTGCTTTAGCATATTTCTCACCACTGTTGCATCTGAAAAAGGCATTTCTGGTGTACCTCTGTGGCTGGCTGATCCCCTTGGAGTCTATGAGCAGGGATACAGTTCACAGCAGGGATACCTGGGATACAGGGTCTTGTGAAGTCCATAGGGAATAAAATCCCTCCAAGCCAGGTAGCACTGCATTGCCTTTTTCCCTGATAAGTCAAGAGTCAGAATGAAATGCTTAACTAGACGTACAGTCAAGTTACCAAGCCTTGAAGTTCTGGAAAATCCCTCTAATTAACAGCTTCACAGCTGGGCTTCAGTGAACATAGGCTATTGCCTATTTTTACTTTTTCCAGGGCACACATTTCAGGGAAGGGGTCTGGTAAAGGAAAACAGAGCTGATCACTGCTGGGAGAATCTCTCCAAGCCACCAATACCACCAGAGAGGGCATCTGTGGGGACTTACTTAGGAATGCTCCTTAAATAAACAAAACGACACTGATTTTGAACTGAAGTTTAAGAGCTATGGAAGTCCTTCTGCATTCAGGAGTCAGTGATGCTGTTTTTTCAAATAATCCTAGAAACCCTTTATCACTGTGTGTCCAAAGGCAGAAGACTCCCAGCCCACATCCATTACATCCCTCTCAGTCCCGAGCTGCCTTTACGGTCCTTCAGATGTGCTGCAGCCTGGACAGCATTCTTACACGTGCTCATCACATTGGTATTTTACACAGCTGATACAAAATATTTACACTCTTAAGACTTTTCGAGAAGGTCATATCCGGTCTCCTCTCTGGTTGGAGTGAATCTTTTAAAATTCGCTCTCTGGCAGCAGCTTGTAAAATTATGTTTTCATGTCCTAGCTGCTTGAAACTGGAGTAGTGGATTTAACCTTTTTAGCCCTTTTTTGTAGGATCGTTATGGTGGAGTAAGTGACAGGGTAGCGCTCTGCACTCCAATGAAAGAAACACACAGGTATACTAAAAGTGATCAGCAGACTTTTGCAAATCTCACTAAAGCTCTCAAGCTGTTTTTATAAAATACAATAAAATAGTATCACAGTACTGAAAAAGCTCATATTGAAAGCAGCAGCCATGACATTCAGCTAACGCAATGTCTGCTTTCCCACTGCACAGCTCTTCGGGTTAGCCTCAACCTTGTTCTTTGTCTCATGTTATCCATCTAAACTAACATCTGATTCTGTGTGGTCCTGAACTCTCTTAACACCAGAGATGCAGGCCCACAAAGATTGGAGTGATAAGATGCAGCTGAACTGACATGCCTTAGAGAGCAAGGCGGAAAGAAATGCAAGCTCTCTTCCAAGTGGGCTTGCTTGTCCTCCCGTGCTGAGGGGGAAAGGCAAGAAGCAGGATTTGATCACTCACTTGGATGGAGTTCAAGTATTTCTGCTGGGAAATCAACCCACAACATTTTTGAAAGGTGCAAAACTGCCCTGTTACCTCCAGAGCTGGGCCAGGCCAGCTAAACTGGAAATCTCACAGTACAATGTAGTTAATGATCTGTCTAGCTAAACGAAATTTCACTGCTAATCTTCTTGACCTCAGAAGCATTGCCTTTCTTAACTTCAAAATACACCTTTCTACCAAGACTCGGGAGTGTGCTGAATAGCTACCAGAAAATTTGCAGGAATATCCAGCCACATGGAAACCAAGACACAAGGGAAGCTCTCTAAGCTGTGGCTGCCAATGCACAGGACAAATCAGGTTTATTTCTTGCAGGAAAATTGCCAGTTCAAGTTAAGAGAAAGACCTGCTTTCAAGTCCTCGAGACACATCCCTGTTGCCATGATATTGCCTTTGGCTCTTGGTGCTAGGAAGGGATTGTTTTTATCCCTCAGCAACTTCGGCCGTGACCTACTTACACTGAAAGGACCTAAGATGTAGATGACCCCTTCTTTGTCCTGACTTGGATGCAGTAGAGTCTCTAAACATCCAAGCCTTTGTTACTGAAGTCTTCAAGCTTGTTTTAGTGTCTTGCACGGACTTCTGCGGCTTCTGCTATAAGGCGGCTGGAGCAGATGTCCCTGTGCTTGCTCCAGGCCTGCGTGGCTTACCACAGCTGCTGGCAGCCACACCAAGCGGCCACAGCTCCCCTCCCAGCCCTCCATTTCTTGGTGAGGTCTAGAAGTGGAAGGAATGAATGGTCAAGTCATTTTTAGAAGACAGACATTTACAAAAAAGCCAGCCAGGCCCTTTCTGGGCAAGGGGCATGAAGCAGCGGGGGCAGCTGGGGAGGCTCGGGGCCTCTGTTGTTGTTGTGTCCCTGGTTTGGTGCAGCATTCCTCTTCAGGGGATGAACCCCTGTGTGAGAGGAGCTGCGGTGCTGAACCAGGATTTGGGTGGTGTCTGGGGCCAGAAGGGGATGTGAAATGAAGGTCTGTGGGAGCCCAGGCCTGTAGGCCTTCACAAAAGTGGGCAAAACTTCAACTGTTTGCTAGCTAGCTAGCTCTCACAACCTCTGCTTCACCATGCATCACATCAGGGGAAACTGTGGGGCCCTTGTGGTGCAAACCCTTGGCATACAGCCCCAGTGGACGTGGGGTGTGGGCAACCTCAGGACCGTCCCAGACCTAAGTGCTCAAGCGGCGCTGGCTCTGCCGTGCAGAGGCTATAGGCAGCCCCAGAAAGACACGGGAGGTCTAAACATAGCAAAACACCTGGATGCCATTCCCTTTCCTGATTTTGTCCCTGCTTCACAGCAGGAGTTTGGGACAGAGATGGGGAGTGGTGAATCCACCCCACCCACCCCAGTAGTTGGCTCAGATGGGAAAATCTGGTTTGTCCCAGGAAATTGTCATTTTGCTTGTTACTCTGCTTGCTTCGTTCAGAGAACTACAGTCATGAAGGTGATTTTCCCCTCTATACCCAACACAAGATTTTTTCCTCCAGCTCCTCTGGCTTCAAAGGTTTGTACATAAGAGCAAAAAATAATAAAAAAAGGAAAGAAAAATAAATAAGACACGCACAAGCAAAATATAACCAGTTTTAAAGTCTGACATAGAGACACACAGACAGAGTTGGACCCCAGAACCAAGCCCAAAAACATAGAGAAAGGAAGATTTCACAAACAATCAGAGTACAAAATGATAAGATTATCAGGTGTCACCACACTTGATACATGCAATGGAGGGTCACACCAATTCTCCACTGTTTCCAACTCATAAAGAATCCAAGTATCTAATAAGAACTGTTCCCATACACAAACATTATTCTGCTTCACAGAGCTATCTTGAAAAGAAGCATCCTTACATTTGCTAAAAAAAAAAAAAAGAAAAAAAAAAGCGCAAAAATATTTATATGTACCATAGCCAATACATACGATTGTTCTTAGGATGCTCCAACTAACATGACAGGCCCCCAGCTGGTTTTAAGCACAGTGCCACTCAGTGCCTCTACCCCTTCTTCTCCCTTTCTCTAGGTCAACCTCTATAGAAAATGTTTTTCTTCAGATGTTGGGATTTCTCGGGCAGTTGACTGAAAGTGAAGATAATGTGACAAATGCAGCTCATGCTCTGGTATACCTATGACTTGTAAGCCGGGCTGTAAATCTCTACCAACGAAAGCCAGCCTTTTCTGGCTTGAGTCATATCAGAAATATTGCAAAGGTAGGCTGTCTCCCAGTACCGGAATAGTGGCTGAAAAAGCAGGGAAGGAAATGAAGACAAAGCAAGGACATGAAAAAGTAAGAAAAAAGTAACTTAAAGCTTAAACAAACAAATGAAGACATGTTCTATTTAATGCAAATTTGGAGTTGACTTATGTTGTCAAAAAGGTTCTGTAACTGTTAAACAATTCAGGGAAATTTCCCTAAATCTGTACTGATTATTGGGTACATTCACTTTGTCCATTTCTGGAAAACATCACGTCTTCCTGCTGCTATGTGCTGAGCACCCTACAGCTCCTATTGTTGCTATTGAGTCACAGGTAATACTGACCCTGGATAGGTACAGAGGCACCCCCTGGCCCTGCATGTCTCTGCAGCTCCTCCTGTGCTTTCTGCCCTCTCATCAGGCTTTTGGAGGGTGAGGGAGTTGGACAAGCACATGGGCTTGTGTGAGAAGAGACAAATTCCCACCATGACGGAGGGCAGAGTGGAAGTAAGACCTAACACTGATGTTACTGCATCTTCACCACGAAGAGGAGGGTGGTACAAGGCTATGGGGCAGGGTTGCAGGGCACCCACACTTTCAGGATCTGAGCTGCACCCCAAGTCAGCATTTCAGTGCACTAGACAAGTTTCCTAGGCCAGGTTCTGCTTGTGCAAGGTTCACATAAGGCCAAAGAGGACTCTATTTAAAAAAAAAAAAAAAAATTGTCTCATAGCAATTTGAGTCCAAATAGACCTGGTAGGTGCATCATTTGAGCTGACATAGGCATGCTCTCACTTATGTGCTCTGCAGCGATGAGCATTAGCCCACAGAGAGCAATTTCAGTGAGGTCTGACGTGACAGCATAAGAGGGTTTTGCAGGATGATACAAGTTTAGTGGTGAATCAGGGCATCTGAACTTCAGGGGTGAAGAGTCTGTTGCTGTGCAGTCATGAGAGTGGGCAGGAAGGCAGCGTCTAACCCCAAAACCCACCCCCTTATCATCATCATCATCACCCATAGGTAGGGTGTGTGGGTGCCCTCTCCCTGTCACCCCAGCAGCTCTGCCACCCTCCAGCACATTAAGCCATGAGCATAAACAGACTGGGATGGGGGAGTGAGGAGGAGAGAAGGGAGCAAGCCCAGGCTGCATCACCAACACCACAACATGGTCCATTTCCATGCATCTCCATGTGGTCATGGCAGGAGCTTGTGTCCATTGGGCTGCCTGCACGGTGTGCTGGAATACGATCATTGCTGCACTTCTTCTGCAAAATGTGTTTTACTCTTCCTTTTAGTAATGTATTTGCTCCTGGCACACTTGTCTTTGAACCAGAACCACTCCACAAGCAGATCACATAACATGTTTTTCTAGCCCAGAAGCTGATTCCCCTGTGCTAAATGAACTGCTGTAACCTCAGTGTTACCCTGGAGAGAATTCCTCTGTATTTTGCCTTGCAAATAATTCACTTGGGCTGACACAAAGTTCTAGTCTGCGAGTAGAGTATGCAGTGTTTGGTACAGTATGTGTACAGTATGTGGCTCTCTGCAAAGCGCCACTGCATGTACATGCCTGGGATCAATTATTTTCATTGAAACAAGAGAAGCCGCATGATGAGTAAACCATTAACTATGACATTTTATTCCCACACTTGATGAATATATGCAACAAAATATACTGCAAAAGGACTCTTTAAAAACAGACTTTAATGCCAAGCATACTGAAGTCATATTTCATCTCAGGAAAAGGAACTGGGGCAGATATTAATGCCTTTGCCTCAAATCATAATGTGAAACTTAAGAGGAAAAAAAAAAAAAAGTTTCCTTGCAGAACAAATGCCATTCCCAAAGTCACTTTGTTGCTGTCATTTCTTAAAGCCTTTCAAACAGCCCATTGCTGCAGAGGCTTTTATTTGCATCACCATGAACTCCCCACCCAGCAAGGGACGTGTCCCATGCTACCCCCCACCTGGCCAGGCTGGGCACCAGCCACAAGTGCCACCAGAAGTCTCAGCCATTCCTCACCCCAGTTTGTCAGGCTGACTTGTCCAGGGTGTATTTTTGAAGTGTTAAAGCTTTTAGAGGCTTAAAGTGATAAAGTATTCGGATGGGGTTTAAGCACATCTAAGCCTTTGAATAGGATCAAGCTGCGTGCAAAGTACCAGCAGCCTGTGCCAGGCACATGATCTTATCTCTGCCGCCCTCTGTATTATAACTCTCTTCATGCTCATGGTGTAATAATAACTGTAATGTGAATAAACAGAAAGAAATATCACTGCACCAGGGAACAAGTCTTCTGCTTTATTGTATTCCTGGCATCTACTAACACCTGTAAATAGACACACACTGGAACACATCCTTGATGAAGGAAATGTAGTGCTCCTCACTATGGATTTATTTATTTATTTATTTATTTATTTTGTGAACAGTCCCCAAAGCTAGGAACTCTCCTACTTTTACAGCTGGGAGGATATGACCTGCCATCACACTCCCACGAACAAATTTAAGATGCAAAACCCAGCTTAGCAGCCAGCTCTCTTGCAAGCTTGTCTGCTGCAAGCTGAAAGTGCATCTCCAGCTGCAGTACTCCCACCACCTTAATCACCTTCCCATACAGAAGGTTGTTGGGCTCTCCTCAGTTGAAGTTGTCCCATTTTTCAGATGCTTAGGAGGTTGGAGGACAGGTGAGGTTGGCTCCATGCACATGGCTAAGGTATGGCTCAAGGAAAGGTACACCTAGATTTCAGTCCTCACCTTGGTGGGTGTTGAAGTACCATACAAAATGTCCTTAAGCGAGACAACTTTAAGGCACATCTCACTCACACAATATCCCTTTAGAGGATGAAAAAGGCCCTTGCTCTGCATGCCAGTTCTTACAAGCTCAACTCTCCCTTTGGACCAAACAGAGAGGTCTTAAACACCAAAGAGTAGTCGTAGAATCACAGAATGCTTTGGGTTGCAAGGGACCTTAAAGATCATTCAGTTCCAACCCCCCTGCCATGGGCAGGGACACCTCCCACCGGACCAGGTTGCCCAAAGCCCTATCCAGCCTGGTCTTGAACACCTCCAGGGATGGGGCTTCCACAGGGTGGACCTGGGCCAAATCCAAATGCAAGTCACAGTGAGGATTTGACCTGCCTTTCTCATCCCCTGAATGAACGCCTAAACCATGTGAGTTCAGAACTGGGCGACCTGTGCCAGTGCCTCACCACCCTCTGGGGGAAGAATTTCTTCCGAATATCTAATCTACGTCTCCACTCTTTTAGTTTAAAATCATTCTCCCTTGTCCTATCACTCCACTCCCTGACAAAGAGTCCCTCCCCACCTTTCCTGTAGGCCCCCTTTAGGCACTGGCAGTCCGCTATAAGATCTCCCTGGAGCCTTCTCTTCTCCAGGCTGAACAACCCCAAATTCCTCAGTCTGTCTTCATAGGGGAGGTGCTCCAGCCCTCTGATCATCCTCATGGCTCTTGTCTGGACTTGTTCTAATACTTCTACGTCCTTCTTGTGCTGGGGACCCCAGAGCTGAACATAGAGAAGACCAGAGGGGGAGAATCCCCTCCCTCACCTTGCTGGCCCCACTGCTTTTGGTGCAGCCCAGGATACCTTTGGATTTCTGGGCTGCAAGTGCACATTCCTGGCTTAATATTGCTGTTGGCAACAGTAAGTCAGGACCCTAGTATGTGGAAAGAAGTTGAAGTCCTTTGGTGGGCATGGTGGACACCTCCTGTAGAGCTGTCACTGCAGTTTCTGAGAGAAGGGAAACTGGGTAATCTGGAGATGACATAAAGAAGCATGAACAACACCTGCATGGGTGCACCTCCAACTACCTAGCAGGAGAACAAGTGACTGAGCCTGCCAGAGCTTTGCTGAAGTTGTTGTTTGGACCAGCACAACTAGTCCCTTGCAGACATAAACCACTGCTGTATGCAGCACTGCATGAAGTGTGTGCAGAGCCACACAAGCGTTATGTGTATGACTTCACTGTCCTGACTTTTGGAAAAACAGACCCCAACCAGATTCCCAACCAGCTCTGAAAAAAGAATGAGGGCTGAACTGTGGTATTTTAGTATCACTGGCCAGCTGCCTTTATGGGGAGAGCTGCATTTAAGTGTATTGTTTCTGCACCTGTTTCAGCATCCTTAAGTCTGATGTTTTGAGAGGAGCCTGAGAGCTCGACACCTAGCTCCCACTGGGTTTTGTCTCTTTTCTTAAAAAACAAAAACAAAAACAAAACAGCTCATTTTGCAATCTCAGTAAAACAAAGTGCTACTGTGTAAATAAATGTACATGAAGGATAAATGTACCTGGCATGTACCACAGGGACACTGCACTGAAGTGGACAGCTATATGGCAATAAAGGCATGGTGACATTGAGGTATGAGAGTTGTCTTTGGTGCCATTTCAAAGAGGGAACATACATCCTAGGGGAAAAAAAGTGTCATTAAACTAGTCATGATTATACAGAAATTTTGATTCTCATGTCTAGTTTTAGGATCAAACATGTTGGTGGGGTTAGAGAGAACTGGACCTCACGTAATAAAATCCAGAGAGCAAACACACTCTGAATTTTCCAGGTACCGAAAGACAAATAATAGATGTATTCATTTGGCTGAAATAAAACCTGGGTGAAAAAAATAAAAGAAAGCTTCTCAAAACAGTATATATATACACACACACACACACACACACACACACATATATATTTTAATGGCTGACCAAAAATAAATTGTTTCAATTCCATGTACTTACACATCTGTGTACTTTCACATGTGTGATTTCAAAACCTGGGGAGAGATTTCTTGCCGCTGATCACTTCCCGGCTGCCCTGAACCCTGCCATTGCTGCAGAGGTTATCTGATGTCCACAGCATCTGCAATAATGCACAGCATTCTGCTGTCCTCTAGAGGTTTGGATTTAACCACGACTAGTCCTGACACTGCCTTTGAGGGGTCCCAGACATGCCACCTAAGAGATAAATAAACAAATACCCACCAAGGGATTGGCTGCCTGTAGTGAGGTGCAGTAATACTGTTCTTCGGTTCTGAACTCACATGGTTTGGGCGTTCATTCAGGGGATGAGAGAGGCAGGTCAAATCCTCACCGTGACTTGCATTTGGATTTGAGCCAAGTTACCTCTATCTTATAAATGCACCTCAACCATCTATCTTGCAAGTGACCTCAGAAACCATACCTCTCCCACTTAAATATTTCTTAATAAAGAATAAATATTTGATACATAAATATTAACTGAGAGATGTAGGAACAGTAAGCTGGCAGCTGGGGACCATGATCTGCTCCAGTGATTACTGAAATACTATACACCATATAGTATTACTGCACTGTTACTCTACATTTATAATTACTCCAGGAAGAGACACCATGACGCAGCCATGGAAAGTCCTCCTCATCTGGTGGCTGGCACATTGCTCGAGGAATGCAGGTTCAAGTTCTTCTATGCAGACAGAACAATTCACCTAGAGAACCCCAAGGCATCCTGAGGATTCATATGCTCATCATATGAGCAGAAAAGGAAAAGCCTGTCGCAGCTGTCCCAAACACAGCATGCCCAAAACACTCCCGTGAGCTGTTGCCTTAGTTTGCTTTACGGGGTCAGACCTCACCGGGCCTACATTTGTGAAAAGCACCAGCATTTTCAGAGTGCATCGGTTCACAGAAATACCTGTTCCTGCTCTAACTGCATCACATGCACATTTAAAGGGAGCCAAGAAGTGCCTTTGTGGCCCTGGGTATGCGGGCTGGTGTGCGATGAGCTCTGTGAACGAGTGCTTCAGCAGAGACCACAGCCAGCAAGACCACACCGCGGCTGCACTTCCCACATGTGCAGGGCTTGCTCCGGCGCCTTTTAGAATTAATGGAAAAGATTGCACCCTTATTTACTTGGCATGGAAGGGAATTCTGAGGCAGAGCAGTGAAATTATTTTACACCAAGGTGAGCTGGGGTGAAGATTGCAGGAAATTAGCCAATTACTTGCTACCCTGTTGATATGAGGGATGATTATACATTACCTTCAGTTCACTAGCTGCGCTGAGGCTTCATTTAAGGTAATTAGCTTCTTATTATGAAGTAGGATTCAGATATTACAGATAAAATCCTCCTCACTGAGTCTGCAGCAAGGGAATGAATCCCTGTGCCTCATACCTGGCCGCAGCCCTTGGCTGAGCCCTCACGAAGTAGAGCTGGGGGCCATCAGCAGCACCTCTCAGCTTCAAGAGGTGATGGTCACCAGGCCACTCATGAACACACAGATGTTCTCCAGCAGAGTGACCCTGCATCCAGCCCGCACCCAGTGTAGGAAGGAGCTCGGATGAGAAGAGCAGGTGTGGGTTTTTTCCTCCATTCATTCACTCATAGCACAGATGCCATCATGCTCTTATATGGCGTGGCTGGATGGGAGCTCAATATACACTTGGCTGTGCCATGGACGCGCCGGGAGATTTTGGCTTTGATTTCAGTGACATCATGAAGCTGCACTGTGTGCCTGCTCCTCTGAGAGGTAAGCAGGTGAATGATTTGTCTTTTGTATGGGTGAAGATAGGTACAGGGATGCCTCCTAGCTAACACCACACATGCTGTTAGGATTGTCAGTACCACTTCTGATTTTACGCATTGGCAGAACTTGGAACAACTGCTGTACTGCCTCCTGCTCTGGCAGATAAATTGGTCACGTTTCCTAAGATTGACACATAATCTTTATCAAGTTAGTGGGCATGTGCATGTCTATGCTGTCTTTACGATGCGTGAACCCAGTAGTTTAACTTTTCAGTTTTGAGGTGTATATGATTATAAAAGTATCCTGAAGTCAGCCCCTCCTCGTGCAGTAGGCCAGGCAATGGCTGACAAGCTTATCATTGTCCAGACATCAGAGAATCCACACAAGAAAGTGGTACTGAAGAGGTTTCATACACCTTAGCTTAATGGCATCAGAACTCAGTGGGCCCACACTTGTGGAAAGCATCAGAATTTTCAGTGTCATTTCCCAAAAATGTGTTGCTGCTCTAATTCCACCCGGCTCAGGAAGCTCCATTTTTGCTTCTGCTGGCCCTAGGTAGTGCTTCAGATGCATGAGATGGTCCAGGCTATTTTATCCCTCTCTCTTGTGTATATGAGAAGAAAATTTAGTAGTCATGGGCCTCAAAGTGATCATGAGCCCTAGCTGGTGGGTTTTTTTTGTTTGTTTTGTGTGTGTGCTTGTCCTTGTAAAAGGTGTCTCTGTAACCCCATATTACTGATGGAAATGGATTCCTGAAGAATTAGCAATTTAAGCATCCCATTCAGCAATAGCTATGCACGTAAGCAAGCGGGGCCAGCTCTCACACAGCTTAGTCTTCTCCCTTCGGTTGTGAAACAAGAACCTCGTTCTCTTCCAAAGGCTGGCAAACAGCCCCTGTCCAAAAAAGCACATTTACCTACGTCACCCAGAGCAGGAGGCAGCAAGAGGGGCCCACAGGTCAGCATCCCGTGGGACCCATGAAAGAGATATGCTGGGACGTTTGCTTTCCTTGGCTTCTTTATAAAAGGGAAAGCTTCTGCTGAGCACAGCTTTGGAGGTTCCTAGTTCAGGTCAATTCAGTTTGGTACCCTCTGAGCCCTATTTTGCAGGCTTTGTGGCTGGGAAATTGCAAACCAGGTCTCCTTCAGAAACTGTAGGATGAGTTATATGCATTAAGTCCTGGTGCTGGCTTGGAAATAAAGTGCAAGATGGAGCTTTGGACCAAGCTTATAAGTGGAATGAGAGCCACTTCAACCTCTTGCTTAACTTTTGCTGCTTTGCTAAAAAGCACACTCTTCAAATAACAGCTCTAAAAAACAGAGGAGGGCATCCCGGGGACTGGTAAACTGGCTGGGCTGCAGTGACTTCAGAGTGTCATCTGCTTACATCAGCTTAGGGTGGACCTGCCATGAAAATATTGCTTATCCCAGAAACACGGAAAATGCAAACTCTACCCATCTGTCTTCTGCGGTACGAAGGCCGAGAATAATTTTTTTTCCTTTTTTTTTTTTTTCTTTGTTTGCTCTCTGAATCAACGTGTTTGCTCCATTTTACTTTTCTGGTCCCTTAAATGATCAGAATAGGCCTTCTTCAAACCATAAAAAGCAAGTACCCGTTTTGCCATGCTGTTGTTCTCTCTAGCATTTGTTGCCATCTATTTATTAAGGTACATCCTTTTAATAAAAACATTCAAGAAACCACCCTTTGTTTGCTGATTATGCATTCAGGTATTCCAGATTTATAGCGCTCATTTAGCGTAATTGAAGCTTACGATGAGTACAAATTTTCTGCTAAAAGAAAAAGAGAAAATAGCAAAACGGTACAGGGCAGCATTCATGTAGAGATATAGCAATGATTGTGTCACTTGTTTTGGAGGGTAGATTTGCTATTAAGCTGAAGTCTAAAGTAAGGTACATTGATTTACAGGAAATTGCTCACTTACACACGTTAGACATTTACAAACCCTACTTCAGAAGCCCCTGAATACTGATAAGCCTTTGTGATTTCAGCCAAGTATGTCATCAGTAACATCAGTGTCTGTTTATAAACATTATTTTTTCCTGATTCAGGTAGTCAAAGTTCAGGAAAATATTTGTCTTAGGTCTCTGCAAATGAATGGCTTGAAATTCAGTGACATCGCCCTCTTCAAAGGGAACCGAAGGAACCCCATCCTATTTCCTAGAAAAGCTTCCGAGAAGCAAGAGAGTCAATGTGGCTTTCCTGAGAAGTGGCACCCTTCCTTATGTTTTTACCACTTAGTGGAAAAAAATAAATAAATATTTCCTCTAATTGTCCCCTTGGATCTTGGGAGCTTCGAAAGATGTTTTCTTGGTCTCCTGGATTACTTGTGGAAAAGATATATACATGACTTGAAAGAATACATTAATAAATTAAATACCTTCCTATGATTAAGACAGAAAATTTGGACTTGGCCATCCCCCATCTGATAGCTGACACTGGGACCTTTTTTTCCTGAAAGGCTTTGGTTGATTCTGAAGGGCCTGATTTAGCAAATCATTTCAACACACACTGCTGCTAAGTAGATGTGCTTAAGATTTTCTGAAATGCATCCTAGACCTCGCTCATTCTCTTGTGTGTAAAACCACAGAAAGCAACCTGGGTTTTGTCTGTCCTGTGCACTGAGGGAAAAAGCTCCCTGTGGAGCAGGTGCTGTCCCCAGTTGCATTTCAATACAAAGAATACACGGTAATAGAACCTGGCACAAAGGCACAAATATGTGGCACAACTATCTGTTACTCTGAAGCAAGCACTAGGAAGTGAATAATACAAATAATTACATACTAGAGGGCAGAGGACAGACCACCATGATGCAAGCTTCCTCTGCTCAGAGCCAGCCGCCAGTGCTGCAGAGTTTCCTTCAGAGCTGGCCACTGTCCTCCTTCCCTCAGATGGGCTTGGCCTTGAAACACTCCATGCTGTAAAAGCAGCATGGAGACAATCTCCATATGGGGGGCAGGGTGGTAATTTATTTGCTCTGTTGAGCTTCCATACCTCATCCCCACCTTACAGTCGTGTGGTCCTCTCCCAGTCTCCAGCAGGGCAAAGCTCCAGATTTGGCTGAATCCAGTACAAAAAACAGAAGAGATGGCAGTAACCAGCAACACATCTTGTTTTGCCTGGGGACAGGTTTGGCACCAGCTAATACTCCAAGGATGCGGCTGTTCCTTAGCACTGCATTTATGCAGGGGTGTCCCATGGCACTGTCAGCTTCTCCTGTTAAGGGTGAGGTCCAGTGCATTGGTTTTAGGAGCACCTGAACCACAAGGAGGAAATAAAAAATAGAAAAAAAAATAATGTTGATTTTGCCAAGCAACGTTGGCACTGTTGTATGGGGTTACTCTGGAGAGGACATTCTGTTGTGTTTTCCTACTGGAGACCCTGAGATAGATGAGGACCCCTCCATCTGCCCCACAGTGCAGAAACGCTTGCATGAAACCAAAATTAATGCAAGATACTTTCTCCAGATGCGCCATGTGCCTTCCTTGTGATGGCTGGGAGGGAAGCAGAAAGGTCCCTGGGACTCCATCAGTGGTGCACAGGCATGACCAGTGGTGGGCCACCTCCCTGCAGCTGTGGGGACAACTCCACAGCCCACTGAGGGTTTCTCTTCTGAGCACCTATTAGTTATGAGTTGGGTTTGCCCTGAAGCCTGAGCTTTGATATCCCTAAGCTTCTTATCTTATCTCATATAATTGTGCATAGTCTCATTAAGCACATTGATGCCTTATCCTCATTAAGGGACACCAGCTTTTTTCTTTCCTCCTGCACCCAAAAGCTGTTGGGGGGAACAGAATGTAGGGGAGGATTCACTCGTTTGTGGTTTATCCCCTTGTCAATCAATCAGCAACAATCCCGTTCAGATAATAACAGAAGAATGTGTCTGTGCAGATCAGTAACTGTTCATCAGCCCCTGTGAGAACCTGCTGGGACCGAGCTTGAAATCAGTGTATTGAAATACAGTATGCTGGCTGAGCTAATGAGCTGTACGAGCAACGGGGAAGGGAATAAGGAGAGGAATTTCTTCCCCATAGCCTTTCCCCATAGCCTTTCTAGACCTCTTCAGATCATCATTTTGGTTCTCAGCATCTCGCCAAAGCTCGCCTGAAGCAGATGTGAATATGTATACATATAACTACCTGAATGAATGTATGTATATATGCATATATATACCCCAGGGGTGAATTTGAGTGGACAGCATTATCGTACAGGTTTTGATACACAGTTTTGCACTCAGTCACATCTCTGCCATCAGCAGCTAATTTGGTGGCTGTTGTAAGCTTCCAGACTGTGCACATGAGGTGCCAGCACCGACTGCCCCCTTTGAAGCAACCACAGCTCCTCAGGAGACACAGAGGCATCACCTGGGGGAACACCCTACTGCCTGTAGCTGTCCTTTAAATAAGGGGAACCCAGTTTTGGAGGTCATCTTCAGCATTTTGCGGGTAGCACGAGAGGAATAGTGAGTTTGTTGCTTTCTCAGCTTCACAACAAAGCTATCCAGTTCTAAAATTATCAAAGTGAAATGGAGGCTTATGAAACGTGTGTGGGTGTTAATGGAGACAGAATCATTCTTATAACTGCTTTAAAAGCTATTTCATAAAATAGTTTCATTGTCAGGGACTTTAAACATACAAGATTAATATCTTAACTGACTGTGCCTCATTTTGCATTATCTCAAAGGACACATTTATGAGATGATACACACTATTTAGTCTTTATAATGCTTGCATCTGTAGCTGGCATGCTTTGGGAGAACTTTACTATCATTGCTAGTTATAGGAAATATTAACTTGCCATAAAAGACAAGAAATAAATTAATCAGATTCACAAATGTGTTAAGGAACTAGCTGCTATATATAAACCACCAAAACAACCTGAAATCTATATGAAGTGAGGTAAATATTGCTTAGAGATATTAAACAACGCATGTATAAATTACCTTAGTTTAAAGCATCCTTGAGACTACCAATTCTGTTTTGACTTGTAACATAAGGTTGTATGTTTTATCAAAATACTTTTACTGAAAATATTTAGATTTTAAAAATATGTTACAAATATTTTACAGATTTCCCATTTCATGAAATTTCATTTGAAATTTTAGAATAGTATTATTAGGGCATCCATCCATTTTATGAGGTAATCTCGGTGTGTTCAGAAGGAAAAATAATAATAATAATAAAAAGCTGATTATAGGATGCCTTAAAGCACAGTACTTTTTCAGAAATGTTTCATGCCCGGTTATAGTCTATGCACTTCAGTGTACACATAGGAATCCCTCTACTTGCTCATATATAACTCATTGTCATAATTGTGGGATGGTCAGGGTAATGAAGACCTTTTCTGCAAATGGACAACGAAAGCTGTTTGCTTCCTTAGTCTTGAAAATCAAAGACAGAAAGATATATTTGGTACCTCTAAATACATTAAGGTAAAACACCTAAAAGATCTTTCATCTAGTGGGAAATATTGGCATAGTAATAAATACACACATGTTAAGAAGACAGGAGTTGTACCCAAGGTCTATGCAGCCCAGAGATCCTGCTTCTGATGTAGTGATGCTTAGGGAAAATATAAAACCTGTTCCTTTTGAGCTATCCCCAACACCCGTCAAATATTAAAGGAGTCAAGAATGATATTACAAAGCTCTGAGATTAAAGAGAGAATGCGATGCCCCGATTTTCTCAGAAAGAAAAGGTAAGCCATCCTTGTCTTCAAAGATCAGCACCAGACATCTCTCCACTGACCTGGCAGCAGATCTCCAGGGCCCCGGGGGGAAGACCAGTCTTCAGTCTGGTCTGAAAGAGCAGCTGGGCTGTCATACAGAAAAGGCATTGAGATTCCTGACATCAGGAGGAGAATAAGAAGCAAGGAAAGTGCTCCACAACAGGGCCAACTCACACCCTGTGTTTTCATTAGCTAGATGTCTCCAGCACCCTGAACAATGTCTGGGGACATTCAATTAGCCTCTGAAGCCTCCCCCTGAGCCATAACACTGCTTTTAGACACTGACTCCATCCCACTAAAGCAAGGTACTAACTTTTAGATTATTCTAGTGTATATGCTGGGCACCTGAAATAAACTTTCTGCCCAACACAGGATCTAGCAAACTCAACTGGTTCCTCACTTTCCACTGCATGTCCTCCAAAATGCAAGTAGCGTGAACAATGGATAATCTGCATGAACTTTTTCACTCTGTAGATACATTGCTTTTATGCCACAGGGCTTCTGAATGTACACAGCCTGTGTGACCTTGAATCACAAAGCTAGCCCTAGCCTTATCTAGCAAGGAATTACCTATACTTATTACCATTTTTGGAGGCGAGAATATTTTGTACTTCTGGAGATCAAATTCTTAAAGACTTATTAAATTAATTCTTCATAATAAGTCTTAAAGACTGATGATACATGCCTTCATGTTCATGTATCTTATATAGTAACAGTAAAATGTTAGAAGCCCATTTAAGACATCTTCTTGTACTTAAGAGAGAGCTTTAAAGCATGTTAAGCAAATCATGTGTTTTGCAGTGACTCTTCCGCAATAATAAATTTTAATCATTATGGAAAATAAATAATCTCTGTATGGCAGGCTGGAGAAATGAGCTGACAGGAACATCGTGCAGTTCAACAAAAGCAAATGCTGAGACCTGTACCTGGAGAGGAGAAATCTCATGTACTAGTAGATGCTGGAAAACAGATGGCTGGAATTGATGTTTGTAGAAAAGGTATTGGAGATCAGGGTAGACACCGTCCCTGGGGGTGTTCAAGGAAAGGCTGGACATCGTGCTTAGGGACATGGTTTAGTGTCTGACATTGGTGGTAGGGTGATGGCTGGACCAGATGATCTTGGAGGTCTTTTCCAACCTGAATGTTTCTATGATTCTGTGATTCTATGCCTCTTTGAGCTTGTTTTCAATATCTCAGTAAACCCAGGCACAAGGCATACACCTATCAATTGTTTCTAAAAGTACCATTTTCTCTTGTCTTTGGGGTTATGGGTGAGACCAAACAGCCTGTTTTGGCAGATGACATTCCTGTCACCAGCGTCCTCTGGAGGACACTTGGATGCACTGGTGAGAAAGACAATATAAGATCTTAGAAAGAGTACTAGAGAGATCTACTGGAAAACACGGCTTCTACAAAAGGCATGCTCTTGCTGCTCATGCACCAACCCATTTCCACTTCTTAGTATCCTTTGCTGCTTTGATTTATGCCTCTGCAGAACTCCATCTCCTGCTCTACTACTGCTGCCTTCTGCCCTGTTCCAGAACAGCCTCCCAAACCATTTGTCCTACTTAAATTTAGACACTGAACAAGATAACTAAATCACCAGTGTAGGTGCATAGTCAGTTTAAGTGAGACACCCCTCCAGAATGAGGTTGGGATGGGGTCTGGAGATTATTTCTTTTCCTTGACTGCAAGGTATATCTTAGGGCAATTACACCTCTAATTTAGATGCTGCTTCTGGGGTACTAATCGTAGCTGGGATGACTCATGCACTATAAGAGAAAAGGTGTTATCAGCTGTCAATTATCTGTCAGTGTGGTGACATCTTTTTTAGCAGAAATGGCTTCAGGATTTACGTTTAAGGCTGCTCTGCAGCCCTGCTGGCTAAGGGCCTACTTAAAGCTCCTGTTGCCACTCTTCCACCTCCCCTCTCTTCACTTTTGGGACACAGGGGCTTGGCCTTACTGAGCATGTTGTTTTGCCTGCTAGACATCTTCCAGACCCTCCTCCCACCCCTGTAAATGAATGCCCTTGCATTGGCTAGAAGCTATTTCCAAGTGCAGAAATGTCATGGTGAAGTTGTCTCAGGTCTGAGATATTTTATTTATTCATAACGCAACAGTTTGTTGCATCGAAGTGCTTTGCAAAGTTGCTTTTAGGTGAGGTACCCCAATTCTTTATGCCTGCAGCTCTCCACCCTTTGAAGACAGTGAGAGATTTCTGGATTTAAATACAGAAAGTGTATTTTGAGAATAGCTAAAACATCTCCTTGTGGAAGTCCACATTGTCCAGCTGAATCATACAAAAAGGGCAGAGAAAAGAAGGGAATTGTTCACCTTTTCAGAGCTATGCCTTCTAAACGATCTTCAAATCTATCTTTCATCTTTGGGATTGTGTGTATTGGCATTGCCTAAACCTTGCCTTGAACTCACAGCTTCTCTTTGCCTCTACAGATTGCACTATTTTTCCATTCTGCTTGTCGGGGTAAGTCTCCTGCTCATACACACAGGCTCAGAAATCCTAGTTATTATTCAAGGCCAAAGCAAGAGACTTAAAAGGTAAGCAATCAACTGGATATTTGAGGTTAGACACTCAGATAGTAGCAATAGCCACCCTGCTCTAAAAATATCTTGTAAGACTACATTAAGTGCCCAAGGAGCCTGTGTGAGAGCTATTTTCACAGGAAAACAATGTCTGTGACTTTCAAGGCAAGCATATTTGTTGTTTTGCAAAAACCTTCATCTGCAGAACTTCTCTATCTTCTCCTGTTGCCTCCTGCTCACAACCCCCATCATATTTTTGTACTTTGCACTGTTTAATGTTTATCTTCCTTTGCAAAAATAAAAGTCAGATGGGAAACTGTCTTTTCTGGGCATTCCCACAGCGCATATTTGCATATTTGAAAGGTATCTGAATAGCAGAGCGTTCCTCAGATAATCTGAGATCACGGGGGCTATGCAGGTAGCAATCACAGCACTATGCACAACATAGTAAGTTACCATGCCAAGCAAGAATCAACAGCCCAGAAACAAAACGCACCTGCTGAAAGTGCAAAGGTTAGCCCGAACAAATCTGTGTGGTCCTGCCTCCTATGAACTGCAGGTTAAAGGGCAACGGCATCCTGGGATGGTGATTTCTTTCTCTGTTGTCCAACCACAACTAATTTCAGGTATATTTTACAATCCTGTGTGGACCAGCAGCAGAGTGATACCAGTTTCTGAGGAAGCCTTTAATCTGAAGATACTTCAAAAGTTTCAGAAAACCTTGATCTGACAAATTGCAGCACCTCCAGAGGATTCATTCACCTTGAAGCATTCTTTTTTCCTTTTTTTTTTTTTTTTTTTTTAATCCTCAGTCATGATGCAAGGAGGTGATAAAAGTGGCCCCCCACTGCTGACGTGGAAGGTATCCAGTTTCTCCAGTGCTGATGTTCTGACAGCTCAAATAGTAAGCAACAAGGATTTATTTTATTGTTGTTGCCTTTTTTCTTTTTTTTTCCCTGCCTGCATGAGGGCTGGATCTGCATTCAAAAAGACACCACCAGCTTTAGACCACAGAAGAATTACAGACGGGGTCAGTGGTGAAATGACCAGCTGCTGGGAACAGTCTGGTTCTTGGTGGGCCTTAAGTAACACAGGTGGGTGGAAGGTTTCTGTAGGAGAGGAAGATGCTAACACAAGCTTGTGTATTAAAGTAGGAGCCAGGTGTTATATTTTCACAATCTCTGGCTTGCATCCAGTTTTTAACCTCGCCATTCCCCCCTGATTCAGCAGTGCTTGGCTCTTGCTGAGCCTTGGCTGGCTTTTTGGACAACTTCATTCAGCCGTGTTGATGCCAAGCAAAGGTCCCTGCTTCAAGGTTTTCAACTGGAACCATGCTTTCCTGGTGTATCTTTCATGATAGACTAAAGCTAAGCAAACAGCCACTGAGACAGGTTTAAAGGAGCACCAGTATAAACAGGAACATTTTGCTGCTGTTTTTACTTGGCAGGATCAAATGCAGCTGCCTGCTGGACTGGGTAAATAGGCAACAGGGCAGTATTGCACTTCAACCCTTTATCAGGGTTCAAGGCAAACCTTTCCCTCCTTTTTTTTTATTTATTTTATTTTCTGTGCATACTTTGGATCTGTTTTTAGAAGTTAATCTCTTTTTAAGTTCCAGTCTGGGTTTCTGGAAAATGAACTGGCTGAAACGGATTGTGAAATTATTCCCTGGCAAAAGGTAAGCAGGATTAATGCAAAAATGCTGACAATAGAAAGAGATTTACACACACACACACACAAAAAAAAAAAACCTTTTTTTGTAAAAAGACTATTTTTTGGGGGGGGGGGGGGGGGGAGAGGCTACCAATTTTATGCTTGCATGTTTAACTTTCTATGTGTATGAAATATTGCAGAAATTGCAAATCTGCCTTTCTGGACCAGACCTAAAGCTGAGCTGATTCCTTCCCTACGTGGTCTGGGAGAAGGAGCAAGCAGCAGGTGTCAGAAGTTCTCAAAGGGAAGCGGGGTGGAATCCACCTTCACACAAGGTCCCTAGGATGGAGTTCATCTAAACACAAAGAGTAATAAGTCTTGCACAATGTTTATTCACGATATCACATTCTGATACTCTTGTTCACCTTACACATGCCTAATGGTGCTTTAAAACCCACAGATACTGGCTTATGACACCTCTGTGCTGGCCTTCAGGAGGTTCCTGTCAACCCGTTTCTCCAGCCTGTCGAGGTCCCTCAGGATGGCAGTGTGGCCTACTGGTGAATCAGCCACAGCCCCCAGTTCTGTAATGTTTGCACTTAGTGGACAGAAATTTGACAACAAAAGAGGTGAGCAGCCCCCCTAGATCCCAGAGGAAGGCCTGGTAAAACCAGGAAATGGCTTTAATCACCAATTATTCTTCTATGTGCAACTCATCTCCTGCAGCATAGTGCAAAATACCTACAACAATAGTGTAGGCTTAAAAGAACTTTACGGCTCTCAGTGTAAATCAGGACAGTGAGTACACTTTTAATTGAATTTATCTAGATTTGTTTAGTATCTCTTCCTTGTAAATATCTTCTACAAATGCTAAAGTGCTATTCTGCTGTTTTGCTTGTTTTGTTTATTTTCCTCCCAATTACTCTTTAAAAGGAAGAAGCACAAAGAGTTCAGGAGTTGGACTCGATGGTCTTTGCATGTCCCTTCCAACTCAGGTTATTCTGTGATTCCATGATTCCAAGTTTTTCCCTTAACCTCAACACACATCAACTTGATTCATTAACAGCTTGAGTAGGAATATCATTTCTATTTCCTTTCTGGATTGTTTGCATTATCATTGCAACCTACAGCATGTTGTAACAGGGGAAAACCATAAATCAGTGTTTCCTGTCTTGAAATTTTCACAGAATCACAAAAAATGGTTTGGGCTGGGAAGGACCTTAAGGATCACCTAATTCCATCCCCCTTCCACGGGCAGGGATACCTCCCACTAGACCAAGTTACTCTTTGTTTTAACGAAGCATCTTATTGTGGGCAGAGTTGTGTTTGCACCTGGTGGAGTGAGGCTCCCAGTCTCTGATGCTCTCCTCTCTCCTCTGTTTTCTGCCACCAATGTTGCTGTGTCTCCATCTCACCTGAGCCCTCCGAAGTCCTTGCAGATCTGCCGACCTCTGAACACTCATCACCCCAAAGGGTCATGCATCTGGACCTGCAGAGCATGGGGCTTGAGAAAGCCATTTGTCCTCCCCAAATAGCATGAGTCCTGTTTCTTGATGATCCTTGACAATAAATGGGAAAGACAGGAACATGCAGGAAATGCCTTCCTGGCTGTCCTGGCTGTCTGGGCTGGGCGATGTTGGAGGGGAAAGCACACAAATCCTGATGCTAACCAAGGTCCATTGTGTTGGGTGCCCCACACAGCAGTTGTAAGATTAGGGATGACAGAGGGATGCCATATCCTTCCTTAGCCTTCTCCTCTCTGAACTGAAGCAATCCAGCCTTTTCAGTCCCTCTTCACAAGCAGCTTGCTCCAGTCTCTTCACCATCTCACTGCCATTCTCTATAGCATTTTTATTCCAGTATAACCATGTTCAGGTGCAGGGACCACAGCTGCACACAGTACTCAAGACCCGTGGATGCAGCAAGGTTTCATAGCATGGCCATTTCTGCCAGTACGACAGGTAGTCTATATCAAAAAACAAAACCAGGCCCAAAATGGAGACTGCAACCAGTTCAGACAGGCTAAGAGGAGCAGCAAAATGTCTTTATATAAAAGCAATGGTGAAAAAGAAGTGGGAGAGGCACTGAAAAGAGAAGTTACAACCCAGTGAGCAGAGGAAGAACATGGTGCTTGGAGTATGCCTTAGAGAAGGGAAAGACATACCAAGTAAAGATGTAATGCAGTGTGGTAAATACATCATAGTTCCTCTGAACAAAAAGACAGGAGATGGAAAACAGCAGAAAGGGCTTGAGCAACTGCTGGGTGCAGAAAGAGAGGGAAAATAACTCCAAACCTTCTCTCCTAGGATATGCGGGTCTTAAAGCAAAACAAAGGATGAGGTTAAGCAAAAAGAATATCCTCTAGTACAGAGAATACAACTTAATGATCCACAAAGTAAAGAAATTGTAGAAAAATCCACCCTGAACCCCAGTTTTTTTGCAGTAGAAAGAAGATGATTGAAAGTAGTAACAACAAACAGTAGAGCTACTTAAATTCAGATTACCACAGGCTAAAATCCCAGTGTAAATGTCTGTGATTTTATGAAAACAATCTAATTAATCACAAGTGACTAGGGATAGGGATTAAAATCAGGCACTATGGGAGAAGGTTAAAACATCCTGGCTCCAGTTTGTGACAGAAGACGGCTCCAGGAAGAGAGCAGAGAGGCAATGAGGCTTTACACGGGAAGTGGGGTTTATGGGGGAAACTGCTGCAGAGACAAAAGAAGGGAGTCGAAATTGCAAGACAAATGGTGCCAGGTGATTCTGAGAGAGAGAAGATAAGTCCAGAAGAAGATAAGAAAAGAGGAAAGGGTGTTTTAATATAGAACATACCTTCACTCTTAAGGCAAAAGACCTTGAGGATTTATGAGGACGATGAAGTAAGTATCAAAGTGTCCCACCAGTACTCCCCAGCACCAGCTTAGCAATGGTGTGGCAAAGTGGACCTGAAGAATGTGGGGCTGGAGAAAGCCAACTCTTCTCTGATGTAGAAAAAACAATTCTTTGGATATTAGACATAGCTCTGAGTAAAAGCTTTTATCTGGCTAGGTGGAAAATGAAGAAATAATTCCTCTCTATGAACATAAACAAAACACAGAAAATAAGCAGGGCATTACACCTGCAATTGCCTTAGGTAGGACCAAAGCTTTGTCCCCGTGGGAGTTGTTACCACTGGAGTTATGCTCCACTGAAGGCAAACATTCAGGGTTTTTGTCCTGGGCTACCTTCTGTATCGTTTGATGTTAAGCATTTTTTTTTTTTCCTTCTGGCGTTAAGACCTGATCTGGCAGTTAAGTATACAGCTATCCTTACTGCCTTGCTACCTCCTGGTCCTTGCTAAGTGGCTTTTCAGATGAGGGCAGTGACCTGGCATCCATCCGAGACACCGTTGGAGAGGCAGAATAAGAAGGGCACGTAACCAGATTTAATCTTGTGCTGCCAGCGGGTGCTACGGGATGCGCGGTGCGGGCTGAGCGAAGCCTCCTCGCCAGCCTCCTGCTGGCTGCGGCCAGATAAGGGTGCAAACGGAGCGGAAAGATTCAGATTAGACTGACAACATCAGGGTAATAAAAGATCTGCTTATTCAGTGCTGCGGTTTTGGATGGGAGGGCAAAGCACAGGGCCCCTTTCCTCGCATATGCCTGGGTTCAGCCCCCTCCATCCCGCCGGGGCCCACGGCTATTCTCGGCTCTGGCCGAGCTGTTCACGACACCCAGAGCGGGGGAACTGAAGCACGGAGATTAAAAGTGAACTTCCCCACCGGTTGTGACCACCAGGAACGTAACCCGGATTTCCTGCTGTGCAGTTTGGGGCTTTAACCACAAAGCTTTCCTGCAAAACTGTCCTTTGCTTATTCCCCCTCTCTCCAAGCAAGCTCATCAGCAAGCAAAGCCTGCTCCCAGCACGGCATTTAGCCCGCCCTCACCTCCCTTTCTCTTCCCACGTTGCTCAATACCTGGAGCCATCTCCCCCAGCGGCTCTCCGGAGCTGCCCACCTCCTGCACAGGGTTGACACAGACAGGGTTGACAGATGGCCCCATGGCTTTGCAGGATGCAAAGTGTAAGGATGCACCAGTGCAAGCTGCGTGGCTATCAGGTTTATGCAAAGGGAAGCACAACTCTGACGTTTTATAAATAAATGCTCGACTTTTGGTTGTTTTTCGTTTGCTTGTGTCTGGCTTGTAAACACCTGTAATACGGTGTCTTAACATTTCTGCCTTCTAATATAGATGGGCCTGTCTGAGGTGTCATTACCCGAAGCCTGAAAAGCCTTTATTCTTGCACACCGGGCTCTATTTTTAACGCATGCCACGATCCTTTGCTCAGGAAGGATCACCGGCTCCAATTTAATTCCTCCTCTCGCTCCCACTTCTTAGAACAGCTTTTGGAGCAGCCCCTGCTTTTGTCACTGCCCCGCGAGCAGAGCCAGGAGCATCCTGGTGCTCTCTGTGCTATCTGCATCAGACCCGTCCCGCCTGCCAGCACTGCTCCATCCCTGTCCCTGTCCCTGTCCCCGCTGCCTGGGCTGCAACCGCCTCCTTTATCTGCCCCGAGCAGCCCTTCCTCCATCCTCGCGCCCTGCCAGCGGGGTGTAGAGCAGCTTCCTGTCGTATTTTCTCTGCTGCTTGTATCTCAATTCCTGCCTCGAGTAATCTCTGCCCCCGGTGAGCATCTGCCACGCCGTGTCTTTCTGCAGACCATGTATCTTGCTCTGCCTTGTCCCTCTCACTTCCTCCTGTCCCGCTGAATCTCGTCTCTACCGGCTTGGGATTTTAGTGTTTCCTGCCCTAGGGAATCGGGATATCCGGGCAGTATAATACAGACTGCCAGAGCAATTTGCTTTTGATCTGATTAAGGTATTTCAGCTAACTCCGTTGCACTCGCAGCGTACCTTGCACGTGCTGGTTCCCCTGCTCCAGCACTGCCCCTCGCTACGCCACTGGTGCCCAAACCTGCCTCTAATCATGGCTGCAGCTAGGGCTGTTCACAAGGAATCAGTTACATCAGCAACACGTTTAGCAGCTGGAATATTAAATAACAGTGTGTATATAGGGGAGTCAAAGAAGTTGCAAATGTTTTATGCTTTATTTCTTGAAACTCAAAAGAAGAGGCTTCATAAGAAAACACACATCTAAATTCACAGCACTCTATCTATTTCCATAGGCTTAGGAGAAATCAGGACATCTAGTGAAGATTATGCTTAAATATACAGACCGTTAAGAAATATGTTTTGTAAAGTAGATATATGGAAAAGGACCACAGCTGAGGATTTCCATGTTCCATACTCTGTTATTTAACACAACATAGCATCAAAGTTCATGTTAGCACAGTTTATCATGAAATCCACCTCTTTTTCCTTTCGGGAGGGGATACAAAAATAGTGCAGTGACTAGATTAGTTTTAACTGAGGTTAATGAGAGATTCTTTAAAAGCAGAAATAGCAGCAGATAAACGTTTAAACTTTGCTTGTAGTTTTAACACACTTAAATGCAGCAAGAATCAATTTCTATTGGCTTGTTAGACACCAGCCTGTCAATGATCTTTTCCATGGAGAGAGCTGGGCTGGGAGTTTTCCTCTACGCACATTTGTTAGACTTGCTAGTTCTCAGCCAGAAGAACATTATTTCTCCGACTTCACTTGCACTCAGAAGTAACTCAGATGTGCTGGAACACTCTCAGAGGTTACTCCTAGACCATGCCTCTGCTGAGAGCCCAAACCTCAAATGAGCTCCAGCAACACTCATCCCTGGGTGGCAGTGTTCATGCAGATATGCAGATGCCCCCTTCTTTTGAAATCTCCTGTTTAATTTGAAATATACACACACAGTATAATTACTCATGTACTAAAACGTATGCCTAAGTTTCTACAGCATCAGGAACTTACTGAAGAAATAAACTATAAACTAAATCAGGTGCTCCCAGCCTTCACGCTCTGCCATCCCTCCCAGGTCAGAGGCACCTGTAACAGAGCCCTGGGCTGACTTTGGTGCCCACTTAGGCAACGCTTTTAACAACTTTTCTAGACCAGCCTCTTTTAGACCCATCAAGTCTCCAGAAAATACAATGAGGGTAAGTATACCTAGGAAGCTAATAACCTTTTGTTTCTAATCTTAGGACACAAACAACACATTTCTACACCCAGAAAATCAGGAAATCAAATTCAGAAATGCTAGTGCACTCTCATTTCCCAGCAACACGCACTTACCTGATGAGAAAATGTGACTTTAGGATGTAGGAGAAACGATACCTGCCAAATCCATGTCAAGCAATCCCTACCCAGCTTTATACACTGGTGTCAGGTGGAGGTGAGGGTGGCAATTAAGGACTCACCCTCATTTTTTGCTGTACATACTCCGTGGCTGAGACTTGCAATGCTCAGGTCAAGTGGCATCCTGGGTGTGCTGGGAAAAACAGTGCTCCAAAGGATCCTGGAGAGGTCACAACGTTCGCTTTCTGTCCAGAAAAATGCAGGCAGGAGTGTATGTATGTAGCTGGCTGGCTAAGTGCCCAGTGAATTACTTTATTTCTGCTGTGACTGTGGCATTTAAGGTCAATTTAGGCCATGAGCTGGGGCTCAGGGCTCAGTCCCACCCAGGGCAGGTGGCTCGCTCTGAACTTTTCTTCTCTGCATTGTCTGAGGGAGTAAATTAGCATTTTTGCAGGACTGTTAGTCTCTTCTGAAGTAGTTTTCTCCATCTGATCAGAAAAGAATCACTCTGAGCCCCAGTGCTGTGCTGCTGAGCTCTCTGGGAGCTATGTGTCAAACAGGAGCTGTTTTGGCTCTCGGCACCTATTGGACTAAAAGTTAAAAAATCACAGCACAGTACAAATTTGAAGTCACTTGTATATATTAAAAGTGCACTTTTAATGACACTAGCCCTTGCAAAGTTGATGCCAGAGTTCAGTTGTAGCAGGAGGAAACGTGGTAACTGCAACAGAGAGTCAGAAAAAGAGAAGCTTCTCTCCACACAGCAGCCTTGTTGTATTCTTTATCCCCTATTTAGCTTACTAATCTGCCTGGTTTGGTGAAGTTTTGGTTTTCAGCTCTTTACCTTGTGATCTCCCTAGCTGTTTTCCCTCCCTAAAGTTAGCCTGAGTAAATGTTTGACTTTGTCCCCTAAGCCCCCGCATACCGTTGTGTAACCTAATAAACCCTTTTATTTCATTAGCACCAGTTTACCCAATGTTCCCGACTAATTGAGAGTGGATTTCCAAGAAGAAAAAGGAAGAACATGTTCACAACCACAGACACCTCTTCACCTGTTTACGAAAGACAACGCGGTTTCTGCCACACAGAAAAAAATATTGGCAAAAAAAAATATCGCATCTCACCTTACTGCAATTTTGTCAGTCCCTATCAGTTCCCTGAACTAAAAGCCGCATCACTTAGCGTTCAAATGAAAGGTAAAAATGCAGGTGGCTGTTTTCCTCTGCGCAGTGGGGATTAGTGGAGCAAATTCTGCACGTAGAGTTGCAGAGGGCACCCCCCTCTCCAGGCTCTGCTTTATGCGTGGAGGGGGCGGCTGCACAGAAGCACGGGGGAAACGAAGGCTGCTGCTCCCTTGCTTTTAGCCACCTGCTTCAGCAGTCTGTCATCTTTGTAGGGAATGAGGAATCAGAGGGAAAAAGCAAAATAGCGTTAGCAAGGATGGGCCTGAATCCCAAGTCAGTATCCTGCTGAAATCTCGACCTCCAGCACTACAAAATCTGCTATGGCCAGATAACCCCTCCAAAAGCCTCTAGTTTGTCCCAAATGTAATATGAACAGGCAGCAGGAGCTTGTACATTTTCTCATCATGGGTCCACAGTGGCTCTGACATGATACTGGCACCTGAAAAGCTGATTTGTTGTCTCAAGGCACCCTTCAGAGGTCTTCAGAGGCCACCTGGCTCTCTGTTACTTCAAAAAGATGCTTGAATCCACTCTGTAAGTGGTCCGAATCACCTTTTGTACTACAGCTTTATGTTCAGGCATTGCCGTATGGGGGCTGCACCTGAAGGAGGGGGATTGAAAATAGCCTCAGATCTCATCAAAAAAACAAAAACCAAACCAAAACAACAAAAAAAAAAAAACCACCACCAATGACAAAAAAACAACAACAAGGACTAATGGCTAGTGCTCCTCACTGCTGTCTATTTCATATGCTGTTTGTGAAACAGTTTTTGGTCCTTCTGTCATCCTGGATGACATGAAAAATAAATATCAAAGGCCTCCCTAAAGTGATCCCATGTAAAGGGAAAGCCGACATGCTTTTATCATTGCTGTGATACCCTTGTGCACCGTCAAGCTCGCTTGCTCTTTCTGGCATGGCCTGACTCAATGCAGGGCCCTGCCATGTACTTCTGGCTAGCCGAAACCCCCTCTGGGCAGCCGGCCAGGTGGGCCAGCCTCGGAGGCACCCTGTCCTCAAACAGGGGACAGCATCTCTGGGGTCGGAGCCTTTTGGAGCACTGCTCCCAAGTGCCCTGGATGCTGCACTTGGGTCATTGTGCTGGAAGTCCCCGGGGCACGCTGGCTCCTCGAGCGTTGTCACCTCCCTTCTGCTGCTGGGGGATGGAGCACCAGATGCAGGTTTCTGGCTGGGACGCTGGTGGGGATGGATCCTGAGAGGGATAAATGTTTGTTGTTTCCACAGTATGTAGACACAGAGCAGTAGGGGGCGGGAGGACACAAATCTGCTCCGCGAGCTCGCCAGTGGGGCTATGGGAGCTGGAAGCTAGGGCCTCTCCTCACTGGCGTGTCCAGGAGATCCAAGGACTTGCGAAACTTCTAGATGCAATGTTTCAGGATCAGAAACGTTATATTTGGACAGTTTCTACAATGCAGGGTACAAAGAGAACCAAGGAACTGGGATGACCAGGCAGAACAGATCAGACAGTAGGGACAAGACCCTTCCTTAAGGATTTCTCCATAACCTGGCCCTTCTGAGGACGTTTTCTGAACCATTTCTAAGGGAGAAGGATCTTTAAGAGCTTAGCTGGTCTTTTGAGAGCAGCGAGTCATCTTCTGCAAATCATTCATAAATTCCTATTTAAAGTTCACGAGGCTGCTAGGCTACAAACAAGGACACCAAAAACATTAAGAAGAAAAAAAAAAAAAAAAAAAAGAAGAGAAAGTTAATAAAATGTGTCCTCTTCTGACTCTTCCCCACTTCTGACTCTGTTCTTTCAAGGTCAGCTGCAGATCCAGGGGATGAGCTCACGTCCTGCCTGCAGCCTGGCACTGCCCCGGGACCCCTCGCAGAGCCAAGCCCCGGCCCGGCCTCAGCAAGAGCCAGGCCCCGCGAACCTGCCCTCGCTCCATGCGCACGGCCAGGGCCCGACGCAGGGAGCACTGAGGCCGTTCTGTTTTCTTCCCTCTTCGCCTTCTGCACGGCTCCTGGAATGTGTTTGCATATGGTGGAAAAAATGCAAGGAGCAGAGAGAAGCGGCCAGGAACGCGGCCCTCCCCGGTGGCGCTGGGTGCCAGAGCCAGCCCGGAGGTCGGGGGAGCCCCTGGTGCTTGCAGCAGTTGAGTGGCCCAGGGACGAGCTGAATTTTTGGGGTGTTTTGTTCCAGAATTTGAAAAGGCAGTTGTGTCTTCTGCACCGTCTCCACGAACGCAGGCTCGCAGCGAAGCCTGTTTCGGTCCGAAGGGTGGCTGGCAAGGAACACAGTCTGGTGTACAAACTTTCGAGCCCCTCTTCTCCTCCCCGTTTCGTTAACGGGCATCTTTTATCCTGTCCTAAGCAACAGCAACAAGACTAATTAGTTTAACGAGTACAACAAATGGTTTTATTGACAAGAAAGAACTCTTTGAAATATACATTACATTCACAAAGGATTAAATTACTCCCTATTATCCATTTTCCATAAAATAAAGATTACTTTGATAAATCACGACTAATGTTATCTTTGGCTGATAAGAACCCTGTGCTTATTTGTGTGGCTTCTATAAATAGTGTGTGCTGAATTTTTTTCTCCCTAAATATAGTTGATGATACAGTCTGCCAGGCATTTTCCTGCAATTTGACAATACCACATCTGTGAACGAGGCAGCAAATGAAAGCTTCATTGTCTGAATATGAAACATGCAACAGGATGATTTTTTTTTGTCAGCCCCTCTACAGTAATCTACCAAACATATTTCAGCCATATCTTGCTTAAGCAAGGTTTCCTTACTGCTAATGCAAGGTAGTCAAAATAAGCCTTTTTTTTTTTTTTTTTTAAGAGAAAAGACTTCGTAGTTCATCTTTCCTTTATACCAAGCCAATTGTAGTGGGAGGGGGTTTGTACCCTGATTCAGGCCATAACGTAGGGCTAAATGCCCACTGCCAGGTGTCTTTTGCACTTTGTCTTTCCATCGGTTTGCACCAGGGCATTCTGGAGATTACCAAAGATTTACCCATGTTACCTTTGAGGGGCTGGACAGTCGGTCAAGGACTGAGGCAGAAGCAATGGCTTAGGTTTTAATCCATTTCTCCCCACACCACCTCTACATCAGCGGCTCTTTACACAAAAATGCAAACAGCTGGGATATCAGTAGACCTTTGTGTGGCGAGAGGCATACCCATCTCTTCAGCAAAATTAAACTTTTTGAAAAAATTAGCTTAATTCTGACAAACTAAGCTGGCTCCCTACCACACAACGGATGGCTGGATACCCGTAGATGTTTGTTTTTTTTTTCAGGTGTGCCACCAGAAGACAGCAGTGAGCCTGCTCCCAGCTCTGCAGCCTGCTCGGTGTGCACCCAAAAACACGGGGTGCCCCGGGAATCCTGGCTGCAGAACTACAGCTATTCAGTAGCCTGGTCTGAGGGTTTCCGAGCCCTCCCAGGGCCCATCGACACACAGCATCAGGCCACATCCCTTTCACAGAAAATGTTGGTTTTCAGTTGGAATCGAAATAAAAAACAGTGCCCAAAGCCCTTCCTCCACGAAGGATGCTTTATGAAGGGCATGGCCTCCCCTGCCCTCAGGACGAGCATCCAGGTTTAAGTTACACTCACTTCCCCTTTTTTGAATTTCTTTCAAGAGACAAATCGGCTCCAAGTTCAACTAGCGCTTTGTATGTCACTGGATGCCTCAAAGAACCTCATTTTACTTGGCTAGAACTGGTACCACAGTCGCAAGACTGTCCTGAGGTCTAGCTTGTGAAGTCTTTATATGCAACGGGGGAAAGGATGTGGAGAGGCTCTGAAAACCTTTAGCAAGGAATCTCAATGCATGAAGGAGTTAAGTTCTACAGCATACCTTTCACTTCTACTGCCACTTTCTTTCCCCTGACTCGTCAAACGTAACATGGGCTTAGCATCGATTTATGGCAGCAAGCCCTCCGTGGCTGTTTTGGATGGGTGCCCATGTCACAAGCAAATGGCTCCTTTCGGCGTTTTTCCCTCAGAAGCAGGTGGCAGCAGACTTCAAACAAACCCACACCTATGTCTACGCTGCTTCTAAAGGGTGCATTTTACTCATGGAAATATGTCTAAGCCCTCCATGTCATTTTCAAAATTTGCTAAGCTCCCCACCCCCTGGGTTGACTGCAAAGTGACTCAGCAAGGCAAGTGAAGGGATTAAATAGCAGCTAGAGGTTTTTTGAAATGAATGGAAAAGTTTAGTGGTTCTGAAAGTATTTTCCTCTAACACACGTTTCAAAAACTTTAATAAAAATAATTACAGCAGAGTCTATAAACAGACAAAATTCAGGGCTAGAGTCATAAATCTCAGGGAATAAGGAGGAGCACTTAAACGCTACAAAACAAATGTATTATCACCTTTCCAAACCTCCTTAAGTTTCTCTTTTCCTGTATTAGAAAAGAAAAAATCACTGCGGCCGGGCTGCTGCAATTAAAACAAGGTTTATATTTTAGTTTCAGCGTGGTGTACGTATTTAGAGAGAGGTGATGAGAAAGCTTTACAGAGAAGATTGAAGACAGAGGCATTGCCACCAGTGCTGGTGTACAACATTGGGTCCAACTCAGACTCAACTGTTTGCTTGATATGTCTATGCATGATAAAGTCCTGGGATACTGATTCTGTTTCTGGGACTCATGTAATTGGAGGTCAATGTAAGGCCCCTAAGTAACAACCGGCAGAAGATGTAAACCTTGGACTCCTCAGGAGAGCTCTCACATACATCTCACAGATCCAAACCCCTCCTTGCTTGTTGTATCTCATGCCTCCCATGCTTCGCACTTATTTCTGCGTAGCTGCTAAATTTAGGAGAGAAGCATCAGAGCTGTCCCATTTCGAGCTGCACAACAAGCGAAGGGTTTGGGTGCTCTCCAGGAATGAGAGGGATGTTGATTCCAAACTCCTTTGGCCCAGAACCCAGTTTTCCCACTTCCCACAAAAGCGCTCGAAGCCCTTTACTCACCTACTTTCAGAACTGGGTCGTCTGAATGTCAAATGCAGAGCACGCTGCCTGCTAGTGCCAGTATTCAAATACCTCTTTTTGCAGTTTTCCCAAGCATGCTGCAGCTCAGCACAGAATAACGGACTCACTCTATGAAGGCAAGCCCCTCCGTATAAAGAGTTTAAGGCCCAACAGCAGATGTGCTTGACTAAACCAGCCCAGGTGAGCATCTCTTGATGCACCGTGATACTCAAGTCAGATCTACAACAACTGGTGCGTATACGGATCCAGTACTGCCACCCACCACGATCCCATTCACTGCAACGCTTACGGGTCAGACATTAAACCGAGCAATTAGAGGACTGAAGCATCACGGGTCCTGGTGTGGAAATCCTGGGGTGGTATTTGTAAAATTAAAGTGCCATTTCTATCACGGCAGTTCTGATAAGTCAAAATCTCATCATCTTTTCCTTCCTCCTTGTAGGAAGGCAGCCAGAGGAAACACACAGAAGACAGAAGTCAGTAAATCAAATGCCTTTTATTGATGTATTTGCTCTCTTGTGACCCTCTGTCATTTACTTTAACTGCACAGACCAAAATTAGTGATTGATTTTAGTTTTTACAAGTTACAACTTCTATAGCTCTTGCATTGTTACTCAGTGAAGATAAAATCATGGATAAGTCTCTAGTTGGACTCAAAGACAGGAAGCAACTTCTTACTAATCCTCATGCAAACTACTGACTGATTACTTGAGACTGAGGCTGAGTGTAATTTGAGGAAAAAGTTCATTCTTAAGAGTATGTTAATCTAATAATAAGCTAATTTATAACCCTTTCACAACTAATGTAATTCTCACATATTAGATAATAATTATAGGCATATTAAGCAATATTAACGTTATTAAACAACAATGAACAGCCTTCTGAATATATACTACGGTAACACAAATTCTGAATAATTTAAGTGCGTTACCTAGTAAAAGCATAATTTTCCATTACTATTTTCCTAAGCTTCTAGATTTTTTTTTTCATCTTACAGCTCTAGTGTATTCAAACAGAATAAACCTAACATTCACATTTACAAAAGAATTTATGCCTGATCCATGAACTCCAGGGACACTTACAATTTCAAATCTTTTTATAATATACTAACAAATTATGCCCATAAAGAAGCTATTATAGTGTGGTATTACCACCAAAGCTAATTTCTAACTCGTGCAATGAGTTTTCCAAGAGACTAAAAAGGCATTGTTGCTGCTATTCTCTATTTCTTGCTATTTCACGAGCATACACTAACGTGCAGACTTGACTGCCACTAAGCATATGTTTTATATGGGGAATATAACTATTGACAAAAGCATCCATCTTAAGTATATAACTAATTCAATATGAATGACTGCTCATCTCCCCCTTGATGCATACAAATAACTAATGGCCACACCGCTGTGCAAACGATCTTCCTAACCTACACTGTTACTGGTCCCAACCTTAAGAGATCTGCACCCTTCAACTGATAAAAGGATTGCTACAGAACAACTGCACCAAAAAAAAAATCTTTCTAGTAAAATAAAATTATAAAAATAACTTAAAGCATGAAGTTCCAGGTTATGTACATGCAAATTATTCAAGTATTCCTTCTTACAAAAAACCACCAGAGTAGGAACAAAAACAATGGATTAAAAAAAAATAATAATATATATATATATATATATATGAATTTTGCTTCAAAGATTTAATCAACAGGTTTGGAAAACTGCATCAAATATTCTAAAATGATTTATGAGCTGTGAAAGACTTGAGACATTCAAAGTATATTAGCCATACTAAAATGAAACAGTATCAGTGTGTATTGATGATAGGCTGAGAAAAAGAGTGAAAGAACAGGAAAAAAGAGCAAATAAAAATATTGGTGAGGTCATAAGAGACACTGGTTCAACATCTGGTCAAAAGGATCATGCATGGCAAAGAAAAGGCTCCTTTCTCCTTTACTCTCTTTTTCAAATAAATTGCATATTGTCAAGGTCCATTTCCATCAGAGGAATACGTTAAAATAATTTTTAATCTATATTCTATTTTCTGGCCTATAGAAGGCATTCAAAGACACAGGAAAGACTCGACTTTTGCCAAACAGATTAAACAAAACTGCATTCCTACATATTTTAAGCAGACATCAAAATTCAAAACAGAAAAATAACTCAATTTAAATACTCAAAGACAGAATTATGGATTCAGATAAATCTGGGTGAGACAAGACTATGAGAGAAGTGCCTGAACTTGATGAGGAGATCTGTGTAGTATGGTTTCTGGGTCCTTATACTTATTTGAAGGATCCATCACAGCTGCATATATCTCACTGTAAGCTCTGCAGACCAGTTCTGTTGACTGTTTTATTATCTGCTCTCTAAAAAATAAAAATAAACATCCATATAATTTGCAAATTGTAGGGAATATAACAGTACTACATGCAAGGAATTCACAGTACAGTCTACAAATACACATTAAAAATTCAGCGTCAGTTACATTACAGAGCCCTTTTACTTCAAATATGAAAACTATTTAAAGCTTTACAACAAAAGACTTTTTCATCTGTATTGTACATACATGAACTCAGATATATGATCTTGATAAACAAGAAATTAGCTTTTTTATTTCTGCAATCATGAAAAAACATAGAAGGAAACAACTGTAGAAGGTTAATTTAGTTTTCAATTTGCATACATTAGTTGTTCACCTACACTCTCCTGCAATTTTTAAGACTGATATTCTTAGTGATCTACCGTTTACTTTTTGTCATTTCTTGCTGACCTTTGTAAATATAAGTTTTTTTTTGTCCCCATCCCCAACTACCAGCAAATATGTTCTGTTCTTTATCTTGGCTGTACCTATTCCATAATCTTTTAGAGGAAGAGCTGAAGAGATAGTGGTGAGAGATTTAAAACCTACTACAGGCTTTTACCAACAATGCTATAAAGTCTGTATCCTGTTTTTTTTTTTTTCCTTTTGTTTTTTTTTTTATCTAAACAAGTAATGCGTGGAGATTGCATGCTAAAATGAACAGGAAAGTTTAATACTTTTTGAAGACAATCAAATACTTTTATTTTACATTATCCATTGAATGTTTGCTTTAATCACCATGGCAATATGTTTACAGCTCCACATGCATTTTTATTTAACAAAAACAGCAACTACAACTACTTTACAGCCAAACCCATGCAAGTGGAACACCAAGAGAAGCTAAGGAAACTGAGGTAATCATGAATTGAGATTCAGCCCTGCTGAACTATGCAGCCAAGGAACAAAGTCACCAGAACTGCATCCACTGAAATCAGGGCTAAATTTACCAGCTCTGGACCACAGTGAGTGCGGACTGACATGTTAAAGGAATCTCGAATACCAAGTGGGTAGAACCTCGTATTTTCAGGAAATATTAGCAAATGGGAGCTATGAGAAAGATGAGGAGACAAATACTGCACTTTATTCTGATGCAAAGTATCCACTTTTTCAATAAACATCATCAACTGCCCCTATTACTAGGTTATGAGAATACCTGAAAAACAGACTGTCCTTATAATAGCAAATCTAGAAAGGCTGTTATAATGTATTCAGCATTTTCAGGTAAACAACTGTCTCTGAACACAGTTTAGGATCACTAAGCTACTGTAACGTGACAACCCTCTAAGAAAGTATTGCACACAGAATTTGTATAAGACTAACTGTATTGCAAAAAATAATCCTAAATTAAAAGAAAAAAGTTTATTAAAATATTCCATAGGACTAAACAGCATCAAATGAGTCTCTCCATCAACTAATGTCAATGTCATTAATCAGTACATGAGGATTTCAGTTGCCATAACAACATGATACATTTTATCACTAACACAAATGGCAGCACTCTCTAAAAATAGTAATTCCAGCATTCAGTTTCTGTGATCCAACGCAAACAAAAAGAGCTTTACAAGACCAACAACCACGTAAATAAACAGCTTAAAACTTTGTTTTAAATGAACAAAGGAATTTGAAAAGCAAATGTTGGAGGGAATGCTCTTCATGGTCATAAAGCTTAAATTATTTTGCCACTGAGTATATAACATTCCCTTAACAGAAGCATGTGGTATGGTTTTGAGAATTGAACCGTCGGGCTCCAGCTCAACAACTGAAACAGGAGATTACAATTATGTGACTTCAAGGAAGAAGTCTTCAAAATGGACCACAAATATCTGCAAAACTAGCTTGAAAATTTGAACTACTGAAGTCATTAAAAATGATAGCATTGGTTGAATGTTTTACTTGAGTTGTGAGAAACTTCAGAGTTTTGCGGGTTTATTTACTACAGAAAATACTGAACACTGAATCCTACAAGCATCCATCTATGTAAATATGTATCTTTGAAAGTTTTTATTATTAATTCTGTGCAGAAGCTAACCTATAACGTTGTTACAGGAGGTTAATAAACTCCTTCGTAGGCTGAGCTGTAGCAGCTATAGCAATCATCCTCACATAAGCTCCTCACTCACCTCTCAGCTGCCCACTGTTACAAGATAGCACAATTTAAACCAAATTCACATTAAGAGAGGTTTAAAAGGCTCATAAAGGGGATAAGTCTAAGAGTGTATACATGACCAGTTTACCTTGGTTCATCTGATAGAAAGAAATGATTAAGACAAGGTAATTTCACCGTGTGCCTGAGTCTTTATGGTAGCATAAAATCTGCCTCTAAAAATAGGTTTTGTGTTAGCAATGCAAAATAGAAGCTTTCCAAATTCATCTAGTATGACTGTTAATGAGACCTACATTAAAAAAAGTATATCAAGAGCCAAAAAACAGGTTTAAGAGCTTGACACCAAGAAGTGGAAGTTCCAGTGCTTCTGTTACATTACTGCTCAAGCTGCCCTGTTTGACCTGTACCAGTGCAGGACAACTCTTACACAAGAGAATCAGCTCTGCTGGCTGAGCTGTTGGAACCGTGACCCTAGCAGAGAGACCCAACAAACTGATGAAAAAAATGTCCCCCAGGCCAAGCCATGCACCAGGCATGTGGCATGAAACTGGAAGTCTCTGCATGAGGAGAACCTGAGCAGCAAGTTCTCAGCAGTAAGTATTTTTTCCCTTAACATGTCACTTTTTTTTAATCACAAGCTGCCATAACACAACCCCATTTGGAGAACAGGTAGTAGTAATGAGAATACAAATGTTAAGAACATTACATCAAAATGTGACATGCTAGTCACAATTTCTCGTATGTTCTGTAACCTCCATTCTTGACAAAAACACGAAAAATAACGTCAAGAAAGCTTTTGGATTAGTGCAGCATACAATTCTCTGAATTTAAGTACTACAAATTGTCTTCATATGGTTCACATTTAATTGGAAATAAGTTCTTGGCATTTTCCCTAGCCTTACGGTTCAGTTGGCCCTTACTTGTCTTATTATACAACATATTCACGAAACAAGAGAAGAGATACATAACAAAGTTCTCACTTCTATACTTCAAAGGAAAAAATCACTAAAAAACATGTAAAAGTAATTTCAGCACAATATTCAATGGCACAATGTCAATACTTTATAGTAAAGACAACAAATTTGATAATTTTAGACTTGATGGAGCAGTGGAGATAAAAGAAATCTTGAGCAGAGAAATAAATATTTCATCTATCTTTGGAATGCTTAAAAAATAGTTCTAAAACAATTTACAACTAAATTGACAAAGAATGCTGACACAGCATAACACATTCAAAATAGGTAATTCATTTTGATAGTGTCTGTTAAATCAAGAGTAACTACTTCAGAAAGTTACAAAATTACATATTCCTGTTTGTTCAAATAGAGTACGGTCAAAACAAAATTGAATTGTGAACTGAAGTACAATGCAAATGTGATTACAGCTGATAACTTGGATTCTCATCATGATCCGCTGAAACCTAATCAAATTCATCTTTCTGATTATTATACAGGCATAATAGAAATTCAAAGTTAAGATACTTACTTCACAGTGGCACTCAGAAGGAAATTCAGCTGGGACATTAACAGACTATCTGGAGCAGACAGATAGCGATCAAACTGAGCCTAGGGGTGGGAAAAAGAATATGAGATCAACATACAAAGAACTTGCCGTTACATGCGGATAGATAAAAATACAGATCTCTGAAAAACGACTACTTTAAAATGGCATTTTCTCACTTGATACAATTTTCTGTTTTTATGTATTTAAAACCAAAGCTAACATAATATACAAATATTTAAGGCAGAGCTTAATATATTATCGAAACTAAACGTCTAATTTCAGCACCTCTGTCACCAACATTTCAAGTTTCTGACTCTGAGGAGTACAGATGCAGGGGCAAAAATGAGAAAGCGGCTTCCATAACTACCCTTGTTTTCTATGTAGCTGGCGCATACTGAAGATCACCATTGAAGATCAGAACTACTCTGTTCAGTGCAGAAATAATCACAGAATCACTTCGGTTGGAAAAGACCTTTAAAATCTAGCCTGTCCAAGTTAGACATGTTTATTTCCTATTTTTTTACATGAAGCCACTGCTAAATAATCTAATGAGCAGTTATGCTGGGAGAAACAAGACCAAGGGACCTACTTCAGGCTCCATGAACTGCTTCCAGGCTTACTTCTCCTGCCCCACATAACAGTGAAAAATACCACAGCGCTCTGATTTTCTGTTAAGCTGGGAGGCAGTGAACCTACCTGTAAGTATTCCCTCCCTCCTATGGTTAAAATTCTAAGCAGACTACATTGACAGATGGGATTTATGTGGGTTTAATTTCAGCATACTGGGTTCCATTCCGGTTCAAGTGTGTTCACATAAGCATACATTAAACAAAGTTATGAAGAAAATAAGAGTTGTATTCTTTTCTAACTTTTCAAGTAGAATTATTATGTATGACTATAAATCGGTAATATATATGCAATTTAAAAAGATGGTCTCCAAGCTGCAGTCTTTAAATTTCTTGTAGGTCAACAAGGCTGTGATAAGTTGAAGATATTTTAAATGCAAAATGTATAAATATTGGTAAGAATGCATGCTGATCTGAGTAAACCACCGAGGGCTCTGTGCCAGAGCTCTATTCTTCCAAGGAGCTTAGGATTCGCAGGTTTAGAGCTTTAATGGAGGAAAAACAGGCTATACTGACACAATGAGAAGGGATTCAACATACAGTTTTTTAAAAGACCCATTTCTTAATCAAAAAAAAAAAAACAGCCTTTCCCCTCCCTGAAATTCAAGCCACTGTGTGATGTCGAGATTTATCCTAGAACATTTTCCATGGTGTATGTGTGCACTGCTGGCTGAGCGGCCCTTATTTACAGTTAAATTTTCAGTATAAAGCTAAACTTGGCTAAGCAAGAAGAGTGACAGATCATATGCTACCGTCTACTGAACTATGATATTGCAATCTCTATGCAAAATACCCTTCACACACATTAAGAAAAAACAGCAGCTAATAATCTGTTTTAAAATATATTGCAGCTTTCAGCTTAAAGAAATATATATTTAACTGCGGCATATGCCCAGCACCTAACTTCTGAGTTTAGCTGAAATACTTGCATAAAATCAAAGCCTTAGGACCAAAATTATAAATGATAGCAGAACCTATATTTCAAAGCATTCAGGCAAAAAATAAATTTTGATGATTAAAACTAATTAGAGCTAAGTATTTGCTTTTAGCAATTTAAGATGACTCATGGGATAACGTTCTTACAAATAAAGTTTTGCTTCTCAAGACTTAGAAATTAATATTCTATTACTACCAGCTCATAAATAATTTATGAATTTATTACTTCAAGTGGTCAAATTACTACAAATGAAGAAAGTATTCCCAGACATGTAACTTAGCTATTCTTAAAGAGTACAGCTTGTTAGATGAATGTCTACTACATAACACAATTAAAAGAATTCTTTCCCATGTCACAGCTACACTGCTACATTATGAAATTGTAAAACGCTTACCATTGCTACCTTCAGGGACATGGAATCCAAACTTGGCAAATTTGAAAGAGGACCCTAAGAATAAGTAATCAAAGGGGGAAAAAAGAAGTCAATCTAGCATAAGGAAAAAGACAAAAAACTATAAGTTCTACAGTCGGTTCAGTACTAAATCATTACTTGGTCCTGCTACAAGATATTACATTTTTGGAAACTGAATCACCACACCAATACCGGAAGTGCTGTAACAGTTCATTTGTATTCCGCCACACCCTTGAATCAAAGGCTTGGAATACTGACTTTTTCATGTGTGCTTTCAAGTTCTTTTCTTCCTTTTTCACCATTAAATGACAAAAATGCAGGAAAATGCTTTCTACAAGGTCTGTGATAAAAACGAAACTGACAACTGTCCAAACCCCCTTGGTGTTCCAGAATTACGGAGGACAACTTCCATCTCTTCATCTGTTCCTGGACCGTGCAAAATTCAACTCTGCTCCCTAGTAACTCTTCTGTGTTTACAAGGCATTACTTGCTGCCTAACCTCCCAGCAAATCTTCTAAGAACCTCACTCCTGCAGCCAGGCAGAAGGACAGATATGAAAGAAAACCGCTACTGGAAAGTCTATCCACATTCTGTTAAACAATCTGCCCTGGTCTGTTTGAAATTGGTTTTAGAAGAGGAGATAGGGTCATGAATAGGAAACCAAGCTGAGTTACTAATCAGATTATTTCTGCACTTCAAATGGTTCTCTAAAAATTTGTTGAGCTTGGGCACTTCATGTAGAAATACTGGCAGCAGAAAAAACATGAAGCTCTGTAACACAGTACTGCTTTCTCCAGAAAACACGATTATTCACCTTCTTCGCAGAAGATCTTAGGCACAGGGAAGAGGGGATGTATTAACAACTATCATGTATGAACAGTGGTTTGAAAGAAAAAAGAACACGAACGCTAAATTCCAGGCTCTGAATTTCAACTTGTCCTAAGAAATCTGATGTTTTCACTCTGAGAATCACACTGTCTTGGTCCTCAAATAGGTAGAGCAGTGAATAAAGACAAAAAGCTACATGATTTCAAATTGCTATTAAACTCTTCCAACATTTTTTCACAGAACAAAAAATGCAGTAAATGTCGAATGCATGCAAGGCATCCACTCTTGTGTATGGTACAATAGCATGCACTTGAAAAAAAAAACACGAATGCTACATACCCAATAGGTCTGATACATTCTAGATGGAAGTGGTACACACAGTCACTACTTGTGTTTTAGACCCAGCTTCATTCTAATACATTCTGAGGGATATTACACTACCTATACAGTTATTCTGAGAATGCACAGGATGCCTCTGGTGTGCAGAGCCTGTTGATGGTACACAGATAAGCTGCACAGAAGGACTGATGCATCCCAAACCTGCTAGAACACAGAGCATGGGGAAAACCTGTACTTGCAAGGTACCTTTGTCTAACAGCCCTGGTCCCATATGAAAAATCAACAGGTATCACTGAGTTTTTGCTTTCAAAGGAAAATTAATTTGTAAAAATAATAGTGCCAGAATTCTTCTACTAGGCAGGTATGCCCTACCGTCTGAATACATCCAGTATATAATCTTACCTGTTCTGGTTTGTGTTGCTGCACGGAGTTATATATGTAACTTAGACCAGCTCTAGTTAAGACGTAGGAAGCTTGTTCATTTATGAGCGTATCTAAATGAGCTTCAATCTGAAATTTAAATGTCAGATATTTATAAATGTGCATGAGAATATTAAATATAACTAAGTCTGGAGTTAAAAGGTCTAGAAACACAAATAATATGAGAATTATCAACAAACAAGGAAAAAGCACAAGTACAAACAGCATAATTACTTTATCCATTTACATCTTTCATATTATGAGAAGCCAATAACAAAAACAGAGCTGATTCTTTCTGTGTAACAGAAGAGACTGTTTTTTTTTTGCATTTGTAAATTCAGCAGCACTAAAAATTAAGAAAAAACAAAACCCTTATACATTGTTGTATCTTTTTTTTTATTATAATTCTTTGAAAATATTGACAACAGCATAGAAGCTTTATAATAAACAACGGGAAAAAAATGCCAGTCTTTCACAAGGAAAATTAAATTGAAACCAAACATGATCAGTAAGGCTTCTACATTCAATACTGATAGCCGTGTGTTTGAAAAAAGTTGACTGAAAGAACAACAGACAATGAAGTTACAGCTAATAATTTTGCTTTAATTACCTTAATACAAAAATATATCTCTATATATTTTACATTCTGAATATAATCTTCACTTTGCCGAGAAACCTAATAAATAAATCCAGTCATAGCAGAAGCAATCACCTTTGAGTAGTCTCAGGAAGACTGGGGAATATATACATTATTACTTCCTTTTTACAGACAACTACCCCATGTTTGTTTATTTCTATTCTCTTAAAGAAAAGCTGAAATTCATAATATATCAAACTCTAGTAAAATGCAAGTCTTCTGTGTGATAATTTTAAGAGTTCACATTTTTACTTTCTAAAATTGATTAGAAAAATGTACTTTTCTTTATACATTAGGAGGGAAGTCATAATCTTTCAGTTTGGAGATTTTAACTGTCTTCAGAAGTTCTTTTCTTCTATGAAATTTTTTTCTCTTACTTAATATGCCATTCTACCTCCACTTTATTAATCTACTTAGGTATAATCTTAAAGAATTTTTTCAATCTATTCCTGTATTTGTAAAACGTGTGAAGAAAGCAAATGATATTAAATGCATAACCTTCAGTTCTACTGCTTATTTTAAGAATATATCAATTGAAACATTTACTGTGAAAAAGGAGCTCTGATAATGGAGATTCAAAATGCCCCAGAGTTTGGTGGGGTTGTCTGTTTGTTTGTTTCTATGCTAAAAGGTGCTAGAAATTCAAATTAGGAGCAGATAGGGAAAAATGTCTCACAGCCAATCTTGACTGATGCCTTCAAATAAGAAGTTGTGACTTTTTTCGAAGCCCTCAAGCTCCAAAACTCTCCTGAGACGTATTGCAGAGATGTTCATGTAGCAAAACTATAAATGGGCAGTGCCTAGGTTTTTCCAAGTGAATGGTTTATAAACTACATTTCCATTTCAAAATGGTACCAAATATGAACAATTACGCTGGCACATTAGGTGAAACCAAACAAATGGGAAAGGAAAGGTAGAAAGAAGCACTAAATTAGTAATCCTCAGCTATACCATATTAAAACCCCATATGAACATAGCCAGACATTTGACTGAGCTTTCAACCACTATTTGCTTCAAGTTGCAGGTAAGTATTAGAACGATTCGGATACTGAAAATTTTTCACCAATAGGGATTTATCTGCAACTAAAACAAAACAAAACTTAACTTTTCTAATAATTTTGTGTATAAAGATGCTGAGTACTATCATCAGTTCTGATATCTGGTACTTGCTTATGATCTCTGACAAGAACCCCTCCCTCTTATGCCATTTCCTTGATTTAACATTGACCCAAAACCAACATAATCAAAGATAACTGTTCACATCATAACTTATAGTCCAGAAAAAACAAACAAACAAACAGTAATAAGTTTATTTTCTATTTGGGTTGGTTATGCTCACCTGAAACTGTAACATTTCTAGACGTTTGTCAGTGAATTCAAAGAGAGCCAAAGTAGTCTTCATCATATAAAGTGAATTTACCATAAAGGTTGCCATATCAGCTGTGCCCAAATTACTGGCAGACATAGTACACATCTGTAACAATGGATCTAGCACACAAGATAGAACCTAAAATAGAAAACACAGAAAAGAGAGAGAAGGAGGAGGAAATCACGTCACACAGGGCTTCTAAGATCATTCTGTCTCTATCATGTATTTATTCCCCAAAGCAGAATAAAGAGAAATGAGAGTTTCCAACTGTGAAAGCAGTTTTCTACTGGATTTGTCAGCAGGTGATCAGCTACCATAGTGATGGGGAAAGTATAAAAACCTGAGAAGAACAGATTCTAACCTAGCAGGAGGAAGAGTAACCCACATTAGATAATTGGCAATTGTGCGATCTTGATGGAGTATTTACTTAATGGAGTAGTAATTGGATAACAGAATTTAGACACTGTGTAAGAGTAGCACTCCATACTGTACTGCAATTATCCACTTAGTTAGTCACCATCTTATTCACATTAAAAACTCAGGTTTGGTAGAAGGCTCCAAAATAGGACCAGACAAAAAAGATTAATGGACCAAGACTAACGTAAATGTACTTTTTTTTTTCCCCTTCTCTCAAAGCAGTCAAACTTCCTTATACCTGCACAAAGTCAGCCTGACGAGCATCCAGTGGAACAACCGATGAGTCGTGAGATGCCAGAACCTCTCGCAGCAAATTAAGTGTCTGATTTAGTGCAGAGCTTGGGCCAAGATCAGGAGGTGGGAGTTCAACCTAAAGAATGAAATCATCCATTCTTGTTAGTTTTAAATTCCATTTACAGCAAACACCATCAAATCTGATAACACAGATACAACCACCTAATTGAAAAGTTACATGTAGCCATGCAGAGAAGAATTTTAATTTGACACTGGACAAATCTTGCACGTTTCAGATTATAACTGCCTGCAACTTTCAGAATAACCACCCCATTCAGTGACAAACAAGCAAAACTAAATTTCTTCTTTCACTCAAATCATGCCTACTTTATAATCTAGAGAAACACAAACACTATAGGTTTTGGTAGCAAAAAAAAAAAAAAACATTTGCTAGATTAGGTACCAGAGAACAGCCACATTGCTGGCACCACTGAGTTCACTTTGAGCAAGGCTTCTTTTAAATGCTCCATAACCTAGTGCAAACAGAATGAATGAAGCCATCTTCTTGACAAGGCTGCATAGCCCCTGTCACGCTGAGTGGCTGGACATGAGAGCTGTGCCAGGCAGCAGTAGTCATAGATGCAACAGTCTTAATCCCTAGCAAATTTGTACCACAAATTACAGGTATACAAATGAACTAGCACAAGCTAACTCAAGTACACTCAAGAAACTGCAATGATACTGCAAGCACTGGAATGCAGGCTGACTTCAAAGATGAGATACGGGAATCCAGACATTTAAAAACCATGAAGAACACACTTTCTGAGGCAGGTGAGTTGGAGCACCTGACATGGACTACAATTACATGACGTTTTTAACACAGGCTCACATACTTTAACAAGCAAATACCCATTATATCACTCATAAAATGTTTATATTATATAAAACATAGCACATCTCATTTTCTTTTTCACTAGGAACGTAGCTGTATCTTCCTGTCTTCAGTGATGCCTTAAACTAGCTTCCTGCTGCTTCCAGACCCTTACGACAACCCAAACTGCCGGTCCCAGTTCCTTCTGCCAACCTTTCTCCCTCTTTCTTGTCTCCTGCCTATTCAAAGGTAAACACAAGTCTGGCTGGATCACGTGGGAGTAAGGAGACCCCCAAGAATACAGACCAAGTGGACACATCAAAGCACAATCTCTTTCCAAAAGGATGTGGGGAGAACGAAGTTTGTCTTGGTCTGGAACTAGCCTGTGCCACTCAAGGCGTGTGGGAGCAGCAGAAGTAGGCAGTATGCACCTCTGCAAAGCCTTCAAGACTCCTGTTCAGCAAGAAAAGAAGGTAGCTCTGGATGGACCCTCAAGCCACAGGTAACAGGTTCCATAGCTGTCGCTAACAAGAACTCTTTTGCATCCTTCTGAATACAAAATGTTCCTCTGTGCTCACTTTCCAAGAGATAGTATAGTGAATTCGAGGAACTAATGGAAAACTGGAACTAATAAGCTCAGAGAACAGTTGTTGTTCAGCATAAATAGTCTTGAAAATTTAAAATAAATACTCTCCTAGCAATGAAGAAATTAATTTGGAAAAAGGCACTTACTCAGCGGTGATTAGTAGTAAAGTCTACTGAAATTTACAGCAGTGACTTCCTTCTTGTTTATTCCTGTTATTATTAGGGGTATTGATTGTGCCCTGAACAGCCTGTTCTCAGACCTGAACTGGACCGTGTTCAGGGATATTTTGGCATTAATTTGAGAGTAGAGACTGATAGGGCTTTCACTTCCAATACACACACAGATCATGGCAATGATAATCTCAGGCTTCTTTGTGCAGAGAATTTTTGTCCCTTGAAGTAGATGATGGTCAGAAGTTTCTAAATTAGCTTCATCTTTCATTTAGCCTGTTCCTTTGAAGTCCACTGTTTTCTAGATGGGAACAAGGAACATCGCTGGAGAATAAAATACCACAAGGAAAAGAGGCTTAGATCATTAGATTCTATTGGGGTTAGCTTGAAATTCCCAACTATTTCAATAGAGGCAGAATTATCTGTAAGTGTAAGGAAAATTAAAGCAATGCTATATTCACATTGAGAATTCCGACCCTTTGCACCCTATATTTATAGGGTGATTTTTTCAGAATTAAAAAAAGAAAGTTTTAAATCAGGTGTATCTTAATTTATAGATGAAGCTACTGACATCAATTCGTGAGAACTAAATTGCTGCTCTACTTAAAAAAAAAAAGTCATGTCCTGAATGTTTTTACATGAACTAAAAAATGATTATAAATGATGCTATTTCCAGAGAAACAGATTTGAAATGCACCCTTTGAAGTACCTGTTTCACACACAAGCCAGACAAGAACTAGCTAAAAAATTCTCAGAAGAGTTCGGTAGCAGCCAGTTCAATAGCATTAAAACATACTCCAACAGTATTAAGTGTCTAATCAGCTCTAACTAGCAGTTCAGACATGCCAAAAGTAGTCATACTAGCTGTTCACCCATTCAAATAAAACAAGAAAAAAATCCCAATTTTAAAAATCTAATATACAAAACAGAAACTAGTTATCCTAAAATAACAACGGATGCTACAAGTTGTACGTGAGGTTTAGTATAAAAGGTTGCATCTTCATTTAAACTTTTCAGCTTTCAAATTTGAAGTTCCACGTATCAGTCAGTGGGGAATAATTACTAAGCAAGTAATCTTGCACGATTTTTGTTTCTGTTGACTACGTGCAATTCTAAGTAAGTACTCCAGTAAGTAAGTTCCAGTAAGTACTGGAGCAGACACCAATGAGAGCAGTGTTCTTAGAAGCTCATATATGCACCAGAAAACACTCTACAGGCACACAATCAGAACTATTTACATACTACCCTACCTGAACATTAGAAAGTTAAGAGTGCAGAAAGACATGGACTTACTGAAGCAAGTCCAGTGAAGGACCACAAAGATCGTGAAGGCACTGGAACGTCTCTCATACAACGAGAGACTGAGAGAGCTGGGACTGCTCAGCCCCAAGAACAGGAGGCTCAGGGGGAATGTTATCAATGTGTATAAATGCCTCACGGGAGGAGTAAAGATGTGGGAGCCAAAGCTCTTCTTGGTGGTGAGCAGTGACAGGTCAAGAGGCAATGTGCACAGACTGAAACACGAGAAATTCCATTGGATTACAGAAAACAACTTTTCAGTGTGAAATTAGTCAAATATTGGAGACAGTTGCACCACAAGGTTCTGCAGTCTCCATCCTTGGAGACGCTCGATGGGACAGAGTTCTCAGCAACCTGCTCCAGATGACACTGTTTGAGCAGGATGGTTGGACTAGATGATCTCTAGAGGTGAACTCTCTAGAGGTGACCTGCTGACCTTGACTATTCTGCAGTTCAGTGATAGTAGTGTTAAACAAAAGACAACAGTAATTTTAAGTATACAACTCCTCAAAGAATGCACTGCTAAGAGAGAATGAAAATGTTAGTGGCTTTTTGAAGGGCTTAATCAGCTTTTAAGTTAGACTTTTAAAACCCTCACTGGCATGGAGGCAGAGACAAAGCACTAAAGATGTGCAACCTTGTAAAAAAGGTATCAGGGTATTTCACCCTTTCAGTTACAACAGACTCATATCAACAGATGCTTCATTCTAGAAAATGAGACAACTTTCGCCATAGTTAAACAGCAGCAGCATAAGAAATTTGTGTGCATGTCTACCAGAGAAGCTTCAGAGCAGCTGTCTAAGCTCTCCTCAGCCCTGTTAGAATCCTATCACAGATTCCAAAGGAGAATGCCTAATGGCATGCTTTTCTTTCTAGCTTTAAGTTGGACTTGGAAGAACAGACAATAGAAAAAAAAACTTGTTAGCTTTCCTTTGTTCACATGGATCCACTCAGACCAGAACATCACTCAGACCACATCAACCTACCTCGTTTCATCTGTCCCACAGCTGTTTTCCCAGAAACCTAAGAAGCTTCATTCTGATGGGAACCAAATTATGAGGGAGAAGTTTACAGTTATTCCCATGCAATACTTTTATACCTCTCCCACTTACAAGCTTAACAGATAATGCAATCGTAACATTTAATTTGCATACACCTAGTCTAAAAAAGACCAGCATTAAGTAACAAAAATCCCAAAGCCTGGCCTTGTGTACTCTACTAACAATCATCCTTTTCAGACAGCAGCTGGCAGGTTAGTTTGGCGTAATCTCTCTTCAGTACCCTTATGATACCTTTCATTCTATTCACTTCAGTGTTTGAAATTATTCATGGAATCATAAAGGTTGGAAAAGACCTCCAAGATCATCTAGTCCAACTGTCCCCCTATCACCAATATTACCCAATAAATTCTTTCCTTCAGTAATTGTTCTGGAGCATTACTGAAACCAGAGTAAGGACAGGTGTGCTTGAAAATTCCCTTACTGTAAGCTGGTCTAATAAAACATGCTGTCATAATGAGCCATGTGTAACAGGCTCATTAAAGTGCCTCACCAGTGGACTCATGATTTTAAATGCCAATTTTCTCAACATGAGAGAACTGAGTATCCATCCACTTCAGGGCTCTAGGTGTTATTAACTTTGCTTCCAGTTTCATTGGACCCGTTTGTTTTCTGATAATTATTTGCATTTAGTATTTTCTCCTGGATTTATCATCATGTGTAAAATGTTAACCTGTACCAGGTTGGTTTTATTTAGATCCAGACAGCGATTAACACAAACAGAATCCCAAATTCCTAAATATTTCATTTATCAGTGCATGGACAAAGGAAACACAAAGGATATTTAAAGACTGAACCTATTGTTCTAAATTACTTCCCTAGTATGTTTTTTGGGGGTTCAAGAAAACTATAAAGAAACAAATACCAACAAGATTTTCACACTGGGGACACTAACGCGGGCCAAACCCCATTCGGGTTCAACAAGGAAGGTGTTCTAAGTCAGAACCTAAACACATTGTTACCAGAGCTAGAAAGCACTTTTATCCTCTGAAGGATGAAAGCCCACAGAATAAAAGTTGATGCACTGAACTTTCAATGAGACAGAAGGCTGATGATGCACAGCTTCCATACGATGCCAGTGTTGAGTCCTATGACAATCTGAGAATTTCAGAGCTGTGGATCGCATTTCAAACCCTGAAAACAAAGTGGCTTTGGAATGTCTGTCACCAAGCTTCACAGCAGCTTTCAAGGAGTACAGGAGACAAAGACTCCCTTGCATACTTACTGCCTTTCTTTTTGATAAAAATGAATTTACATTTAGACAGTAAGCTTAAGGTATCTATTATATAGATTTCAGATCCTAAGGAGCCACCTGAGAAGTGTGAATGTGAACAAGATAAAAAGATTCGCAGACAGAAGAATCTGAAGTTGTGAGAACTGCTGACTATGTTATTTTCAGATTACAACCAGAATGCTTGAGGTTTTCTGATGTAAAGAAAAAAATGTTCATAGGGAAGTGCATCAGAGCAAGCCAATAAGTACTCTGAAATAACTAGGGATTTCACTGTATCATCTACAATGATGATTTGACAACCAAAGAAGGAGAATCCTGATCTAAGACTGCCTTCAAGTTTCCATACAGCACTGTGCCTGTGAAACTCGTTATGCAATATGGGACTCTTCCTCAAAAACAGATGTGAACAGGAAGCTGTTTTCTTGTCCTAGAAAGAACATCTTGAAGTCTCAGTTTCCCATTGTGCTTCAGAAACAAAGGCCAGCCAGCTTTGAAGGCAATGCTCTACCCAGCATAATCAACAACCCAGGGAATTAAGTTTCCTGTGGTAATGAGGACAGAGACAAGCCTCTGTCCTGTCACTCCCCTACATTCAAAGGAGATGGTCTAGATGAGTTCACATATTTAGTGAAACCTTCTTTGTCTAAGAAGTTCACAACTAGCTCTACTTAAGAGCAAGTTTTGCTTAAATACTTCTCATCTATCAACTACTGAATGGTAGATACTAGAAAAAAATATCATATCAAGACACAATAACAACACATCGGTTTAATCTAGACAGTTCTCCCCATGTTACAGCACAAGAGAATTTGCACATGGCTGAAGAAACCCCTGTCAAGTTACATCAGGAATGATGACTAAATCTTCTGGAACTGAGTAGCTATGAACAGTAATTACAAAAACACTTGCAATCTCTTTAAATGAAATAAAAATTGTAGAACCGATTTCCATTTCAAATTATTTGCTCATGATTTCTAGATTATTATCAACAGCTGATGATACTGAGGGAATACTATCATCAAAATGGTGATTTAATCAAAGTAACGGACAGTCGATATTCTTTGAAACAGGCTTATCAACTGATTAAGATGCAAAATATAAGCAGAAATATGAAAAAAAAACATGGTTTCCAGACTGTAGAAGTGAAAAGTAATTTAATAATTTTACAAGTGAGTATCCTCTTTGTGCATAACGGATCAGCAGCAAAGCCTTTGCAATCATCTATGTAAGCACAAAGGTCTATTTTCCAGTACTTTGAAAAAAAAAGAAAATCTAGAAACAGATGCAGTGGGATACATAGCAAAAAGCTGGTTGGGATGTCAAGAGACTCATATTCACACACATGCATTGTTTTGGTCTGAACACACATTAACAAAAAAAACCCCCGGATGATGAAAAGCAACCTTGAGATTCCTCAAAAAGTAAAATCATCATGCGTTTCAGTGCTATATTAATGGAGACGTATGAAAAGGCATAAAAGTTGGTTATCTGCATATTAACACACATAAAGTAACAGGAGAATTAAATTTATGACAAAATAAAGGTCTATATCAACTGAAAACTACTGTTTCTCTGAGTATAATTCGGCCTACTAATTTTACCTTTTTTTGTGAAGTAAAACTAATTTTAGTCATGAGGAAATAGAACATTATTCTATCAACTTAGTAGCCCATTTATAAAGGGAAATAATATAAGGTGATTCCCAGGACAGGCTAAAACTCTGTTACAAGTACTGCACATCAGTACAGTCAGGCTCCTTCTCACCCTTATGGTTACCCGAGCTGTTAACTCTTAAAGTGCAGATTAATAAATAATTGCAGATGCCTTTGTTACTCATACATTTAATCAACTTCTGAGTCTCTTTAATCCATTGACCTCAATTATATCCTCAGGAAAGATCTTCAGAGAGCATATATGCAGAGTAAAACTGTCAACTTCAGATTTAATACACAGAATGTGTTTACGAGAAAGAACAATACTACGATCTTATGTTATACACAGTAGGCTGGGTATGCCACTTCATCCTAAATGACTTGCACTGAAATGCTATTGAAGGTTGCAAGTACAACCACCAACTTCATTTGAAGTCAGTAAACCCAAATTCAACTCCTTTATAAAACAAGGCAGTGTCTAGAGGCAGCTACATCTTGGCCAGAGACTGGGGGAAGGTAACTAAGAGGTCAAAGAGGATGATACAACCTTCCCATAGTGACCACAAAAAGAACAGACACCATTAACTGGAGGATGACAATTTCTTTATCACTCCTCCTTAATTCTACTCGTCTCCAAATTGAAAACAGCCTACCATCCAAACCAAAAGTACAAAGATTGTGAGTTATGTAAGCAGAAAAATTATGCTGGATCCTGTTTGAATAAGATGCAAGACCCAGAAGGTTAAATACAACAGAGCTAAATATAACAGATATGAATACGGCCTAGAGCCAAGAAATTTTCTTCTGTTAAACACTATTTTGCACATTCTTTCTAAGCATTCATAGATCTTTGCTAAGGTCCATTACTGATTTCTCTTCATAACAAGACCAAATACACAAATATTTCATTTCAGATTAGGCATTAGGAAAGAAAATATTCTGAGGAATTAATATGCAGCTAGCATATGCCATAAGCTTTATTTGTTCATACTTTGGTAAAATCACACGGTCTCTGTTCATTGTACTTCTCATGAACTCAACATCAGTAGCAGAGGAACTACTATTCTGATGACACTACATTCAAATGAAAACACCCCATGACAACAAACGATGTGCTAGGTGGACTTGGCAGTAGGGACTAGCGGGTCCAGCAGCAACCAATGAGTCATCTGATGAAGGGTATAAAATCACTGAAAGGAGTCACTGGAATATAAGGAAAGAAAGAAAAAGAGGTACAACTATTCCCTTGAGAAAGGCATTCCTCAACCCTTGCAGAAACACAAAGAAGCAGGACCAGAGGCAAACAGCAGAATGAGAAAACTAACTTGGGACCAGAGAACAACGTTGACCGAACTCAGAAAATCCCAGTGAATGGTCAGGGAACTACAAGGTTTTGCACAAAGATCAGCTTCTGCAAATCTACATTTATTCTGTGCTTTTCCATTGGGTTAAATGCAACTAATTCAGAAACGTATTTACAAAACTTTAGTGTTTGTTTTCCACTTTCAAAAAGCATTTCTAAACTGAAAAACCAGAAACGTGGGGACTTCTTTGCCAAACTCTGGGGTTGTGCAATAACATTGGAAAAGTCACCTCTTCCTGATTCTCAGACCTAGGCAACCTACCGCATCTGAGATAGGGATGTTGGATAAAGATCAGATCCCTAGGAAATGGGAAGGGATATGCAGCCTAACAATTTGCTTTTACTTTGCTTAAATCTCAGGAAGGTGAGATTTATTTGGTGGATCCACCATCAGCAACCGGATACGAAAACAGCAGGGAGAGCTTAACAAGAACTGTATTAGGTACTAAAGAATGGAAAGTTCACTGAAATGCAAACAACAGAAGAAGAAAAGATACCGGGGAAGTGATGCTGGCTTAGGGACAGGTGTTTTTTTTTTGGTTTAACAGAAGTATATTCTCCTTTTAACACCAGCAATGTTCATGGTATAGAATTGTTTTTATAGAAGACAGAAAAGTTTAAGTTTTGCTTTTACTCAGCTTAGCTTCCTGGATTATATTCATAACTTCAAGAAAGGAATTACACACATGACTAATTAACTACTGATCTGATGATGCATTAATATAAATGATCTAGCTCAATCAGCTGACCTTGCTTTACTGCACTTTGGGAAATTTCACAATATTTTTGTTTGTCATAGATTTTAAAACTATGCAAACTTCTCTGCTGCTCTGTTATCAAATGCTGCTAATAACATTACTTTTAAACATATTTACCAACAGTAATTAAAGAATTAAAAAACTTAAGTTTTAACGATATCCCTTTTCTAGAATATAAAAACAACAAAACATTTTGGGAAAAGCTGAAGTCTAAAACAGCTATTCATCTAACAATCTTCCTAGACAAAACAGAAATGAAAGTTTTTGTTTTGAAATATGAAAGCCGCATGATGTGGAAACAAACCTTGTCCATGAGTTTACTTGCATGAAGACTCAGACTATTAAAGAATATCTTCTTACTCAACAAATGCATTTCTTCAATTGTTGTCAACAGTGTGGCTGCACTGTTTCCCACAATACCACTGAAAACAAAATTAAGATTAACTACATAATCTGAAGGGAGGGAGGAATATGACAGGGTCAGAAACTTTAGACAGCATTTCAAACACAAATTTTTCAGAGTTCAAAACACACAACAAATCATTGTAGGAAACAGTTCTCCTTAGTGGCTTTCTGAGAGATTCACTCATAAGAAGACTGCAACAACAAGCATTATCAACCATGTCATCAAGCAGATATTACTTTTAAGTACAGCCTATATAAAGTTGAGCACAAACATTTTAGTATAATTCTAAAATTTACTGGATTTTTGTTTTGTTATTCTGCAAATCTACTTGTTATACAAAATAGATTACATAAACAAAAAGGGTTGATAACTTTATTCTATCATATTGTCCTCTAGGGATGGCATCCTAGCTCTCTTCAGTGTGATGTGAGGCATCTCCAGTGATACAAGAATTCACGCCTTGCTATTCTGAGTGTCAAGCTATTACATTTAACACAACTACTGCATAAACCTTAAACTACCTTACCTGACTACGAACATCTCACTAATTTACCTTTTGTCTGTAGTAAAAACACTTCGAAGCTACAAATATTGCAAGTAAAAAATTAATTGCATCATAATAAGGCTAATTCTTGCAGCTTGGTTTTCAGAATATAATCTTGTCGCATTTAATGGGTCGTTTCTCAAAGTGGGTTTTCCCCTTCATTAGTTGGGTGAACTTCCTGTATACGGAGGAAATTACTCAGCTGACAGAAGGTACTTCAGTGGTCTTTAAGCAATGTATCATAGCAGGAGAGAGAGGAACAGATAAGACTGCCTAAGACCCTCCTCCATTTTAACATCACATATTCAATTGCTTTACTACCACTGGGAAACTGACATTGGAGACAAAAAAAAAGGCAAAAATATTCCAGCTGTTTTTGACAACAAAATTAGGAATGTTTTGCTCAATATTATAAAAGAAAAAAAGGTCCGATATGTGTTCTACCATAGACCTGTAGTGCCATCACACTTGAGGACTTGAGTAGATGCCCATGAACCATTTATTATTAACCAATATCTAAATACCAGAAAATAAGCTCAAGTCGTTATATTAGCGACTCAAATTCTCAGCAGTTCAGTCCAGGGCTGTGGATGAAGATTTTCCTACTACTGCTATTTCCAACCAGTATGAACTACTGCAAATGCCACAATCTATAAAAAATAACGGTTCTGGCTTTTCTCTTGGTTCACTGATCTTGGTGGCACCTGATAGGTTGGAAGATTATTGGTGCACCTTGAACAGCCAGCTACAGAATAAGGCAAGCATCTTCTCAACAGGAAAATGCAAGTGCACAATCAGAAAAAAATGTATCCAAACATAACTGTTTAAGGAAGAAAAATCAAATTTCTAGAGAGAATTTAATTCTATCACTTTCTCAAGGGGATACTTTGTCATCTTAGTGTGTGTATATATATATATATATATACACATACACGTAAAAATAAAACACTACAGAAAACATCTATCAACACAACAAAGAAAGTTTATTTATCAAATTTTAACAATCGATGCCATATTCCAAAGCAGACTCCATATGAATTGATGAGAGTCAACAGATAAATGGCATCTGCTAAGGCCAATAATACCCTTTATAATATACTAATCTTCATACTTACAATAAATCATAATAATAAATATATCCTTAACATACTTTGTAGTTTGTATACCTGATTGTATGGTGGTAGAACTTGAGAAGATTGGAAATCTTGTACAGTAAAACTGCTCCAGGCTCAGCAACAATCACCTGCTCAATTCTAACCTGCATTAAAAACAAACATCCTTCAGGTCAAACATCCTAAAAGCCAACATCTATGATTTTATATACAATACAATGCTGACTTCTGAGAAATAAATTTGAACAGAAATAAATTCAACAAGAGACAATGCCCAGTTAACTCTAACTTTCTGCTTGAACCGAAGTATTTCTTGGGTGCAAAGCCCCTGGGCAGAAAACAAGCAGGTGTATTCTTATAAACTAAACTAAACTAATTCCACTGCTGCAAATGTTTCTCTATAGGTTTTTGTTGCAACTTGTTATTGAAAATTTCAAAATAATGAGATCATTTTATGGATTAACACCAGTACATACTGGAATTCTCCCCAGCACTGAACAGAGCAAGAACAGCTGCAAAATCCCTAAACTATGACCATTGATCATTAGCATCATGCAGCAATTCTGAACACCCGAAGTATTAGGTATTTTACCCAAAAGACAAAACTTCACCTGGATTAATCTCTCCTTTATTAAAGGAGATATCACATACCTGCTACCGGTACGTAATTATTTATAACTAACAAACAGCTGTGTTGCCTATTTATCTCAACCAGGAGATATTGGTTACGCAGACCAAAACAGTGCTGACTTTCTTTACACTTGCACAGTCGATGTCTTGTCTCCATGGTACACACAGTCTCAATTCACTCATAAAAGGCTGCTCCAAGGTCAAGCTCTGGGCACTCATGAAGCAGTGATAGTCAGTGACTTATCGCTGCACTATTCTCCCACGTGCCTGTGTGTGAAAGGGCTACACACAAATCACCCGCCCTCCCAAGTTATTTGTCTGCTGTTCAAAGGAGCACAATGTGCAGCAGTGCCTTCTTGTCACCGCCAGCTGCACAGAGAAGGAACTAAGATTATGCTCCCTTGGCATCTAGGTCAGAGACCAAAAATGCAGAATATTTTTTTGACTCTTATTTGCAAAGCTCAATGCACAAAGTTCATTTCAACATTCAGGTGTACTTCGTTCTTCAAAGCATGCACATGTACAGACGTGTATATACAAATACCCATTTCCACCGTGTGAAAGGACATTTGGGCAGGGGCATAGTACTGACTATAGTCTCTTGGCCTGAGTACAGCCTAAAGATTTTAAAGAATACCACAGAAGTAAAAAAGGTCCAGAGAAGGGTAGCAAGATGATCAAAGATTTTGAGAACTGCTTCTGTACTGCTCCAGTGACTAAACTTAAGGCAAAGCTGTGGAGGGATATGCCAGAAATACAGCAGATCAAGAGGGCACAATGCTGAGCTATGGCTCAGTAAGTCCTTAGTAAGTCCACAAACAGGCGAAGAAACCATTCCATAGAAGATTCTGACACACTTGCACAAACTGTACTCTCTTCCCCTAAACATATAAAATAGACGCTACAAAAAACAGGGTACTAAGCTAAAATGATTTTTCATTTGACCCACTACAGCCATTCTTATACCCTTATCCTAAAGCTAAATTTTTGCACCTAAGCACCATTACACTTTAAGAAAAGTAAAACAAAATCAAGATACAGATTTACTATCTTAGTATCTCTCACTATACAACTATTTATTACCATACCATGAACTACATATCCATGAACTACTGAACCTTTAATTTTGAAGGTCTTTATGATTCAAAGCTGAGAATTTAACTCAACCGACAAAAATGGAAATCCATTATATAGATGTGACATGGGATCTGGAAAAACACTACAGAATGATTTTATTTTTTTAAATTTATTTTTAGAGTGTTAAAGAAAGCAATATACCTCACCTTTAGAGGCCTGCAGACACCTTCTGTGATGTGCCCAACTACTTCTTGAATATTTTCTTCCACACCTATAGTTAAAGCAAGCACATGCTAAGATTATGCAAATTTAATTCTCTTTTCTTCAAGACTATAAAACAAATAAACAAATATAAGAGCTATTCATCCATAAAAAAGCATTATGAACTGCATGTCCTTTTCTCCACAGGACTAGTTTACACCTCCACTGAACTTCACATCTAGCCATTAAGAAAAGGTTGCATGACAAACCAGAGTCCTGAAGAGTCACTACTTTATGCTATGCGATTGCTTCCTAGCACAACGCAGTGCCTGGGGATTTGAAGCAGAAGGAAAAAAGGGAAGAGTAAATGATCTAGCCAGAAACTGTCACAGTAAGGCTCAGGATCAGCAGTTCTTAAAACTAAACAGGAAAAAAAAGGCACTGGGATGTTCAAGGAGCAACAGTACGTACCATTTTGAAAGGCCAGAACTGTAAGTACATGCATCTGTCAGTGTTGGGTAGTGATGTGCTTCTTGTAGTGTTACAAATGAAATCACACATGTACCTGCACACTGCAGTGTACTACAGCGTTTGCAAATGCTTCCTCTCTAGCAGCAGTTGAAACTGATCTTTCAGCGAACAAACTCTATACAAAAGAGAATATTGCCCTATCTTATTGTGAAACACAAATGAATTGTTGCATGGCAACCAGCACTGTCATAAATCAATCAAACTGAAAGCAACAGATCTTCAAGCTCTCACTTCAGTAACAACTCAGAATAGATTTATGGAGACAGCAATACTTTAATTCTAATTTAAAACTTGTCAACAGGAGTTCATCTTCAGATGGGACCCATGCAATGAACAGTAAACAAACTGACTGTGACATGTGATAAAAATCAGGTGACCTGAAGCTATATTTTGCAAATCTCATTTCACACTAGAAGAGAATACCTCTAAGAGAAAAAAAAATATATAGAAGATTAGAGATGTGTGACAAAGCCTCTTTAGACCAAAATACATGAAAAGCCACATAAGCACAAACAACTAAATTCAGCGTGGTGGTTGTCTTGAAGCATACTACGTTGGTAAGTAATAAAAATAGGTTTGTATATTGAAGTATCATTACTAAGGAAGATAGCAAGATTACAAACCACAAGACTTGTGGCCTGTTATGTTAGTGGCTACCTCCCAGACACACCCTAATAATTTAGGCGATTTTTGGTAGGAAAAGCCACTTTTATTCATCAATGTAACGAGCACACATTCGCAGTCGTGTATCTAGACCAGATTGACTTAATAACGAATTCTTGGATATGAAAGTTTTAGCTGCAAAAATATACGAGTTTAAATACCAAGAGAGATGGAATTACAATTTTTATATATCACATGCTTATGCTGTCAAATACTCTTTCATGTCCAATTAGAATATTTTAGACTCAGCAAACAGGAAAAATAAATCTTCCAACACAATTGACTATATAACTGTTGCAAGTATTAGCACATCACTGTGACATGGAAGAATTATGGATTAAACAATTCTTATGGAATGAAAATCACTTTTGGGAAACAGTTCATTACTGAACATATGCTTTTGGCTTCCTGCTACACCATATATAATTTTTCTCTGCATACCCTTCTGTAAGAGACATCTTTCTTGTACCTTCATGTGGCTTCTGCTCTTCAGTTAGCTTCTTGCTACTCCATAAAAAATAGGTTTCTACTGCTTCTCTTAAACAGAATGCCTTCAATTCTCCCTTCTTTTCAAGTACAAGTTACCCACAGGACTGGAAAGCTCCCTACTAGCAGCATACCTGAGCTCCACAGAAGAGAACCAGATGCTTTATGTCTGTCAAGTACAATACAAAATCATTAATCTTTTCTGAATGTGTTTTAAATGCTTAGAATTTTGAAAGCATTTTGGTCAGATTAATTTTCGAGGGTTAACATTTGCAAGCTTATAAAACTTTTTAGAAGTTATTCTTGAATATTTAATTGTGGGCTATTTAGATCATTCTCTCTACACTCAAAACTGTGAACATCTCTCCAAAATAGCATTCACACAGTTTTGCTTCCACTGGGATCAAATCTACATCTGTCTCCATCTGTAGATAGCTAGATATGTGGCTTTTCTTTTTTTTTTTTTTTCCCCCCCGAAAGGGGGAATATTTTTGTTCAGATGCAATTTACCACCTTCTCCACAGTCCTGAAATTATATAGACTTTATAGGAGAATTTCAAAAATAATCTGATCTCAGAGAATCCCGATTTCAAATTACAAAAACGTTTCTACTTCTAAAAAGCTCTTCAAGCTGAAATTAAAGTTAAAACATTTGACTGACCTATTACAGAGAAAGCTTATCTCACCTAAATTTTGCCTTCAAATTTAATTGCCTAATCTATGCTAGCTTCTTGGGCTCCCTCTATAGGAAACAGGGAAAAACAGAACAGAATAAACAGTTTTGATGAAGCCTCTAGAAATGCCTATATCAGACCTACATTTTGTTAGGAAGATTTGCTTTCTGGAGACGCAAATCACTCTCATTATCTATCATCAAAATCAACAAGATGTCCACTTTTTAAATGGGCAAGCTAAACTAACTTAACTTCTGCTGTAACCTGTACAACCAGACACCTGAAGACAGTACAACAATACAGATAATTCAACATGAATCTCTCAGTACAACACACACTGGGCTCACTGGATTAGTCAGCACCAACTCAGGATTTATAGCTATATCATCATCTGATCTACTCAATCTGAATCATAATGCTGCACATTCCACTTCATGCTTCTTGTTAAACTCAGTGGCATCCCATTAAATACTGTTTCATCTTCAAGACCTTATCCTACAACCATCATCATCAAAATTTTTCCCAAAGCTGCAGAGGAATAGCTAATGGATGCATCCTCTAGGCTCTGCTGCTCCCAGTGTGAAGGTAAGAATCCCTCCTCATGCTTCCTGAAAACTGGGCAACAGTGATGGCAAAGCCATTCCTGATGAGCTCACAAAAACATTTTTGCTTCAGACAAATAGAGAAACTCTTGTTTATACTAGTCCCTTGGGAAAAAAGCTTTGTCCTGGTGATATTTTTGGAAAATTTTTCCCCAAAACATTTCTACCCCCTGTATTCTCAAGTAGTTTACTCTGGCCTATGGCTGAAATTCTCAAAATGTATCTGTATTAGGAGGACATAGTATCTGAGCCTGACTTCCTGCCAGAAGACCAGAGTATTTAATAGTTAAACAAAGCACTGCACAAGGGAGGAGAACTTCAGAACAGAATGGAAGACTGGGCAATAGCACAGTGTACTGCAGAACCAGATGCAGTAACATCCTCTGTGCGGCCAGCTTTTCCCGAACAACTCCCCATTTACAGCAAAAGCATCAGATCTTCATGTACAGAATTACCATGTCTTTTTCTCCACCACGCAGGTATCACGAGGTCTACGTTCTTGTCTCTCTGAGATATATCACTATATAAAATTAAAATCACTTCTACAGTATGCTGTAACTAGTTAAAAAACCAACAACATTCCTTTGGTTTGATTTACAACAGTTCCTACTTTAAACAACCTCCTTGCTCATATACCTTTAATTACAAAAGCTATTTAATACTTCCAGCAGCAAGGAAAATGAGAATGCATATTAACTTTAAATCCCAGAGCAGGACTCAATTAAGACATACAATCTGAAAAACTCACCAGATTACAGATTAAACATCAGCTCTTACGTTGAGGTTTGTTACAACTGAACATACATGTCTTATTTGTTTAGTAAGTCTTTGGCTTAAGCCATACAGGCTAATCATATTATAGCTACTACATGACAAGGTTCTTAAAAGCATGGTTCAATCTATTTATAAAGACAGCAAAGGGGCTGAAGAATCTGTGTTAGAATCTGTAGATGCATTAATAAAAGGAGAGCTTTGATATTAAAAAGCTTCATGCATCTACGAGTGGCCTGCTTTGACCTTCAGAAACCTACGCTGATGTGTTACAAGACAGAAGAAAATTCCATTTTACTTGTAGGAAGGAAAGAACAGAATTATTGAAATAAATTACTAAGCAAATGATCAAGGGATAATAATCCTCAACGTATCAACAAGTAATCCTATCACAATGTTTTCAGAGACAATTTTGAACACTTTGTCCCTCTGTAAATTTAGTGTAAACCTATTGTGAGTAAAGTGAAAAGAGTAAAATTTGAAGTACTCTTCTTTGCTAAGGGCTTTCTTTTGGCAAAATGCAACCTACGCTATTCTGAAGTTAATTCCAGGAAAATGAAAGCTCAACTCTCATAACTTAAGCCCGGACTAAGAAATTACTCACACTTCTTATTTTTTCTTATCACTTCCCAATATATGTTTCAAAATCTAGTACTACCTTGAATGGTTACAAGCTTTAGCATAGCTTCTAGATGCTCTTTTTCAGAAGCTGTAGCTTGATGCAGCCAGGCCAGCATGTCTCCCACGTACCTAACGAAAGACAGAAATTTCTGTGTAAATCAGGGGTTTACGGTGTGAGGGATCTGAAGTGTGAACAGGCAAAAGAAGGATTATTTCTTATACATTCTTACTAGCACAGTACCTCAGAGGATCGTGGGAGTGCATTTCAATAGGGCGGGGAGTACCTCCTAGACCTCCTCTAGTAAGAGCATCTATAAAGCCACGGACCACAGCACTCCTTCGAGCTGTTCCAAACTCATCCAGAGTATACCTGTTATCAAAACATGAAAATGAGTAAAACAAAATAGTTCACCTCATCACAATTGATTAGTTCAGCTTTACAGCTGATACAGGTAACCGTTTCTACAGTTCTAGACAACTTGCACCAATGCTTCCACTATAAAGCATTCAGAACTTCCTGATTTTCTTGACTCCTCATTAACAGATACTAAGGATGGCTTTTCCTTGACCCTTCCATTTGCTTATCACACACAAATAAATGAAAAATCACCTTTCAGTTTTGCACACATAAGCATGTATTGAGAGGTCTAGAGCTCCTGTTTACATATGGTTCACAGCTAAATGACAGAAGCAGCAACTTATTGCACCGCAACACAAGGCTTTCTCCATCTCCTTCTTCTAGGCCACCAGATGAATAATAGTGACAGTTATTTATTTGATGGTTGCTCTATGTCAATCAACCGAGTCTTAAGATATTTAATGCACGGACACTACAGCCCAGACTGCATAATACTAAATGGCATGCTGGTAATAGAGGAGGCACCCAGAAGATACACACAGCTCATTTTTGGAGCAGGCTACTTTCCTGTTGGGGCTGAAGCACGATAACAAGTGATGGGAAATGAACACTGCTAATATCCCTGCTTATCTGCTTAGAAACAGGACATTTGCAAGCAATGGAACACTTATTTTCTTCAACAACAGAATTTAAGTATTTTGAACAAAGCACACAAATTACAATGGCAAAAAAAACAGAAAAAAACACAACAGCTTATTTTTCCCATATAACTGAAGAAATGCCACAGAGTAGGCTTGGTGTCACTTACCCATGACACCCTGCAGCAGAACAGATATAAAAATAAAATAATAATAATAGAAAGCATGTTACTCACTGACTGAAGTTAAATGAACACTACGCTCGCAATTAAACAGATGCGGAGGACAAAATACAAAAGGAAATAATAACTTGAAACATTTTCGACACAGTGTAAGTTCAATTAGATTTCTCTTATGTTATAAATAATCTAATAGATCCTTCAAAAAATTTTTTTTTGATCTATGTTACTACTGAAGGGAGGATAAGGAGGGAACACAGTGAAGAATCAGGAAATTTCTTTTTACATCTTTTTTCTCCCCCCACACTGTACTTGCTCACTTGGAGAGTAAAGATCTATCTATCTATCTATCTATCTATCTATCTGTATTTAAAGGCTGGTAAGCCTACAATAAATCACTACTCACAAAAATTATGCAATTAGGAGTGGAAGAGTTCTGGGATCTGCTGACTACCCATAGTCCAGGAATAGCAACACCGCAGTGAAAAACCTCAAGTGTTTGGAGAAACCAGTTAAGCTCCTCACCACACTCCAATAAACAGCCATATCATTAAAAATACAGCAGCATTTTCCCCTCCAATAAACAGCTATATCATTAAAAATACAAGCACGATAAGATCTGTTTGTTTTGAAAACAGCAGTAAGTAACGATAATTTTGTTTAAAAAGAAAAAAAGACTCATTTTCCTTTTGCTCTCAGTAGAAAAGGGTATTACGATGACAAAATCCTGCATGCATAAAAAATCATTAGTAACTATTATTTACACTAGAAACACAGTATTTAATACTATGTTATTACATGTGCTCATGATAGGGTAAGAAAACAACATTTGTATTCTTTTCAGCTCTGCTCCAATTTTTCCAGAACCCAGCAAAGTAATAATCATTAGCGGGGAGAGGAAGAAGGTAGTGGAAAAGCTTTGAAAATCAGAGTGGAGGATGGAAGAAGAACACTGCTTCCAGCTATGACTCCATGTACTATCTGTGAAACAGTTTTCAATTTTTCTGTTAGAAACAGGAAGTAAAAGCCAACATTTATTTTAGATGCCTACTGGCTGCAGTTCCCAAAAGTCCATCCATGGTACAATCTTTCTTCCACCTTAAAGTTAAGGAAACATAACTCAAAATAAGTAAACAAGAATTTGTAGTCTTGTTTCTAAACTCCTGTCCTTCTCCATCTTACTTTCATCCAACCAAATCACAACCTTTATCAGATGCAAGGACTGTGATTTGGAAGAAAAAGTAAGTTTAGCAGAAGTGCTAAAATGTGTAAGAACAACAACAAACTAAGATTTTCTTCTATGGGATAATTGTTATACTTCGAACTCATCAGTTGGTATGTACACAGGTGGATAAGTAATTTCAGATTTAAGCTATAAAGTGCGAGTACTGCTATTCTGACAATACTGCTGTAGAAAGTAATTAAGCATGGTTATCTATGCTGAGAGACATGGCTCCATCTTCTACGGTAATGTTTGCTTTTGCCTTTGAGAGAAAAAAACCGTGCTATCACTGTCCTACTTCTGGTTATGTTAGTATTGCTGTTTGTAAGAAAGATGTCAGAATAAAAATTAAGTCTCTTTAGCAGATTCATTTTAAACTGTCCAGATGTGGGTTTATACAGAAGATAGTTTATTTTTTTTTTAATGTTAAGAAAGCAAAACTATAGTTTCGTGAAGTCTGAAAGTAACATCATAAAACAAAATATTTGTTGCAGAAAATACGTATTTATAAAGAACCCTATAAAATGTTGTGAACAATCCTATGCAGCTGTGAAAAAGGGCCTGGAGGACAGACAGCAAAAAGGGCTCTGCAACCCCCAGCTCTGGCCTAATGTAGGAGCTGGCTGTAGTGCATGTACGGAGCATTACCACCACAAGCAATAGCTGGGGAGGTCAAGTGGCACCAACTCTTCCTGTAATTAACTAGCAGATCTGACAGAGCCTGTAGAGATATGCACGGATTCTTGTACTGACAGAATGTTTAATGTCCATTCACACTACACATTTTACCCATGAAAATGTACAGTATGACACAGCTAACGACAAAGATAGCCTTTGAAAGACAGCCGAGTATTCTGCTGTCCTGCATGCCTGTGGCTAAGAGTAATTTGCAATAGTTGCAGAACATGGCAAATGCATAAAAAAAAAATCAAACCCAAAACTCAAAAACAAAGCAACTAAATGTACTAGGATTAGAGGTAGAACAGTACCTCCTAGGTGTACGGTCACCCCAATATAAAACGTTCTTAGAGTGCCACCTCGTGGTTAAGTTGTCTCTAAGAACTACCATTTCATTCCTGTTAAACAGTGCCTTCAGCAAATTCTGGACAAGAACTAAAGACTAGTATATAATGTATTTAACTAAGTATGTAACTAAGTACATACTAAGTTTTGCATTTAGAGAACTATGATTTTATTTTTTAAATCTGATGCAAACTAAATTGTCCCTATCCTTTGCACTGTAACTCACAGAGACAGAACTTAATTTAAGTTTCAAAGGCTAAAAATACACATTTCTGTTAGAGATGATGATGAACATTTACTTACTTATACAGGACAGGTCTATCTTGTAAGGCTTCCATGGCTTGAGCAAGAACTGGAGAAATGTCACACGACTCCTGTGTCAAAGTCCTGCACTCATCTATAAAATAACAGAGAAAAAAGTGCTTTCTTTACACTGCAATACCTTTTTATACCAGGCTGATAAACAAGAAAATGGATTGAAAACTCAAAGGCTTTTGATTTTGAATTGTAGAATATGCTACCTGGCCTTGTTTGTACTGAAGTAATTAAACTCTCTCCTTAAGCAGTACTTTGACTAAAATGGATGCCCATTGCTAATCTCAAGAAGAATGAAAATTAAATGAAGCTTATTATGTGGTTGCACCCATGTATAAGTGTTAACTCATTCAACCATCAACACTCTGTTAGGCTCCTTTATAAGAGACTGACACTTTACAGGTAAATTACTAAGAAAAAAGGAAGCAAGTATGTAACCAAGCTGTGAGGGCTTTTTGTTTGTTTTGCTTTAATGTCGTAACTATATAATCTTGTACATTCCATACAAGAATGTGGAAATCACGTAAGCTAAATCACACAACAGCATAATAATGCTTAATTTTCATTAAGGTGAAACTGCAACTATTATCTGAGACTTCAGTATCCACAGAAGAATAGCCAATTAATTTAATCTCCTATTGCACCAGCTTTTTTCACATCTCTTCCTGTCAACAGAGAAGAGAGATGTAATTCAAAAGCATCTACGTTTTACACTATCAACATGTTGTACCAAACACTGAAAGTTGGATCCAGAAAACATGTGAAAAAATAATCACCTACAATAATTCAAAAAATCATTCAACCCAATATGTTTTTGTTTGTTTTTAAATAATAAGCCACTTCTCACACTAAACTAAATGTTACTAGAAAATCGTCAAAAACAAGAACTTCCCTGTGACCTGCAAGAAAATGAAATGCAATACACTTCACAATTGGCTTAGAATATGAAATTGTAAGTATTGTCGTCTGTGGAGAAACATCTGAAAACAGAAATAAATAAGACAGTTTTACAAACAGGACAAAAAGGGGAGAATCTCCAGTTAATCACTTAGTTCACAAAAGCAAACCCAAAGACTCAATAATGAATCTTGGAAAGGGTTTTTACTGAGTTCAATCCACATCAAGAAATTAAAGGAATCATCATCATAATATTCATAAACATAAAAACAATTGTAGTCCTACTTTGAGTCCATCTGTAAAGTCGTTCATAAGACGTCTCTTGCAGTAAAGCCATCTGTTCCATAATTTCCAACCTACACGATAAAAAGATTTTATTTGCAAATATTATTTTAGCTAGTACTACCATATGCATGTGAAAACAAATAAAAGTAGCACTATAAAAATAAGAAAATTTAAAAACGTTACTACTCTTCATCTTGACGTGAAATACTGCATACAGACATACAAAGTAAAAAATGACACCTTGCTGTAACTTCTGCTTGTAACTAGCAAATGATTGTCTTGCACTCTTTTAAGTAACACTCACCCTGCCCTTTGCTGATTTGTCCGGAGGAGAATCTTGACATCATCATGAATTTGCTTTACTCGTCCTAAAGCCTTGAAAAAATCCTAAACCAATAAATAAAATAAAAAGAGGGTCAAAAAGCAGTTACATCTGATTCACGCCTCTAGCACTCTGTACGTCCCATTTTACATATGTACTAAACTGAGGATTTCAAGGATATTTCCACCCCAAATAACTTATCACTAGCAGTGAAGAAAAAACCTCTAGAAGAACTCTAGATGGACATCTGTACAAAAAGGTTATTTTGTTACTGTTTGAGAGCCTTCATAGAAATATACTAACATTATCAAACAGGCTTATTATGAGGTCAGCTTTCAAACATTAGGAAGGAGTCCAGACAATTCAGTTATAACAGCTTCTTTCTTTTGTGATTTGAACAGAGTTTGCCTCAGAAAAATAGAGTTCCTTTCTGGTTCAAGTCACGTAAAAATACATATTTTCTCTAAGTGAAGTACTCAACTGATTCAACATACTTACTGCCTTGCATCACCTATGTTGAAGACCCTATGTTTATAAAAACCCAAATCACTCTTCCTTCATAAAAAAAAAAAAATCTCCCCAAAACAGGGGTCTGACTTAAATGATGTTCTAAACACACTGGTTGATTCTATCCGAGGTGAAAAGCACCTACACGACTTTACTGAAGTCTGCAACTTCAGTAGCACAGCTACAATCATATCTCAGTTGCTTCTGAATAATTTTTAGGTAGCTCAAAGTATCACAAGGTAAGTATCACATACTTGTGATACAAAGTATCACATACTTGTTCTGCTGCAAACCAAGCACTGAATATATGGCCTGGTGTTGCTGTCGTTGCCTGCAACATGTGCGTTTTAGAAACTTGAATATTCTTTCATGGTAGTAATTGGTACAAAAGCATACAGCAATTACTCAAGTGCATAATCATTTAACACATTCCATTTATGCTTTCATTAGCATTGTTTATGGTTATCTGTTCCATGTCTTTAATAATGCTTTAACTGCAAACAGGATGCCTGTGGAAATGAGATACTGCATCTCAGCAGATAGTCTCAATTAAAGCGAAGGTTTCCATGCAACTCCAATAATAAAATCTATTAAGGATACTCAATTCTCTCATTATTCAGTTTGCTTGTACTGTACAACAATAAGCCTTCTTATCAAAAAAACCTGAACAGATTCAAAAACTTGTTTTGGAAGGTGGCTAAAAGTGAATGGGTACCTAATAGCTTCATCAACAAAATAATAATGAGAAAAAATTCTAAATTTTATTATTTCAAGTCCCTGAATACCTATCTATACATATACATGCACATGTACAAGGGCAGTACTACATATTACTGAAGACCACCACATTTCTCATTTGCTTTAGTTGAGCGTGTAGTAATTTTAAAACATCTTAGCTAAAAATTGAGGTTCGATAAAGGTCTTTTTGAAGTGTAGAAACATGATAGCTCTTATTGCCCCTTACACTCATTATACAAACTACAATTTAATGCTGATTTTCTTTCTTGTTACTAGAATCTTTCATCACACATTTCAAACTCATCAGAAACTTACCACAGTGTTAAAAGGTACATTTCTCCATGAAAAATGAAGCTACAAAACTGATAATAAGATCTCATGTACAATTCCGCTAGAATGTTTTTATATTTAAGTTCTGGGCAAAACTTTTAATGTTTGCTGAGTTACCTCAGTAATTGGCTCATCTTTTGTGCCTCGAAGGAGGTTCATTTCATCCGGTGTCAGCTGGAATTTTGCTATGAATGCATCTGCAACTTGTGCTTTCATTTCTAGTCGCTGACTGTAATAAAACAAAGTGAAAAGGACATTAGCTTTTAATCCTTATCTCCGACTCATTTTGCATATTCATACTTCTGGAAACTTAATAAGCATTAGAAACCAATGCTATTAAATTCTAATAGTACATTTGCCATCAAACACTTGAGTTGCATCTTCACGTACGATTTTCCATTACCTTGAACATATTACTGAGCGAAACAACGTAAAGTTAAAGCATCTAAAAACTAGGAAGTTCTTCACAAATATTCCCTTAGCGTTTATAACACAAGATATCTAATCCTAATACTTTGTACTTATACAATTTAATGCTTGCAATTATCTCCTTTCAAATTCATCCAGGAAAGAATGGGCTTTCAGTTCATGTTCTCAGAAAGACACAAAAAGTTGCAGCATCCAAAATGAGAAAATGATCATTAGATTAATCTACTATTCTGTAGAAGAGATGCATTTCTGTTTAACAGTATACTGAGGGGATACAAATGTACTAATCTTACAAGCAATCAATTGCTAATTGCTTCTTGGTTACCCTTCCTGAAAAAAACACAACAGGGATTTAATATCCAAACCCCATCTTGTGGGCAGCATGCGTTTTGTCACACACCTTACAACCACAGAAGGACCCAAATGAATCTCACTTTATTCCACAGGAAGGGACTGGAATTCCAGTAGCAGCAGAAATTTGAACTGTGATTTGAGTACAGAGCATTCCATGAAATAAATACATTTTTTTTTCTAGGCATTGAGAAGACACGGAATTAATTATTTGTAGAAGAACAAGGATCATTTACTTTAAGACCATTTCAGCTTCTAGTGTACTTATTGCAACATAAATATACTGCTATTATAGAGTGGTAAGACAGACAGGTCCACTTCTAATACTGGCTGCCATAATTAAATTTTCTTACAAGACCAAGCTTGAAAATAAAGCTTTTACTTATTTACCACTTCTCTACTATCCAACTATTCTCTGGACTGCATTCAGCTGAAGCAGCACAGAAAACAAACTTCCCTTCTGTAGATGTGGATGACCTTCCCACCCTGCAGTTCTGCAAACTTTTTAAGAGGTGAAATGCAATTTTTTTTTTGCAATTGTCACAGCATATGGAAAAGCGAGAAGGAAAGGAATCCAAAACTGTTAACAGAAAAAAAAATCATAATTTTAAAAAGCCCAGTATTTAAGTTACATAGAAAAAATGTAAACAAAATAGAAAACCAAAACTTCTCATGATTTAATACCACATCTTTAAATGACATGTCAGGTTTCACAAGGGTCCTATGCAGATGTTGCTGTTATGGTTTTACACTGACAGCTATACAATGCATATAAACATAAACTAAATGTGTATGCCTTAGCTAGTCAAACTGAAAATCAGGCAGGGACACTTCAGATTTCATGAAATGATGGTGCTTTCAGCAACGCGCTGCTGTTCCACACCACTGTGACGAGGAATTCTAATCCATCAATGTCACCAGCACTTGATTTGGTTGAAACAACAGCCAATGTTACTCAGTGAATAATTTAAAAATTTTAAAAAATTTATTTAGTTGCTCTCTTCTCTCATGAGGGAGATCCCAATTTTATATTTAACTACAAATCTGAGTAGCTTTCCACTGGACTATCCTTCCCTTTAGGGAAGAGAAAGAAGAAAAAAAAGGCTGAAAAAAGCAAATGCAAAATTATCTTTGGTTTCAGCTGAAGAAATGAGATCTCCCGTAAACACGGGAACAACTGGGATGTAGAGACACTTTGTCTGAGCATAAAGATTTTTAACAGCTCTTACAAAATATTTCCATTTACAATTACATCTCATTTGTCAGATTTTTAAAATATATTTTACAGGAGCTTTCAGCAGTAGCCTATATAGTTTCTCCAAACTGGGGCAGGGTGAAGCCTGATTTTAACTAGTGCAGTATACTAGACACACCTTTTTTTTTTTTTTTTCAGTTTGTTTTGCGTATTTGTTGGAATTAGTATTGTAGACTTCCAAAGTACAAGGCCCAGAGTCAGGAACTATACAAAATGGCACACTTGTTAGTCAGCTCTGGGATTCTGTGCCCCATTTACTCCTGTAAATGAAATCCTGCAAATGAACAATCACAGAGAAATTCACTACCAAATCTCTCTCCTTCTGCAAGTCCTCACTCTACACAGCCCTATTTTTTTTTTAATTATTATTATTTTTTTTGCTGCTACAAAGAACAAGGCTCCACCAAAAATTGTGCTTTAAAGCCATTCCCATCTCCGGCTGTGTCTTGGCTAACCCCTGCCGTAACAGCTCATTGGCCCACTCTGCACATTCTCAGTAATTTACTTACAAAAATAATAGAGTCAATATGTTGCGCTCTAACATACTGCGAAGTTAAAAGTTCCACAATGTAAGCATAAAAGAACCGCCTCAAGGTGGCAGCAATGTTTCATCTATTTTTCTCAAGACAGTGATTTGGAAGTGATGAAAAGCATCCATCCTAAATCCAAACGCACACATCTTTGACTTTTGATAAAGCTAGTTCGTTTGGGCTCTGCACAAAAGACATGGGATTTCAAAAACTACTTGAATCCAGTTTCAAAAACCAGGTTAGCCATCCCTGCTTACACTTACTGTGTAAGTTGTCTTGATTATCAATCTGCATGAGAAAGAGACCCTGTTTCCTACAAGATGACGGATCAGTAGCAAAACACACGTGTGTTTTGTAGCTTTGCCTTCTACATGGCAGCATCCAGTATTAATGAGACCAATACATTCACACGGGTATTAAATGACATTGATAAATTCAGAGATTAAAAACTGTTTTTATCTCTGAGGAAATATCAATCTTATTAAAGCAGGGAAATAGATTAAAAGTACCACTCAAGCTTGCTACAGTTATTTCACTGTGTTAAGTGCTGTGCAAAGCCCAGAACACGCAGGCCACAAGAAAAGCTGGAGTAAGGCCACTCTGCCTACATCCCACAGGAACCGGTACCTGTGGAGGCATTCGGATGCTTCGAGACCCCACAGCCCTTTCTGTCATCTCAACTCACGCTCCAGGCATGCACGGTACAGAAGAAGAAAAGCCAAACTGTGCTGTTATCCCAGAGGATTGCTGGTTCTTTCCCTACAAAAGTTACCCCTGCATAAAGGCTCACAGGGCGCGGGAGCACAGCGCTGATGCAAAGCAGCAAAGTGCCAAGCACTGGTGGACTTTTGAGCTTGGATGGGGGACAGGACTCCAACAAAGAGCAATTTCCCCCATTTTAATCGTTACCACGGAGACAGGATTCTTTTGCAAGAGAACTCAAAAGGCTGGGAAAACTATGCACTTCATGCACTGTTCCCTCGAACTAAACACAAATGCACGCGGTTTGTTAGGATTATCACCTAGACAGCTCGAAAAATGAGGTGGAGGAGAAACAGACTTCTCCAAAATGTAATCCTACCTCACCACTAAATATACCATAAAAATTTGCTACTGTCCTTTACTTAGGAAGTCAGAGCATAATTTTCTGGAAGTCCTTTCATTTTGCACTACTGAGGACTCAACATTCATATTTTTAAAGACTCAAAGATACTTTTAGTATTTTATAACTCAAAAAAAATAACAACCATATTCAACAGATACTTATAAACGCTCTTCAGCAGAAGCTGGAAAAATTTCTATGATGCTTTTGTAGAAGGCAAATATATGCAATTATATAACAAAAAACCTACACACAAGTATCCATTCTTAAAAATAAGTACCAGCTGCATAAGTAAAAATGCATTTGTAGAACAAATGTTTATGGTACATTTTGGCTGTCAAACAGACATCTTTTAATAAAAGAGAACACAGGCATTACGTGAAGGTATTTGGTGACCAGTTCCACCTTAGAATATAATTATTAAATTTTCTGCTAGAGTAAAAACCAGGAAGGCACGCAGTGAATTGTCTAACATACTTCCAGGATAAAGGAAAATAACATTATTATTACAGAAAGCTTTAGTGAGACCTCATCTGGAAAACATCATAATCCCGATCATCTATGTTCAAGAACAATGGCTTCCCATCAGAACAGAGCTAGCAGGATGACAGTGGGAATGGAGAACCTGTTTTATAAGAGACTTCAAGGTGGTCTGCCTAAGAATCTTCTCCAGCTGAAAGCTGAGAGGACAGATGACTGTTGTCTGAAGACACAAGGGAAAAAAAAAACAAAGACCCACATACCCACATCCTTTAAGATAAAGGACCGCATGGGCAAATGGATGATTTATATCTAAGAATTAGGTGGGAAATGAGGAAAAGGCTTGAAAGAACAACAAGCTTTTAAAGTAAGTGTTTCAAGAACAGCAGCAGGTACAAAATGCAAAAATAATTAACTACTTCTACATTGATGAGTTTCTGAAAGACATTATGCAAATGAGAGCTGACAGCAGGAAAGTGGACTTGAACTTAGGTATCTCCAATCTGAAGTCCCAATCTAAAGACAGTAAATATGCAATGCAGTAGCTGTGCTATCTATAATACATTCCACACTAAAAAGAAATGGATAATAAAAAAAAAAATATCAAAAATGTTAAATGAGAAGTTTAACAACAGAAGATATTAACTGCACCAAAATGATTGAAACCTTGTCAGATTACTAAACACTCACATTAAAAAGCTTATATGCTGTAAATAAAGTCACAGAGTTTTTTGCTTTTGTTTTTCCCTTACATAGCCATCAGGCTTGCTATGGACATCTGTATTTACAGAATAGTCTGGCTAAGATTTTCACATGCAGAACTTCACAGCAGTCATTTGATGTATATACTTACTAGATAAATCAGTGTTTAGCAATGGTTAAGATACAATACATGGTTTCTAACCTGTGAAGAGAGATTAAAAAGAAGTATGTTTCCAGTAGATAGATTCTTTTGCGTCTTGTAGAGGTGAGATACTGTCACATCAAACAGACTGATATCTTCAGCACATTTTTTATATAATCTGATAGAAAGGCATTTGAAATGGGACTGCTTGGTCTAGTCTTCAAATTTGTCATCAAATTGTAAAATGTCACCAAAGGCATGGAAACAGCACGCTGTTCTCTGTATCGACTTGGAGTAATATCAGAGCTTAACCAGCAGCAAAAGGAAAACTAAATCAGATATTAGGAAAACAACAAAGAACCCAAATCAATTTCCAGGGAACACCATGGGCTCTCTGTTCGGGGACTTTTCTTCTAAAAGCAGATTACACAAACATCAGTCAGGAACGCTATCATATAACTGAGAAACATTCTCAGAAGTGCACAATCAATCTGTAAATCCATGCCTCATTTCATATTGATCAAGAATATGCCTCATGCGAATTGAGCATGCAGGAAATCAGGCTTTTTTTTTTTTTTTTCTTTTTGCTGCTCATGGCCAGAATATGATGAATTAGTGGTTTTTTTTTTGTTTTTTGTTTGTTTTTTTCAGATTCATTATAGCTGCTTTGACTCCTGCATTATGCCCTATCGCCTATGCTTTACTGCAGTACAAATCAGTAAAGAAAATCCAGCACACAATTTCAAACATTCACACACATATACCCCGAATTATAATTCAGTTTAGGCAATTACTACTTTTTCTCATGATGAATTTTCACAGGAGTAAATGTAACTACAAGTTTCAAAAGGTCAAGGCATGAAATATATCTCATCAATGCAAACAACCAGATCACCACTTTTCTCAGCATACCTCTCTAACCTCCTACAAATACTGCTGAACTTCCTGAATCATTTCCAAATTGACTATGACAAAAAAGTTGTTTCTGAAAACAGAAAAGAAAATGGAAAAGTATCACTAAGGGACAAGCATGAGAGACCTGTAGTATACCAAAGCAGCGCTATTGAAGCAGCAGATGTTCACTGAGAAGCATTTTTCCTAAGACTTTTGACCTTGTGTTGAGCACTGAGGTGACACTCAAACCATTCACTGAACTCCAAGAACCATGGCTGTTGAATTTAAATGAAGAGCAAGTTTCAACATAATTCAATTAGAACAAATTGAAGTACATGCTGCATTTCAAGACAGGCTCAGAAATCACATTTAACTGTGTTTTTAAAAGCGAAACAATACTAGTACTACAAAAACTTATTTTCCAGAATCAACATAACTAATAAGGACTCTGAAACTGAAACAGATTTTGCTCTATTTAAGATTACAATAGAAATTAGCAATGTAAGATAATGTGTAAAGGTGTTCAAGAGCGTAATTTCAATGAAAGCCCTGTGATCTTTTAGCCTGTCTCAAAAATAACTGTCCAATTCATTTCCATTCTCATTCTTTCATACAGTTTTCAGACTATGGTCCTCTTTCTTTTCCTCTTCAGAAAACTGACTCTCATCTATTTTCTATTCCTGCAGGCTTATTTGCTGTGATCTCCCTGTGCACTTGCATACACTCACATAATCACTTTTATTTACTTTTATAAGAATTAATATTGTAACTTATCTTCTGGTGTCACTCTTCAATTGTTAGGTCCACAACTGTCATTTGTGACTAACCTCAAAAACAGTCCTGTAAAATACCTTACATTAAATGTCTGTTAGCACTACTATGAAGCCAGGCTTCTGCCATTCTGCACACAAAATTTTGGAACTGCACTGTAATTTGGTTGGTTCTGGAGCTGTACTGAGCTCTAGGAAACTTGCTCCCAGTCTAAGGTGAAGAAGTTAGTACTGCAAGTAGGCTTTTGGCTTCATACAAAGAAGAAAAAAGAATTAAACTCACATACAGCAAGAGAACTGACAAGTCACAGGAAGCTTTTATCAAAAAAAAAAAAAAAATCACACTTCAAGGAACAAGATCATTTTTCTGTCAGCCTATTAGCAAAGGGAATAAACAAACCCACATATTTTAAGAAACAGCAGATGCTGTTTGAAAACAAATTACTCTTTACTATACATACAAAGCCTAATTCAACCTGAAAGCAATATTAGCCTGCTAACGTAAATGTACAGCAATCTACTGAAGATACTGAAGAGGATTTTCAGCAATTCACAGAAATTGCCTAAATTAACTACTGCAGTTTTTCTTTATTATCAAAGGTTATTATGAAATACATTAAAACATTCTATTAAACGCTCTACATCAGTGAACATCAATAAATTAATCTTACGTTGTAGAGAGATGGGCTAAATGGTTTAGACTGCATTATTTCTTTCACATTACGTGGTTCTATCAAGTTGTGATCTCAATTTCTAAGGACACCAGAGGAAAAAAAAAAAAACAAAAAACTAGCTCCTACATTAAGCAGATTCCATAACTTAAATAATGTGAAGGAAAACTGCTCTGCTTCTAATGTACAATACAAAGCAAACCATTTGAGAATTCAAAAGTTTTAACTGAAATCTGAGATGAGCATCTTATTTTCTTCCCCAACTATTTAACCCAGTGTCTTAATCGCACGTTACCAACATAGGAAGTCCCAAATAGCTCATTACCTACACGATGCTGCAGAGGGACCACTATGCCTTCAAATCACAAATTTGAGAGGCTAGAAAAAGCAACCAGGAGTTCAGGTAAGAAGCTTAGGAACATGAAAATGGAACTTAGGAACTGAAATACAGTTAATAGTAGTGATAAAACTATGCAAAAAATAACAGGTGAGCATAATAAACCAAGTCCCTGCGTGGAACCACTAACACAGCCACTCCTCTGCAAGTATTGCAGGAGGGAAAGAACACCTGGCAAAGCCAAAAGCATGAATAAGCATCCTCACTTAAAGTGTCCGTATTTCACTGTTATCATACTGTTCTTGGAGAAAAAAAGAGAAGGAAAAAAAAATCACACTATGCAGGTTCGAATGCCACATACAGAAAAAAATCTGAAGAGATACTTACATTTACAAGGTCAAAAACCACTGCAATCTAAGAAAACAGATCACGGTATTCCAATGCTTCCTTTAAGTATTTGCTTTGTGTATCTCAGGGAATAAAATTACAACTCCAGTTAAAAAGACTTTCCCTGATTTTGCAGTGAATGTTGTTCTTTCTTCTAATTTCAGTTTGATTTAAACTTGATACTAATAGTAACACTTTTTGACAAAATTTACTTTCCCCAAGAACAAGTCAGGCACGAAGAGGGCTTACCCAAGTCAAAGGTTCCACCTGTCATTTACTGAAAACAGTCTTAAGACTACAGAAAGATGAGACATCTTTGATCAAAACCAGAGCTAACAGAGTTAACACCCACAAAAGTACGTTCTTAGAAAATGAAGGGAAGTAAATAAAAAGCTGTGAACTACTATCTCAATTATTTGCCTAACACAGGTAACTTCCTAACTTCATCAGATTGTCTGAGTGAAGATATCAGCTCATTTTCCCTAAAATTTGTCAGATACAAAAATAACATTTTTAAAAAGGTAAATCCCTAATTGTCTTAAATATATGAAATTCATCTGAAAGTTTACTGCCTTCCTTCAGTTTTAGAACATTGAATCAAATCAAAATATTTTCCTCCTAGGAGGAAACAGTCAGCTGAAATAAACCAGATAAATGCTAATCATGATAGAAGGGAATTACTTTTTCATCTATAGCTAGTACAGCAAACCCAGTACAGTATAATTTCTGAAGTTATTAAAAAAAATAGCTAAAAAGGTAAAAAGAGATGAGGACTTAACGTAGAACTTCGTGAGAAGGGCAGAGCCAAAATAACTTTCCTCAAGGACGATGTAAGCAACTGGTGCAGCAAAATGAAAGACCATGTTATCTCTATTACAAAACACTCGGCAACTACTAGTGGGAAAAAGAAGCACATAACTAATATAAAAAAGAAGAACATCATTAATTTTATTTTTCAGGACAATGTTTAAAAACATTTAATTCAAAAGCACTGATTTAAGAACTTAAAGAATTCACAAATACAAATTTGTGGTATGCAAAATGGATTTTGGTTTTGAAAAAATATTTAGATGTTAAAAATTACACAGAAAAATCTATTTTAGTCTTATTTGAGTACAAATACACATTATACTGAACTTTCATCAACTTCCAACTAATTATTTTATTATAGGCTTTTCAGAAGAAAATGAAACAGTAGGACCACAGAGGATAGAAATAGAAATTTGGGACTGAAGAAATCTGCAGATGAGTTCTGTAACTTCCACAGTAAGGTAAGAAAAGATACATCTTCATTTTTATAGGAAGAATTCTAAAGAATGATTATCCTCAGCAACTACTGCCACCTTCTAGACTGACTGTTCTTGCTTTAGGCTCACTGTTTCAGTTGCCCTGGTTTTGAATGGGCCCAGCTTTCATTTTCTCTGCATTTCAATCAGCATTTTAGGACAACTCTCAGAACAGAAGGCATGCCTCCCAGTTTCACCTTTTATTCTTTTGTCGGCTAAGAAATGTCACCTTATACGGTGAAGGGACAAGCAGCTCAAGACCTGTATTTTTTCTGACTGTAGGCAAGATTTCAGCTTTTCAAGAAACCCCTAACATTTGATAGCAGAGGTCTCTTCCTGTGCCTGATCTAAATCAGGGAGATGCACCAGAAGAAACAATCATTTAATGAGTCAAAAGAAGAGATGACTCAGATATCCCACATGGAACAAAACAGCCTTCTCTTTGTAGCTTGAAAAAATAAAATTAATAACAACAATAACAACTCTTTTCTTTAAAATTGACATAAATTTAGCCAGGAAATAAAAAAAAAAGTTAACCTTGTTAATATATGGCACTATGAGTCTTCCATAACCATTACATTGTAAAATGACAAATACAGTTTGGCTTCTGCTAGTGTGAGTACTTCCATGGTATGCTTACAGAATAGCCTTTCAAAAGATAACTTTTTCCTAGGTGTGCATCCTGAGGTCAACGAATGCCTTAGAAGGACAGGCTACTTCCTTGACATTTATGTCTCCTCATGCTAGAGGGATGTTCTGTAGCTTACATGTTATTGCAGGAAGCCTTTTAAGTAAGTTATTGTGTAAGGAATATATTGTGGAAGTACTGATGTGGAATCTACATAATCTCCTTTAATGGACTTTAAGACCATTAGACATAATGCACGTGGGATGGGTCTTGGTACCTTCCACTCTGCTTCAGAACAAGGAGTCAAAGCAGCATTCCATTTCCTGAGACTACACAAAAATATAGGACCACTTCTCTATCTTACTGTCTCACACCCTCATCTTCAAAATAACAAAATTTTCTGAGCCCTGACTTCTGCTCACTTACTTAAACTGTGACTTTGCCAAATCCTTCATCTTATACCAACCAGTATTGTACTTTATGCAGTTATTGTACATTCAGCTTTAAAATACGTACAGACTACACTCTAACCTCACATTCAGACTCTCACAGGAGGTAATCCACTTCCTACTGAAGTCCACAACATGAGCCCATTAATTTTGAAAGTGCACCCAGAGCTATCCAATGTCATAACTTCTACTAGAAACTTATCACTGGAAATAATTATTTCTAATCTCTAGTGAGCTATATATAATTTTCAGAAGAAAGTTCATAAAGGAAGGAGATTCATCCTTCTAAACTGACAAAGGCTAAAGCTGTAAAACAAGATGCCTTAGCTATAAAAACGATAAAGATTACATGAACCTGTCACAGGGTATTATTATCCTCTTCCTATGAATAAAAATACTGAAAATAGCAAAATACAAATCTTTTTCACAAGAGGCTGGAGAACCAAGGAAAAAAGAGGTCTACATTAGGCTCATTAAGGTACCTATGTATTTCACAATTAGCTTTAAAGATGGAAAAGTAGGTCATAATCCAACTCTCTCTTCTTACGTCCAGTCTCTGCATAGGAGTGATTTCTGATGGATACGAAGCATTAACACCACCGCAAAGCCCACGAAACTAACGCAAGACTTAGTGCTGAACTACTTTTGGTAAGGTCTCATCAGCACAGGAATTAGCCCAAGGTCACAAACTTTTTAAAAGAACAAATCCCAGTTCCCTCCCTCCCTACTACCCTTCCTTTGAAGTCTAAACCTAGGCTGTCCTTCCTTTAAAGACAAATATTAGGTCACAAAAATAAAATAAACAAAAACAATGGCCAACAATTTCTCTATATTTACATATTTGTAGCATGAAGGAGTTCACTTGAAAGATATGAACACACCTTGTTTTGTTCAGTGATTGTCCTTTATATAACAAATGTTTCTTTGTAACATGAAAAAGCTCACAGCAAATAAAAGATACTTTTGTCCATTTGCACAAAATTTGTGCACGTCTCTGAATTATACAGGAAATACCAATCAGACAGTCATTGGCATTACACTACAGGAACACTAAACTGGAGGGAAAAAAAAAACTAACTTCAGACAATTAAAATAAAAGCCAACATACCTTAACTGTTACCAAATAAGATATTCTAAGTTTAAAAGTTTCTAAAACTCTACTCTAGAAATTTAAGTCCAAAATGCAAAATAACATACTGATGTTTAAAAAACTGCGATCTCATGTAGGTCTGTATCTATTATAAAATTATTTAACTTACATTATCAACTGATATTAGGTAAAGCAAATCCATACTCAGTACACTGTACCACTATAACTGATTCTCTTTCCTAAAAGGTCAATTTTTATGACAATAAGCATTAACACATTCTCAGCTTTTTCTATCCTTTAGTAATAACCTTAAGAGTTCTGCATTTTTATTCTAATTGAACTACGAACACAGAAGAGTGTTAAAAACAAAGTACAAATGCAAAAAAAAAAACAAAGTCCTTACACAAAAATAATAGTGGCAGTACCAGACCCAAAATAAAATTACATCAGTATTTTCATGTTTTCAAGAAATAAATAAGGTGGCATACATACTTTTCCGCTTGGAGCTTTGTTGTTTTTACTATCAAGTCCTGGGTTTGTTCCTTTGCTGCCTAGAATACAATTAGAATCATTAAGAATGTGAAAAGCACAAACACATCAAATGCATTACACAATTTCTAAAATATATAATACTTTTGAACCTTTCTAACTAAGTTGTTTAAGGAGCGTACTCTTCAAAATAAAATGCCTTCTTTTAGTAAGTATTTCTTAACTCTCCCAATTTTCAGGCATTTAAAAAAAATCAATAATCTTACCTATACATATTTTTATCATTATATATATTCATATTTGCACGCTGGCCTGTTGTTTGGACTGTATGATAACACAACCTTACAAAATAAAAAAGGTAAAGAGCTTTTTGACTAATGAATACACAGTCCCCTTCATATCTTATATTCGTTCTGCAATCTTAATAGACTACTCTTTTAGCACTCATGCCTTATATGCTATGGATACTCCTATTCATACGTTGTTTTCTCTCTAAGTACATTGATGTCTTCTCATTCAGCTTGAACACATGCTTGCAAGTCTTGATGTCCTATTACAGATAAAACAGCAGAACGTTTGACAACCAAGTGCTAACTCCTGGCCTTGTTAATTTACTTTCTATTCATACAGCTAAAGAAAACTTGTGTTGAATTAAGACAAGTTATGAGTGCTAAAGGGCTCTAGCAGAAACCTCCTGTGGGGCACAGCACAAAACTACCCACTGATTTTAACAGAAAAAGAAATCACCGTGGGATGGCTCTACTGTAAAAAGAAAAAAAAAAAATCAGAGATGACAGCTACACTTCATGATCTAAAGACAGAAAAGAACAAAAAGCTGCATGGACACTCGACTCATTTCCACATCTGACAGTTTAGTCAAACTGGCCCTGAACTGCATTAGGGAATACATCCAGATTAACAGCATTCAAAGAGATGTGAGACCTCAGAGCTACATTACTCATCGCTTTCCAAAACTGAAAATTAAGTACTGCAGCGGGCTAACTGTATTCTCACACTTTTTGGCACAAGTTCATCAAACTACAAGCATTCTCAGGAGGATTACATATAATTTCCACGAAACCACTTAATTACCTTTTGAGTACACATTGGGGGAAAAAGGAAAGGTTATCACAGGAGACTTTAGTGAAGAATTCTCATTCACACGCTACAATTTATGTGCTATACTCAGAACAGATTTGGTTTGGCAAACATCTACACTTCAGTATCCATAATCCTTTTAAACTCATGACTGTTCTGAATATTGAACTTGCACATTGAAACCAGTTAAGATTTAGCAATGTGTTATAAAACACCTACATTGTGGCTTCAGGATTAATATGGAACAAATTGTTTTTGTTGCACAAAGGCATCCTTAGACATGTTATGAAACAAAACCAACAGAATCAAGATCGTACACTAGATTTTTCTCACTCAACGGATAACAAGATAATTACTTACAAATATACTTGAGGTATTTATACGAACATGTAATTCAACTGCTTTAGTCAATGTGAAAGATTCAAATTTTAAATCAAAAACCACAAAAATAGTTAACACTTTAATCCATCACATGTAATCTAATTAAATATTTTCTCTCCACTCAAACACAAATACTACCTTGATATTCTCAGAGAAATATATTGGTACATTCAAAATTGGAACTTGGAAGAAAGCAAAATAATTTCCTCAACACATTTTTTAAGTAAAAATAAACATTAGTATCTTAAAACACATAATACACATAGTAGTGAAACATCTGTGTCACTGTCAATCCTCCAAAATAACAATTTATTCTTCTAAAATAAAATAGTTACATCCTAAAGGAAAAATATGCAGAGCACATCTATTCATATATTACCTTCAAACGACTGGACATATCTTCACAGCAGCTGCTCATCGCCTGAACATCTTCATTTATACTCTCAAGCTCCTAAATAAGTTAAAATAACAGTAACTGTGTTTTAAATCAGAAATGTTATGCCTAGGCCCAGTCTCATCCCACCAAAACAAGATGGCTCTGTTACAAGAAACATACAGACCATACATAGAGTACTGCGTCTAGTTCTGGTCCCCACCATTCAAAATAGATGTAGACAGACCAGAGAGAGTCCAAAGGAGGGCCACAAAGACTACCAAAGGGCTGGAGAACCTGTCCTCTGCAGAAAAACTGTAGTTATATTCCTTCTTCACAAGGAGCTACATGAAGATGATAAAGGGCAACAGGTACAAGTTGTACTGGGAAAGGTTTCCTCTTGATAGAAGAAAAAAATTTCTTACCATGAGAATAATCAACCACTGGGACAATCTCCCCAAGGATATGGCAGAACCCCCTTTACTGGAGGTTTACAAGATGCAATTGGACCAGGTGCCAGATAATCTCATCTAGGCCCCCCTTTTCCCATAAAAGGTTGGACCTGATGATCTTTTGAGGTCTCTTTCAACCCGTGTTGGTCTTACCACTCTATAGTTGCTCTAGGGTCCCTACATAATCCATGGAGAGAAAGCATCCCTAAAGATCAATGTTCACCTGAATCTTTTTTTTTAATTGTTTGAAATATCACCGCTGTATGTACAATGTTTCCATCAAATGGTATAAATGATGAAACATTTTTATTGTAAATGCATATTTGTCTGGGAAAAATCACAATTTCTCATAACTCCTTTTTCTTTTTTAAAATTATGCAGCAGTACTCCAACAAGATAGCTAGCCAAACTGTAAAACTGCTACCTCTTTAACTTGCTTGAATATGTGGACAAATTCTTCATTTATGGCTAAGCTTCGTCGTTCAATGTCTCCACGCAAGTTTCTTCGGGTGCGCAAACTATTTTCGACAAAAAAGGTTGAGAGAGCCTTGAGTGCTTCCAGCATTTCCTAAGAAGTAAAAGAGAAAATGAAATTAACATTTCACTAGGTTATAAAGAAGCATATTGCATAGTCTGCAGCCAACCCAAGTTCACTGCTTTAGAGAAAAAAGTAGTATATAGAATTATAGAATCATTGAGGTTGGAAAAGACCTTCAAGGTCACCTGGTCCAACCATCCCTGTACTACCAATGTCACCCACTAAACCATGTCCCTGAGCACCACATCCAACCTTTCCTTGAACACCCCCAGGGACGGTGACTCCACCACCTCCCTGGGCAACCCGTCCCAGTGCCTGACTGCTCTTTCTGAGAAGAAATGTCTCCTCATTTCCAACCTGAACCTCCCCTGGCACAACTTGAGGCCATTCCCTCTAGTCCTATCACTAGTTACCTGTGAGAAGAGGCCGACCCCCAGCTCCCCACACCTTCCTTTCAGGTAGTTGCCGGTAGTTGCAGAGAGCAATGAGGTCTCTCCCCCTGAGCCTGCTCTTCTCCAGACTAAACAACCCCAGTTCCCTCAGCCGCTCCTCACAGGACTTGTGCTCCAGGCCCTTCACCAGCTTCGTAGCCCTTCTCTGGACACGCTCCAGGGCCTCGACGTCCTTCTTGTAGTGAGGGGCCCAAAGCTGAACACAGCACTCGAGGTGTGGCCTCACCAGAGGGGGACGATCACCCCCCTGCTCCTGCTGGCTGCACTATTCGATACAAGCCAGGATGCTGTTGGCCTTCCTGGCCACCTGGGCACACTGCCGGCTCCCATTCTGGCGAACATGGTTTTAGAGAAAATAATACCAAAACATGCTATAGACCACTTGGTAAATACCTAAAACAACTGATGAGTCTCTCTTCTTTTTATATGTTATAACATAAGACTGTCTACTTTTTTTTTTTTTTTATAACAGCTTTAACCAGAAGGCTAATAGTTGGTTAAAGCATAACTACAAAACACCTAAATCAGGAAAAGCCTCAGCGGTGCCACCCGAACTACGCAGCGCCAACGTCCCCAGGACGGGCAGAGATGCGTGGCATACCCCTGGAGGCCCAAACCCGGCTTTTATTCCTAATTCCCGCTGCAGACCCCTGCCTGCCCCCCTGGGACGGAGCCGAGGGGACGCCAGGGCTCGCTTCTCCCTTCGGAGAGCCCGCGGGGGCCCTGCGGCCCCCGGCCCGGCCCGGCCCTGCCGCCCCCTCTGCCCCCTCAGCGGCGGGGCCGGAGCCTGCCGCCCCACCTTGTCGTTGTCCAGCCGGGTCTCCAGGATCTTGTTGAGCTTGCGGGCCAGCGGGTTGATGCCGGGGCCCGCCGGGGCTGCGACCTGCGGCGGGGCAGCGGTGTCGGCCATGGCTGCGTGCGGCGGCGGAGCGGCTCCCGGGGAAACGCGCTCCCCGGCCTTTGGTTCCTCCCGCGGCCGCCCGGCCCGAGGGGGCAAGGCTGGCGCCGTGTGACAGACAGACACACGGACAGACAGGCAGAAACTCACCCCGTGCCTGTTCCACGGGCGTGGTGCCGGCTACGGTCCCGGGATCCTGCAGTTTGCAGTGCGGGAGCCGAGTTTAGTCCGTCCGGGGGGTGTGGAGGGGACACAGACTCACAGAGGCCACCGAGGAGCTTTAAAAGATTAACCTTTTAAAGTTAGAATTGTAAAAGATTTCCCTGTTTTACTTACATACTGCATTCCTGGAATACCTATCCGTAATCCTTCAAACATACTCTGTTAGTATCTGAAATGGGGTTCGGTACCACTCGGGTTGGTTATGAGACCAAAATACGCGACCCCTGGTACGAGCGATTCCCAGGGGAACAAGGAAAAGTTTGGGATTTGTGATAAGAAAAAAGATTCTCTTCCTGAGGTCGCATGGCTGTATTCATTTCATGCTTGTTGTGTAAATGAGCATAACTTAAAAAAATAAAAAAAAAATGTAAAAGAAATGGGCTATTATTATAGTAATCCAAATGAAAGTAAAAGCATGTCAAAATGGGGAGATCTTATGTTCATCATGTTCTTATGCTCATCATTTACTGAAACAGTTTTTAACTAAGAGGTTTGTTTTTTTTTCCTGTCATGTCATTTTCTTCTTGTATCTAGTCAGCAAACAGATCTTCATGTATTTTTAGACACCTCGTTTCCCTCCTTAGCTTCTGTTCCTCCGCCCTGTTTTGTCGGTTTTACCTCTTCCTAGACGTCCCTTACTTCTGACCAAGCTTCCAGGAGCCAGGATCTCCCTTCTCCATGTCAGGAATCTGCTTTAGACTTAAAATGAAGAGATAAAACAGCATGCAGTCACAGGTGCATGCTGTCACAGATGTGAGCAATTATATTTAAGCATGTAAAGAAAACTCCATTATTATAAAGATCGCATCCCAACTATACATTGGATGTTGCTACCAGACTGAACAAAGATTCAAATGCTGTTAACCTGTTGGATGAGTTGACACAGCGAAGGCACACCTTGAACTCAGAAGGACTTGAACATCTGAATCACAAATGTCAAGATAAGATCATTGCCAAGCCTCATCCAGCCAGTTATACCACAGACATATAAGGAACCGCAAACATTTTCCTCTGTCAGTTGGTGCATGTACTGTCTTTTAAAGCATCCAGTTTTGCTTTCAGATGCTCCTTGATGGAAGTGTATTTTTTCATGAATTTGTTTCACGAGCCAGATTACTTCTAGATAAGGCAGTAACCTACAGGATTTTGAAACAGTATGTTTTTATCTGTGCATGTGTTCCCCAAGAAAAATAAAAATAAATAATCAAGGGAACACATTTTAATCTCCTATAACTGAGAGAAGCATTTGTATAAGGGCACCAGGGCTTTTATATATGTATATATATATATATTTTGTGTGTGTGTCTGTGTGTGTTTAGGAATATTAGATGCATCTACAAAGACAATAACAAACAAATAAATCCTTTCTTTTTCTGATATGGATAATGTTTGCAGGCTAGATTTTTCCTCGTAAAGTATTTTTTTAAAAACAAAAATTCAAATGTAATCATGCAATGAGATCACTGCCTAAAACTCAGCTGCTGTCTCATGGCTAGTAAATGTCATAGTGTCATGAAGGAACTTTTGACGTGGCATTCTTACTGACTTGCTTGTCCACCAGCAAATAGTTTCCTGTTAAGTCAACTAGATGAATATTATGGGATAAAATGACTGGGCGTTTGTGATCTGTAACTGCCAGAGGGTGCTTTGATTTCAGATAGCAGTCTCTGTGTACCAGTAGAAGACACTTTGTGTATTGTGCATAATTTACGCAAGCATAATTTTCCTGACTAAAGCTAGATATGGCAGCAAAACTACAGGTGTCAGCAAAGAAATGTCTGGTACGTAGTGTATTCCGTTGATTCGCTTATCTCAGTTCCTTATTATGGTGAAAGTGTTCACAGAACACACATTTGGTGCAGTACAGATAGGAGCACACTTTATCCTGTGGAACAACTCCTGTGGAATGCCACCTGTTGTTTAAGTAGCCCAAGCTAATATTGCAATTGTATCTTCAAACACTTGGAGTTCTGTGTGCCTTTTGTAGGGAAAGACAAAAGCATTTGCAGTAGTCACCTGAATCTGTTCCTCAAAAGGCTAAATAAGAAGAAAAATCCACTGGATAGATAGATTGGCAGGGATCAGACAAAGATGTGGCCGGAGCTGGTATTTTACTGCCCCTAGTATTTCCCTAGCATTTCCCCACCCTGTAGCAAAAGATTTGTGACAGAGCACGACATAAAGGGAATGTTTCCTTAAATATAGAGAGGGGAGAATAGCTCTTGCCCTAAGTGTCATCATAAGCAAATGACAGTGAGAAAGGAGAATTTTTGTGATGAAGAGAATGTAAAAATACATTAAAAATTAAAAAAATATAAAAAATAATAATAAATTAATAAAATAATAATAAAAATACATTAAAAGAAGAGTAATAGAAGAGACTGAGGAATCTTTGGGGGAGGGAGAGAAGGAGGAGGGAAGAGATGAGAAAACAAATTGAGGAAGGAAGGGAGGAAGGGAGGGAGGGAGGGAGGGAGGGAGGGAGGGAGGGAGGGAGGGAGGAAGGGATCAAGGGAGGGAGGGAGGGAGGAAGGAAGGAAGGACGGACGGACGGACAGGCAGACTAATATAGTTTGCCTCAGTATGATACATAATTAGTAGTATTTTCTCACAGTGTAATAGATAAAAAGACTTGACAATGCTACTGTTACATACAGTTTGTAGGCCTTGATCTTTTCAGATGTATCAAGGAAGAGTATCTGCAGGAAGCTGGCCATTGTAACTTGCTGCTCAGCTACACCATTCCTGGTGAAGTGACAGCACCCCTCTGTGTCACGGTCCCCGGAGAAGATTCACAGAATCATTGAATGGTTCGGGTTGGAAGGGACTCTGAAGATCCTCTAGTTCCATTCCCCCTGCCATGTGCCTGGGTACTTTTTACTAGATCAGGTTGCTCACAAGGAGATCGGATGAGTCAAACTTGGCTCTGCCAGGCTCCCCGGGTGCAGGGTCCTGCATTGGGCCAGGACAATCCCAAGCACAAACACAGGCTGGGCAGATAATGTACCGAAAGAAGCCCTGGTGAGAAGGACTTGGGGGTATTGGTTGATGAGAAGCTTGACGTGAGCCAGCAATGTGCGCTTGCAGCCCAGAAACCAACCATACCCTGGGCTGCATCAAAAGCAGGGTGGCCAGCAGGGCGAGGGAGGGGATTCTCCCTCTGCTCTGCTCTTGTGAGACCCCACCTGGAGTGCTGCCTTCAGCTCTGGGGCCCCCAGCACAAGAAGGACATAGATATTTTAGAATGAGTCCAAAGGAGGGCCATGAAGATGATCAGAGGGCTGGAGAACCTCTCCTACAAAGACAGGCTGAGGGAGTTGGGGTTGTTCAGCCTGGAGAAGAGAAGGCTCTGGGGAGACCTTACAGCAGCCTTCCAGTATCTAAAGGGGGCCTACAGGAAAGCTGGGGAGGGACTCTTTGTCAAGAAAGAGGTTACTATTGTAGATACTTTTCACCAGACCAAACCAGCCCGTTCCTTAAGCTAACTACTTTTCAAAAGCTCAGACAGCATTGACCCCATTCTGTAAACTAAGGTATGACTCTATGAGTGATTTGGCCAGAGGTCACCCTGAAAGCAACCTGTAGTCATGTAGCAAAACATGTCTGTGTCCCTCGAAGCTCCAGAAAAATGTAAAGTTCTGAAGCTTTTGGTTAGCTCATGCTATCTCACTTGAGGATTTATTGTCATGCCTCACGGTCAGCAGCATTGGCTATAATATATGTGATGCTGAATCAGCCACCTGGTTGAGGAGCTGTAAAACTCCTGTTTGTTATAACTCACTGAAAAAGATAACACTAGCAGTACAGTATGCACTTTAATGCATACCAAACCTATGAAATCTTGCTGTTCATCTCCTGCAAAAAAAAACAACCATTGATTTCAGGGGAAATACTGTGTCAGCAAAGCTAACAGGATTTGGTTGAAATATATTCAGCTCTAGACCTCTACTGGACTTCTCTAAGGGAGCTCTTGTCTAGACTATGTGGCTGAGTCCCCAGCAAAGTCAATAGCATTGGTCATGGCACTGCCACTAACTTCAGTGAAAACCAAACTTGCACCTAGAAAAAAGAAGAAAAATTCTTTCTACTTCTGAAATTCTTGATGAAAGCCATCTTGTGAAACTGCACCTCAGAGATATTGCTAGTGCAGGTCACAAAAACTATTCACAAACATGGCCATTTTTGTTGCAGCATTATGACATAAACCTAACTGTGCATGTACAGGTGCAAAAAACAGGCTTCCCTAGTACTCATTACAATTCTGTTTGGGAGAATTAATGGAACTTCTTTGTTATAGCAGCAAAAGTAAGTTTCCAAAATGCCAGGAGAAGTCACACTCTGTGCCATCTCTCAGGAGGAAAGCAAAAACCACCTCTCAGCAACTCCACTGTGGAACTACCTGGTATATTTAGACTTGATTCCCTCTGTAAAGTTGTCTCAGAAGTGTCCTCCAGGCTTGCTTCAGCCATTCATCTTTGTGTGTCAGCTCAAGCAGCCTTTCCAAAGCCTTGGCGAGATGCCATCACCCTCAGAGATGCTGGAGAGCTGCAGTGGATAAAAATAACTTATTACTTAATGGCTGACACTGGTCTCAGTCACTGCAGATGAGCTGCAAAAAATTTCTCTGCAAAGATCTGCCCACCTCCAGAAGAAATGTGTCTAAGCCTGCGGTTTCTTGCTAAAATGATCTGCCATCCCTTTCTGGTGGTCATTTCTGCCTTCATGGCGTTATTGCAGGGCTGGCATCCCTACGACTGACACACTGGAAGCCAATAATTATGTCCCTGGAGGACGGCAAAGGTTGTAGTAAGCAATTTTTTTTTCTAAACTTCAGCGTCTTTGGTGCATCTGTGTACATTTGTGATCTGCAAAAGTGAGGCTGGACTCGGCCTGGGCAGCTCTGCCAGGAATAGACAGGAATACCTCGATCCTGGCCTCGCTGTGTGGCCGTGGGATGGCAGGTGGAAGCCTGGTGACGCTGACAGGCTGCCTGCCTTGAAATGCAGAGGGAGGACAGCTCAGCCTTGCCATCCTGGCTGCTGTCAGAGGGCTGGATGGTATTGTTGTCACTCTGTGATTACATCTGAAGGAACAAGCGTTGCACATTTTGCTGCTCACACGAGCATTTTGCCAATGCAGGGGTTCTGTGTAAGCATCTACAGCAGCCGAGTAGGTTGCTTCTGGTGGTGTACAGTACAGCCTCAACAGCTTTGTGAAACACTCACATTCCCTGGCAGGAACTCAACGAGCATTTCCAGCACCTCCAATTATGGTATTAATTACAAGAGATTATCAAGTTCCCCAGGATAGACCCCAAGCTTCCTTTTGCATGCCAACCAGCAAGGACTATCCTGTCCATGCAGGTAGAGCTGTCTGCAGAACATCGTCAGTCTGTCTATACCTCATGCATCAGGTAACTTCACGTCAGCATTAAGGCCTTAAACCACTGTTGTGCATGCAGAGCACATGCCTTTCTGAAAGCAAAGTTCATGCTGGGTGAACTGCCAGTCTGGAAGTTTTGAATATTTTAATGTTAATTTTGACGGTTAGTGGCTTCTTTCTACTTCTGTCCCATACATGGCCCTTTGTATGATAAAATCCAGAGCCCTGGTAATATAGGCAGAGTAACACCATAAAATGAAATATCAGGTGCCTTAAGCAGCAGCAGGCAGCAGCACTAACTGGCAGAAATTAGCAGGCTGTCTTCAAGCAATAATTGTGCCTCACTGCGGAAATGTGAAGGCAAGAAATGCTGATGCTGACATGGAGTTAGGCTTTCCTCCCACTTGTCAAAAAGCAGACTATTTGGGGGCTTTAGCAGTGGTGTGATTGCTGATCCACTGCTGATATAGGGAGCTCTGAATAGGATCTGAGTTTCTTCTCGCTCTCTTGAGCTTGGATGCCTGAAGACATAATTAAATACCTATGGCGGGATACATCTCACCAATCTTCTGCCATCTAAAAGTCCAAGGTGGAGGCCATAGCTAATTGTCCAGGCCTCCTGTCTATCAGAGGAGTGAAAGAAACAGATGTTTAGAAGACATTTCATCCTGAGATTCTTACCTAGTCCTCCCAGCTAGGAGCCTAGTACACTCGTATGGTAGATCATTGACCTCATTTACCCCTAATAGGTCTGACTGTGGCTGTTGACTTCTCTGCAAATAATACAGAGTATGCCCCAGCATCAGGGCAGTGGAAATGACATACTGTATGTGAATGCTCTTCTTATACTCATGGGGAAGGGAGTGAAAAAAAATAAAAATAAAACAAACAGAATGTTTTACTTTCCAATAAAGTAAATTGAAAGTCTTATTTTCACAGTAAAATGATCCACTTGGTGCCTGTGGGCATGTGACATATCAGGCAGATGCATATCATTTTGGGTGACATATCATTGACTTGCCAGTTGCAAAGGTGGAACTGCCCAAAGGCTAGTTTTTTTTTGCACCTGAGTCACAAAAAATTCTAGGGATTCATTCATAAATCAATGGTATAATCTAGTTCATACCTGCTTCTTCTCTTTCCTCTTCTTCCGTATCTCATTTTTTCACTCACTTTGTCACCTCCTCTCCATCTTCCTATCCAAATCCATCTCTCAGAGGCATGTGTTTCACTCTATCATAGATAAGCCTACTTGGGATGCGTGACTCCCTTTCTCAGCTACCAATATTAATCCATTTTTCTTTTAGCGTGGTGAGATTTGGGCACAATTTTTTATTACCTGTAACAGAGATAATGTGCCAGCACAGCTCCATGGGGATATCAGCTTATGTTTGATTCATTGAAATGAATAGCTGTTTTACTAGAAGCTTGAGAGAGAGCAGGAATATGTGTGTTGAGCTTCATTCTCCAAAGTGTCGGGCACTGGCTTGAAGATGTGCTTGGTGACTCATGGCCAGCGTTTTTGTGCTTTACAAGGTTGAGCCAAAGTTCCTTTATTTTTTCAATCGCCGAAGTTAACAGAAGAACTCATGTATGCATATTGCAGTGTAAATCAACTTCAGCTGAAGAAACAAGATGGTTGTGAACAGGGAAGACAACTCTCACTGCATCAATCAAAGAGAAAGGATGCATTGCCTTCCTGAATTTGGAGGCAGAGAGTAAGGATTAATTCCCTGCTCATCATTGTCTCGGCCCCATTCTGCCTCATTTTGCTCCAGATCGTTAAACGTACATGGGACGGGCAGTTCTCTAATATTCAGAGCTACCTCAGAGTCCTCTCATCTCAGACAAACATGTGAAAGTGGCTTACAAAATATCTAGCTTTTCTAAGGACAGCCTGTGGTGTATAGTCAAGGAAAGGATTTTTTTTTTTTTTTAAAGAGTCTTCAGTTTAATGGGTAATTTCCTTTGAAAATGGTAAACTGCAAATTAAATGGCAAAAAGCAATTAATTATTGAAATGGTAATATCCTTGTAAAGGTTAAGAGGTAATATAAATGAAGTTCCCGTGAGCACATTAATGGTATTACTATCTTCCCCTTTACAAGTGGCAACTGTAACGACCTAGCTAATTAGCTTTTTCATCACAAAAAGGAATATTGAAATATGTAGTTATATTGCAGAAGCACAGTCTATGACTATGTTATTTTGCTACAACACAATATAGAGAAAGCCCTTTTACATGCTGGTAAGAGCTCTTTCCGGAGCACACAGCTTTTGATGGAAGGAGGAAAAAGTGTTTTTTAATGGCATAGGATGAACAACTTGTAACGTGGAAGGAAAACACGGGCCAAAGACAAAGATTACCAGAGATACATCCCTCTTTGGCTTGCTGCAGGTGCCCTGTGCACACAAGGCTTGGCTAGAATATGTAGCTGAATAGGGGCCTGACCCTCCCCATCCACAGCAGAGTTCAAGTAGCCTGGGGTCTACAGTTGCACAGAGTGAATTTGGGTCTCACCGACTCCCTGTGCAGTATTTTTATTAGATATATGTGTAGGTATACTTATATATGCATAACACATCACTGCATCCACATATACATATGTGGATGCTATATATTGACTTTTAGACAGCTTTCTAAAAACTGAACTTGTTTCTTCCCCTGCTGTGTTTTGGAAGGGGATAAACCAGAAAGGGGGCACTGCTTGAGTTTCAATTCATAGTGCTAGCGTGACATTTTTTCCACGAATGAAGCCAAAAGAGAGTCCAGAGGTTCCAGCTTCTCAGAGGGCCTGAGAGCCATATGAACCTCCGTGTGTGATCTGGGGCAAATGAGCTTCCACTTGTACGATGAATTGCCCTTTGTCCCCAACAAGAGGATTTTCAGCTTTCCTTTCAAACCCACCAGAAAACATTAGCCTCATCCTTGGGAATGTGATCTAATATGGTGACTTAGACGCAGGCGATTGCTGCAGCTCGGGGGGGAGAGGCAGCTCAGCTCAGTCCTTCTGCAAAAGGCTGGGGGGAGGAACACGGCGCCGCCTTGCATCCCGTTCACAAAGACACACAGTTTATGCAAAATATGCCAGGGAAGGCAGCCTCGCACGTTCTGCAAACGCAGCTTGTGAACCTTAGGACTGGAACAGGGTAGTTATGAATCAGATAAATTTTGTGGTGAACACAAACAAGCTCAGATCCCTGCCCCCACCTTTCCCACGCCCACCCTTCCCCACCAGCAGCCTGCAAAACCGGTGACAGGAGCACCAAACCCTTTCGGGGGCAGCCACCGAGTCACCTCCCACCCAAGCAGGGACACGAGGGCGCCCAGTCTCCCCGTGCTGGCAGACTCCCCTCCCTCTACCTTTGAGGACTCAGGCACTGGCACTTTCCACCCCTGATTTCTAAATGTGATGAAAGCCAACCTCTAACTGAGGCTTTAAATTCAAAGGGAAAAAATTTGTCCCATCAGGTTAAGCAAGCGGTTAAACAACCATTTCCCCAAAGATGTGCTCCCTAAAGGGCAACAAGGCACCATGGCAGGACCTGCACTTTGTACATTGTTGAAACAACGTCTGGGGAAGATAGACAAATTCCCTTGGTAAATAAGATGCCACGATTAAATTGCTCGCTTCGGTCTATATGCACAGAGAACGGGCTGCCAGTAAATGAGTGTCTGAGAAATCGCTTGTTCACAATCCAGACGTTCCTTATTTTCCCAAGCCCACTTGGGAAGAGTGGAAATTTAGGATTAAAATCACCCGTGCGGTTTTCCTGCATCTATGCAGGACTAGGCCAATTCCCTGTTGAAGGAGGACGGGTCTGGGACCTGTCACCCCTGAGCTCCATCACCTTGGCAGAGTTTGTGAGGGCAGAGCAGGCTTTTCCCCTCCTTGTCCATGGGGCTGGTGCAGAATGAACCTCTCCAGCTTCTCCCACAGCTACCAGGCTCATTAGCAACAGGACACGAAAGAGATAATCAGGAGCTTGATTTGCTATAGCTGCTATCTGGGAGCACCTGGTGGCTTTTATGTAATACATAATAACGGTATACAGATGAAACAGCATAAGGAGGGCTTATTGCACATAACGAAGGATGCTTCCTTTTCTTTCTTATTCATTGGCATGTTACTTGTAGGTGTATCCAGAGATCACGACCGATGTTAGCAGCAGGAGCAGTGTATCCAGTGAGACAGCTGTGCTTCAGAAATGCATCCTGTTCATGAATTTTCGGTAATGTGATCTGTAAAATTTACCACCATAACCACCATAAAAATAAATCCTAATCGTAATGTAGTATTGGAAAGGAATTGAAGAGAGGATGTTTTGCCTAGAGCTAAGTTTTTAGGCCAGGATTTAGGTTCAAATGTGACAGCCCCAAATCTCTGGAGTCCACTTCCACCCACACTGGAAAACATACAATGTGTTTGATTTGGAAGAGATACCGTACAGATGTATCATGATTTAGTGACTTGAATTTATTTTCTTACGTTCCTCTGGCTGAGAAATTCGCAGGTGTCAGACTTGAGATTCTACATTTTTTTCCCCCCCTGATTAGTTGTTGTTTCTTTCCTACTGCTGTGCAGAATTTAAAGTAAATGTATTAATTTTCAGATCGCTCCCTGTAATACTTGTCTGCTTGGTCTGTAGTGACTATATTTGAATAATTGAGTTGACTTTCTGTTGCTCCTAGTACATAGCCTCAAGTCTGTTGTTGTGCCTACACCTTTCTTTTTCATTTAAAATCGAGTACAGACATGACCTGAAGATCCAGTTTTGTAAGATGCTCGGAACCATGCAGACGCTATCACTCTCCTATGGACCACACAAGAGAAAACCAGATGGTGGCCTGCAAAAGAAAAGCTTATTTTTTTCCTTTTTCTTGTTAAAGACTGAAGAACAAGATGGATTTTCACTATCTGTTTCATTTTCAGGAACATACGTACTCCCCTATGGCATTTTATATGGCGGTGGATTGTCTTACAGGATATGCTATAATGAGAGATTCTTTGGCCGAGGCTGGGATGTGTGTTAGCTGGATTGATTTAGGTGAGCTGACAGGATTTTTTCTCTCTTTATTCTGCTGCACTGATTAGCTCCATCAGGTCTGTAGGACCCCAGATGTAACAGCAGCTTAGTCAATGGATCAGGGAGAAGAGAGATGGTAAAATCTATAAGCATATTTTCCCATCTCCCTGCTAAGGCAGTTTTCTGACAGTGTGTTCGTGGGCGTTTGATCCAGTCTGACTTCTGGTGGTTCCAGCAGTGGGAATTCCACCTCTCGTGTTCCTGCCACCAACTCTGAGGCTCTCTCAAAAGAGGATTCTCTTAAATATCAAAACACCAGAACCAAATCTAAAACCAGTTGCTATTTCAGTATAGACAAGACCCTGGGGACCAGGACTTTTGTTATCGCTCAGCTCTGAGGAGGTGTCTGCTTTTGTGGCTACAAGAAAGACCGTGGGTCCAGAAGCACCATGTAATAACCTCCTTTTTCTTTCAGACAGGTTAGATGTGGGTTGAAATATTTTGGCTTCCACAGTGAAAATACATCTAAGCACCAGGTTCCCTGAAAAGGGCAGCAAATGTTGATATAGCTGAAGCATGTTGAATTGCAAACATTAGGGAAAAAAAAAAAAAGGAATAAGAATTTGGATGTTAACTTATACATGCAATGTGTTTAATTTGTTCCTAATCAAAACAAAACTACTTGTCTCTCTGACAGAAAATGGATGGTGAAATAAAGCTTATTTCCCCACAAGTGAGTATGCCACACGGCCAGCTTGCGGGGGCACTTGGAGACAGTTGGCAAGATAAGATGCTCCAGGAGAGATGCGGAACGCAGTGTGCAGTCTCCATGAGGGAATGTGGAATGGCAGCAGCTCAGGGAGTGAATATAAAGGCCATATAAGGGAAGCAAATGGACTGCTGTAGAGATGCCATTAGCAAAGCAAACACTGACTTGGGGACCTTGGCATATACCATGGAAGAGATAAATTGCATGAATAAATGCAGACTTGTTTGCCTCTCCCTAGGTTTACAAAGTTAGTTTTAGCTGAGAAGCTTTACATGCGTGAAATAGAGTTTTTGCACACTCACTGTAATGCCAAGCAGTTTCTACCCATATCTAATCCCAACATGCACCTTATTTAGATACATTTATCACTGTTTCATTCTAACCAAGGCCTTTGGCTTAAGACAGAATGTAAGACCAGGTCTTTAGGCAATTGCAAACATAATAATAGTACACTATGCTCCTCTTTCTTTATACCAAGAGCACAGTTCAAATATCACAACATTAGCTTCGTACCCCTGTCATTTCCCATGTTGGGAAAATGACCAGCAGGAGATGAAACTCCTGAGCTAAGTGCTGGATGAAGGCACGAGAGCGGTCACTGAAGAGCACCTGCGTTCATCGGGAAGCGCACAGCTCTGTGCAAAAGTGGAGCCGAGCGCTGGTGCACTTTCGGGGCGGAGGCTTGGCACCACACAGAAAGCTGATGTGAGGGGAGGGTGCCAGCAAGGTATGCTGCAGAGCAGGCTCTGGCTCTCACCCCTGGGAAAGTCATCCTGGCGCCCTTTCACTAAGTCACCCGATGGGCACATCCCCATTTGTGTTTTGGCGTGGATCAAGGGCACGCTTTCGGTGCGAGTCTCCAGATCATCCTCCCTTAACCATGTTTTGGTTTACCCTGCAGTGATGTGTACACAAAGAGGATGCTGTTCAGATGAGACTAGACAAGAAGAAAGGCTTCAGAAGGGCACCTAGTGAGTCTTGAGTGCTAGAGACCCAGGTTAGAGTGAATCAGAAGAAAAACACATGAATATCCATCAGGTCTTGAGCACCAACCGGTTTGCTGCATAGATTGGGTCAGGCTGATCCACAACACTTGCTAATACAGATGTAGGCTCTGTGGACGTAGCTGGGGGGTAGGCATGGCTATTTTGGGGGTATGCCTTTATTGTCTTCCTTGTGAAGCACATCACTGCATAGCTTCCAGCACTGAACCTATATGTAACCTACTTCTTTTATTTGAAGCACTTTTCCTTAAAGAATATGCTTGAAATGCTAGAGTGGAAAACTAGATCTTGCTATGTACTTCCCCATCCATTTTTTATCCCTTGAGAAAACACACATTTTCAGTAATGTTCTGATTTTAAGACTTCGCATTACAGGGAAAAAATGGAGAATTTTTTTTTTTTTTAAAAAATATCCAATAAAGTGGCTTTTTAATTTAATTCCGAACATGACTGTTGTTACTATTAAATGGTGTAAATACAGACTGAGCGCAATGAACCTCACTTCCATTTAGCGTTAATAATATTAATGATCAGTACTTAAATCACACGCCATGTTCCCGGACTGTAAAAGAAACATTACCAAAGAGATTTTGCGCGTCTGGTGCCGACATAAATTAAACGTGGCATAAAATTGTCTTCTGTCTGCGGGAACGTACTCCAGCTGCAGGGAGGAGAGGAAGGAGCAGGAGGAGGAAATCTCCGTCTCCCAGCGGCTCTGCCTGCACCACCCCTCCCCAAAAGTTTCCCACTTCAGGCGGTGGGAAGGGAGCGGGGCTCCCCTCTCCGCCCGGCCCTGGCGCAGCCGGGCTGAGCTGCTTGGTACTCCGCTCACATTTGCTCTCGCTGGAGCCCAGCTCCCAAAACTGTTGCGATCAAAACGCTGGATCAGCAGCAGCTCGCACGCACGCCATCGGGAGATTTCCCCATTTTTTTCCCCCATCCAAGGGCTGCGGCCTCCCCTTTTTAACACCCTCCCACCCCTCCGGCTTTTTCCCCCTCGCCCCCCGGCTCCAGCGCCCCGCACACCCCGCGGGCAGCCGGGGGAGGGCTGGGGGAGCCGGGACCCCCCCCCGGGCCGGCCCCGCGGAGCCGGGACCCCCCAGCTCCGCCCGGGGAGGGCTCGGGGAGGCTCCCCCCTCGCCCCCGACCCCTCGCCCCCGGCCCCGACCGCGGCGGGTCCCGCCCGGGGAGGCGGCGGCGGGGGAAGTGGGAGGAGAGGCGGCGGAGCGCCTTGCCTCCCGAGGCATCAGACGTGGGGAAAGGGAGGGGAGAGAGGCAGAGAAAGAGAGAGAAACGCGCCGAGGAAGGCAGGGAAGGACTGGGGAGGCCGGGCTGGGGAGGGTCCCGGTCCCTCCCGTGTCCGGAGGACCAAGGGAACAGTCGCTCGGGGCGGCCACCCCCGCGCCACCCCTCCCGGCTGGGCGCCCATGTGCTGCCGGCACCGGCCTGCGAGTAAGTACCCGGCTGCCCCCGGAGCCCCGGGACCCCCTTCCCTCCCTCCCCCCCCCCTTCCTTTCCCTTCCCTTCCCCGCAGCGACACCCGGCTGCATCCCCTCCCCGTCCCAGCGGACCCCCCGGGCCCCCTTCCCCTCCTGCCCTCCCAACCCCACACCTTCCCGCATCCCTTCCCCTCCTCTCCCCCCCCCCTCTTTCCCGGATCTCCCAGCCGCTCCGGACCTCTCTCCCTTCCCCGCTCCCCTCTCCGTCCTCCTGCTCCCCCCGGGCCCCCCCGCAGCCCTGCCAGCCCCTCGGCCCCCGCCCGCCCCCCAGCCTGCCTTCCCCTCGCATCACCCCGGCGAGTTTCGCTTCCCGGCCCCCGCCTTCCCTCGGGGCCCCCCCCCCCAGCTCTCCGCCGCCCCCTCCTGCTCTAGGGCCGGGGTTTTGGGGCCAAATTGGCGAGTCCCGCTCCCCAGAGAGAGTCCCGGGCGTTGGCTGGCAGCCCGCGGGCGGTGGGGGGTCCGGCTGGATTTGTAGGGTCCTGCTGGATTTGTAGGGTCCTGCCCCTGGAAGCCTCCATGTTGTCCCCTATTTCCAGCCGTGCCTCTTCTGCCGGTTGAGGGAACGCTTTCCCCGAGTGCCGTGACCCACTTTGCCGTAGCCGCTTGGTGCCACGCCAAGGCACGGGCGGATCCTTCCCCGAGAAGATGCCTCTGGAGGGATGGGGGCAGCCCATGCCCTCCGCCAAGTTTCTGTCCCTCAGGGTTTGGGGCTTTTGCAGGTTGGGAGGCATTCCTGCAGATGGGCTACGTCTGCGAGGAGGTAGGCGTGTGCTTCTTGCGAAGCGGCACAGGCCTTTTCCAACGTTAGGGTAAAGATTTCTTTTTTGCAGTGTTGTAAAAGTAAACAAAACTTCTGTGCGGTGCACATGCTTAATTTCACTTCCAGACTCTTTCCCTACATTCCCTCCTTGTGCAGAAGTAGTTTTAATTTTATTGCCGGCACATTAATTGCGTTCACTGGTTGGCGTCTAATCATGCTTAGAAAAAAAGCCCCTGTAAATAGCTATCAGGATTAATTTGGCAGCAACGGTGAGAGATGATCATAAATTTACAAATGCGGTAGGAGCAATGATCCAGCATGGATTGAACAAGAAATGTGCCCCCAGCCTGTGGGAAGCAGCGTTTCTGCGACAGCCAAAAGCGCTCGGTCATGCTGGTACAGAGCTCGGAGGCTGGGAATTTTCTGAGGAGGAAGCAGAGGAGTTAAAGGTCCTGGCTTTGGGCTGGGAAGAGGCAAAGAAGAGGAGGCTTTGTGTTAGTGAGGTTTTCTGCTGCCACAGGGGTCCGGGCTTGAAAAGGCGCGGACGGTTTCACGCTGAACCTGCAGGGCCCCATCTAAAGTACATTCCCCAGGCGTCGCAGGAGGAAGGATAACAACCAAGACCTCAGCCGGGAAAGATGAAGACGTACGGGGGCGAGAAGTGAGCGGAGAAGTAGGCAGGGAAGCCCTGGCAGTGGCTGCACAGCCTGCACGGCCGCGCCGCCTCCCGTCACTGTCCCCACAGCTGCCGGCAGCGGTGCTAGTGGCCGCTCGCAAGGATGGGACAGAGGCGTGCGATGTCTTCATGAAAAGTGCTGCAGGAAGAAATGCTCTGGCAGATAAACGTTGATTTTCCCTAATCTCAGTGTTTCTGAACTTGCCTTTTTCTCCTTTTTTTTTGTTATTTCATCAGGGACCTTTGTCTTCATGATGGGAGGAAACATCCCCCTCGCTGTTAGGATCCGGGCTTCTCCCAGCGCAAGGATTTGTCAAGGCTGAGAGACTCTGGATTATCCCCAAACCTCCTCTAAAACACACAGGGGCTTTCCTGTCCCCCCATCGTGAAGGGGCTCGGCGTACACGCAAAGATGGCCTCCAGCCTCACCTGCGCCGGCATGGTCTGGGCCTTCCTCTCCTTCCTTTGTGCTGCAGCCTCCTGCGTGGGCTTCTTCATGCCCTACTGGCTCTTGGGGTCCCAGCTGGAGAAGTCTGTTTCCTTCGGCACTTTCCGGAGGTGTTCCTACCCCGTGCGGGATGAAAGCCGCCAAACGACCGTGATGGTGGAGCAGTGCGGCCGCTACGCCTCCTTCCAGGCCATCCCCAGCGCCGAGTGGAGGATCTGCACGGTGGTGACGGGCCTGGGCTGCGGGCTGCTCCTCTTGGTGGCCCTGACGGCCCTCATGGGCTGCTGCGTCTCCGAGCTCATCTCCAGGACCGTGGGCAGGGTGGCAGGAGGCATCCAGTTCCTGGGGGGTAAGTGCTGCCTGCTCGTGCGGGGACGGGGGCGTCTTCAGGCTGCAGGTGTCCACGTATGGTGCGTTGGGGAGAGGAGGGAGTGATGCAAACTTTCCGCTAGTGAGGGAGACCGCTTGGCTCCCGTGACCATTGAGCTGGTTGCCTGGATGACTTGAACGTGGCCTAAAGGCTTGGTCACCCGTGGTCGCTCCCTTGCGCTTAAATCCCTGCTCGGTTGTTGTATGACCTTTGAGACTTGCACGACAGGTTCAGCGCGCTGAGTGCAGCTCTTTGTGCCAAAGACCGACTAACGTGGGCCAGTGTCTTCGAGGAGGTTTGGCATGCTTGCAGCAGAGCTCAGCTCAGGTGGTGGCACCTGGAGGAGCGTGGGGGCCCCAGAGCCCCGTGAAGCATTGCGGAGTAGAGGCTGTGTGACTGTGAGGACAGCCCTGGCTCTCCTCCTCTCTTCCCACTCCTGTCACCAACAGCTCCCTCTACCATCTGGCAACGAGTCTGTGGCCCCCGTTGGAAGCGTGGGACCTTTATCCCTCTTACATGTGGCCCACGAGCTCCCAGGAGGAGCCCTGCCAGGTCCACGCTGCCTGGTGGGGCGTGGGGTTTGTGTAGCCTGTGGTCTAGACAGTGCGTGGGAGAATTACCTCCCCTCCTTTTTTTAGCCTGTGAACTGCACGGCCTTAGCCGTGGAGCGTTTGAAGGGTACGAGACAATAAGCAGGATCCTCCAGTGTGTTTTTTATAGGGCTGTTTTCCGAGTAAATCATCACTCTGCTGTCATCAGTGACACGCGTCTCGGTGGCACTCACTGTCACCTTGTGCTGCTCGGCGTGCGCTCGCCCCCGTAAGGGGATGAGTTTCTCTGCCCAGGCGCCAGCATTTGGGATGTCCCGCTGGGTCTGCTCACAGCTCAGGGGGGCTTCTGCCCCTCTACCCCACAAACTGGGATGCGCCCATACAGGGCAGTACATGCACATCGCCAGCATAGAGCCGGGAGGAGGCACAAGATGAAAACGGTGTGGCTCGGGGGACACAGCCGAGGCTCTGGAAGGGACCCGTGCCAAGCCCTCAGCCAGGCCATGTTGGCACGTCTCTCTCCTGGCTGCCAGGAGCCCTGGCTCTGACTTTTTGAGCGTTTTCCGTGCTTTACAGCAAACTGCCCCTGTCACTTCGCCCTTCCCTCGGTGCTGCATTCCTGTGTTTAATCTGGCTGACAATTGGAAAACGCAGCAGCTGCTTGAGAGTTAACTCTGCTGGAAGCTGCTGCTTCGTGAAGGCTGCTCCATTATAAAACTCTGGTCAGGCAGCTGGGGGGAGGAGAGGATTTTTGATTCAGTGACGCTCTGCAAGTCCACTCGATCTGGCTGTTTTCACCGAGAGCCATCACAGGCTCTGCTTGTGCTTTAACCGCCCCCCTCCTTCCAATTGGTGCCTCTGCTCATCTGGTTTTAATTTGCGTTTGGTGGTGCTGCGTGCCTGGGTCTGGTTACAGCCACCTTGGTGAAAGATGACAGCCCAAGGGGTGGCCGGACAAACGGGCAGGGTACACGGGAGGTGTGGGGAAACCCGTGCCCATGGTGTGGACTGAAGGTGTGCACCCTTCTGCCAGGCAGGATGCTCAAAGAGGACCCTTCAGACCATGCCATGACTGCTCCTGGAGCTTGCCCCAGGTGACTGCACAGCATCCTTTCCCTCCAGGAAGGGTGTGAGCATGTAGTGCTTATCCTCAGTCGGTGACAATTCAAAGGTCCGTGAACCTGTGATAGGAAATGAAAATTGCCAACAACTTTATTCACAGATCAGAAATTATTTACACAGCATGTCCAATTTTCCCCTCTGCTGGGTTTTATGGTTGTCTCTCATTTCGCTCAGCGCTGCTGGAAATGTGTAAGAAATGAACAAAGCGAGAACCCGTCATTTCTTAATCTGCTTAAAAACTGACTGTGGGGTCATCAGGGAGAGAGGCCAGGTGGTGCAAGCAATAATTTGGCTGAACTGAAGGCACAGATTAGGGTAAAGTTCAGATCCTTACATCCTTCATCAGATCTTTAGCTGCCATCAGTCAGCATAGCTTCATTGCTTAAATGACATGACAACATTTATCCAGATGTTGAAATTAGGCTCTGTAATTATTAGGTTGTTTTAAATCAAGATAGTCATGAGCTGTTCAGATTATTTGCTATCTAGGAATGCCAGGTCTTTGTTCCCCGTGTAACCATTATAGATTTAGTTATATACCATGGGGTGTGCTTTGACTGTGGCTCAGTGGCACTTTTGTGATTGTCACTTTAATTGGCCTCCAGCTGGAGATCTAACCAAATAAAACCCTCACAAATATTTTTCTTGGGGGTAAAAGAACCCCCTGCCATCTTTATTGTGAAGAAAAAGCCTGCGGAAAAATAAGCAGTGCGCTGAGAGATGCTATTAATTCATCCTCTGTGCCTTTCTCTGCATTGGGCAAGGAGATGGGGAGGCAGTTTCACTTTCTGTTTCTTCTCATCTGAGTCACCTGCACCAACAGGACTGCTGCTTTCAGTGGCGGAGGATGGGTGTCTGAATAAACTGTATTTTTCTTGAACTTAGAAACCAGCACAGTTGTGCTCGGTGTAGCTGGTTTAAAGTTTTAATGATGTTCTGTTAGTCTGGGATCTAAATAATTTTCTCAACATGATTTAAGAACATGGCCTTGATGAAGAACTTAACCAATTGACAGTGGCATATTACAGGAGGCCCGTGGGTGGGTGAGATGTAGACTGCCCTGCAGCTGTGGTGGGCCAGAGCACCAGGGCTGCTAAAACTAACTTAATCCGATACTGGAGACATGTTTCCTGCTGTGAAGAGGTGGCAGGGAGGTGTAATTGCCAGAGGTGGTAAGCAAACAGCCTGATCCTCTTCTTCCAGCAGGGCAGAGGAGGTGTAACTCCAAGTAGGTCAGTGGAATAGCACCTGTACAGAAGGAGTGCAAGCTAAGTGGTGCCAAGGTTTTATAGCTGGGATTTCCCCCCGTTGTATGTGGCAACTCATGCGAGTGAATTATTCATGAGTGCTTATACCATAAATCTGCTGTTATAAAAAATTGAGTGGCAGAGCCTGCAGGAAACTGCAGATCTGTGCAGAGTCAGAAGAGCTCTTTAGATACTGGTTGTTTTTACGTACTTAGCCTGTGTGTGCTATTTCAGATAATCCCGGCTACAGAGCATAAGTATATTTTAAGATGACTCTGGGATGCGCTGAGTCTATGTTTCTAATAGAAAGGTTGCATCATGGACTTTTCCTCCCATTTGCAATTATAGGAACCACTTCCTTTCCCATGGATGATCATGTGGCAGCTCTGTAGCCATTGCAGCACTTGCTTACATGAAAAACAGTGCTATTTTGAGCCTCTTCTAAGGCAACAACATGGTAGTGGGCGACAAGAAGCAGCCAACACCCCAAGGCTGGCCATTTCTTCAGTGGCTCTCAGTGGCCTGCAGTTTATGGTCTGCAAACTGCTGCCCCAGTATCTCAGCAGCATGCTTCGTGAATGTTGCTGCTGAAGTGCTTCGAAGAGCTGACAACCGAGGTGAAAGTTATGCTGTCTGTAACCTCTTGAGGGCACAGTTATGTAGATGGATACAGTCTTCACTGATAGCACTAAGTGCAGTGTTTCCAGCTGGTTTCCTTTGAATGTTTGGAAGATAGAGAGATACATAATCTAGCTAGAACAGATTGCAGGGATGCGTCTTTGACCATAACTATTGAGGGCATGACAGCAGGAAGTGAAGTTTAACAAATCTATGGCAAATTGGAGTCTGTAATTATTGATCTTCTTTTCATTGTGCGTTGGCAAGTCAATTCCACTTAAGTGAGGAGACTAGAAATTTGTGGGCAGGTAGCTCAGATATGACATACTAATTTGGTGAATAGCTTCACTCTGTGAATGCAGAGCAATGATTTTAAGAACAGAGCAATAATTTTAAGAACATAATGAACTGAAAGGTTAGCCAGTTTTATGTGAGGCAGTGGATCAAAAGACGCAAGCATTGCAAGGATGGTCAATTTAAAGAGCGTTATGCTGGCAAGGTGAAGTTTTTCATTAAAACGGTCAGTGCGCAGGAATTATGGCTGAAATCTGCACTTGCTCAGGATTCCCTTTAGCTCTGTAGGACAGCTAAGCCAAGCTCAGAGGGGTAAGAATCCAAGGGGACAGAGCATGAAATAACCTCCTGACTTGGAGACCTCTCTGAATCTGACACTTTGACCTTGATTCTGAGTGACATGTGAGAAGCGAGCACTCTCTGTAATTGTGGGTAGCCATGTGGCTCGCACTGTCATCTTTAGTACTCATCACTCACTGTTTGTACCGAAGAAATGCACAAGTTTTGCTGCTCCTTTTAGTAAAGAGGAAAGTTTTCAGCACCACTTTCTCTTCCTCTCCTTATTTCTCTGTCTTGTTTCCCTCGTGTCTCAGGGGAGTGCTAAAACTCCTGAAACAATGGTCCTTTAATTGCTGGTTAGAAAATACGGAGAGCTCTTAAGTGGGCAGTGGTAAAAGGAGCATTTAGTTGGAGAAGAAGAGGACGCAGAGCTTAGCAACTTCTGATTTTGTCTCAGAAAAAATGTGGCCTTCTGGGAAAAGTTCCCAGTTTGTATGTTCCCATACAAAATTGCTCCAGAATCCTTCTCCAAGTGTCCCATGCCAATAGTGGCCATAGCTGTTTCCATCACCCATAGCCTGCTCTGGAATAGGTTTTGCTGGTTATGGAGTTATGAATAATAACTCGTGCTCCATCAAGAGAGAATATTGAGTGTGGGTGACGGCTCTGTGTTGCCTGTCAGGAAATCTTAGAGAAACCCTTTGAGGTTTTAAAGTGACAAAGCCAAATTAGCATATTAGTGGCTGGGTCTGACTTTGCAGGTGAGATACTGAAGGTCTAAAATATAGGGGGAAGAAAGGGGAAGAGGACTAAAGTCAGAGCACTGTAGGACCATGTAGAGAAGCTGTCCCTCAAAGGAAATGCTTGTGGAAACAACTGAAGAAGAAAGAGGAACTCTTGGGAGAGATGGAGTCACTGAACCTAAGGGACAGTCAAGCTTCAAGAAATGTGGCTTGCAATTAAAGGCAGCCTGTGGGCAAGGAGAATGAAGGCAGCCTTGGTTCTAAGAAAAAGCCAGCAGTGGCTTCGGTGAGGGTAGTTCTAGTTGACTACAGGGACTAGAAACAGTCCAGGGAGAGGTTTGCATGGAGCTGTAGGGGAAGAACTGCAGGCAGTGACCAGTAACCATTATTTCGTCTGACAGCTGAAGTGAGACTTTCTGCCTGGAAGACTAAGGTCAGGATCATTTTCTGCCCATAGGGAGAAAAAGTAAGCACGAGAGAATAGCATGGAGAAAATGAACCTTGATGGGGGCAGGAAGGATCTAAGATGGTCCAGAGGCTTCCAGGAAACGAATGGTTACCCCAAACTCATTTGCAGTTCTTCCAAGCCTATCTCATCCATTTCCTCCATCTATACATGTTCCCCCAAACTCCTCCTGAAATTTGCACCTGAAAAAAAAAAAAACAGGCATAAGAACACACAAAAAGAGCTTTTTAGTTCTTATATCCTCTTTAGCTTACAATATTTTTCAAGGGGTAACTTCCGCGGAGAGGCTAGGGAGTGGTATCTGTTTCTATCCAACACCAAGCACTCTTCTTCCCCTGCAAGTTAGCTGCTCATGGCTGTTTTGCCACATCTCCTCTCTTTCCTCTTGTCAGATGTAAAGCTTCAGTGACTTTGCTCATGTAGACATGACAGGGCAATCCTCATCCTAGACAAAGACAAACTGCCTGCTAAGTATTAATCCAATGTATTCATGCACCTATACAGGCACTGCAAGAGGGGCATATTAAAGGAACAGATGCCTCGCCAGCAGGTAACAGAAGAAGAGCATACAAGGAACAGGGCACCATTAAATGTGGCTTGTGAGTGATTATATGTCATGTCATAGCCTTGTAGATTCAGCAGTAATAAGGTCAGCAGAGAGCACTGTGACTATTTAGACTGAGGTCTGCTGTAGCACAGGTCATAGGACAGCCTTCATATAATTCCTGTTTAAACAAGAGTATATCTCTGAGAGGAAAAAAAACAACCACAGACACACACACAAAAACAGCCAAAAAACTTCTCCTTCTAGTCTGAATTTAATTACTTACAGAAAAGCAGGATCTTCATAAGTTGTTCCAGTGGAGAATTACCCTGACTGCTTTTCCTCCAGATCATTAATGCAAATATTAAGAAGTGTAGCACCAAGAATAGATCACTGCAAAATCACATTCGCTTAAGGATCATTACAATTATTATTTTTTTCAAGATCCATCAGTTAGTTTGCTTTTAATCCCTTTAAACTGTGCTATGCTGTGCTTTCTTTACCAAAACCGGTATAAAAGCAGCTTCATAGCTAATGTGTTTCATACCAGCTGTCACTCCATTTTTCTACAGGTAACCCCCAAGAGATTAAGTGCAGTGTATAGTTTTTCATCTTCATCCCTTTTTAGCTTGACTATGCTTCACTTTGACTTGCTGAACTGCATTCTGTGGCTGTTATGCTGATGCTCAGTATTTGCTTCCCAGCACTACAAGGTGCCTTCATATACTGTGATACAGCACAGAGTCGAATTCTTGGATTTGGGTTTGGAGTCCAGCTGAGTAAGGCACGGAAGTGTTTGGGAAGACGTTCAGAACAAGGGAATTTAGAAGGTGATGTTATCTTTAGCAGATTTTGTAGCATATGTTCTATTGAAGATTAGCCAGCTCTCTCTCTGCTGCAGTCAGACAGAAAAGAGGAGTTAAAATACGATATAAATTCAAGACCAAAGCTGATGCAATATATGTCCTCTGTTGCTCTTGGCTTATAAATGACATTACTTAAGAGTTCTACTCGCTTAATCGGCTGTAGCCTGTGTTGCTTGAATCTTTCATCTGTGCATGGGCCACCAAATCTGACTAGAGGAGAATCAAAGTTAGCAGGTACCTGTATATAGTGCGTTTACAAAAACACGCAGGCTGACATTCAGTATATTCTCAAGAGACAATCCCCATTCCCGTGACTGCCTTCACCTTGGTTCAGTCCTCTGTGGAGCCCTGCTAAAGGCTGCTTCCCTGCCAGATCTACCAGCACAGCTCTTTGTGCAATTGTTCCCCAAGGAGTTCGACCGAAGGAGACCTGAGTTAGCGAAGATTTCCTATTGAAGCTAACTCCAACCATTTTAATGGAGCAGGTTAGCAAGCAAGAATCAGTAATAAACATTACTGGGCACAAAGTGCAGAATCAGAGGACATTCCTGCCAGCAAGGTCATGAGCAGCACAGAGCAAGTAGTGAGTTGTAATGCTCTTGGAATATTGGAGATGCAACTTGAAGAAGAAAAAAGATGCTGAGAGTAGCCTTCTTACTTAGGTCTTTGTTCTTTTCTGTTACCAGCCAGTTGAGATCTCTTGACTCTTCTGTTTTTTTTCAAAATCTTGCTAAAAAAGTGGCAAGACCCTTATCAGCTGCAAATTTTCATACGTCCTTTGAAGTCAATGACACTTAGTACAAATCATGTCAATATTTCTGTCTTAGAGGTAAGATTATTTGTTTGCTACATTACTTTAAAATGGGTGAGGTTCCAAGGCTGAGTTTCTTCTCAAAGAACTACCCAAGTGAATTAGCTTGTTTATAGTGAATTATGCACCCCAAACAGGCCTTCTTTTTATTTTTTTTTTCCCAATTATTTCAATTAATTCACTCCTAATACAATTTTCAGCTAAATACAGGGGAAAGAAACATGCCAAGTTTCAGCCTGGAGCAAGTTAGATTTAAATGCCTTGAAAGCACATTTAAAATGGAAACGCTGATGTATTAGGAAAAAATAAAAGATGCTGCTAAAATATTGGAAAGAGTCACTTTACTTCTCTTGGCTTTCCTATTGATGTTGAATAAAAAAGTGATGTTTTGAATATTGTTGCAGCTGTGTTGGGTTAAAGTAGATTTTTGCATTAAGGACAGAATTTTTGATCTAAAGAAGTCCTGGAGTGCTTTTTTATTTATCTTCAGAATAAAGTTCAGGCTTCTTGATTTTTTTTTTCTTTTTGTCCTCTTTCATTAGAAAGGAACAATGATGCTCAGCACTTCTGTGATGCTCTTCATTTCAAAGGGCTTTGCTTGCGTAACCTAGTGAAACTTCAGGAAATGTGAGGCAGGGGAGCAAATAATCTATTTTGCTGGTGCAGTCAAAGTAAACTCAGAGTTATTTCACTTCAGATCCTCTGCGTTTGTGTTGATTAGAGCTGTGGGGGGTGGGGTGGGGGGGGAGTTGGCACTTTTTTTTTCTGCATTGAAAGATCTGGCTTGTTGTGGTTCCTGAGCTCCATGAGATATTTGAACATTGCTGGGAGCTTCACTCAGCTATCAAAGTGTTGCAATATTTTCCAGTGCAGATGAAGTCATATTCCCCACAGATAGCATGGGATTGTTCCCAACGGTGCATTTTCCAGAATTTTGTCCAGTCTGGTGTTAAGTGTCTATGTAATGGTTTTCTTCCATCTCTCAGGAAACGCAACTTACAAGGCTGTGAAAAAAATCCATTTGGAATTTTTTCATGATATTCAGCCTGAATTTTCCTTTCTTTGCTCATATCCCTTTACTTCTCCAATGCACATTTTTACCTTCTGAGCTCTTTAACTTTGGCTTTATAAAGTAGAATAAGACAACTGAGGTATGGTTTCCGTGCAGTGAGGAGTTGGAAGGAGCATGCCCCAGTGAAGAAACATGGAATATATATGTACCACCTAAACTTCACCCACAGCCACGAGCCTTGTGGTGGTCATCATTTTGCTGGTCTCCCTGTTCAAGGATTTCCTTTGTCTCTCTGAGATATCTTTGTTGGCTTTAGAGATGTGAAGCTTTCTCTGTTGCTCAAGTCTAAGGCCCGAAGTGGCATTCAGACCATATGGAGGTAGCCTTAGCTTTCAGAGGACCAAGAAGGGCATCCTCTCCTCAATTTTGGGATGACTCTGCCACCACAAGACATTGCTGGTTGGAGAGGCAATATTGCTTTTGACAAATCTCTTCTAGCAGCTGTCCTGTATCTTCTCAGGCATGAGAAATTGGGCACGGTCAATGCACGCTGACAATGCTGGTGGTATGGCTGACTCACTAGGCTTGATTAGATCTCATTTACGTTGTTTGTTCTACTGTCAGTCCCCTGATGTCACAGGTACCTCTGAGAATAGCCACAGACTTTTTCCCCCTCTGGATTGGCCTTCCTCTCTGAGGAAAACCTTAAAGCCTGGTCCGTTGAAATCAGCAACAATATTCCTCCATGGGAACCAGGGCAGGGCAGGACCAGGAGCTCAGTGCTGATGCTACTCATTGAGCTAGTGGGATTTGGAGGAGACTGGTGTTGTGTAGCAATGCAGAGAACTTCTTGGGATGCCAGATCCTACCTAATTCTCTGGATACTAAATAGTAATTGCATCAGGAATAATGCATAAAAAAAAACAAACAAAAAACCCTCCGTCTTTTTAGAGGGTTGCTGCACCATGAACCGAGTCCACCTGTTTCTGCATAAGCCTGATAAACCCTAACCTTTCATGAAGACTGACTACTCTGAATTCATTTGTAGGTGAAATTTGTAGGCTAACAGACTTCAAAGTGAGCTTGGCAGTAGTTGGAAGGAAAATAAAGAAAATGTTAATGAAAGAAAACCTAAACAATTAGAACCTATTACAAATTGTTGTTATTTTTATCTTTTAACTTGATCCAAAAAGCTCCAGAGAGAATGAATCAGAAAATGCAGTGTTCTGACAAACACCGTATCATTTCTGTAGTAATGTAAAGATTTCATCCTTCCCTTTGCAATCTGACAGTTCAGTTGTCTCGCATTGTCTCCCAATAAAGATGCCTTTGTAATATAAAGTGAAATTGTTGATTTGAGAAGAATGGTTTTCTAATAAACGCGCAGGGTTATGGAGCTTGTCCCTTGCATTGAGGAGAAAGGATTTGAGATAAAGCCATGAATGATCAATCTGAAATAACAAAAGCTGCTTCTGAAATACAGCACCCTGTGAACAGATATGGAACCCACGAGCACAGTGGAGTGTAAGAAATAGCCCTAAGGCCTCTTAAGAGTGTGCTTCATGACTTCCTCACAAGTTGGAGCTTTCGTCTGAGTCTGCAGCTAACTGAAGGCCTATTTATGAATGCATTACAAAAATCGGAATAAACTTGGTATTCAGAGCATCACGAGCAATTCAGGTCAGGCACAATACAACTGAATGCCAATTATTGGAATGGATTACCAGGACATGTTAAAAAGCACTTAGCTTCACAAATATGTAGAAACTGGGGTAGTGTGATGTTAGGGGATCTTTCTGAGTGCACGTGTAAGAGTCTTTGGATTTTGTTTTGAGCTTTGCCTTGGCTTGGCCCAGATGCTGCTGTATGACTACAACTTCATCTGTCCTTTGGAGATTTGTACATCTGCCTGACAAATTTGTACAAACACCTTCAGTCATACGGTGTTGCTGCTGTCGTTCTGGTGGTGGTTGTCGTAATGTAGGCGGTTCTAGAAACTCGTCGTGCAGAGCACTAGGGGAGGAGAGACAGCTGCCACTGCAAAGAAATCGGAAACAAAGTCAGGCCAGGAAACTGGGGGCACTTTGAGTTCACGACATTTTTAAATACCTTCAGACATATGTATCGTGTGCTACTGCTGAGATGCAGAGGGGTTTTCAGGTGCTGTATGGGTTGCATGCAGGAAAATACAAAACTTCAGACCTGGCCTGTGCTGTCCAGCATCCACTGCCTGCTCCCTCCTCTCCTTGTGCTTTAGCTTTCAAGGAATTCCATTCGTTTTCAAGTATTTTTCTGCCACAGTAGTAAAAACATGATGAACGGCACTAAACACTGGCATAAAGCTCTTTACAGCCAAGACAAACCCCCAAACTGTTGCAGGCACATTCTGCAAAATCAAGAGGTTGTTATAAAAGTTATTTTTTACAAGAATTCCTTTTATAGGAATCCCAGTGGCTGGTTTTGGAGAGCTTTGTTCAGTCCCCAGACTCTCTCTTAGCAGAAGGTTTCTCTCTGTGCAGTATTTTAGGGTGAGCAGGGTCTGGCTGCTCAGGCCAGGTCACCGCTGATGGAACCCATCAGCGAGGCAAAGCTGCAGACCCAGAGCATCGCTGTGTGGCCGGGGTCCAAGGCAAATACCAGCGTGCTCTTCCCATCCATCCTCCAAGATACTCGTAACTCTGCAAAGCACTGAAATAAGGAGTGTAGGGAAAGCCATGTCCAACAGGTAAGATGGGCTGCACAGCTTTATAGTTCCTTGTGCTGCCATGGTGTGAGGGACTTTTCCCATAAATGAATGTAAGCGCAGTTCTGTTTGACAGATCAGGCTTTTTCTTAAGAGTTTCAAAATAATGCTGTGTAATTAAGGAGTAAATTGATTTCTTAACTTCCTACAGGGGGGTGATGTTCTGGAAACCATTCTCCTTGTGAGCACCGAGCCATCTGTTGAAAGTTGTCCATTGCTTCCTTATACTCTTGTGTTTGCATTATATTTATATTATATTCTCTTCCATTGGCTTCAATTCCCTTCCCAGACAGTGGAAAGGGACACCATGGCTGAAGACAGTTTATGCTGAGCCATTAAGGACTCTGTTTAGCTTGCTCTTCTTTTCCATAACCATTTGCAATAAAAACTGTGTCAGGAAAGAGCCCTTTTGTGTAACGGTCAGTGACCTGCAAGGGCTGGGACAAGCCTTGCGCTGGAGATGGCAAATTCCCTTTGAGGCCACTAAGCCGGAGATCCAGTGCTAAGAACACAGGAAGCTGGGAGGATAAATACTGTAACTTTTCATCTCATGCATAAGAATTGCCGTCTGTTTTGATCTCGTGATAGAGAAAAGTCATTCTGCTTATCTCATCTAACATAGTGGCTAGTCCGATTACAAGCTTCCCTGCCTGGCACCTTTTTAAATTCAATTTGGCTGCCTGTGCCTTTGGCACACAGTAGGTTTCATTAAATTTCACAGCAGTTAGTTTTCATTCCCTCTGTGACACCTTTTTATCAACATTTGACTCTAGTGTAATTTCAAGAAATTGTACTTTTTTTTTCATTTTTTTTTTCCAAAGTGCTTGTATCATAATAATTCAGCAGAGCAGGTGGGGGAAGACGATGCAGATACTGTTGCAAATCCATGTAGAAAACTAATATATGGGATGGCAGGTCAGCTTGCAAGTGTTTTTTGCATGCGATGATAACAAAAGGGAGCTGCTTCCCTTCCTTCTCAGTCGTTATCATCCAAGACTGTCAAAAGTGCAGTTTAAGAACTCGCTGTAAAAGGCAAATTTCATTTCTTTCAGGTTAATCACAGCTTTATTTTAAAAGCAGAGCTAGCGGAGTGCTGCTGAATCGACAGGCTAGGGTTGTGAGACAAGCCTTGTGAAACCTCAGCTAGGTAACGATGGGAGTTTTCTTTTCAAAACCAGATGAGGAAGCTGGTTTGCGAGGAAGGTGTGTGTGCAAGTACATGTGCAGGAACACAGAGAGCAGACGTGGTGGTTTTCCATTTGGTATGTGATGCCTGGTCCCTGGTAAGTGGGGTGAGGGAAGGTGGGCACCCTAGCAGGGACCTGGCACCTCTCGGTCACATCACCCCTACCTCCTCCCCGACACAGAGCGGTGTTTTCTCAAGTCTGTGCCCAAGGCAGGTGTTGGGCAGGTTTGTGTCGGTAGAGGTGGTTTTGAGATGCTCTCTAAAAGGTCTTCATTAGCAGAGCGTCAGCCTGTCTGAAATGCCAGCCTTTTGTAGACTGCTGGGGTAATTAGAACATGCAAAAATAATGTGTCATGGCTTCTCAGTAAAATTTTAAAAAGCTAATTAAAATGAAGCTTAAAAGTGCCTAAAAGCAAGCTCTGCATGCAGGCATAACTCAGAGACTGACAGAGCCGTGTCTCACTGCAAGCCAAGGGCAGCCGGGCGTGGGAGGCCATAAATCATTTTCAGAATGAGACTTCTGATTGATGCAACTTTTCCTTCTGTCCTTTCAAAGGAATCAGTTCAAGTCCTTTTGGTTTAACAAACGGAGCAGCTTACTTCCCTCTACCCAAGGGTCTCCATAATTCCCTTTGCTGATAAAATATTTCCAAATGCACACAGTCTTCAGCAGGACCTTAAACACCTTGGGAAAGCTGCAGGCTATGGGCAGCTCCCCACCTCCCTCGCAGGGAAAGGTTTCCCCTGGTTTTCCCATGGGTTTCCCACTGGTCAGCCTTATGCATACATGTATAACACATATATTTTTGGCGGGTTGGCAGGCTGTAGTTTCCATCTCAGACAGTGGCTGGTGTTGTTGGGGAGTGCAAGGAAAGCAAGGGTGCTTTGCTAGCGGTGTCTCCAAATGTCCCCTATGTGTCTCAAGAGAGCAGTGGCTGCCAGAGAGCTGCGAGAGCCGTGTGCCCATTGCAACCAGGGAGCCAGATAAACGGCGTGTGTAAGTTGGCACAGTGCTGCTGAAGTCAGCCCTGGCTCGCAGCTGGCTGGAAGAGGTGGCCTCATCCTTTCTTCTGGGGGTGGAAAATGTCTTTCCAGAGCCCAGCTTGAGCGCACGGACCTCTGGCTACGGACTGAAATCTTGCTTGTTTTTTCCAGGTTGGCTGAGTGCGCTGGGTTATGGGTGAAGGCACAAGTAAAGAGTTCCTGTGAGCTTTTTTTTCCTATTAAGCTGAACATAAGAATACGGATTATTCCTTGGTCTTAGTACGAAGGCATGAAGTTCAGGATCTGTACTCTGCTGTTTCCAGCACAGGATGATCCAGTGTAATTAGCAGACTGCTCAACAACAAGATAGCTCTGGGGGATATTTCTTCCCATTTCAGATAATTAATCATTAGTTTATGTCCTGAAGTCTGGAGATTCCTTTAATTTGTATATCTGGTGTAATGGCGGAGGTTTAAATCACAGCAATCACATTATGATTAACATGTAATTATGCAGGTATTCAATAGACAGGATTAGCTGAGACATCCATAATTTCTAAAAATGTTTTTCCAGTGTGGCCAGTGGCAGGTCTGAAAGAGTAAAGAGTAATCAAAATATTATTTGAGAATGCAGGAAGGTATAAATCCTAGAAGAGTTTTTATCTTCATATTTTATGTCTTATTGAGACTTTAAAACACGACTGTATCCTATTGTTTCGAGATGACATATTCCAGTATCAGTGCTGATGAGCACATGACTTGGTGGCCCTTCAGCTGGAATGAGGCAAGACTGCTAATGATATACGGCTTCTGACAGGTTCCACTGGGTATTTATGGGCCTCAATATGTATGCAATCTATGGATATTTCAAAACTGATTAACATTTCTGAACCTAAGTTAAAGTTTATAGTTGGCATTTCAATGGTGTCAAAGCAAAATTAATCAGAGCTCAAAAGATATGCAGTCTTCCTGACATGCTGGTGACAGCGAAAATATAAACCACTGAGAAATAGCTTGCTGAAAGACAGAACGTAGCCTGGATTTTGGAAAGAGATCCGCAAAAATGGCTTACTGCCACAGACAGACTGTGAGGGTGTGTGCGATGGTGGAGCTGGTATTTACTATGGCACTAGCTTAAAAAACTCAAGACTCTGCCAAGTTACTTGTCCCGTAATAAGTTACTTGGAAATCTTGAAACTTTAGCATATTTAGTATGCAAACTAATCTCTTGAAACAGTTCAGATAAGCAGCGTTCTTAAATGTACTCTGTCAAGACATTTTTCAGTCAACGAAGCTTAGCAAGCAAATGCTTTCATTACAGTGGCCCTCATGAGAATAGTCAAAATTTATACTTTGTTGTGATGTTAGGCTGCATGGCTGTCTGTCTGTAATAAAAAAAAGAAAATGGAACAAATTGTCAAGTATTTTTTTCTGTGTTTATCTCTGTTTTAAATAGGTCATTGATGGCCTTTCTGCATTTCAAAAGATTGCTAACTCAGCCTCAGTGAAAACTTTTAGGATCCAGTTTGAAAAGCATCAGGACAAATAACTATGCCTTTTAAGAAACCATACTTTTATTTGCTCTGTAAAAAGAAAACTATAGATCATAGAATCACAGAATGGTTTGGGTTGGAAGGGACCTTAAAGACCATGCAGTTCCACCCCCCTGCCATGGGCAGGGACACCTCCCACCAGACCAGGGTGCCCAAAGCCCCATCCAGCCTGGCCTTGAGCACCTCCAGGGATGGGGCAGCCACAGCTGCCCTGTGCAACCTGTTCCTACTGCCTCACCACCCTCATAAAAGCTGTTCCAGTGCCTCACCACCCTCATAAATGAGGTATAAGCTGTAGTTTAATAACGCCAGGTACCTGTGAAAAGATAGATGGTTTGCGTGTTGAGATGAGTCTTCCCAAGAGCAATGCAATTTAGCCTTTCTGGGTGTGGTGGAGCTTGACGGCATTTTTAGGTGGAGGGGGAACATAAACTAATTGTTAAATTAGTCTGAAACTGCAAATCTGTTGCTATATTTTCAGTCTGAAAGAGACCACCTAGTGAGCAGTTGAAAGTAAATCAAGATCTGTGCAGAACCAGCTGGTACTCCAAACTAAGATCAAGGTAGTCAGAGGAGACCTTGGTGAGCAGGAAGTTTCAGTGGAAGTGGTGTTGGGATATATTAGTTTCTTACCCCTTTCTAACTTAATGTTTATATTTTAATGCTTACTTGTTGCGAAATTGTCTTAATTTCGACTTTGGCGAGAGTACAACAACCCCCACTACTTCCATTTATCTCTGGATTTAGTACGTTGTATGAGCTATGTACTGATCCATTGACTCAGAGACTTGGATTTGATCTTCATCTGGAAGTCATTAATGTCTCTCTCATAAAATCTCTTTGATTCCTTTGCACATTTTCCCCCTTTCCTCCCAGGACACTTTTTGAAGTACTTCGCTCCACATCCAGCAAGCATGCCTTAATCATCATGGTAGTGGTTGTTCCCACTTGAATCCAGACTCCTCAGGTTCTCTTTAAGATATCAGAGGGTTTTTCTTCTTAACCTGTAAAGATACAAGGACAATGGAGAATCCTCTATCTTGCAAACAGATGGTCATAGGTGTTGCTTCCAGATCATGAATAAAAGTTCACTTTGAAAATAGAGTTGGGCTGCTGCAAACCAAAGGGAGAGGCGGCATGGTCTTCAGTGAGCTTGAACAGTACATAAACCAGAATGGAAAGCAATTGTTGGCAGACGCCCACAGTCTCAGCAGGTTTAAATACAAATGCGCATGTTACAACCAGATTTTTTGTTGCAGCCTCTCTCCAAATATTTAGAAGTAAAACTGAGGAGACAGGTGTATCTTGAACAAAGACAGTCTTTGAGATGGGTAATGAAGGCAAAACAGAACAGCAGAAAAAGTAAGATTTGAGGGAACTTAAAACTGATTGTAGCTTTTTTCTTTTTTCTTTTTTTTTCTCTTTTCTCTTTTTTTCATTATTCAGGCACAAAATTTGATGTCATCTCTGGCAAACTTGAATGACAGAATACAATATTCAAAGCTATAAAAGTACCTTTGCATAAAATCCTTATCTTCACAGTGTTTCTTAGCACAGATGCAAGGAATATTTCCATTTTGCAGATAGGAGGCTAGAAACTTACTGAAAGTAGCTTATAAAACTTACGGTTAAGTAAGTATTGATTAGAGACCTTCCAAGTCTTATGCTCATGAGCAGCCACTGAAACAGCTGCTATATGGAAACATGGCTTCGATATACAGGTGTAATAACGTGCCTCTTCCTTACACTGAGTTATGACTACAGGATTATCTGCTTAGCATTTCTGAGGCAGAGAGAAGCTTACACTGCAAGCACTGTTGGTCACAAGCTAACACACACAGCTGAACTACTCTTGAGATATCCCTGTATTAGGGCAGCAGGGGAACACAGGTACAAAACATTGCAGAAGATCTCCCTCCACTCTCTTTCTGCATTTTAGCCTTTAATCTGCAGGAGTCTGAGTTCTTTTTCATATCTTCTGATTTCAGAAAGGGGATGTTCATCTGGGTACCTCAGCAGAGTATGAATCATCTCATTGAAATATATCCCTATATCCCTCTCTCAGTGCAAAGAGAAGACTTGGTATCTACGTCTGATACCTGAAGAAGAACCAAGGTGTTGAGATACCCCAGGGCAAAAATTTCAGGGAATCCTGTATAACTCAGCCCACCAGGCCAGTGACCCTCTGGCACATCACAGCGATGGGACCCTACAGAGGTGGGCCCATGAAGAAGTGGGGCAGCTCTTTTATGTGCTGCCCATGTAAGAAAAAGTGCCAAACACAAAGTCTTGTGATAATGTGATCACAAGATTAATTTGCACAAGCAGCTAGCAGAGGACACGTAGAAATGGAATATATGCATTTTCATGTGAAATGAGTGAGTCAGAATGACTTTGTACTTGTTGCCTATTATGCATGTCGCATATATTTGATATTTTAATACTTCTTGTTATTGTTTTCATGATTATTTTTAATTTTCTGAATTACCTCAGTGTGAAAACATATCACAAAAGATGCTGATACTTTTTATTTATGTAAGATGCTTAAATTATACTTTTGAAGTTACTTACCCAGCATTTTATTTATCTTGCAATCATAATTATTCAGTGCCTCCTCCATCTGCTTTGATTTAATTATGGCTGTATAGACAGCAGTCACAGAGATAAGTCTCTTCAGGTTGATCAGTTGCATATAGCACCTTCCACACTCTATAAAGAGTAAGCTTGACACCTGGCAATTAAATGAAGGAGACTGTTTGTCTCATCTGTTCACAAGGGTTGGAGTGATATCAGGCATCCAGCGATGTAGCTTGGTTCTCAGACACGTGGCAGACTCCCTGGCAGTATGAAAAGGACAGGTGAAATAAATTATAGAGTTGCCAGCTGCTTTAAACATTCCTGTTCAGCGTCGTAACCCAATCTTGTCAAGTTTCTGGGGTTTGAGGCATTTTTGTGTGAATATCTTCAGTCTTTTCAACAGTTGCCAGAGAGAACCTCCTACTGAAGTTATTACTGCCTAAAAATCAAGACTGCTTTCAACTTCCTCTCTAAGGCAGGGTTTTCTACTGAATAAAGGTATTTCTTATAATGCTGCTGTATTTAATATGTCCTTTTTGATGCCATAAGCAGTGGTGAAGTGACTGGAGTCTGTACTCCTGTCAGCTGAAATTATACTTTCTTATTCACTTGTTTACTGCCAGGACAGTGCTGTTGGCTCCCATGGGATTTCTCCAGGTTCACTCCTAGTGTATCTGATATCCAGATAAATACCTGCCTGCTTTCTGTGGTACACAAGAACCGACCCAATTCCCTTTACAAGGAAAGGAATGAAGGAACGTGTGACCCATGCGTTCTTATTTTTTTTTCCTCTTGGACTTGCATATATCCTAACTCTTGATGGACATAACTTGGATCTACAGTTATTCAGCTCAGCGGAAATAAGATATTAACTTAAGAGATTATTGGCACTTTTATCACTGTGAATACTTCTATTGCATGTCCTCAAAGGTAACTTTGCCTTTCTTTTGCTTATGTTTATACCTTTCTCTGGGAGCTGTGTACTTGAAATTGGTGCTATGACTTTGAGCTACAAGCCATTTCCATGAGTGCTTAGTTTGTCATTTAAAGAAGCAAAGATTTTCATTAATTTAACAGTAGGCTAAAATCTGTTCAATTTGATCAAAACATCAGAAAAACTCTTTGAACTTACCTTAAAACAGTGATGAACCAGACATATTTCCCAGTGGTTTCTAATGTGACTTGAATCTGCTCTGTCTTAATCTGCATCATACCACTCAGTTACCCACTGGGAAATAAAATGCACCGTCATTAAAAGGGCAACTCCCAGAGAGACAGCAAAATTTGCCTAATGGAGGCTGATACAGGAACAATGAAAGAAATTCGAAATTATTTTTTTGGAACGTTAATGTTCCTTTCTACTTGGCCACATTCATCCAGTGCTTTTATTAACAAACCACTGCAGCCTCACCCCAGTAATAGCAGTGTTTCAGCCCAGGTTCCCAGACAGCAATACCCACCACCCAGGGAGGTTGTGCAAGCTGCCTGGTGAACGGATGCACTTCTTCAGCAGGTTTTTTGCAGGTTGGCAGGTTTCTGCTGGGTTGCTCTGGTGGGACCTCTGTGCAGTTTCCTTGGCCTGCATGGAAAGCCTAGGTACCCCGATGACTGCTTGCAGAGGAGCCGTGTTGGCCAGCCAGCTCCTTGGTTCTGCCTGGAGGAGACAACGGGGTGTTCGATGTCGATCGCTTCACTGCATGTTTTGGGGGAGGAGAAAAGAACTTGGTTTCACGCTGGTTAATTTTATATTCCAGGCTTGCTCAGAGGCTTGCTTACTCATCTCCCAAAGTTAAAAGCTTAATTTTGGTCTTGAGGAGTAATAGTTCCAGGAGGAGTAGCCCAAACAATTTGGTGAAGCTGAGGAAGAATACAAGCAGTGAAGGGGTTCCCAGGAAGACGTTTTGATACTCCATTCTCTGTGAGGCCAAACATTGTTCTGTGGATGATACCCGTCTTTTTGCACCATTGATGTACACCTACACTTAGATATTTTTCTTGCTCCTTTGGTATGGAGTACTGCTGCTGTTTTCTTCAAGTTTCTATGCTATAGACAACTTTTTCATCCAGACTCCTGTCTCTCCTCTTCTTGAGCCAGTGGACACCTCATAGCACTGTAACATCCTCCTACTAAAGACAAAAAATACAGAACATGTTGATAGATTTTTGGCTGTCTTTGAACATTACTTAGCAACTGGTGGCAAGGAGCCCCAAGGCTTCTGGAGAGTGTGCTCTGCTACCAAAGTGCCTACAGTATCCCTGGCACACTGCAAACCTGATATTATCCAGAGGGCTCAGATCTTTCCCTTTCTTTACCAGCCAAGGCTGACTCCAAAGTCCTTGCTTTAATACTCACCTGTCTCTACAGTCTTCTGTTTCTCTGTTGTTTGCTTCTGGGAGAGGATGAAACACCACTTGGAAGCTGAGCCCAGTTCCTTGTTGGACACATTTAATCTGCAAGCGTTGACACCACATCTACTCACCAGACTGTCCTCCCACCATTGCTCCAACATTTCCAATACCTACAATGCTGCTTACTTATGTCTCACTAGTTTTTCGCCTTCTTTCCTCTCCCTTTCATCTACTGGCTGCTCTACTTCTGCGGTTTCTCTTCAGTCTTCCCCAAGGTATTTAAGGACAGCTTCTATCTGATATCATTTCCATCCCTGTTTCTACATTGATCAGCAATGTCACTTTTTTTTTTTTTCTTTTTTGTATGTGTGCTCCAGGTTATAGCATATGTTTCATTATTTTCCCATCTTCTTTAAGAGATAAGGACCTCAGGCCTGGCCTGAGTTTGTTAGTAAAGTTTTAGAAAACGATTATGGGCATCTAGCAGTTCTCCTCATGTTCTGCATTTTTTGTTTAAGCCATTTATTTCTTGAAGGACAAGTGCAATAAATAGCAAGCATAAGGATTTAGCAAATCTGGCACGGAATGGCTGTGTGGGGATGCCTGTTGTGTTCCTGGTGTGGGCGAGAAACCACAGGTATTGCCAGACCATGGTGTGGCGTTGTGCTACATGGCCAGGCCCGTGCCCCAGGAAGGCTACGGGAGGGTCTCATCTCTCCATGGTAACTTGCTGCTGAGCCCTCCTACTCCCTCGGTAAGACCTGATGTTGGCTGTGGCTCTGTCCTGTGAAGGCATTTGAGAAGCCTGCATCAGGCCCGAGGGCTTCTGCCAGTTTTGGTGTTTGTCTCTGTTCTGCAAGTGTGGTTAATAATTGTGTTTGGCAGGGTCACAGCACAGAATAACCCCTGGCAAGCAGGCTGGAGAACCGTGCTAGTGTCCTCACAACAGTGACACGCTTCTGAAAACTCACACCTGATGTCCCAATCAGTTTAAGCAAGCATAGCCAGGCACTGGGGTAGCAGGTAGGTGTCCTGCTCAAGCAGCCCCACCACCTGATCCTGCAGCACACCAGATTTCCACCACCCCACCGCAACTGAACCATCAGGAACCACTCTGCCTGAAAACTGACTTAGGAAAAAAAAAAAGTTATTTTTAGCTGGATCAATTCCCCTATCTGATTTTCGGCACGACTCCACAAATGTTTGTGCTGGCACAACTGAAAGGTTGCTGTGGGAGTGGGAATGAGTAGTCACAAGGAAGAAACCAGGAACTGTGTGCATCACCCCAAAAATGTCCATGCGCTTGTAGCATTACATGATGAATGTGGTAAGTGAACGTTTTCGTGTAAGCGAGGCAGCCAGAACGGTCTGAGAAGCAATGTCAGGAGTTACAGAACAAGAAGTTTTAACAGAGCTTTGCTGATCCTGAGAGGGCTTTTTTTTCTGTGAACATAACAGCATCATCACAAAAGCAGCATGTTCTCTCCCACAGTCAGATTTTTCTGAGTACACACTGCAAGTGAGAAATGTATGGGATAAATGCAGTTGCATGCTTAATTGTTCAGAAAAGAATTAACTTCTATTATAATGCTACTATTATAACGTTTGCAGTGGCAACCTCCAGGTTCCCTACATTTTAGCATCGATGACCAAATCCTTAGTCACAGCTCGAGGCTGCAGAACATTGTCATTATTCAGTGGATAATGCAGAGATTTCAGTAATCCCCAAAGAAAAAAAAAATAAAAAAGAAAGAAAGAAACCTCCCACCAATGAGCTTTCCAAAGCCAGAGTTTATGCACTGTATATTTAATGAGCCCAAGTGAAGCAGTTTTATTGTTTGTTTCCAGGATGGTTTCAAGCTTGTCCTGACTGCTTGTCAGTGGGATTCCTGTACCTAACATTTAAACAATACTTTCTACAGGGAAGAAAATAGATTTGAAATTCAAAGTCATGGATATTTCTAATACAGTTTTTAGGGTTTAATTTTGCATGTAATCATGACACAGGCTGGCTTTCTCTGTGAAACCTAATGTCGTAATACATCACAGCACTTTTATCTGGGAGCTGATTGTTACTTAATGCCTGCAACCAGGTTGTGAAAATTTGAGGCTTTTTCTCTGCAAAGTGAGCACTCATAAATAAGGTATTTTTCAGAGCCCTGTCAGCTGAAGTGTTTTTGTTATTATGCTTGGGTGCTTTATGATGCTGTTAGCATCCTCCTTACATAGCACGCCAAACTGATCCATCATGTTGTGTTAGTAGCTTCACTACTTAATCTGCCTTGCATTCATGTAGCATTTTAAACTTAAGTCACGATCCTCTAAATGCAACTTTCTTCTATTTGTGGTTCTAAACTCACAAAGAGCAAGTTTACTGAGGATAGCATTATTCAATATTTTTTGTTTACAAAAAGGAGAGATGCAGAAGTGTCTGTGTTCCCAGGGACTTTGATCTACTGGAAGCTTTCTGTTTCCAAATAACGGAGCAGAAGCTGTCAGAGGCTCCAGAAATCTTACCAAGCTCCAAAGAATTGCACTGGTATCGCAGGCTGAACTGAATTCACTCCGTGCTTTTTATTCTAAGTACCACCAGTTCAGACCACTGCTTTCTCAGTGTCTGTGAAAAAGGAGAGCCCCTTACAGAGACCCAGTGGATTTCAAATCTCTCAAAGTGCAAAATAATGTAATCTATTTTTATTTCTTCCTTTGCTCTGCAGTGTATTTGCTTGCTACAGGTCCAGTCTGAGGTCTGATGGTGCTGGCACACTATGTAATTTTAAGATGAACATAAATATGAAAACCACAATACCAAAATTATAGCCCAAGTTCATTGTGCTCTATTTTAGCCCTCTCCTCACATCTCTAATTTGCAGTGGGCTGCTGGAGTTAGCTCCTACTGCATGGCTGCCCACTGTGCAGCTGGTGCCCACGATCTCCTGGTTTTTCTATGGAACCGACTGGGCACGAGGGGAAACTCGTGATCCCGGTGGCGGTGATAACAATGCAGAGCTGGATCCTGACATGCAGGGAAGCTGGGGTTGGAAGTTGGCAGCCAAACAAAAAGAGGCTGGTTTTAAACCACCGTGCTAAATTATCCTAACACTTCGGATTAAACGTGGAGTTGTTTTTGACACGCGCACAGTCTCTCACATTGGAGTGGGTCATTTCTTGGCTCAGAATTAGTTATCTGATATTTCTGCATCCCGTACTTCAACCAGGGTTACACAAGCAGTTTTAAATGCTTTGTGATAACGTCTTTGAGCATGCCATAAAGATAGCAGAGTAGCTTCTCTACAAGCAGTGACTTTCCAGAAATAGTAGATATCACTGCTCTGAAAGGCTGTTCCAGACCCTCAGTCCTTTGATGGTCAGAAGTCTTTTTGTCTCCAGGCAGAGCAATGTATTGTTAGTACGTACTTATTTGCTCTTGGGCCAGTGTTGACCCTTAGCTTAAATAGCTCCGATGTATTTATATAGACAGCAATCATATCTTAACTCAGACTTCACTTCTATTGCAATTTAAAACAAAAATCTTGAGTTGTTTTGCCTTCTCTTATAAACCAGAGTTTGCAGTCATCTGCCTCACTCTGTTAGTCCTTGTCACAAATGTGCACATAATTTCTTGTTCCTGGTTTTCATTTTTGCAACCCTCAGATCTTAAAGCGTATGGTTTCAGCCAGCTCTCATGGTTTTCTACCTTCAGTGAAGGGAGATCAGCACCTCCAGCAGGAGCCTGGCCCCACCTGTGTTAGATCCCACCTATGTTAATAGAAAATATTTCTTCTGCTGAAGGTGCCTTTGGCCTGTTTGGAGAGATCTTTACAATTAGCTCATATTCAGTTAGCTCTGATCCATATAAGATGCTCATATAAGGTGGCTAAAGTTTGGTAAGATGAGTCCTGCCCTCTGTAAACAGCCATGTGTGGTAGCAGTCAGTCTCTTGTAAGACTAGGAGATGATCTATGAGTGCAGATAATGACACCCATGCCACATATTGATGTGGTTCTCCTCCTTCAAGCTGGCTTTGTAGGGCATGGAAACACCTCACAATCTTTTTTTTTCAGAACCAGTTCAGGGATACCATGGCATAATCCTTTATCATCTGTTACGCTCTGCTGCACTGAGCACATCCCATAGGACAGCTTTGGAAGGAAGTGGTAGCCTGCTGTCCACGTGGAAGGCCTCTTTCCCTGATTGATTTTCCATCTGCATTTCACACTCCAAATCAGAGAAGTCTTTCTGAAGAATGCTAACACTGGCAACACAAGTATTGCCTTACTCAGCATCAGGGGCAGCATTACTAATTTTTGTATTTGGGCTTCGAGATGTGCTCTGGGTGATCCCATGTCTGTGTATCTACGTGATGGGAGACCCTGTGCATTTGCCCACATGGATAGCGGCAGCATCCTCTGTACTCTTATTAAGCTTAGCGATTAAATGTGAAATTCGTGTCTGCACAGCAGACTACTCAGAAGGCCATGAAGCGTGTAAACCCCTTTTCTGGATTAGGTAGACCTTTCTCATGACCCACTCTGTAGGGATGAAATTGTCCCATGAATGAAAAGATGTGCTTGAAAAGTAAGGCTCAAGTGTGACACACACCAATGCAGTTTGTTAATGTCTTCAATAATTGTAGTTGGTTTTCAATTATTTATGGTAATATTTTCTAGCCTGGCAGCAAACATACTGTAATAGGTTTTTTAAAAGTAATGAAGTCCTAGAAATATGAGATCTTGCTACTAGCATAAATTAAAGTTCATCTGAGAAGTGGGATGAGTCCCCATAGGGGTAAAAGGGGCTGGGGAGTTCTTTAAATATGTGTGGATTAGCAGTAAGAATTAATGAGCTGTTATTATTTATAGAAGCAACATCTGATCAGAATTTCCTCATAATTTACATTTCCCCAAACGTGGATTTACTTTGCTTTTCCTCAGCTAGAAGCTTTAAACTCAGTTATAGTTTTTCTACGTAACCAAGATTCATCGGTATTTTAAATAGGATCTCCATTTTGTCCTAGAATAATTATCCCTGATTTATGTTCTGTCTGTCTTGCATACAGTGGGTCAAGTTCCTAGTTAAAATTCGTGTAGCCCCACTCATGTCAAAGAGGCTTGTACCTGTTCAGAGACAGAAGAAGGCAGCTGTAGAGACGCCTGAAACCACAATTCAGGCCAGAAATTTCATTTACAGTCCTAACCAAGTCCCTCAGGGTGGGATTTATCCACCTGCGGGCAAGATTCCTGCCTTAAGCTGCTCTCCTGGGCTCTACAGTTAAAGGAGAGAGCAGCTTGTTGGCTGGGTCATTGATTCCACTCCAAAATTGTTGTCCCAAAGGGCAGAGGTTTGGTCATTTGTGTTCCTGCTGTGTGGTGCTCCTGCATGAACATCTGGACTTGCCTGGAAGCCACCCTAGGTGATTCAGTGAGTGATTCCCCACTGACAATTACCTCTCAAGTCTTCTAGACAATCTTAAATGCATTATTTATGTAAGTCAATGATATTAATGTTGTGATAACTCCTACCACAGCTGCAGTTGCATCTTATCTGTATTTTAAAAGGAACAACGAGGAATAAATGCCAGTGATTTTGGCATGAGGGAGACGGTACAACATGACATGGGATTTCACATATGATGCCTGTCTGTCTGAAGTGTCAGTGCTATCCCAGTACTCTGTCTGCGCTAGCGAAGTATCTGAACCACTAGGATCCACCACTTGAGAGTCCCCATTTAATACAGATTTGTAAACTGTAGCTTCTGTGATTATTTCAGGTCCATAATCTCATTACCTAAACACTCCTGTATCGAACAGTCTGATTCACTTACTGTCCTGTAAACTGATTTATTCCAGTCTCCTCTGAACGTGTTTGCTTTTGTCTTCTCGTGGCTGGAAATGCCTCTGTGCCTTCTGCCTGATGCTGCAGGCATCCCTTCTCCTTCTGTCCCTTCCCCAGTCCTCCTGGTGCTCTTGCAGGTGGCTGCTGTTTCCATAGGTGAAAACACTCCTGATTTCTCCGAGTTCCTTACTGGCTTATTCCAAGTCCTGCTTTTGCTCTCCTTTTTATTTTCTCTTTAGTCTTGAGTATATTTTCTTGCTGTCTCTTCAAAATTCTATTTAGTAGCTTCCTTGATGGTTTCATTTTCTATAGGTATGACATATTACAATAACCTTAACTCAGATATGTAGGTGTCTTTTCCTATTATTACCATTATTATGCCTGCCACATTCATTACCAACTGGCAGCCACAGGCTTTACATATTAAATATTTTCCCCTTGAGTACCCTCTATTTCTCCTCTCTCAAGTTTATTTTCCTCTCGGAGTGTGGGGACAAATTATATGCATAACTACCATTAATGGTAATGGGAACTGTGTCTGTAAATCTCCCTTGCATCAAAAGGAGAATGGGCCTCCGTGTTTCTTGTCATCTAATATGTCACCCCAGTGGGCTTTCTCAGTGCTTCCCCTATGAGATTTACAGAATTTCCCCCCTTGCCATCACACCCTGGCACAAGAATACGCAACTTGCAGGGAAAGCAGGGCACAAGTAACAGCACATTGAACAGATATCGAAATCCATGTTGAAAAATGGGTGAGCTGTGGTGGGGAGGTGTAGAATAGAGCCAGTCACTAAGGAGGATGAATGTGAGCTGTGCCATGAATAATTAGATGAAACATAAATAAAACAGTGACATGATTTGTTTCCCCAGTTGCTTCGCGAATTGGAGACACCAGCCCTGTCTGTTCCGTACCAGAGGGGAAGCACCGGGTTCAGTGGTGTTCATCCTGATCTGCACTGATGAAAGCGAAGAAAAATTGGCTTTATTTTGAGAGATGATATTGAGGGAGTCATTGGAGAATAATGAAGCTATTGGGCTGGCTGTTTAAAGTCTCCTGTTACAGCCTTGTGTATGTCAGGGCAGAACTCATACCTCCCCAGTGTGATAAATTAGTATTTACCCTGGAGCAGATATATATGTTATAGTCTCAATGTGTCTCATGAGCGAGATGGGAGACTGAACCATGACAGAAAGGAAAATGCAAGGGAATTAAGCCATTTGGCATGGTAAAGGAGGCCGTATTGTGAAGGATAACAGGGTTTAATACAAGAAATAGCAGTGCCACGTGATGAGTTCAGTAGGGTGCTTTAGCATATTGAACAAAGCTACTTAACTGAAACAAAAAGCTGGCCCACATTAATGAATATTTTGAAGGGGTTTTCTATGTGTTTTTCTTCAGAGGTCACAAACAGACCACATACTGAATATTGCTTTTTGCTCACAATGGAAGGCTCTGAGCTGTGAACAGAAGTCCCATTGGTTTCAGTAGAACACGATCCATTCATGAGGGCTGGCTTCTCATGCTGGCACCATTGTTATTATTCTTTATTAATTTGTATAGCATCCAAACAGGCACTTTGCAGACAGACGCAGTAAGGTTTTTGCCCTGAGGAGCATGAGAGTATAATTAACCCATAGCAGTGATTTTAACAGGACAATTCCAGCACTTAAAATTAAATACATGTTTTTTCTAGAATCAGATCTGGGAGAAGGCAGGGGCCACTCCTGCAAAGCTGGGACATCTCCCCCAGAAAGCCCAAATTCTTTCCTTCCCCTGCCAATGTCTCTTGTACTTTATGATTTTTGACCTTTGCATTTGGGCTTTGATGTCTAGGAAGGAAGAAGTCCCAAAGCTGTACAGCTGCAGGTGTACACTCAAAAAAATGCCCCACTAGGAAATGTACAGGACTTTACAAGCTCGTGGTAGAGCTGCTCCCTCTTGCTGCTTGTCTAGACTGAGATACAGCTGTTGTGTAGGTGATGTCCTCACAAGTGGTCTTTGTCCTCAGCAAAGAATAGGGAAAAACTGCCTCATGCTACAGCTGGAAATTAGAACATCACAATTTCATAGATATTTTGAATGTATTCCTATAAGACATATAGTCAACTATTACTTCTTTGCATGAGTTATTTTTAATAATTCCATGGTTTTGATTTCTATTTATTCAGGCCCAATGCAGTCCTGTAATAAGCAAGAGCAGCTCCAAAGCAAACCTAAAGATCAAATGTAAAATGAGGCTCCAAAGTCACATGTCCGATCTCATTTGGCAATGGGATGGGTGCTGGTATGTGACAGGAGGGCATGACTTGGCTTTTGCACTTATTTTTGGCTTTGTTGTAATTCTCTTGGTGTCTGTACTCGTAGTTTTATGTCCATGTAAGGTTTTACATCCTTGTGAGTGGCTGGAGACTTGATCCTAGAAAGTACCTTTTACAAGACAAGGGTTGTTCACAGCTGACGCACCATTTATATTTTGCTTGAATGAAACAATTCTGAATACAGAGAAACAAAGACTTTGCTGAACCTGAAAGCTAGTTTAACTGACTTCTCTTTTTTTTTGAGTCCTTAAATTCTTCTAACTGAAAAAGTAGCATTGTAATCTGCATTAAAATTACAAGTAGTAATCATAATAATGATATCCAGATATTATGTACCATTTGTATTTCTTATTAGGGGTAGTTTCCAGCTATGATGATAATGTGTGAAATAATTTCCATGGGCTCATGTTCTTGCTATGAAAATATGAGTTCAACCCATAGTCTTCAGTGAACACTTTGTTAGAAAGAGTCTTTATTAAAAAAAAAATGGTCACTTGGGAAGCAATTACTAATAATTACAGAATCCTTCATCACTGCTTTTGATCTTTCACATGCATGGATCTAAACCCCTAATATTCACATTGCTGACAGTACAGCACAGTTCAACAATAGCTTTGATGCCAGTAAGAACAAAAGGGCTTTTTGAAAATATTCAATTCAGCAATTACTGTCACAGCCCTACTCCTTGAACGCAACTGTGTGTGTTCTTTGCAGTTAATGAATTCATACTACCTTTTAAAATTTACAATACTTCTTCCAGCCCTTAGAGTTTTTAGATGTGAATTGTATCAATAGTGATATCCATCATCTCTAGGTGCTTGCTCTGTGAGCGTGTGTTGCTCTCTGTGCAATGTGTACAATTACTTTTGAACCACAGACAAGATAATAGTTGGGCCATTTCATGCCTTAGGCAGGGGACATCTGCCAAGCCTATATTGTACTCTACCAATAGGTCTTCAATCTTTCACATCCCCATGAAATTAATTTTTCCTGGGGCTCTAGATAATTTGTCTTGTCTAATGAAAGTACAGTCATTTCACAAACGACAGACAGAATGATTCTGGAAACTTGTATTATAGAAAATACCTTATTTTTAAATATGAAAAGCCTATTTGTTCTATGAGAATAGTTTTCTATTTAATTTTCTTAAGAAATACGAAAAGAAAGCATAGAATGAGAGAAACAGATTATTATGCTAAGGCAGAGGTATTTAGAATAGGTCTGTAATGTGAAATGTAGGAGACATCTCCTGTCATACATACGTAAATTGTGTAAGGTGAAATAGAGCCAACACTGTTCACTCAGTTGTAAGCTACAACACTGTTTGCCTATTTAGACTAAGTTGTTTTTGGGACGAGGGACCATCCCGTTGTTCTGCATCTCAAAAGCTTCTGGAGCCCTCAGAGTGCTCCTAGCATGTTGCTGCTACCTTGTGCCTGGTCGCTGGAAGGTCTTCAGCCACACGATGGAGAAGGGCCTCCCTGGGTCACACTGCAGGGGTGCAGCCTTCTTCTCCTCCGTCCTGAGGCAGGAGATGCACAGAGCTCTGTTCTCCAACCAGGGACCACCAAGAGCTGGGTTGTGGCTGGCGTGTGTGCCATCTAGCAGGGCCTCTCTGAGCACGGGGCTGAGTTCGATCATGTTTCCCCCACAGTAGCCCAGGGTTGAGGTCTCTTTCCATCTTTATGCTCTCCTGTACCATATGTTCCTATCTGGCAGATGCTGGGGGCAAAATAACTGGCTCTGCCTTGCTGTGGGTTCAGGGAATAGGAGAGGAACTGGCAGTAAGACCAGGATTCATCATCCTGAAATAGTCAGCGTAGGTGGGAAATGCTAGAGAACTACAAATCCTGAATATGGAGAGGATAGGTAAGGGCTAAACATTCACAGTCTCATCATGAGCAAGGATAAATATCCACCAGATGGAGTTATTTGGGAGCCAGGTTCAGAAGAAGTCAGTTCTCAGTGTAACAGGCAATGGGCCCATGGGGCTCCCTGCTGAAGGATGTTACGAATGCAGAAAATAAAGGGAAAAACTGGGCAAGTGCTTGGAAGAGAGATTTTACAAAGGATTATTAACCAAGCAAAGCACATCAGGCTTAGAAAATCCCCTCAGCTGAAAACAGTCAGAAGCTGAGATAGTCTGCGGGGGAAATACTGTAAACGTTTGCCCGTTTCTTATTTTTCACTGGGTGTGTACTTATTGATGCTGCTGGAGACAGAAACTGGGCTAGATGGACCCTTCATTTGAACCAAAATGACCACTCATATGTCCTCATGTAAACCACGGTGCTGTGGTGAAAGGCAGTCACGGTTGTCACCTGCACGAAGGCAGCAGTCACTTAACAGTGGTCCTGATGTTCCTCGGACACGACTGGAAGTCAGCTGAAGCCGTGCATGCCTGGGGCCTGCAGGAATATACCCTGGGATCTGTCTGGCTTGGCTGTCCTTTCTTATCCTTTCAGAGCCTTGAAGTCATTTATTTGCAGAGGATTTTGAACGCTTGCTATTGCAGGCTGGAAGCTTGCCACTGTTGTTCTGCATCCGTATCTCTGGGGATTTGCTGAATGTTTTGGTTGAGTCGATTCCACTTTAAATACACTTCCAATTGTAAATGGTGGTCCCAGCAGCAGATTCAATCAGCAACAACCTAAAATAACTCTCCTTCCTCTCTGCCTGGACTCTTGTGCCACAACTCCTGATATGCTCCTGGACCTGAGGTGGCTGTGGAGTTTCAATGACTTGGCTTATCTCCTTCTGTCAACTTAAACAAGAAAAAACTCCTTAATAAATCATGTAATTACAAGTTACACTGAGATAGGAGCCTGAAACGTGCTGGATTAGGGAGCTCTACCTATCATTTGCTTCCCTAGAAGCAAAAAATTACCCCTGACACCCCCCCACCCTCCCACCACGTCTTTTGTTATTTCCATCCCTTGAAGACTTTGCAGTGGACTTGTAGGCCTCCTTCCACATTAATCAGCACAAGGTTCACTCTCAAATGAATCAATATTTTGTCATGTGGTGTTTCCACTGCTGGGCTAAACACTTTGCTTCTCTGGAAATGACTTGAAGAAGAACTGGGTACTCAGAAGCTTGCCTGTTTCCCTAGTGCAGCAGGAAGGCTATTGATAGCTTATTAAAAAGCTCCCATAAATTATTTCGATCTCTAAATGAGTTCCTATTTTTATGAACTTTGCTTCATTTAAAAAATAATTTTCAGTGGCCTTTACAGTAAAGATTTCTACATTTTCCTTCTACACAGAATGCTGATAGATTGTCTTTTCTAAGAAAATTATTTGAGGTTATAATGTACCCCATGCTTTTTGGGCAAACGTGTCTAGGAGCAAAGATGGTTACAGACAAGATAATACCTACATACTTCTTGTTTTTATGCAGTATACTTATTCTAGACCCAGCCCTCTGTGCTTTGCAGAAGGGAGCTTTAACTTTGCAAGAAGGAAGGGTCGCATCCTGAGCTGATGATGGAGTAAGCATGGGATCAGGTGCTGCCACAGCAGCTGCAAGGAGACACAAAGTCAGCACAGTCCCGAGTGAGATCTCCAGTACAGGACAGCCTGGTGAGAGGCTTCCTGGGCTGTGAAGGCATGAGATCTCCATTGTCCTCTTCAATCCAAATATGCTAATATGTAATATCCGACTGCTTTTGTTGTGCTCATCACCACACCGAGTGCCTGCAGGAATTATGCTTGTCTTTTTTTTTTTTCCCACAAACTCAGCAAAGAGTAGATTAATGGCACTTTCTGTTCCTCCTACTTTTCCTCCTACTCATTCATTTGCTTCGGGCAGCAATAAACTCAGCAATTATAGCAGCAGCAGCAGCCGCCGCCAGCTTCCAAACAATGCATTCGGCCAAGAAGAAAGGCTTCTTCAGGCCTGTGCCGTGCTGCCCAGCCCACGGTCAGAACAAAGTCTGCGCCTCCCAACAGCGAGGAAGGCAAACGCGCTAGAACAGAGGCTTGCAAACACCCTTCCCTTCCTCCCTTGCCAAAAGTAAACACTGGACTGGTTTGCAAACCTGCCTGAGGATGAGGAACTGCCCTGGTTTCCACGTATTTAAAACAAGAACTTCCCCTTTCCTTGCCCAGGACAGCAGCTCCAAATGGATGGAGCTCCAAAATGCTCTGTTTTGAAGCAAACATCTTGGAGAACAAGCAATTAGGACATGGTGGCGCAAAGTGACATGGGGAGATCTTTGCCTGTCAATACCATGGCCCTACATGGAGGGGCTTTTCATCCCTAGCTTTGGTCTTCAGAGCATTGCTCTTGGCAACGTTCTGTTAGCTACAGTGGGGTGAACTCTGCAAGAAGGAACACTTAGTACATTAAGTCAAAGCTTTGTTGCTTTCCTGAGTAAATTAGGGTTTTCATTAGATTACTTTTTATTACAGTGAGCATACTCTTTGAATGTTTATCACAGTTCCCAGGTGGATCAATATCAGAAGAGAAAATTGATATCTTCAATAAATGTGGGCAGTGATGACCACGGAACGAAGTCTCCTGGATCTTACCATTAGGATCAAGAGGATCTACAATGGCCACCGGTCTTTGTTTCTTTTTCAAATCTAAAGAGAAAATGGAGTTTTCTGTTTCCAATAAACTACATGTCAGTTTAGGACCTACCAAGATTTATAATGTCAAACCCTGGCCTCTGTTGGCTTCAGGGGCAGCATTTCACTTGTGTCTAAGGACAAAGCATACTCCACCGTTCAGTGTATCTTCTTCCCTCTCCGTTGACAGGCAGCGTTTTGAATTTAAGGTGAAGTTGCAAAGCCAGAGTGATGTCTCTAATGAACATTTCTTCTTGCTTTCGTTTCCCTTAATCAGAACCGAACCCAATAAATATCACCTACACTGAACGTTTATATACTTTTGCCTCTTGGGTGGGTGTTTGTGAGCCACTTTGCTCAGATGGTCACTCCTGCCTGTGAGTCAGTTTGAGTTCCTGGACCAGCAGGTCTGTTCATTTACTATTTTTTTTTTCCTTCTTCTGAAGAACAAACCAGTTTGGGGAATCCCTGTTTGCACTCATTATCAGAGGTTGCCCTGTGGACTGCAGTTCCTTTGTGTCTACAAACATGCCTCAGGAAAGATGAGAGGTGTGCCTTCGGCAGTTGGAAATAATTAAATGAAATAGCATTGTCGATTGAGAAAGCCAGGGAGGCCTTTGACCTTTAGAATAAGCACTGCCAGAAATAAAATAACGTGTTAGGGTGTTGTACGAATTAAGTGTATTATTGAGTCTAGTGGGAAGAAAGCCAGCATCTTAAATGGAGGGCACCGGAGTCTCATGTTGATTGCAAATGACACTGCAATGCAAATCGCAAGCCAATGTTTCAGGCTGTGCTGTTCGCCTCTTGCCACTCTGGGGACATGTCTGTGCTCACTTCATCAAGAGAAAGAAGTGGTTCTCCCAGAGGTACACAGGGGCCCGGGCCGCCAAGCCAACCCACAGACTCCTGAGTAGCTGAAATCTCTCACTGAACCACAGGAACAGAGAAAATCCCAAGGAATCTAATACTTGTAGGGCATGTAGGGCTACCTTCTTTAAGCTGGGGGGGAAAGCAGAATAATAATTGGAGAAGGAGTGTATTTGTGTTTTTATTTCTGTCTTAGCACTTCCCTGCTTCTGCCTCTCAGAAGACTGCGGAGGTGGTGCTGTGTCTGCTCCTTTCCTTGTATAGCCAGGATGAAGAATTTGTTATTTCAAGAGTGTGGGCAAATTTCAGCCCCTGTCTAACTCCACATCACACACGGTGAGGATCAGCTATCATTCTCTGTGTTTACACCAGGCTGTGAACTGCAGCATTAGCTGATGTATGTATGCTCCCTGGCCATCCTAACACTGGTGTTCCAAGAGTACACAAAGAACAAAATAAGATATAAATCCCCTCTTCTTCATAAACAGATGTGTAAAGTACTGTAACTCTTCTGCAGGAAAGGCTTTCTCATTTCACCCATGCGTGACAGAAGATCTGTTAAATAGCCGCCGTACTTAAGGATTTAAAAAGGAGTGTAGCGTGATGCCTGCGGACAATTTTGTTACACTTTAAGCAAATGAATTACCAGCAGAATAGGAAAGGGAATATACCTGGGGCCAAATGTCTCCATAACCCACTAGAATAACAAGGAGACTGATGCTCTTTTAGGCTCTCTGCAGCTGCCCATGCTGCATTGCAATGCCCATTATAAGCAGACGAGTGACCCCGAAATTTGCTTCTAAACCTCCACCAACTGTTCTGTTATAATACTGAGCCATTTTATATTTTCTAAGCCTTTCCACACAGATATGAGAACAATGCTAGGAAGAATTTAAAGAGCAGTTGTCATGACTCTTCTTTAAGAGGGGTGAGTATTTACAACCCGTTTGTCCCAAGGGCTGAATCCCAGCGGGAACTGAGGGGCTCAGTGGTTGTCTGGGCTGCTGTGATTTGCCCAAGGCCATACAGCAAGGGCAGAGGCAGGGTCTGAGATCAGGAATTCTCCAGGCAGACCCCATTCCATTCCGACCTTTAAAACTTAGAATTCCCAATCCCTCCTTATGGGCATTAGTTAAAATACAAGCACCTTTTCTTAAATACTCAAGCAGCCAGACACCTTGCATTTTTTCTACTGTCTCTGGGAGCCTCACTCAAAAGCGAAGCCTATTTAAGTTTCCTATAATGATGCATATTGTTAAAGTTTATTACAACAGAATTTAATGGTCGGGAAGCGAAAGTCTGCAGACTGAAGCATTATATCAAAGGTAACCTTTTAATAGAAAATTTTGCAGACATGGTAAATTTAATCCAACTCAACTATTTTACTCTTCATGGTGTCTTTCTCATATCTCCGCGAGGCGGGGAGAAAACAGGCCTGATTCCCCCCCTGCCTTGCATAATTATTTATACTTCTACGAAGCAGATATAAAGTGCTTCCAAATCCCAGTGGCAGCATTTTCCACGCAATTGGCAGGGAAGCTGAGAAGTGCTTAGGGGATCAAGCAACAGAGAACTGGGGACTACGGCTCAGCTTCATCCCTCCCCGCTTCAGGCACGTATGGAAACAGACTTCTGCATGTGGCTGCCGTCGGTGTCCTCTGATGTCAGCAATGAGAAATAGGCCACCTGCAATGGGAAATTCAGGTCTAAAATGTGCTGAATCGGTATCTGCGGTTAACTCTGTCTGTCACCAACCTAAAAAGTTCCATTCAGTTGCCTTAACACAGGTGTTTAGCATCATTTGAGATGCCCAAAGAAATCTTAACTGACCTCCAGCTGCCTCACCAGAATTGCGTGGGTTTCTCATAGATCTTATGTCATATGTGCCAGGCCTGTGCAGACATCTTAGATACCCTAGGGAAACTCAGATGGCACCAGATGTTTTTGTTTAAGCAACCGACTGAAAGTGGAATTAATTACACAGCCTCCTAGATTCTGGGTGGGTAAACTGGGATGAGGGAAATGCGAAGTTTGTTATAGGCAGCCTTTAGTTCTTGAACAGAGGAAGAACAACTGATTTCCGTCCCCGTAGGCTAACCCCTTTAGCTAACAAGATCTTGACCTCAGAGAGGGGCAAGAACAAAGGCTCAAGTGAGATCTTCAAAAACCTACTGTGGACTTGCCTTACTTTGCCTTCCTCTATATTGCCAGGTGCTTGGGATACAAGCCCAAACACTGGAGAACAGATTGCGTGGAAATCACAATTGCTTGCTTTTCTGATCAGTTTCTGGATGTTCCTGATCAGATCTTTTCACGGATCTGTACCTCAGCTTCCTTTTCCATAACTGGTTTGCATGATGCTGAGATCCCTTGTTTTGACAGGCTATGGGAAAGTCTGTGTGATGATTTGATTTTGGGGAGGACTTGGTATCTGTTGTACCCTGAGGAGGCAGTGTGTTAACGGTATTGGAATATTTTATGGAAGAAGTAGAGTCTGTATGTTCTTTCCCAGCTTCAGGTTAGTGCTGTGGATACATGATCCTCCCTAGCAAGAAAATATTGCATTCTGATATTTTGAGAAATGAATCACAGTATCTGTCTGTAAGTAAAACCAGAAGAGAAACACTAAAATTCTCTGAAATATGATTGTTACTGCTCTCCATCACACTTGTCATAAAGCTTGATCTAGCATATATAATAATGTGACACTGATCTAGTGAAGTTCTTGCCCATCTTGAATAAGAATTTCATTTTGTCTGTTGCCTTTAGCGTGGTTCAATCCTTTACTCCTTCTGTCTCCCCCCGATTACCTAGGAAACCTATTGTGTTCCTTCCATTACTCTCAGAAATTCTTCCACTGAGATCTGTCATGATCTACAGTGCACATCCTAAGCGCCAGGTGACAAATCACCTAGAGAGATTTCCCATGGCCAACTGAATACAAATTATGCAGTCCTAGAGCAATCAGTTCTTCTCTTAAAAAGGATGTTGTCCCCCACTGCTGTCATGAATACTCACTATATTAATGTAGAGCCAAGCTCAGTTTCCACACAGCATTTGACCTTGCCTCCTTATGGAGACATCTATAACTTCCCATAGGGAAGTTAGCACTCTTCCAGGCTGTCTGATAGGATTCTATATAAAATTGTTCTAAAATGGGCAGGCTATTTTAAGGAATGCAAATACCCTTCCTAAAGATAATTTGAACCATTTTGCATCATGCCACGAGACAGACATCAATATCAGTTCAATGCAGGGAGATTATTCAAACATCCCCAGGAAGATGTTGTTATTTTCTTTTACATTTTCTAGAGTTTTCTCATAACACATTTAGGGGGTGAGTTGGAGCAACACTGGGGTTCAGTAGTCCAGCTCCGGAGAGGATTTTTTTTTTTAAGTGGAAATCCCCTTTTTAGTCCTTTAAAACCTTCCCAAGTGTAATGTTCTCCAGGCCCTTAGTTCCCCTTGGTGTTTTTGGTGGTAGATACCCTTCACAACTAATTCTCCTTTAAGTGAAAGAAGTCCATTTCTAGTCTAAAGGCAGCACCTGTATGTATGTTTAATTTGGTTTAATGACTTCAATTTAAACGATCATTTTCAGATACTTGTATTAATATTCTTAACTGCTTCCCACCAGTAGGAATCTTGCTATCATATGGCATTGCCTACATTTGATTCCAGCAAAAGGCTGCACAAAGCCTTGTTCAGACTAGCAGCATGCATCTCCCTAGAATGAAGGTGAAAGAAGGACTGGATCAGGTTCAATAGCTGGAGAGAAAGGACATAGCAGGAGGCGTACACCAGTAAAGTACGCAGCAACATGAGTGTAGTGTGCATGCATGCATGTTCTGGGTTTGCACAGCACCTTATCTCAATTTCCTAGGTGCTACTAGCATAAATAATAGGTCTCAGTATTGTGATAGGAGGCTGTGAAGGACATCTAATGAAGCTTCCCCTAGGGGAAAACTCATTTGTCAAAAAAGATATAAAAAGTATCACTTTGTTATAGGGAACTCATTACACAGGATGATAGGCAATGGATTGATAGCCACCTCCTACGGTGCAGTAATCTTTTGTCTTTATGATATATTGGCATGCCATTATCATAGGCTCTTGTAATAGGGGTGATATTCGACAAGGGAATGGGCCTCAAACGAGATACCGAAAGCTTCATTTGATGTGCAAATGGAAGGTCCAGTTCAACAGGGAACACATGTCCCAAATGTGTGTACATGAAAGTCCACTTAATTTCTGCCAGAGCCTGCAAAGAACACAGTGTATCAGATAAGGACCGGACCCCTTGAGGGACTGCTTATCTTAATGTCACTGGCAGGGGTAAATTGAGCTTTCAGCTTGGAAAAGCTTTTCATTCAAAGTGAACAGCTTGAGATGTGTCGTGGCCCTGATTAGAGAGTGAACTCATGAACTGAAGGTTGAAAATTATCATACGTAACAAGAATGAGCAGGAAGAAACCTTCAGGCATATCCTAAATGCCTATATCCCTGAAAACAAAGCTTTTAGGGAAAAATCCTAACGGATTCCTTCATCGTCTTTTCTTCCTGAGAGTGCTTTGAAAATCTCCCAGCTTTGTGGAGGAAGGAGAAAGAAAGAGATCACATTTCCCCAAAAGAAAGACAAGCATCCTATATAAGTGTCTATTTCTTGCCGAAGTGTGAAACTCAGAGAAGCTGCCACTATTTTCAGTGAGGCTTCACACCTGCCAAAGATCCACTCAGAACATCCTAAAACTAAGTCAGGGTGACAGCTCTTGTTTCCAGTAAACAGCATAACACTTCAGATGATGTATCTTGAACTTCAGTGTAGTGCAAACAGGTCTAAGGTGAGTGGTTGAATACAATGGGAAGAATCAGATCGTACCCTTAGAAGGAACTGCTGTATGTGAAACCAAAATAATTCAGATTATGCAGTGTGCTTCTGGTTAAGCCAGAGTGAAGACAAACAGCCTTTGTTTGATTTTAACAGAGCTACTTGCAAAATAAAGAACTACTCAGTCTGAACAGATGTGAAGAAATCTGGCCCTACGACATGAAACTAAATAAAACCAATCTTTCTCCCCTGAATGCAGTAGCTAAAAGGAACTGTTCTTGAAAACATCTATTTTCCCTCGCTCAGAGGCTATGTTAAATAATTACCTAGTGGCAGGCAGATCAAATTCCAGCTATGTTAAAGGGTACTTGAAACAGTAGAAACATTTAAAATGAAACATTTAAAGCTGGATCTGGGAGGGTCAGGACTAATTTGTGAATCATCAAATGGCTCAACGGCAGCCTGCATATAAATGTTCAGTTTTGTGCTTTGGTTTGTCATCATCATAAAAATTGATTCTTCTGGGCTGCATGACTAATATTTATAGGCAAGACTCCTTGGTGGAACAGAGGTTATAATAAAAGCCTTTGTCTGCTCAGGTAAGATAAGAATCAGGTGCAAATTTACAGTGCTCTTGATACTCCGTACTGCCTCCCCACAGGGTCCCTTTGCTGATTGGATGTATCACAGATATAAAATTATGTATCTTCTTAAGGTGACTGGTGTAGAACCCCTTGGCTACCAACAAGGAGAAATGGGTATCTCCACGCTAGAAGAGAGGAGATGTGATGCTACATACCTTCCTCCCTATACAGGGGTATCTGCAAAGGGCTTTTTGCTGGGTAGTGGTAGGAGAAATGATTTTCACCTTTTGGACAATGTGGCAAGTTCTGCACTGCATCTAAGAAAATTATTTCACACCAAAGCATTTTCAGACATGACCACTCTAGGGGCCACATTTTGCTCTTTGATGGATTATTTTGTATTTGTACAAGAGTCACTGCAAAGTTTTTTTTTGCCCTGTAATGGCCAAAGTTACTTATTAGAAAGATAAAATTTTGGCTCCCAAAGATAAATTTTGGCAGGGAGAAATAGAAGATGCAGTTTGAAAATTAGAGAGTTAGATTTATATAAAAACCTCCAGTAAAATGGAAGGTAAAATATAGGTTAGCTTACTAGGGTAGCGACAGAGAAAAATGTATATGTAATAAGAGAGAATAAAAGTGTGACATGCAGGAAAGCTGGCAAATGATGGCTTTTATTTTATGGATGCAGTCACCTAAGAAGAATAAATCTGGCTTTCTAGGCAGGGGTCAGTCTTCCTTCATCCTGCCATCACAGAGGTGACGAAATGATTTCCCTAGGGAAAACGTTGTGAATGACAGCAGAAAACCAGGAAAAAAAATCATTATAAAATGTGCTACTGCTGCATTATCTTATACCGTTATTTAACCCATTGCTGGACCCCTGACTACAAGGCATGCTGCTTTGAAGTATTCTTGCTCTTTGTTTTCTTTCTAAGGATGCAGACCATGCCAAAAGCTAGTAGGAGCAGTGGGCCAAATTGGTTTTTCTCTTGGCCACATCACGTGTTTTTGTGAGAATTATGTGAGAATTACACTGAATCCTGACTCTGCATGGCTGGCTGCCATTTATCTCCTTAATTTCTTGTTCTTTTTTTTTTTTTTCTTTTCTTTTTTTTTTTTTTCTTTTCTGCTCCCACTCTGCCACTGCTGTGAGCACTGCTGGACAGAAGGCCAATAGCAGAGCCGTGCAGAAAGGCCCTGTTGCACTTGTTCTTCTGCAGACATCTGCTAGTTCTCCAGTGAGTACTGGAGCTTGCTGTTTTAAAATCAGACTTCTCCGTGGCATGCTGAGTGCTCTTATCCATTACCCAGGACGTGCCTCGAATCAGCTGGAATGTAAAATATGCTTTTCGGGAGTTGCAAGAAGACTGTGTCAACACTGCAGGGTTTATGTTTTAGCTCACCAGTTAATGTTATTTGGTCAAGATTCTTTAGTTCTCCTCAGTGGTGATCACTGGGAAAAATATTTTCCGTGTTGATCACTAGTGCTCCACGCTAAGCTAATGGCACACGTCCCAAGGGACGGATTCAGAGCCTTTTGGAGGTGGCTCTTCGTTACTGGGCCACCTGGGCCTCTACCAGGTGAATGTGCTGTGGCTTCATGTTCAGGTTTCAAGAGATTTACCTTCTCTTTTTATTACTCCTGACTGTTTATTGCATGTCCCTATAATTATATTTGATGCTTGGTATAGATGGGGGCCAGATGTTGTAGACTGCCTCACATCTTGCTGGGCTGCTTACAGCCTCACTCACATTTTAAGTCTTCCAGTACTCATAATACACAGCAAAAAATGATCACAGAGCAGACAGCTTGGTGGGAATCTGGTCCCAGAATGAGACTTTTGGGTACTCACTGCCTCTCGGGAGGTGAAGTTGTCCCCTCTGGTAGCCATGCCCACAGGAAAAGTCTCTTGGGTAAGCATTTCCTTGCCCTCTGAAGCCATCCATCCTCACCTGTCCCCTCCATTTGGGGACACATCCTCTTATGTAGCAGTATGGGGCTCAGCTGTTTGCCAAAGAAACCTGCGAGCAAAATTACAGAGAGGGGTGAGGAGGAACCTCGTTGAGAAGGTGGAGCAGCAGTTTTTGGGGGCCTAGTCAGGAGGCCAGTCTGCTGAGCCTTGTGGGGGGGAAACTCCATGGGGGTTTGATGATAACCAGATAGCTGAAAGCTCACTTATGAAGGCTTCAGCCTGAAAAGTACTGCCGTTAAACTGACACCACCTTGCAGTGAGGCTATGCCCGTGCTTTCATGAGCCTGATGGCACCTGCACCCCTGCGTTCAAAGGTGCTGGCTGCACGCAGGTTCCCAGCTTGTTCTCTAAAGTCACGGGACACATTTTCTCACACGTTTCCAGCCTGTGTTTGCACCTGTCAGGAGATCTGAATCATGATATGGTATTTGGGAAAATGCTATTTGCCGAGCGGGAGTTATTTACCCAGCAGTTGGATATTGGGCTTCACTGAGGCAGGCTTTGATCTTTTGTTCTGGGGCTTTAAGAGTCATGCAGTCAGTCTCTGGCAGATTGGTAGCCAGAGCTTTTTGTCAGTAATCTCCTTTAAAAGCCAAGTCACTTTGGCTACCTTGAGGTCTGAAGATTCCTCGTCTATAAATTAGGTGATTTTCTGGGAAGTGGATTCACGCTTTAATCTGCATTTGAGCATCCACCTTGCAAATCCATTTAAGCTGCTTGAATTATTTGGCATTGTAACAGAACCCCAAAGTGTGAGCTTACTTTCCCAGGCAAGACTTTCACTCATGCAAATTTGGGTTTTGAAAGCTGCCAGTGAAAAAGCAGAACAAAGGAAAAGCTCTGCCACCTGAACAGGGATTCCTCTCTACACCTGGTTGGCTTTGTTTGTCAGGTTGTGAATGAACAGCTGAATGAATGCATAGAAACACTTCCCTACTTGTAGCTACCTATTGTACAGCAAATGTACTCTAATTAATTTAGAAAAATGAAAATACTGGAGGGCCCGAGGCAGCAAATTAAACATTTTTTTTTTCCCAAGTTCAGGTAATGCCTCAAGAAGATCCATTTTTATAGCTGCTGACAAATTATGTCTATGCTTTTTTCTTCCTGAATATAATTCTTGGGCAGTTAAGCACAGAGTAACTTTCCATTGCTTTGCTCTGATGTTTTACTGTTTTGTGAGTTAAAATACTCTAACTGATAGATAAATGGACCAACGAGACAGCCAGACAGATATGTGTAGTATTCTTGTGTAGTCGGATGCCTCTTGAATCGCTGCCCCTGTAACAATTTTTAATTAACTTTATATATTTCCCATCAGCACTGAGAAAGAAACAACTGCTTCAGGGAGAGTTACTGACTTTGTAAACCCCTCACAAACAGCTATATGTGTACAGGAGAAGAGCTTAGAGGAGCTGCTTTAGGAAGTATTTTGTCGCTGGTGCTGCCTCTTTGGCAGATCCTCCTCTACCTTCAGCTTCTGCTTATGCAGCTTTCTTAATTTACCTCGACAATTGACACTTGTTATGTTTCCAGCAACAAAATCTGTAGTGACACAGTGACTTAGCATTTCTGTGTTTCTTGGGAGAGCAAAGGGAATTACGTTGTGCATTGCTGTCTGACCCTCATTATGTGTTGCATCTGTTCTGGCTGGGTGCTGAAAGAAGTGCTAATTCCTATCTTGCCATCTGCCTGAAATTGTCGAAGTCCTTCAAAGCCACAGACACATTTTTGTATCTTGCCGCATAATTTATGCATTTAATTAGGCAACTTCTAGGGCTTGGGTAGCTGGTCCCGTGTTTTATTTATTTGTTAATAAGAAAAGAACAGCCTTAAGTGCAGATGAGGGTGCTGAGCCCGCAGCGGAGGGCTGGGTCCATGCACCAGCCTCACTGGGATTTGGGAGGTGATGGAAAGAGCTGCAGCTCTTCAGGGGCTGTTGGTGAGCTCCCTCCCCAGCCACTCACTTCAGTGGACGGTGTGTTACTGGTGGCACTCAGCAGGATGAATGTACAGGAGGTGCTTGCTGGTGGTGGCAGCGGATGGCTCTGGTGGCTTCTGACACCCTTTTGGGCATTGTGTCTTGACTGTAAGGCAGCAAAGTAATGTACCTGGGATAGTCTTGCAAGTATAGCTGGGTGGCAAGTCCTTTTTGGTTCTTTTTGGGTGGGAGAGAGGCTTGGGGTCTGTGCTGCACACGTGGGAGACATGGTCCTGCTGGTGGAGGAGCATGCCCAGCACATGCTGGAGTCCTAAAGCCAGCCTGGGAGACCCTTGGGGATCAGGCAATGGTGCAGGCTGCTCTGGGCTTCAAATGAGGGTCATGCATGACGCCTCTGAGATGAAATCTGCACTCATCTCCTTCCTTGCAAATGAGAAGCCCTGGCCAAAGCAGCTCCAGCACCCACAATAGCAGCGAGGTACAGGAAGGGAGCCTGCAGCCCCTTTCTTCTCACCTCTGCTTTTGGAAACCTCAACTTTTGCCTTTGGAAACCTGTTGCTTTCAGGCCGGTGCTTTGGAGAAGCAGCATTTGGGAAAGAGAGAGTATTTTTATTTTAGATGACTCTGGGAGAATCTCCCCTGGCACTGGATATCACTGCATGGGGCCAAGCTGTCAGCAGCTTGGTGGGTTGCAGACACAGCACAGGAGCCCTTATCTGCCTTCATTTCTCCTGGGAGAAATCCCATTTATTTTCCCATAGTGGTGTAGCATGGCGCTCCTTCACGGACATCCCAATCTTATCTGGCACCTGCTCCTTCAGGGGTGCTCAGAGGCTGCTTGGGGCGAGGGATGGTAGAAAGGAGATGCAGCAAAATTTAATAATAAGTCTTCACATTGATGAATGGTCTCTCACGGGCTTTTTTGGGTATCTGATCCTGTGCTAGTGCATACTGACAGCAGTCCACACACTGTGCCACCTGTGTCTGCCTTAAAAGACCCACAGATCCTTACTCACATGCATTATTCTTCTGCGAGTCATCCCACTGGGGTATATTATGTGAAGAAACATCTGAAGGGCTCAGTCCTGTGGAAACCGCTAGCATCAGTGGAGCTGGAAAGCTGTTATCCTTCCTCAGGAAATCTCTGAGCTGCAAACTCATGCTGCAGGATAAGGAGACATTTTCTGCCAAAACAGTTTATCTTTACCTTATGCCACACGTCTCATCTGAGGTAGTCCTGGGCTAGGTGAACCTCTACTGTCTGTCCTGGTTTGGTGAGAAGTAACAGTCACCTGGCATTTCTGAATCCCTTCTCAGCAAAGCCAATAATAGCTAATGAGCTTGCTGCTGACATTAAATATTTCAAAAGGTATTTCTTTTTAAATTAAGTAAAAGTATTTATATATAATTAAAAAGAATTGTATTTCTTTCCAAAGGAAACAAAAGTGTAAAAGCAACTGCATGTACTTTACACAAGAAACTCTGAGAGAATAAATTTGTAGGCTGCAAATTTGTAGAGAGGTTTTTATTACTTTTATCAGTTAGGGTACAGATGAGAGCTTTGACACGGGCAAACACAGGCATGCATGCATGAAATTAATGAGAAGATTCTCAGAAGTCCAATAATTAGCAAATGTGCTAGGTCTCACTTTTATAGCTGGACTTCTACAACGTGTGGTGCAATTTACATTTGGCACATAGCGTTACTGAAATAGGAAAGGAACAGCAGAAGCATGAAGTTGTCCAGCTTGTTCCTGGTGGGGAACAGGTGCCTCTCCAGGATATAGGCATGAGAGGTTCCCCATCCATCATGAGCGGCTCCCTGGCCCCAGTCCTGCCTGGTCTGCTGTCCCAGGGACCACCAGGCATGGACAGATGCCCACGGAGCCGTCAGCAAGACGTGCCAGCATCGCTCCACACCAGCTGCCTAGATGAACACCAAGAAGCTCTTCCCCCTTCCCTCCAGCAATAATTAAGATTTTTCTTAAAGCAGGCCTGGACAGGGGGTGGTATTGCCACAGGTCATTTGGAAGCATTTGCTAATGACCTTCTTGGTCCCGCTGCTGAATGCTAATTTACATTATGCATTTCACTCCACGGCAGTGCGCTCGCTGTCAGAAATGCTGACTCAAGATGCCAAGAGGTGAAGATGCTGGGGCTAGCAGAGATATTTAGTAAATCTGCCCAGGCTGCACTAATCAGGAAAGAAAGGGATAAAAATTCTGATTAGAAGTGACATCATTTAGCTTAATGCAATTTTTTAAATGCTTTTAAGGACATCATCTTGCTGAAGGTTCACATGCTATCTGCATCTTAAACCAAAGCTGTTAAAAAAGCCTTGCATATAATATCCAGATCTAATCTTACTCTGCCAGCCAGCAAGTTTCCAGGAAAAGCAGTGAGGATCTTTAATATAATAGCATTTAGTATAATGTGCAATTGATGCCAAGAGAAGAAAATGTAGAATTAGCTGTACTCACTTTGAAGGGCTTGAAACAAAGGGGGAATATTCATGAATAGCTGGAGATTCCTCAGATAATAGTAATGCCATAAATTTAGAATATTGTAACATACTTTGTAAAGCGAAGTAATTTTATATTCTAAGTAGAGAGCACATATAAAGAGCTTTCCTAGAGCGTGCTGCAGATTAATGAATTTCAAACAGACACATCAAAGCAAATCTAACAATAACACTGCCACAAATAAAAATACAACAGGAAGAAGTTAAAACACAAAGACAAAGGGCCAGTTTTTGCTCTCGTTATCCATATGTAGATCCAGCGTAACTTTGTTGATCTCTTCTGTGTCTCCAGGTCTGGGTGGGGATGACAAAGAACAGAATTTGACTCACGCGTGCATTAAAAGAGAGGAAAGCACAGAGCCATGAGCAAAAATAAAAGCCCCAGGGTTTTTGTGAGATGAGAGAGCTGGAAAGAACTGAGAGGAAAGCCCTGGAGAGGATGATGATGAGGTATCTGAGAGGCAGAGCTGCCTTTTGTGCTGACACAGTGTTATCAGGGCTGTGGCATCCCTGTTTGGGTGAAAGCTGATCCATGATCAGCGGATCCAAAGGGAGCTGAAGGGAGGGATAGCTTGTTCCTAGGAAAACGTGGGGTTTTGGAAAAGCTTGGAGGCGAGGGGGGGGGGGGGGAATTTAAAGCACACTTGGGAGCATGGAGAAGGAACGGGTCAGGGAGAAGAGGACTGGTCCCCTGCTTCATCCCGATGTGTGTGCTGCTCCCGTGTGGTGGACCCATGGTGTGGGTGAAGGAGTCACAGCGGGGTGGTGGGAGAGCATGGTGACCTCCAGGCCACGACTGGCACAGGGTGAGCAGCAGGCCGCCGAGGTTACCAGGCCCATCGCAGTCACGGCACCTGCATGTGTCTCCTTCTTACAGCATCGTCCACTTTGAACCAGCCGTGGTTTTGCCTCGAATCTTTGCCCACCATAGGGCTGATCTGGGGAGGCTCGCATGGTTGTGTGTCACTGGCTCTGGTTCTCCTAATTCTCCCCGGGCAGTGGAAGGGGGATGAAAGAGGGCTCGTCAGGTGGCTTTTGAATCCTCAGGGCCGTCAGTGATGCTTGAGACTCTTGAATGCTTCAGGTGGAATGAATAAATATGCAGATGTATCTTCTCACTGGGTGACTTCAGCAAATGTGTGGAGACGGCGAGGCACCAGAGCCTGCACACAATGAACGAAGCTAAATATTTTCCCTGGAAGCTGTTCAGTTGTTACAGTCAGGGAAGGTACAGTTAAGGCTGACACGTCCTCTCCCTTCTATTAGCTTTATTCTGCCTTTTATTGCCTTTGTCGTAACAAGCACATATACACATACATAAAGTGGGAGGCTGGGTAATGATGAGACTTGGCATGACATTGTGTTTGGGCTCCGCAGACACCCAGTGAAGTGCCGCTTGCCAGGTTCCCATTCAACCTGAAGGGAGCAGGCTGTCCGCACATCGTATAGCAAAGGATTGCTTAAAAACAGAGAGTACTTGTGTCAAACTTGGAGGAAGTTTTGATTGAAGCCTGAAGAGGAGTTAGTGCTTCCTTCAGTGTTTCTAATCTGTCTAAATGACCCGCACAAAGAGCCCAGCTGCAGGCTTCTTATGTTTGCTCTTACCTGTAAGTGCAGAGCAGGCAGCAAAAAGAAATCAAAGGGATGTCAGATGTACTGAGAAACTGGGTCAGTGCACAGCAAATGGAATTTAATGTCAAAATATAAAGAAAATGGTGGGTAAAAACATGAAATAAATGAAGCTAATAAGAACAGCTCACAAAGAAAGCCTTTGGAATAGCAGTTGCCTCGTTTACTGAAAGGACTGAACGTTTGAGAGATTAGTTTCCAGACAATAAGTCAAAACCTGAGAACCTGCTAAAATACCTGACCACAGCAGTCGGCTCTTTAGCTTGGGAGAACTGCTTTCATTACATGGGTTATGGTCGGGGAGCTGACCCTGAGCAGGATGTGGAGCCTGCTCTGATTTCTGCAGATTTCCTCATTTTCAACCATTGCAGCTGCATTTCTTCTGAAGTTGTGGGGAAAATTGAACTTAGTCCTTCTTCTGGGGAGAGCCACAGAACGTTTTGTCCATCTGAGCAAGCAGAAGGGACTCTGGGAGGCCTTGGAAGAAACCCAATTACAAAATCCATGGAGGACTTTAAGACATCTGTTTTTAAAGTTGTGGTAATATCCAGCGTAGTGCTTGATCAAATAAAGATCTGCTTGTTGAAAGCTGCTAAAAGGGACCAGGATGGGGAAACAGGGCAGGTCTTAAGCAGGCAGATTCCCTGGTACTCTGCTGGAGGCCTAGGGATGCTGCTCGTACACTGTAATGGGAATAGGTAGTTGCAGGTCAGGAAGCCACATGGAATCTGACAGAGAAAAGTAGGAAGGAAAACTTGGAAATTAAATGGAGACTGTGAAAACTTACATTCTATTTCCTCTTTCCATATTGTGGCATTTAAGTTCAGGTGTAACCTCAGGACACTTCTCCACAGTGGGTGGGATGCCGCATGCCAGCTTTCGGTAGTGATGTGGGGGCTGAGCAAGGAATGCACCTGTGCATTCTTCTTGTTCAGTCCCGTGCCAAATGGTTTCTGGGTTGGGGTGTAAACCAGTGGCGATGCCAGTGGTGTTAGGCCAGAAAGCGGCAAGGATGGTAAAAGTAAGGATCTGAATTACCTAAATTGGCGGTAGCACCCAACAGGGACAGGTAGAGAATGGAAGGACAGGTGATACGTACTGGATGCCTTCATCACAAACTTTTATCTTTGAGGTAGAAAGACACTGGTGTTATTCAGTAAATCATAAGCTGCCTTTTCAGAGGAAATAGAGCATTAAATAGAAAACCTAAGTGAACTTTGATGAACCAAATGGTTCTATCATTTTTTCTTAATTGCACCAGGTGGCTCTCTCTGGGTCTTTCAGTGTATACCTGAATACTCTGCTGTATCTGTGAATTGTTACCTGGATTCTGATAGCAGGAAGCCTAAGGTGATGGTGACAAACTACCTTCCCCAGATGTCCCTGCTAGAGAAATTTAGATCAAGAAGAAGGACCACATGAATACAGAATATGCAGAAGCCCCCAGAGTGATGTACAGATAGGGGCTTGAGGGGACCGTGCAAGGCAGAGTTTGCTGCCCCCAGGAACTGAGGCTGTTAGGGTGTAAACCAGCCCCTCCAAAAAACTACAGTGCCAGAAATTACTCTTTTCTGCCATATTTTTTTTCTGTATTGCTTCCTTCTGAGGGCAAGATGGCTTTCACACAGACTCCTACCTGGGCATAGGGGTAAGGGGTGGGGGCATATAGCACATGTCCTTCTACAGCCAAGCCCAAGCACAGCACTGCCCTTCCTTGAGAAGAATCTTTTTTGGCAGCTCTTGTAGATGAACGAGTTTTTCTTTAGGCCTCCAGTTTCTTTGTTCTTGTCACTTCAGATGCCACTGAGCCTGTATATTGATGACAGTGTGTCCCTTAGATAAAGGATGTCGGTTGCCAATGAGGGGTATTGATTTCTGCTGATTGCTAATGAGTAGGTTGAACTGTAACTTTGCATGGAGAAATTGAGCCGATTCAGGCCGTTGGAAGTGTCACTCAGGCTGGTGGAAATTTCCCAGCCACTGATTATCTGTGTGCTTCTTTGGCAAAGGCAGTTCCCTGGGGAAAAATTCTCACCCTCTCTTTCCCTTGGTCTCCAAAGCATGTTTTCACGAAACTGGTGCCTCGCCCTAGCTTAGGGTGGGGAATTCAGGGGAGCAGAGATCAGCCCTCACATCAGGAAATGAAACAAGGCAACGTATTCATATTCTTAAAGCAACTGCTTCTGGACTGTTGAAGTTCATCTACCTTCAGAGTAATATCACGCCATACATACCGTGTATGTATAATGCAATGATGTGATAATGTAGAGTACCTCCAAGAGTAGGCAGCCAGCTACCTCCCATCCCTACTGGATACGCAACTCCCTAGCCTTATTTTCATGCATATTTTATCTGTACCAACTGGTAGCTTCAAGTCACAGACCTTGGCCTCTGTGGAATCATTTCTGATGGGTCTTGAAAAAACTGTTCACTTTATAGGAATGGAACTACAGTACACCAAAAAAAAAAAAAAAAAAAAGGACTGCTTCATACAAACAGGTTGAAAAATCCTTCTAGATGAGTTCTAAACGATGGATCCTCTGTCATCCCTTGAGATTTATTCAGCTGAATTTTGATATTTTGATGTATCTCCTTTGCACTTTGATATATTTTTCTCCCTGTCAGCAAGTCACATCTGAAGCAGTAGCAGAATCTTTGCAATTAACTAGCATTTTGAAGAGTCACAGCTCCCTTTTCCCCTTCCCTCTCCCCCTCCAGTCTTCATCTAGTGTTATTCTTGCAAAGTCAGTGGCAGCTGGAGAACTAATCCCTTTAACCTCACTGTAGGATTTCTGAAATTAACCTTCTAGGAAGGAAACTTACTTTTTTTTCTGCACATTGAGGCTTCAGAATTACTCACTCCCCTTGAGCTATGCTGCTTTGATATCCCCATGATGGATGCTGTAGAAAACTTAAGACAGGTATTCATGTTAACATTAGTCAAAAGTTGTATTAGGATGTAGGTATGGTCATATGGGATGAGACTAATGCTCCAGCGAGTCAAGACCCACCTTCAGCTGCTAAGAAGGAACTTTTCAATTGATTATCTGTGTAATTTTTCTCCTCTTCAGCTTGATAACAAAACGAAGGGTTGTCTAACAGCATACTGATCTTTAAGGTCTCTTCTGAGAGGTGGACAGCTCAGAAGAGGTGTCCTACAGCTCAGAAGAGGTGTCCTTTGTTTAGTTGTAGGTGTTTTTCCTCCCAACTATGTTATTTTATCCCTTATATGGAAATTATTAAGTTACCCAAGAAAGCTGGTTTGGATTAATTTAGAAATAGCGTATATTTTTTATAAGGGCCCTTCTTTCAGCTCATTTCATGGCTTGGTTTACCAAGCTTTAAGGAGGTCGGATGGCTTTGCTGAGGTCACACAGAGCTGACAATGTGTCGGCTTTGAAGAGATCTCTGAACCCAATAGGTGTAGGGGCATTATGGATGCTTCAGCCTGTGAATGGTAGCAGAGGAACGTGAGGTGGCTTGTAAATAAATTACATCATTTGGACGGTATGAAAGCTGGCTGGAAATGTTTTGTATTCCTTTCCTGGAGGCTCCTGGATGTGCAGAATAGCTGTTAAGGGTCTTTGTTGTTGTTGTTGTTGTTGTTGTTGTTGTTGTTGCTGCAGGGCCCTAAGTTTGCTGATAACATATGTTAAGTGTGACTTACAAGAAGATGCACCAAAGGGACTCGGCAGCGTGAAGCTGTAATTAAGCCTCCACAGAATTTGGGCTTTTGGGGCATGCAAGTTAACACAGGGAAAACTTGGTGTGACTTTAACTGAAAAATACCTACGGTGAACAAAGCAGAGCTTGTAATTAGCTTCCCAGAAACCTCTGCATTGTGGAACTTGTTACACTTATTTATATATTTTTAAAATCAAGGGTTTAACCAGGCAAGATTGGCCTCTCAGCCAGTGACAGTATTCATCATTCCTGGAGGAGAAGGCCTTTCCCTTGAACCTCTGCCATACCTAAATGCCATCCCTCTCTTACATGAGAACAAAAGGGGACCTGGACTATCAAATCCAGCCCTCTGATATCACAAGCACCCACACTATGTGATAACATCAGTGCCAAATGAACTTCTGGTAACATCCTTGTATTAATTCCTCAGTATGGCATGGGAGGGGAAAGCACCTGGGGTGCAGAGGGCCTGCTGGGGCAGGACAGAAGCCCACCATGTCCCAGATGCATCCCTGCTCCCCCCTCCAGCCTACCTACCCCACCAGGTAGTGAGGAAGGCACCTGGAGCAGAGCCCTGGAGCATGGTATGGTAACTTCTCAGCCAAAGTTCAAGGAGGAGAAAGGTTTGAGCTGCTGAGTCACTCCAACTGCTGCAATTTGTGAGCAAGAGAGGTGTGGGGAAAGAGCTTGGTCTTGTCGTTAGATATGCGATCAATCTCTTATTGAATTTTGCCCTTAATAATCTATGAGCAACTAATTTTTTTTTCTCCACTTCAGTATGTGGCATAGCAATGGGGAACCATCGCAGACTTGATGTTAATACACAGATAATCAGCACCCTAGTTAATCTCAGCATTCAGATTGCTCTGAGCCTGCCTTGCTGCCTGGCAGAGATAAATTAGGGAATGAGAGCGATATAAAACGATATTTTAAAACTATTAAAAACCAAGGCTGCATTTCAGAAGTTATTCTACCAATTACAGTGCTGATAGGATGTGGAAGTCTGTTCTCTGTTCTTTGTATAGAATATGCATACGTATGTGTATAAGTAATTGACAGTGATGGAGGTTTTTCTATTATTAAAGTTACTGTTTATCAATGAAAGTGATGGATGTCTGCTTTGTCCCCAGACTGCGTGAGGTCATTAAGTACAGAGCCTATAGCTCCTTCCTCTGTATCTCTGGAGAACCAGAAATCTCCAGGTCTCTTTGAAAATCGATGCAGCAGTTCAGGAGGATGCGGTTTCCAGGGGTGCCATGCACCTGGATCTGCAGGAGAGGTTGCAGTGGATCTTACATCTTTGCAGATGTGCCGCTGGTATCTGTATAGACTTTCCTGGAAAGTTTTCTGGGAAAAGCCTCTGTCTTTGTGGACTCCAGATCTTGTGGATACGGTGGCAGAATGAAATGCTGAGGCTCGTAGAGAAGCTTGAGGGAGGCTGAGTTGCACTGTTCAAGGAAGACCAGCTCTGCGTGACCAGTTCAATCTCCTTCCAAGTCGCTGCACAGGACTTTGTGAAATTATTGAAGATAAGGTTTTGTGACCTTTGTAATCACCCGATTATATATGGATGATATATGTATCGGTAAAGAAGATGTTGGTATTTAGACATCCAGAAAAGTTCCTCACTGGTAGCAATTTGGCATTCAGGCCAGCACAAAACCTATATATCCTCTAAGTCCCACGCACACACTTAGCATTTAATTCCAAACACATTTAGGCTTCAAACTGGCTTTTGCATGACATGAGTTGCTTGAGAAGCATATGGGTATTCAAAGGATGTAACTACTTATCAATATTAAATCATTTTCTTATCAGAGTGGTGCTTGTACAACAGCTGCTGTACCTCAGCACACTGAATTCTTTGCCTTCCTGGTTTCCAAAGCATTTTCTGTGGAAGGGTTTTGTTCCGGTGGAGATGGTGAAAGACTTTGTGGTCTAATCCTACTGGACGAGTGGACTTGTGTCTTCCTTACCTAAAAAGCAAGGAGTACCTACTCAAAGCAAGGAGTTGATCATGAAAGATCTCTGATGAGCTTTGGATGATGCTGGGATGAATTAGCTTTTGCCTCTTGTAGCATGCATCTCGTTATGCAGTTGTGAACAGAAGTGCATATCTGAAAGAGCTGCTGGCTTTGAAAGATCAAGCTCTTTTGATCAGGAGCTGGGAACACTGGCAGAGTCACTTCTGGAGCAGTACCATCTTGCCTTCTCCTCCCCATGGCTGTTTGAACAGAAAGAAAAGCTGGTCCCAGTCCCAAGCTTGTGCTGGCAGGCTTGTGTTTAATTCTGCCCTGCCACAGCAGTACCTGGTTGTGACACTGAGGTACGTTGTTTTGTTCCCGAGGACCCAGATACTTTGATGAACCTCAGGACATTGCAATGGAATGAAGAGCCTATGCAGAGCCAGTTACAATGGGAGAGGTGGCTTGGGACCTACAGGAAGTTGTTCTTTAATCCATACCCCAGGTAACCATTATAAACCCAAGCTGCATTCTCAGTTTTGCAACCATCAAGCCTTTTTTTTTTTTTTTTTTTTTTTTTACAGCAGCACTGAGTAACAAAGCATTTAAAAATACCTAAGCATAAACTCATGACCTCTGAGAGGTTTTCAAAGCAGTGCTTTGCTATGTTGCAGTTTTGGGAGACAGCCCAAAAATCTCCCTGAGGAGAGACCAGAATAGCATCCTTAGAAATGTGTGTGAGTTGGAAAGGATTATAAGGATTAAAGAATGCTCATAGCACTCCTTAGGTAGAGGCTGACTTGCAAACCTGAACCAAAACCCAGTTTTTAAAAAAAGTAATTTTGAAAGCTTAATGTTGCATCCCTCCAGTGCTGTTGTTAATTAACTGATAATCTTCTGTAAGGCTTTATGCTTGGGGAAACCTGTCCGGGAGAGCCCAAATCACCATCCTTACTAGTTACAATAATAATCCTTCCGTTGATGTCCCTTGGCTTTGGGTCAGACCCTAAATGCATATAATATCAAATTATATGGCAACTTTGCATTTTCCATTGAACTAGGCAACAACAAAGCAGTCTCCCATTGTGCATTATCGGAAAAGTGGACTCCACAGAAAAGTAAGTGAGAAAAGCCTCCCAACAGCATTTGTTCAATTGTTGGCTGCTGCTACTTTCATTAGACGAAATATTTGCTCATAATTGTTGTGCTCTCTGGTCACTTGCTGGCAATGTTCATAAACCAGTGACAAAGCTGTGTCAGAAAATGCCAGCTCTGATTTATCCACCCTTAGGGGCAGATACAAGCCAGGGAGGAGCTTTGAAACCTGTTAGGGCAAACTGTGGCTGCAGCGACAGGCTGCTCAGGTAGGGAAGCCCACATTTCCGTGTCTGAAAGTGGTGATAATAGCATTCATGAAGGCTGGTCAGTTATTTCTGAGTTTGTCTAAAGTGTAAGGCCACCTGCCTGTTTAGTGTAAACGCTCTGCTTGGGAAGCCCTTCATGGTGCGTAAGGGAGATGACTGAATGATTGAAAGGGATTACTGATTGCTGTCTCTGGATCCAGACAGACCCTGTGACTCCCTGGCTCACAGGCTAAAACGAAGCAGATTTATCACCAAATATCACCCCAAGAAACGGCAGGGACTGCTGATTTCTCCACCTCAACGTGAATGGAAGCTGCCTGGGTCAGACTGCAGCAACAAATACTGGGACCTCCATACAGCCACAGTTGACCATGCTGGACTATGATGCTTTCGACAAACAGGCAGCAATGCAGTTATTTTCCGAAGAGGGCAACCCAAACTTGTCTGAATAATGAGATTTTTCCATGCAGTCCCCACAAGAGTTTTGTTTGTTCAGGAAACAAAGAAGCATAACAGGACTTTTAAGTCTATAAATGAGACCATATCACTCCTCTTCATATTTACAACATGGATAGCTCTGTCGTCTTTGGTATCAACACCAGAAGGACTGTTTGCTCAGAAAACAAGCCCTCATGGTTCAGGAAATTACCATTTAAATTTATTTTATTTTATTAAACTTCTACTGTTTGGCTACCCACAGTGTAGGAGCACTGGAATGTATACAAAGCGGCAAGCCTGCTGAAGTCTAAATCAGACTTTAATAAGGGAATGTCATGTTTCATTTAAAAGCTTCTCCTTACCTTCCTTTTTCGTGCCGTCAAGTGAAAATAAAACTAGGGTTATAATTACATAGCTGCCTCCGCTCCACATTATCTGCGAGATCTCTCACATTTCTTTCCACACCTTTTCCTCTCCTCCCTAGCTTTGCCGCTTGCTTAACAGGCTGTCAGGATCCCGGCTCTCCCTTGAATAAGCAGATGACTAGCTGTGGTCCTTGTTCATTACAAGGTGACAAGCTAAAGGAGTAAATGCCTACAACATGGAAAGTTTCATGCCGCAGGGTGTCAGCCCGACGTGGTTGGGTGGAAAATGAGGTGGCCTGAGCTTCCCCACTCTCTCTGGAGTGTGAAATTGGACAGAGACCGACTGACAGATGCTCACCCTCCTTGGGATCTTACTGCTGCTTTTCAGATCCACCCTGCCACATTTCTGCATTATGCTCATGCAAAATGCTGTCACGCCTTGCTTCTCCTTTGAGTGCTTGATAAATGTTTTGGCCCAAATCCTTCTTTTTATTCTCCTTTAGCCTTTCCTTTTCTTTCATTCCTGTATCTTATACCCTTTCTTCCTGCTTTTTCATGTTCTGCTTCTTCACACTTTTCCCTCTTCCTTTCTCTCCCGTTCTTCTCTTTTTCTTTCAAATGTGAACAAGCCTGTTGATCCCCAAAGATCAACAGCCTTGTGTCTCTTGGCCTGCCCTGAGGTCCTGCCTCCCAGTTCTGGTCCATTCCCTGCCTCGTGGTACCCCCACAGGGCTCCCAGGACTCCAGAGAGGCTCCACACACCCACTGGGATGGATCTCAGGTAATTGGGACCCCAGCCTGTAGTTTTTCCAGGCAGGGATTTTCTGCCTCTGTGTTGACTAAGTGGCAGAGGGGCTGGAAGACATCCCTGACCTTAGGCTAAACAGGGTTGAATGACTGCATCTCTGATACTTAAGACATCTGGAGTAGGTTTATTTTGGAGAACTCTACTTGGATCTGGCAAAAACAGAGCTGGGAGGTGCGTTTACCTTACGAGTAGGGGAAACCAATGGCCCGGAGCTTCAGCTCGGTCCCTACCCTTCTTTTATTTAGTAGGTTGTGATTGTGTTTGGTATTTGTGTGACTGTACGATTATTAATAGAGGAAAGTGCTGATCCTGAAGTCAGTCGTGGTATATATAGGTAATAATAAGATTGTGAAATTACAAATAAACTCCAGTGGTGTTGAGTTTAGTTTAGTACTGCAGGTGATCATGTCGTACAACAGCCTTATTCAAAAAGTAGATACTTTCTTTTGAGATGGATGATTGTTTCATTAAATTATGAAAGTATGTTGCTGAATGCTATATTCATTATGGGATTTTGCCTTTTGAACATTAGTCTGTGGTTATACAGACTCTCTCATCCCAGAGACATCAGCGCTGCCTCCAAGAGTGGCTGGCCCACCTTCTCTACCTGAGGTGGCTTGTTCTTGCCAACTCCCTTGAGCAGCATCAGCATACACTTGCACTGCCATACAGGTTAGGTAAGTGATGCAGCTGAAAGATAAGATTGTGGAAAAAAAATAAAAATATTAACCTGACTTGATGAGATGAGCCCCACCATGCAGCTATATGAACACTGGAGCTAGAACTGTGGCGCTGTAGGGAAGAAGAGCCAGGGGTGTGCAGGAGGACCTATTCTGAGCAGCCTAGATTTATAACAAGGCTGAAGTGACTCTGTTACTGCAACCTTAAAATTGCCACTTTTGCTAGCCCTCACAAGAGACGAGAATGAACTAACTGCACTTTCACTGTGCTTTATCTGATGAAGCCTCTTTCAAGGTCTTCATAAAAGTAGGTGGCATTGTTCTGAGCACAAGAGAAATGCTGTTTAATGGGAAAAATAGTGGCTGAACACTTGATAGTTAAAGTGCCAGCCATTGGCATGGACAGGCTCACACTGAATGCTAATTTAGCCCAGACAGCAGACAGGAGCACAGAGGTTATATGACACAACTGGTTGCTCTCTGATTCTGGAGCTCTCTGATAATACGGGTCTCTTCATCTGGAATAGCTGCTTGAATATATCGCTGTGACAAGAAGCCATATTCCGTTTAAATTTCTTTAAGCTAGTACACTTAGCAATTTACCATGCTCCGGCTTTTAATAAACACTTATCAGAAATAATTCATGGTAATTTTTGATCAGGTACATGCGAACATGCAGTAGCAGCACTCAGTGGAGATTTCAGGAGCTTTGCTGCTAAAGCCTCTCAGATGATCTGAATTCATTTGTAGGCTCACTGATCAAAAGGAAACCACTATTGGCATCTAAATATTAAAGATTCAGTTTGTAAATGATCATACTCCTTTGTAAAGCCCAATGGATGGGAATAATTTTAAAGGATTTAAACATTTTTTTTTTATTTCTTGTCTTGCTTATTCGTATTATCTGTGGCAAGATGCTGGAGCAAAGCACAGGATTAATCTGACCAATTTATCATTTACTGCCATGATGTTAATGTATTGTACACAGAAGTCTGTGGATGTGCCAAGCAACATATTATTTACTGAATATAAAACCCATTATTTGTTTCCTAGTGTATACAGACAATGGACTGATAGGAAACGTGACCTGTCAAAGCCCACTGCTTTTGCTACATGAAGTATTCTGCACTAATGCAACTCCATAATAGTAGACCCTAATAACAATCCATGAAATTGAATGGTTCCGGTAAGGATTGACATCCATTATGATTCCTTTTATTTAATCAAAAAAGCACATTTTGGAAGTGCTGTACATAAAGAATGAATGGACTCAAAAGTTCAGCCCAGAATTTATTTGCCAAACCTGAGTTTCTTGGAATTAGCACAAAGTACGAAATATCTTTGATCCTGCCTCAGAACAAGGGCTAGATTGTATCTTTTGTCCCTTCCAGCTCAACGTTTTATGATTCTGTGGAGTCAGTGACAAAATATCATGGAGCAGATGAGACTTTCACCTTGCAGATCAAAAAAGGCAGACAGATAAAGTGACACCAGGAAACCATATCAGCAGAAAAGCAACAAATATAGGCAAATGCAGTTTCAGTTTTATAGTCCTTTATCTCCTGCTGGGAAATTTTCCTGCTCTATAATTCCGAGCTGTTCTCTGCTTCATGTATACCATATAGATTTGCTGATTTATAGTTGTGGCACTTTTATTACCTTTAATATTGCCTGTGAGTGTAGCTCACACAGGCTTCACTTTTCTAACACAATTGTGGAATTGGAATAATGCAGTGGATAAGTACTTGTTTCTTCTTATTCTCTTCTTTAAAGAAATAAGGCCACTGTGTGTTGCTTCCACTGTTTGGAGTTAGCCTTTCTCTCATATTGGTTGTGTTCTACACAAAGCATCCTGATTTGTTTTCCACACCATTTCCAAGTTTTGTTCTTCTTAATTGCCAAGCACCCTGTGTTAGTTGGTTTCTCATGGACAAACAAACGGGATGACAAAACACATTTGGTTGGTGGTGCCAAGCACAAAAGTCATCGTCTCTGAATTTAAGTGTAATGTGCTTTGCAGAAACAAAACACTGTTACCAATACAGTTGAGACTTGCAAATAAAGAAAATCAGCTTGTAAACATGCAATTAAAATGACTTGACACATTTTCCTTTGTTTCCCTCCTTTTTTTTCTGTTTTGTACTTAATGTCTTTGCCCATAACATGATCATCTCATATCATTTTCTCCTTCATCACACTCTTGAATAATAAATAAAAGTTGTGCTAGCATAAACCCTAAGTGCAAGCTTTGTTTGTAAAACAGCAGTGTTTCTAATTCAAAGTCAATATGTTGATAGACTTTGGAGTGTTAAAATACTGTTGTTTCTTTTCAAAGTGTATTTTTTTTTTCTGGGTGCTGTGTTAGTATTACAGCCTTGTGCCTGTGGCTGAAATAGGTGTTTTTGCACCTGCTGTGGAGTTGCGAGTGCTGGTGCTAACTCTGCTGTCTCCTGTTTCTGGTGAAATCGATGGTTTCGGGTCCTCTTTGATCTACGTTAATTACAGAGGGGCATGAAAGCAATGTTAATTGCTTAGCTTCTGACTCTTGTTCTTGTACTCAGAAATGCATTTCTCCTCCCATATTGACTCTGTGGATGCTAACGCATGGGTTTTATCCACCAGCGGGCCATGCCTTTGCCAGTTTGCTGTGACCAGACTTTGAGCAGCAATTCGTTCTGTTCAGATGTGTGCTGACCGGTGCAAGAGTAGGCTCCTTGCCTTGGAGTTGTTTCCTGTTGGGTGTGAAACCTGAGCAAATAATTCTCTTTCTGAAGAGAAAGCTTATATTGTTTTCTGGATGTTTATTCCCCACTGTGTGGGTATTAATCTCTCTATTATAGGCAATATTAATAATTGACAGAGGGCAGGAAATACAAACAGCTTTAATCTGAGCTTCGTGCATTTATTTAACAACAATGTATTCATTTTTAATGGCATTATGGATTTTTAAGTAGGGAAAAAAGTGCATTCAGTCACTGGGGTGTGATTGAGGTCTTACATTCCTACATGGGAGAAAAAGTTCAGACCTGACCTTGAGGCATTTAAACATAATCTTAAATAGTCACGATAGTATTGAAACCTACTAATTCTTGTAGAAGTATCTTCAAAGGAAACCGTGATAGGGTGCGATCACTGGAATGTGTTTATATAGGTCTGTGAATTGCTACCTAAACCCATAACACGCAAGATAGCACCTCAGACGACCCTTATTAAATAGCCCATTATTTGAGGGGCAGGTCATAGAATCTACCACTGTTTAATATATTTAATATGTTTTGGAGGACTGTACAAACAAAAGCCTCCAAGCTAACTCCCAAGGCCAAACATGATGCCAGATACTAGCCTATTGTAGTCTACCCTGCTATTCAGATATACCGGAGATAACCAATCTTGTATCTTTAAGTGCCCAAAATACCTTTGAAAATATAGCCCACAGAAATTTTTCTCTATCAGGCTATTGAGCATCCCCTTCCTTTGTGATGTGCTCTCTAACTAATCTACTTGCTGCCTACTCTAGGCAAGGAGGGATTAAGGTGTTGGTGTTGGTACTTCATGATGTTTCAGGAAACATTACTGAGATCATTCTAAAGGAGAACAGGAAACATTTTTGAAATCCCAGGAATTTCTGAGGACAGGAAGGCATGTTTCCAGTTCAGCCTAATCCAGGACAGCCAAAAGGCTGGGGAGGGATAGGAATTTTAGGTGCCGTGAGGGATATAACTGATGATAAGTGGTAACATGCATACATTGATTTTTTTTTTCCTTCTTTGATTACCTTTGGCCAAGAGAGAGATAACAAAAACATCTACTGCATACTTTGGCATGGAAATATTTCCATACATGTGGGCAGAAGCAGAAGTTGCCTGCAGCTGACAATGGGTGGTAGCTAGTGTTTATTTTGTGATGGTTGTCTTAGACAAAGTCCTTTGGGGATCAGGGGCTTTCCCAGCTGAAGGTAGACTGTCAAGGGAATTATTCCACACTGGTACGTGATAGAGATGCTGCCACCTTGGCTTCCCAAGGTCTGGTTCAGCCAAGCTTTACTCCTATGAGTAAGCCTTCCTCAGGCTAGTTTTCTCACATCAGATTTCAGTGGGTAGGAAGCACTTTGATGTAAAGGAGATCAGGCTGATGGGAGGTCTTGTGCCATCACTCTGATTTCATCAAATGCAGGATAGCAGTATGCCTTCAGTGTCTGTAAAGCTGCCCTAGTGCCAGGTTGTGTTTGGGTTAAGCGTGTCTTCTTTCTCAGCATATTATCTGAAAGATCTGCAAGAAGATTTAGCTCTAGCACGTTACTTCAGTAATCTGGCTATAAAGGCTTCCAGACCAGAGCAGATAGTAGGCTGCTCAGCTCATAACACAAGCAGCGGAGGTCAGGATATGCCTACCTGTCTGTTAGAAGTGCACTGAACATCTCTCTCTGTAGCAAGATTGGACAAGATTGTGTCTACCATCATTACCTTGGAAGATGTGTGCCCCTGCAGTGACGAAATACTCTTACTCTGCTACTTGAGAGCTTCTGCAGAGAATGTCCCGCAGCCCAAAAACAGAAATCCTATGCCCCAAAACTCCACTCCTTTCGATAACTGCTACTACTTCAGCAAGATCATCAGTATAATTTACAAACCAGGATAAAGAACAACCTGAGGCACTTTCTGAATTAGTGGATAACTGGCTAACAATAGAGAACTATCTCTAAAGCCCTGTTATTGTTCCCAAGAAGAATCATTTTGTCCAGTGCCAGTTTTGCTTAAGGAGAGATATCAAAGGAAGGATTAAAAGAAAGAAGAGCTATTATAGGCATGAACACCTTCATTTCCCTTCATCCAGAACACTGAAATCTGTAGGAGTCTTGTGCACGTATCTGACAGCAGAATTGGGTCTCATCATTTGCAGCTTCTCTGCCTTTTTTTTTTTTTTTTCATTTTGTGCTCCTCCAGTCATTTCAAGATTTTGAATAGATGTGGTGACACAATGGCTTTCCCTGCCACTGCCATGCTCCCTCTGATAATTCTGTCTCCTGAACTCCATCTGCACCCCCAGCCCAAAGTTTAAATAGGGCATGGCTGGAGCCCTTTCAGCCACGTTTGGTGGGACTTTACTGCTTTGGAGTCATGTTAAAGCTGATATATAGCTCAATCTACACTGCCCACAAAAGGTAATTGTTCAATTTTATTTTTATAGTGCTTCAATTTACAGCAGGTAGTTAGATTTTGTATAGGCTTATGCATTTCAGATGGCAAAGCCCTATCATTTTAGCGCAAAGGTTTCATGTAGCCACCTGCAGACTGTATTTTGTAAAGCCTTGCAATTTCTTGTTCTGGGTTCTGGGACAACTTTGTTACACCTGTGGTTTAATATCATGTAGGATTAATCATACCCTATAGGCAGCTCTGCAGCTTTTGTCTTTGCTTCTGGAAGAAATGCTGTAGAGGTGTCCAACCACATTAAGGGGGAAAACATTCTCTATGTTATTACTTCGCCATTTTTCCATGATAGATGGGCCATTGGATTGTTGTGATGGACCTGCAGCTGCAGGCATTGCATGTGAGTTTGTCCTTGCATCAAGCTATTTCATCTGTAAAAAATGCATTCCTGGGGTCCCAGGCCTATTATGAGCTTTGGAGACTAGCTCAGGCTATGAATGCTATTATTAATTTAATTATTTCCCCCAGATCAGAGAAACCTTATGGGACACTACGAGAAAAAAGAAGAGGCTGGTAGTGAATGGCTTGGATAGGAATAACCTAGATTAGAAGACAACCAAAATAAAGGCAAAGAAATTTGGCTTTCAAAGGAGACCTCACAATGGTGCCTCATTTAATGATACGTCATTAAATCAGATATACTAGTTGGAATTGAGTTTTGAGCCTGTGGAGTGTTTGTTGGTAGTTTCCCCATGCCAAAGTCTTACGTCTTTGTCTAATGTCTCACTTGGAGGTTACAGGGGAGCAGACAACTGTTTGTTCTGATGCTGTCAGTAAGGTGAATCTAATATCCTCTCACCAGTGATGGTCGATGTATCTGAAAAAGAAGTTCTGGATGCTCCAGAAAAGTTCAGGTTGCTAATGGGAAAATCTCTTTCAAAACTGTATCAACAGAGAGCACACATACGACAAAAATGTTTTTCCTTCTCAAATCTCGATTGCTGCTGAAAGGTTAAGCATGAATAATTCTGTCACTCCTAACTGTTGCTCTTGCCTCTGTATCATTAATAAATACATTAACCAACAGTTATAGTGTGGAATTTGTGGGCATCCTGCTGTTAATCTTTTGCCACAGTAAAACTAAGCTGACTATTTTCGTTCTTTGATCTCAGTCTCTTAGCCACTTTCCAATGCATGACAAAATGTTACCTCCCATCCTGTGACTACTCATTTTTCATAACAGTCTCTAGTGAGGGACTTGGTCAAAAGCTTTAGCAAGTTAAAATAAATGGTCTCTAGTGGTTGCTAAGGGACAGGGCATTTCGGCTCTCCATGTGAAATGTGTGAACTGCAAAAGTATTTGAAGGCCAAGCTTTCTTACCCGCAAGGTATGACCACGGGAGTCAGATTCATCTCAGCTGCCTGTAGCTGTCTACCTGCCAGTTGCCTAATCCAAGTTAGTTATCTAGGCTATGCCTTTAGTCACTGTAGAGGAAAAGAACCTCCAAAGGGCAGTTCATTCCATCCTAAAAAAGCATGTTTAAATGTTTCATTTACTGTAATTCTTGTTTCAGTGGCAAAGCTGGTTTAAGTAGCTGCCACTCCCAAATTTGCAATTCATGTCTCTTTGCATATGCTGGTACAGCTGTTGCTGGGACCATGCTAGAAGAACGAAAATGAATATATTCAGCTTTTTTTTTAACCTCATAAGAGACTCTTCTGGAAATTAAGGATATGGTTTCACAGGCAGCTGAGTTGATTTAATGGCTAATTAGCACTGAGAGGTGAAAGTCTCAGTCATCTTCCCTCCTCCTCTCTGACAGGAGTGGTCTACTACTCCCTTCCCTGCCCAGCCATGTGTTTCTGTCCTCTCTCTGTCAGCACGATGCTCCTGTACTTGCATGATGAACTTGTCAGGGAAGAGCAGAAAATGAACGATACTAATAATAACTTTTTTTAGCCACATCATGTCCTTGCTTTTGTTGTTATACCTACCAGAGTGGTAGCACTGGTGGTGAGGGAACAGACTGAGAAGGAGGTTGGGCCAAACCACTTGGTAGTAGTGTGTGTTTCTTTGGATGCAAAATGACTCATGAAACCCACTACATAGTCACTGGGTGAGAGGTAAAGTTTTTACAATCACAGAATCATAGATCATAGATCCTATGTTGTGCTTTATGTTGTGCTTTAGAGCAGGTTGTCCAGGACCATGCCCAGATATTCAAAACCTGAATGGGCATGGTCCTGGGCAACCTGCTCTAGGTTGTCCTGCTTGAACAGAGAGGTTGGACTAAGGGAAAAAAATAGCAAATTTTAGTTTGGAAAAAACATTTAGTTAGGAAAAATTTCTTCTCAGAAAGAGCAGTCAGGCATTAGAACAGGTTGCCTAGGGAAGTGGTGGAGTCACCGTCCCTGGGGGTGTTCAAGGAAAGGTTGGACGTGGTGCTTAGGGACATGGTTTAGTGGGTGACATTGGTGGCAGGTGGATGGTTGGACCAGATGATCTTGGAGGTCTTTTCCATCCTTAATGATTCTGTGTTCTATGAAAGGTTCTCACGAGGTGCTTTCCAACCTCAACATCTCTGTGGTTCCCTGATTAGGAACTGTCCCCCACAAAGGCTTTTATATGTCAGCCAGATCAGCGGTAGGATTTACAGCCTGGTTATAATAGCTTAACTGAGAAGGTGGCAGACCGGATCACAACAGCGTGAACACTTTACTGAAGGTGTTGTGGAATGGAAATTTTCTAAACATTTCTTGCTGCTGCAGTAAGCATCTTTTTGAGCAACCTTTATATAGCTGGGAGTAATTTTGTTCACTCCAGGTATCTATTTCACATCATTGTTTGTAGGTGGGGTCTTGGTGCTGCTCAGACTAAATGGCTAACTCAGGTGGCTGAGGTTTGGCAAGATGAGTGTCACTGTAAGCTGCTAAATATCAGTGCTCTTTGAGGTCCAGAATGCGACCGTTGTGAAGGGTTGGATATTGCCGCCTCAGAAGGCTCAGGGAAAGTCTTTCATGATATGTTAAAATCAATCCAGTCCTGGGCCTGGTTTTTTGATGTTAATGTTGTGCTTGGAAACCTCAGCTGATCACTGCACTTTTCTGACTTCCTGTCTCTAACTGATTTAAGTGGCGACTCCATTAGGACATCACAAATGATGTGGTAATTTGGTATTCTCGGAGCCTCTTCACTTATTTAAAAAGAACGAAGGCTATGGGTGAGTCATCCATTATTTATTGATAGCACTTAAGGCACTGCAGTAGATGTTGTTGCAAACGGATATACCACGTGACTGAGAAATTAAAGTCTGTGGATGACACTTTCTAAAGATTCTTTCAAAAGGTCTTTCAAAAGGAAAAATTTCCAAGCTTTGACAGTTTTGAAAGGGTTGCTCTGGAAGATCTTGATAAGTTGTATGAATGTCTACTTTCAGACAACACCAAAAAGCCACATAAATTCCTCTGCATCCTCAGCTGCTCAGATGTTGTACATACCAGGCGAGAACAGGACCCAGAACCTAGCCTTTCAACACCACCTTCAAGACTTGCTGGTCTTCAGGGTGTTTCCCCAAAGCAGGACCTCCTTAGAGGGGCTGTGAACGCACCAAGTCACAGCAAAGGAGGGATCCAAGAGGAGGGACCCTTCTCTGTCTGTAGAGGTCATACCCACACTTTCTTTTGCTTTTTTTGCCAAATATAAGGCATATTAGATTTTGACCCATGTGTTGTTGTCTGATAACATAAACCTACTCAGAGGCTTCCTTTCTTATGATCAGTATATCTAAAATCAGATATTAATAATATCTAATATCATGTATTTAATATACATGAGTTAAACTGATCAGGAGTCGAACTGATAACTGCTGGCCCCAGAAGCACTGTAAGTTAGAAAAATCTAGGGCTAAAATATTAGACTGGGAACCATCACCTTATCTTGGAATGCTTACAGCATAATGTTGATGTCTGAAATAATTATCTAGACACTCTTCATACTCAAAGGGAGGAAATGGGCACTTACGGGCTGTGATTCATCTGGCCAATTTTAAATGTCTTGCTTTGTCTCAGAAACTTCTGTTTCTCTCAGCGGACTATGAAGGTAGACTAGGTGAGCAGATCAGATGAAGAAATCCAAATGGAAGTAAGATGAGGCTGCTCGTAGTGTGTACCAACCACAGCCACGTATTTGTGCGTATTCTCCCTTTCTGTGTGGGTGGGAATCAGCCTCTTCTGTAGAAATCAGACTGCTGCAACCCAACAAGTGTAATAAAAACTTGAATTCAGCTGGCTTTCAGGAAATGAGAAAATCAGTGTGTGGCTGGAGGAAGAACATAAAGGAGGAGGCTTTACTGGTTTAAAAGCACCAAGACAAATATAAAACTGCTGGCCTGTTCTTTAGGCTCCTGGAAAATAGGTCCAGTCTGTTGTTCCTATGAGCATTTCACTGAAAAATGCAAACCCATGCCAGGTGAGATATTTGCTTTTAAGTTTTTGCAGGATGTGGAGACATTCAAACTCATATTCTTCTCTGCTATTTGTACATGTCGCAACACTTTCCACTTTTTCTAAGTGTCTTACCAATGTGCAGAAAGGTTATTAGGTGCAGCCTTGAGCCAACCGAAGATTCTCCATCTGTACTTGAAAATTGCAAAACTGCCATGTCTCTGTACATAATTAGCTTGAGCACTGTGCCAGACTAATAGTACTGCATAGCTTCCAGATTATATCTGGAGAGATGGAGACATCAGTAACTTAGGCATCTACCATGCTGGGCTGGAAAATATGCTTGTGATACAAACACTTATTTTTTTTTCTTCTGTTGAATGTTATGTAAAAAAACAAAATCAAAAACATCATTAGTGTGATTAGGTCTGCTTTCTCTGTAAATTGGTGGTAGCCCAGTGCTAAAGTCTTGTGCTTAATCTTTAGAGGAGATTTGAACTTTGCTACAGGATTCTTCTCTCAATATATTTATTTTCTGAAGTGTCTTTGTTGCTGTGCTGCTGCGTCTGAGTGGATCAGAAAACTTGAAGTAAACAGGAAGTCAGAGGAGATAAACACGGGGTCCCTTTTCAGGTTTTGTGGAACTCTGAAGGACGAGTCATTCTGTACCAGTGCTGAAAATGTTGCATACATGCTAATATCAAAAACTGCCAACCCCCAAAAGTATCTGGTTTCCACTGGCAGGAGGAAAAAAAAAAGATTTATATATATATATATATATATATAAAAGATACATTTATATAGAAATACCTATATCCTTTACATATATATATATACGTATTAATGCTAGTCTTCTTTGCTTTCACAAATCCTGGGTATTTCTAGAATAGACTTTCTGTTTTCAACCACCCCCAACAATCAAATATGTTTAACTCCTCTCCATGTATTTTTATTGTTGATGCTGGAAGCCTAGAGGATACTTATCTCCTGACCTTTCCCATGGCAGACTGCAGAGGAGCTGGTGACCAAAAAAAACCAAAACAAACCAAAACCAAACCAATCTTGCACTACTGTGCAGGGCTCCTTGAACTTTTCCAAAGCTTCACCTATATGAAAGATTTTAAAATGATGAATCAGCGAATTCTGGGGGAAGGTGCGGTTGAGTGGAATTTTCCTATCCCCTCTTTTCTGCCCAGGTCACTGGCAACACTCCCATTTATATAAATGGAATCAAGGTTTCATGTACATTCTTGACTGCAATATTGTGCCAATAGGTGTTTCGTCTGAAAACTTTCTATGGAAAATATTTTTGTGAAAAATCTGATTTTCTTCTCCCATCGTTAGCCTGCACAGCGAAACAACCCTTAAGCACTGTGAGCTGTAGCACAGCAGGTTAATAAAATCATTTGCATTTTATCAAAGACTAATGAAACGTTCTCAAAAAAGTTCCAAGTCTGTCAGTATCTGCTGATGTAATTTCGTTAGTTTACAGTAAAATGATAGGTCCTGGTCACCCTGCTTATACATATTTTCAGTGACCTCTTACAGAATAGGAGAAGAAGTGTATACTGTTAGGAAGGAAAGCAGGTAAACTCAAGGTGAAACGGTCAGCCTGCCTCAGCCTACTTGGAGTGAAGGGAATTGTGATTTCTGAGGAATAACTGGGGGGAAGCACAGGTTTTCATTGATAAACAGAAATATAGCCCAAGTGCCACAGTTTGGTGCTGAGGTGACAAATGACTTTGGAAATCCAAAAGTCCAGAGCAACCACCCAAATGGCTTGGAGAGCCTCTGCTCCCACTGCTGCCACAGGAATAGATGTGCATGCCTTTTTCTTCTGTTTAACAGTAAAGCCCTCCCTGTGAGTGGCAAAGCAGTGGTGGTAGAGTCCAAAGAGTCTAGATGAGGGAAGCTCCCTGACAAGAAGGACAGCTTTGCCTCAGGTGGCTTCGGCTCCCTGAAGGTCAAATACCTACTGTAAAATGACATGTCCTTGAATTTATATTTTAAATAGATTAAATACATATAAAATAAATACTTCAAAGTAGCACTCTTGGCAGGACAAACTCTTTCTCTCTTTCTTTCTCTTTCTCTCTCTCTCTCTCTCTCTCTCTCTCTCTCTCTCCCCTCTCCCTCAGATGCATGTTTTTTCAGCTGGACAAGTTCTGTCATCTGTTTCACAGGATTCCCTCTCAAAATGTTTGCGCCAACACCTCTGAGGAGCAGTAGAGTATGGGGAGGAAAGAGGGGATGAAAAAATTGTGTGCTGCCAGTGCCAAGACTGGTGTTTAAGATATGTATCTCCCAGCATGGGATAATCACCTTCCAGAGGTGCCTGTCTCTATCCATTGACCATGTAGGTGAAGAAACTTAGATGAATGAACCCATTTAGGTGCCAAAGCAGAGGTGCCTGCTGCCCATCATGAGCCTTAGAGCACGCTGGGTCTCTAGCTGACACTCTGGAGGGTAAGTCCTTCGTCGTACCTGCCAGGCCTGTGCAGATATCTTCTCTCTGCAAGGATGTCTAAAACGGCGCTAGATGTGTTTGCCTGGGCACCTGAATTGCTCTTAAAGTTCAGCTTGAGACAGTTGTGGTTAACTTCAGTTAACAACATGTGTGATGGTCTCTTGCTTGTGTTACACACAAAGACCACACGTGGACATCCTCTCCCAGCCTTTATGACCAAGTCTGGAGCTGTCTACAGGAAGGCTCATTGTGAGTCTCTCCTTGTGTGTGTGGTGGGGAGCAGAGTACAGAAAACAAGTATGAAACTAGTGCAGCCAGTGCTAACCAGTAACCCACCCCTGTTTTTGTTTTAGTGGCTGGAAAAAAAAAAAGGAAAATAGCTCAAATCATCCTTGAAAGAAGGTGCTTTTTAAGTGGTTATGCAATGAAATAAAGGAACAATTTCCAAAGGAGGCATAGACCCCAAAAGCTAGTGCTGAGGAGGACTCGTGGTCTTGCATCTCCCTTCTCTGTGCTACCCTTGTGCTGGATATCATCTGTGGCGTTGTGAGCATGTGCCTGTGGCTTCCAGCAGCATCCCCCAGCAGGAGCAATTATTCTACTTGTGCACCTGTGAAGCAATTGCTGCTGCCATGAACTAGCAGTAAAGCATCTCGTGTTACTGGCCAGTAGGCTTGAGGGCTTCACCTGTTCCATCGTTGGCTGCCTACCAGCCCTGTAAAGGGAGTGGATATCTTTTATTCTGTGTCTACATTAGCCATAGGAAGGAAATAATGACTGGAGGAGTTTCTTATTCCCTTGCAAGAGTGTGTGGTCCAAGCTGCAGTCTCACTCCATGTACGTGAGTTTTAATTCATTTTTAAAATGTTATTTTTTAAAAAGAGCTTACTGAGAAATCTCCCTCTTGCTTTCCAGTGTATCCATGGAAGGTCCATGTGCTTAAAATCCTTGGGCATGCCATGGAAGATACAACCTGTTTTAATTATAATATGTTGTTTGCTGACCAGTAAATAAAGATGGAATAAATTGTCTCATTTTCTGTCTCCGGGGCTGGTTGTTTAAGCATATTACTCATCTGGGGAGAGTGCATTGTACTGCCAAGGCTGAGAGCACACACATTTATTGTTAGTAACAGCACAGGGATGACTTGCTTTCCTGTAGCCTTGTCTTTTGTTCGTGAGATTAACTTGTTTTCAACATTGCAAATTCAACTTTACGGAACAATTCCAAACTCAGTCATTTGAGAGCTAAATATGGTGTTCCCTTCTGTAGAAGTGCAGGGTTTTCCTTTCTTGAGTCTGCTTTTGAGATTTTACAGCTATTGCTTAGAAGTGGCACAGTGTATCAGGCTTTAAATACAGGGGAAGGCAAAGTGTGCGGGTGGACACATGCGGTCTTCCATTGGATCTGTTCTGCTTGCCAGTGAAAGTATTGCATCTGAAGAGTTTATGGACTCAAACATAATGGCACCTTTAATCCAAAATCTGGCATTTCCTCAACCCCAAATCAAAACTATTTCATATTCAGAGCTGGGGACTCTGCTTAGCCCCCTCTCTGATTCTTGACCCTACTGCAAAGTCAAGTTTCTTCATTTGGGTGTGAAATATGGGTTTAAATGCATGATGCTGTTACCCTTCGTTTTCTAACAGTGATAGATTTGTTGACTTCAATGACAAGATGGAGAAGTAGGAAGAAGGACTGATGTAAATGAAGGTGGTCATTTATTCTGCCCTGTCTAATATGATGCAGCAGTCAAGACCTTGCTTTGTTTTGTGCTTAAACAGATTCTGTGGAGATGTCTTAAAAGTGAGGCTTGGGCAGGTGCACGTGAAAAGGATGGAGAAGAGCTTCACTGCTACCTTTCAGCACTCGTGTCAGAGCTTGCTGCTAACTTCCAGACAGAGTTCCCACCAGAAACCAAGCTCCAAAGCCATCAGCGGGTTTGATCTGTGGTCCCTTACCAGCCGTGCTGCTGTGAATCCACGGCAGCAGGAGGTCATTGCTAGGCTTAGATCTCCAAAGAGTCCCCTGGGGAGCACGCTGCCTTTCCCTCAGCCGCTGCAAAGACAAGCGGCTTCCAGACGCCCGTGCCCATCCACAGTCAGTTCCTCGCTCCAGCTAATGAATTAATAACAGCACGGCAACTTATTAGTGCTCTCAGGGCACTTCCCAGCACCTCCCGGTGTCTCAGTGGAAGAGGGGAGAGCAGTCTCTTTGAGGCAGGGGAGATTTTATTCCCTGTCACATGGAGCACGGTGCAGACTGCCTGTCACACAGGTGAGGAGACCTGTCTTCAAAGAGAGGAGGGAAGGCAGCGGCTGGCTGACGTCTGGGCTGCCTCCCGCCAGCCAGCCCGCTGGCAGGGGATGAATATTGCATTATTCCCTGGGAACAAAGGATCCGGATTCTTTGCGCTTATAGGGAAAAGGTTGGAGGCAGCTCCAGGGCACTGTGTGAGAGGAAATAAAAAAGCAATTGTAAATCATTACAGCCCAATGAGGGGAGGGAAAAAAAAAGGAGCCTATTGTGTTTTATTACTGCACTAAATCAATGAGAAAGGAGGTGGGTGATTTATCAAGGTGGAATCCACATTGCTTACAATGCCCGAATTTGCGTTCATTAGAACATCAGTTTTCTGATCAAATGATTTTGCTTTCATTAGCCTTCTTGTACATTCAGCCCCACAAAAGAGCTTGCTCCTGCTCTCAAGTAAAAAATCCCAACTGCAGAGAAGTGGAGTGGCAATGTAACTCTCCCTCTCAAGGTGAGCACAATTAGATATAAAAACCCTAGCAAACCCCAGGGCCCCCAAATCTCTTTACATAGTCACAGCAATAACTAATAATGCTGAATGCTCTGGCTGGCCTTTATCCCTGTTATTGAAAGCCAGCACTATGGCATACACTAGCATAAATATCACAAACAGCAAAAAGAAAATTGAACAACAGCAAAAAGAAAGTTGAACTAAGCTGTTCAACAAAAGCTTTGTTCAAAATTAGGTGATGGTCAATTCCAAGCATAGAAAGAACATTGTTATAAAATGCTTTAACTTCACCTCCATTGTCAATATTCCCCTTTTATATGCTATCTGTGCTGTTTTATTGCACTTTCTCTTTTCATTAATCCCTGATCCTCCATAATGCGGTGGGACAGCTTCAGCAGACACTCACACATTCATAAGGACAATCGCCTTGGTGACTCCACGTAAATGAATTGAAGGGGAGACAGGACAATGTGTGTGCAGAACGGAAATCTCTTTACAGCTGAGTAGATCTTGGGGGCAGAGAGAGAAAAGATGCCACGGAAGCTATCATGTTGTTACTTGGTTCTGAAAACATCTGAAACATAACATTGGCATAGGACAAATATAATATGTGATAAATGTGCCTGCATGGTAGATACGGATGGAGGGGATGTGAGCTTGGTGGTTGGTGTCTGGAGGAGAAACAGGTCAACTGCACCATAGAGGTAACGAGAGAACTGTAATAAAAATGGTAACATTTGCTAAAAGCTGCAGACTGGCTTTTACATAAGGAAAGGCTAACTAGGTGGGACTATTCAGCTTGGAAAAGAGGTTACTGAAAAGGTTATGGCACGGGCTTATGAGTTATAAGGAACAGTGAACAGCAGACCCTCCCATCCATTTTAAAAACTAAAGGGCATCAAAGAAGATTAGCAAGTAGCAAGCTGAAAACAAACAAAAGAAGTTATTTCTTCACACAGGTAGTAAGCAATGTTCATAGCAGTTGGTGTAAGTGTTGAACTGCCTCTTATGAAACAGTAATTCATAGCAGAAAAATTCTACACGGGCTGTTGAGTTTAAGGAAATTGCCTTTGGCTGGCAAAGTCCTTGAGCTGCAAAGCCTGCAAGCCTGGAGGAGTATCTGGGGAAATGTCTGTACATGCTGGCTCTGTTCTTCTTCAGATGGCCAGATAGGGAACTAGGAGGATCTTTGATCTGACCCAGTAAAGCCCTGCTTGCGGTCTTAACATTCAGGAAGGGTTTCTGTCCCTCTGTTCCAAAGGCTTGTCTGTGGGAGGGTCAGCTTGAAACATTTTGAAAGGTTTTCTTGTTCTTCCACACGCACACTGCTGCTTGCTGGTTTAACCATATGGGTGCACACTCCTGTTGCTACAGCCTGGGAGACTGGCATGCTGAATGGAACAAAATCCCGTGCTTGTTCTTTTAAAGTATGTTTGTAGTACTTTTTAAAACATTTTTTCTTATTTTTTTTTCCAACCACAAAAAACACAGCCATACACTAACAAACTAAATGTACTGGGCTTAATTATCTGTTTCTGTACTAGGGAAAGACTTCGGAAGTGAAAGATAGAGTAAGTTACCATTGGAAATTTTGGGGTTCAGTGTTTTCCAAAGTGTATTGCAAGGTCTGCCAGCTCCTGATATGAAGATAGCTACTTCAGAGCTGCTCTAATTTATGCTTATCTTTCTACAGGCTTTGGGAAACAAGTAGCAGGAGAGTAGCACACTTCAATTAAGTCCTTGATGCACTCCTTAACCTGAGGACCGTAAGCGTGACAGCCTTTATTGTCTGCTCCTTGTGTCTGCTTCTAGAGGATACACAGCCAAAGGGACAAAGGGACGAAGGGAGGGGAGTCCTCTGTAGGTAGCAGGAGGGTCATTTCTTCTGGTTTTAAATACCTTTGGGATTCTTTTTTTTTTTTTTTTTTTTCGCTATTGTTGAAAATGCAGCCTATTGCTGGTGATCTAAGCTCACTTTGGTTTGTCAGAGTAGGATGCAATTTCTAGCGTAATAGAGAATCAGGCCTGCTAGAGTGCTGCAGGCAAATTGAACATAGGTTTAGGGACTTCCTGAGCTCTGTTGTCTTTGTTGATTGGAATTCCTCCATCCTCATCATCAGCCCACCCTCTGCATACTGCATCCACTTGCCAAATTCACGTCAGCGAAATGAACAAGAGAATGCGTCCTTCCAAAATGAAAATATCAGCTGGGAACCCACTGCCTTGTCATTTCCCTCCTCCCCACCTTTTCTTGCTCTCTCAGAAATGTTTATGCTTTCATTCCTCCCCAGCCTGCCAGGAGCAGCCACGAGGCCATTTGACTTTAAATGATGAGTCTGTAGTTGGGGAGGGCACGAGGGTGGTCTCCTAAGCATGGCTGGGAGTTATTACTGCAGGTTAATTACTAGGGGAATTTATGTGGTGAGCATCAATCAAATCTTAGGCACATCAAATTCTGCTGTATAAGCTGGCCTGTGCTCAGACTGCATAAGATGACTTTTGTCTTAATATTATTACTTTATTTGTCAACTGAATATATAGCCCAAACATATTCTGAAAACGGGAGCTCAAAAATCCTCAGATGTCGCAGGACTATGAATGTCAGCCTGCACATCAAACATAGAGTTGGACTGCCTGGGGTGAGTGAGTGATTATAACAATTTGGCATTGGTGGGAAAGCGCTGGTAATGGATGACAACACATTGCCTTTGCTTAGGGTTACTGAATCATGTAAGAGAATTATGGAGTGAAGGGTAATATGCAAGGGCCAGTTCTGCTGGTGGGAGTGAGGGAATGCACCAGACAAAAGCAGGCTTGTTGCACTGGTATTTCCTTCATCAGATGAGAGCCTCTTTTAAACACGTGCAAACAAATGCATATTGCTCCCTTCTGGAACCGAGAAGACAATGTTTGCCAAATAAAAATGATCAGTTGATCCATGGTAATAAATGCTATTTTTAACCTTTCCACACAGGATACAAAAGAACCAGAGGGGAAGAAAACTGCAAAAAATGAAATATGCTTTGAAAATACTCAGCTGCCCCATTAAAGCCAGAGCCCAGGCCAAATAGTCAACCTGCTCCCTACATTGTAACACTTCTCCTGTCCCCCAGTTCCTCAGTGCTTCCTCTTCTGCCCTGTGGGACACATCTTGTTGGTCCCAAGCTAAGGGTGCCATCCCATCTTGGCCTCACAGAGATGACTCAGAGAAAGGTGTGTGAGACATGAGCTGGACATTCCTTGCCCATGGGCCTTGCCCTTTCCCGTGCTGAAAACACTAGGGTAACACTGCTCACTGTGTTTCGACCAGCACAGAGCTTCAGGGATTTCGTGAGCTGCTGGGATCTGGCAGCTCTGGGACGTTGTGGAAGTACTCTGCACTGCTGAGCTGGTATTTCCAGAGGAAGGAGTAAGCTGAAGCTTGTTTCAGTTTTTCACTGCTCTAGATGTTCTCATCATCTGAAGTGCTTCAGGTGAAATCATGGTTTGGGAGGGCCAAATCATTTGGCCATCATTTGGAGGGCCACAAAGATGTGGTCACCAATTTCCTCAAGCACTTAACCAGGTGTGGGCATAGCGGTGGCTGTGAATGCCTGTCCCCTCTGGGCCACCACAGAAGGGACATGGGCTCAGCTGGGATTGCAAGCTGGATTTGGCCCTCAGGTGACTCCCTCATGGAACTGGGTGCAAAGGAAAGGCCTATCTGATATTAGGTCAAATGAATTAAATGATGACAAATGAAACTCAGTAACCTACAGATTAACAGTTACAGTGGACAAATGTATTTTAAGGAAAAGCCTGAAAAAAATCACAAGGGCTATAAAAAGGTATGCAAGCTCACCCTTTACTTTGTAAAACCATTCTGTTTAAAGCTTTTATGGCACTTTCACAGCCACAAGATGCAGAGCGCACAAGAGCAGGGTTGTAAAAAAGGCCGGGAGCGCACATCAAGTACCAGTTAGCACAGGCACTGCTGCAGCGGCTGCTGCTCGCTGTGGTGAATTGGTGTGAGGAGATAAACCGTGCCGCGCTCAGAGAGCCCAGCGATCGATGAGCCCCCATCGACGGCCCGTGCTCTGTCAGCCTGGAGTGGAAAATCTGCTAAACGTCTGCCTGGTTCAATAAGGTTTTCCTATTAACATTCCTCCGTTGTAAACCTTGGGCATGTGCCATGTAACCACAGAGAGAAACCCAGGAGCGTTATTGCCAAGAGGGGAGCACATGGCCCCCGGGGTGGTGTAGTGGGATGTCGTCTGGTGTTGGGAGGAGAATGAAGGCAAGAGAAAGAAAGAAGTATGGGTGGGGAAAAGCAGAGGAGTGTGAATGCTAAGGAGAGGCAGTTCATAGAATCGTAGATCAGCCCAGGTTGGAAGGGACCTTGAAAGATCATCAGGTTTGATCTTTTGTGGGAAAAGGGAGCCTCGGTGAGGTTATCTGGCACCCTGTGCAATTGCATCTTGAAAGCTTCCAGTGATAGGTCTTCTACCGTGTCCCTAGGGAGGTTGTTCCAGCGATGGGTTGTTCTCACTGTTGTAAAAAATGTCATTCTTCTATCAAGAGGAAACCTTTCTTGGTGTGGCCTGTACCCCTTACCCCTTGTCTTCTCCATGGGGCTGTTTGTGAAGGGAGAGCCTCCACCCTCTCCTTTGCCACCCTTTAAGTACTACAATACTGTGATGAGGTCCACTGATGGCTTGTGGATATTTTCAATCATTATATCCCCCATATTGTTGACACAGTTACTAACAAGGATGACATACTGCACCACTGAATGTGGCTGTTAACCCTATCCTACTGATGTATCCTTCCGATGGGAAACAAGATTTAGAAATGTTGTAGAAAAGACCCAGAGGCTATTTTTATTTTTCAGCTGGGGGTTATGAAGTGCCAAAGAGAGGAGGAACAGCAGCTGGGAACTTGGAAGAGGACAGGGAATGTAGGGACCAAGCTCTCCATGACTTTCCTGTTTGGCACTTTTCCTGGTGAAAATTTCAGCTTTCACGGTGAAGAAAGCACCTACTGTTCATCTTCAGAAACCCTCTTTTCCAGGAGGAAAAGAAATGGATATCTGGGTGGATACCAGAGAAAACTTCATTTCTTCAGTGACCACCTTTCTCCTGTGAATAGAGTTGGAGATTTATAACATATCCATGCCATGCAGTAAGGTCCAAGGCTATGTTGAGAGCTATGAAGCTTATAGGCCAAACCCTCCCCAGCACCCTCCAGTTTTATAGCAGAAGGATGCGTCCCTCTGCTGTTGCTGGAGCAGTGCAGAGGGAGCTCTGTGCATCAAGACTGGCATTCCCAAGTGGGCCGTAATCTGCTCTCACATAAATAAACAGCATGTAGCTGTCACAAAAGCTTTCATGGATGCAGGGCAGAAAAAAAAGAGAGGATAAAGATATGTGGCAATTGAAATATTTTTTATTTGAATGAGCCTGATATCCCATAGAGCTTTCCCAGAGTGGGCTCTTGTTAGGAAAAGTAAAGCCAGGCAACTGAATGCTTTTTTATTCAGCAAAGTAAGGGACTGCTGCAGCTGAGCTGATGCTCTCTGCTGACCTATTCCTGCCCTGATGAAGGTGAAGCAGACACTGCCTGGAATGTCATTGTCACACAAAACTTCAAGCATTGTCCTCAGATCCTCCAACTTATGACCCTCCTTAAGCCAACAAGCTGACTGATTCCTTTTCCTCCTGCTTTCCTTTGTGGTGTCTAAGCAAAACCAACTTTTTTTGTAGGTTTCCTGGTGTCTGCAAAATGCCTTGGTGGGTAGGAAATGCACCTCCAATTTATTGACCAGGTCATAAAATATTTTAAACCCTATAAACAGACAAATAAGCGAAAATGGCTAATCTAAAGACATATGAAGTGCTCAAGAATCTATTCGCTCCAGGATTTTTGCCAGTTTGCAGCTGCAGTGGTAATTTTGGTGGCTGTGGTTTTAAAGTAGAACAAGTGTGGATGCTACCCTGGTTAACGTACAATACAATGCTAATGTAATGCCAATTACAGATAAACATCTTAATTAAAAACTGAGGAAAGCATGCTTAGATATTTTCTAGAAAGTGAGATTGGAATGTAATCTGAAGCTTTATGAATGCAACGTGGGATAAAATAATCTTGATGTTTTGAGGCTTTTCACTTGGAAACAGCATTTATTTTGAAACAGTGAGGCCCTTCTGCACAGTAGTGATCCTGTTTTCAGAAAAGCTGCCTACCATGTTGACAAAAGAAATCAGGTTTTGTCCTCAAACACATATGAATATTTTTTATGTCTTGAAATAAAAGAGCACATTTTCAGAAAAAAAGGGCTAATTGACCAGCCTGTGCGATTATTGAAACATGAGGCATTTTTGGCAAATGCTCTACACAATAAGGCTGTTGTGGTCACGCAGTCAGCTTATTTTTGCTTGCTTCTCACAGATGCCTGTTAATAAAACATGACAGCTGAATTCAGACCTGATGCAGGCAGAGTCTCTAAGTTCCCTGCTGCTCTCAGGGTAAGAAACATAAGTGGAGAAGGATGCTAATGATATTTTGCTGAGGACAGCTGAGATTAAACAGCAGTTGGGTGTAACATTTGGTCGGGTAGTTCAGAAGCATCCCTGGCCACATCCTCTGGTGGTGCAAGTCGGAGGTCCACTGCACTCCATGGGCTGTGTTCCTTTCTCCTGGGGTGTTCAGGCTCAGCACTACTGCCACTTTCTAGCCTGGCTTTTTATGCATCAGAAGTCTCTGAATCAAATCTCTAAGGGGTACGTAGGATGAAAAGTACAATGAATTTAGGAGCAGCTTCCCAGAAAGCTAACTTAGTGATAAGAACTTGCTAATGAAGTACTCGATTTAAAAAGGAACTGATATTTGAGAGTTACAGGCCAACAATGTAGCTCAAAGAAAATGTTTCAGGCTCTCAGATGTCCCAGCTGATTTTTGAGCTGAATAGATATCAGACAGTCAGAGCTATCTGCACACTGGAGACTAGTGAGAAACGTGCTGCGAAGTCTGCCTTCCAGCTGACAAAACAGTCAAGCCATTACGAAGCAATCTGGCTAGCATTATATCTTTTAATATATTTCCAGACTTTAGTTTCTGAGATCTCCAGAGGATCATGAGCCTCCAAGGTCATCAGGGTTTCGACCTTTCTTTTATTGCCATAGCAACCAAAGCTGTCTTTAGTGTTTAAATTAGTTAATCAATTGCAGCCCTTGATTTACGCTGGTTGGCAGCAGCCATCCTTGAAAGCTATTTCTTGACTAATATGTGCTTTTATCACAGAAGGGTATTCCCACACCTCAGCTGAATAAGATCCTTTGATAGAAGAATTCACTTCATCATCTGAATTCAGTGCCTTATCAGGGGCCAACTAGCACGAATTACTATTATAGATTTATTTTTTTTCCCCAGAATCATCTTAATTCTGGTTTACAACCCCTTAGAAGAAGACAGGGGGTCACTTAATTGGGAAAAAGCACAGGCTCTAATTGCTTCCATAGAAGAGGAGAAGGTTCCACCTTTGAACTGTGTGTAAATGAAATTACAATGCACAAACAAATTAATCACTTCAAAGAACTCTTTTGAGTGAGGTCAAAATAGGAACCACTTTCTGTTTAACTGGCATATTCTGATAATCCCCGATTCTTCTGAGAAATATCGTGGAATAACAAAGTGAGGGCAAGGTCACTGACTGAAACACCCTGGGACCTGAGGCTGTCCATTGATTTACTGGGTGGGTCTGGGTACATTAGCAATCCCTCTGTGACTCAGTTCCCTGAACTGTGAAGTAGAGCTAATGCCTACCTTGCTCAAGTGGCATCAGAAGGGTTAATTAGTGAGTGTTTTCTTGTTTCAAATGGCACCTTCTTCTCTAGGTCTCTTCTGCTGTACAACAGGGGTATCTGCAGAAGTGCAGGTGCTTGCAATCAGTTCTGCCTGTGCTCCAAGCTGTCTTAAGAGAGTCACAAGTTGACGTGGATGGGAAGGGGCCTCTGGAGGTCTCTAGTTTAAGCTGCTGCTCAAAGCAAGTTGTTCAGGTTCTGTTGAGACAAGTTTTGACTATCTCCAAGAATGGAGATCAGGACAACCTGCAACTTGAGCTGACACTGCTTCACCTCTGCAGAGATGTATTTATGAGGACTGCACTCTCCCAGCAATACTTTTTTGTGCACTAGTACTTTTTCATATTTTAATAGGTTTGCACTTAAACCTGCTTTGCCTTCTTAGGCAATGAGTGAAGTTAGGCTGTGACTGTTTTGTGCCTCTGTAGGCACATCCTAACAAATCACAAACCCATGCTTTCCACAGCAACTTCTGAATGTTGGTCAGGCTCTGATGCGTCAGTTTTCTTTCTTTGGGTTTTCTTTCCCTTCCAGTCATTGGTGGCAGCTTTACAAAGGACAAACATACAGAAAGTTGGGAAGTTCTTGCAGAACTACTAGAAAACAAGGATAGTGTTTTCTCTGTTTTGGATTTTTTTTTCTCATCTAGATTCTTGGATCTCCCAACCAACAACATTTAGCTGGAATAATGTACATGTATCTGGTGTACTGCCTATCAGTACCTATAATTCAGTGGGTTTTAGAGAGGGGTATGGACTCTGCAAAGCAAAAGCCACGTACTGCTCAGTTGTGAAAAAGCACCGTATTTTTGACTGATGAGAAGTGACGAGTGCCATTTGCAGAGTAAAAAAATAATCCCTGCAGTCCAGCATGGTGGTTATTTCCTTTGCCGTATGGTGGTGGCCCCTCGGGACGTGTTCATCGGGGCTCACTTCTGACAACGTGACCTCATCATTATGCTAAACCTATGTTCTTCCTGTCTTTAGACAAATAGTCTTGCAACCCAAATGAGCAAGCTCTTTGTTATTTTAAAGAGTGGCTGGTACCAAAGCGAATCATTTTTCTTTTGATTAGCATTTTCAAAGGATAACCTTCGTGAAATTTCCGCAGAGGCTGCTTCTGCTGCACGGTGCATCTGGTTGAGTTTTAATCATTTAACAATTCTTGGCCTCAAAATGATGTTGTTCCTGGGACTTCTTGGAAGTTGTGACATGACGGCCAGCAGGGACAATGCCTTTTTCCTGATTTGCATTCACTGTGTGATGGGATTCATGTTTTACACTCTGTTTTCTGCCAAGAAGGCTGTTGTTGAGGGGAAGGTGAAAGCAAAGAAGAGGCATCTTTGTAATGTGTGATGGGAAGGTACCTGTGAAAGATGTTCGACTGAGTGCCAACTTGGAGAATTAATAAACTCAGAATAATTTTCATATTCTTGCTAAGATCCTTAGACATATTTCCCCTGTACTTCTAAGAGGGCTTTCATTTGGCTAAGTGTCAGTGCATCTTTGATCACAAAGTCGAGAGGCTTTGCCATATATATCAAGTGCTATCAAACGAGCTGACAAGCACCATGTTTGCAATTCCTCTGGAACAGCACTACCCATTTGCAGAGGGATCAATTAGTTTTGGTGCCCAGAGAAAGGATTCCAGTAGCAACTTAAGGAATTTATTGCTTAAATAAATGAAGTGGGGAAAGTGATGGAGATTAGGATGCAGCTTGCCTGCATTTTGTCTCCTTTATTTTGTAGTATTTTAAGGTGATTGCAGGTAGTTGGAGTAGTTTGACTATCACTTTGGCACAGGTTGGCATCAGCCCTGAACCTTTTAATTCGATCTTATTTTCGGACGTGACTCTGTGGCCGAGAGACACCCAAGCCCTTTGTGGAGTTCACCAAACAAGACGAATCATGCTGGTGCTGTGCCAGATGCCTCGGTGAGTCGTCCTCGCTATGCTCACACGGACGGCAGTCATGGTGTGTTTTTGGTTGTAGTTGGGATTCCTCGGGGCTCAGTGGTCGCTGGACACTTTAAAAAGTAACTATAAAAACAAGAGGATGTGGTCAGGGGCGTCCTCTCCCTCAAGAGAAGGCAAACCAACAAGATTTAAGAAGATAAGGTCATGACACCTCAGAGGAGGTTTGTCTTTGACTTTTGAATTCATTCTGGGCTTTTTGGTCCTACGTGGGCTGCATTCCTTTATGGGGCAACACCGTATCACGGCTGGTGTGTGAGGGATGATATGTATTCAGGCCGTGGTTGTATAGGAAACATTTTAAATCCTTTTACAGCAGCACCTCTTGTGGGAGTGAAACTTGAGTGTGAAAACTGCCTAACAGGGGAAGCAGGGTGAGAGGAACCTTACAAGTTAAAAGCAAGACGTAGTGTTTTCTCTTTTCAGATATTGGGTACTAAAGCCATAGGATGTTGCCTGAAGAGTCAAACTGATGAACAGTCACTGAATGAAGAAACCCGTGCTAATAGACACATGCAAACTGCAAAAAGCAGAGTATGCCTTTGAAGTCCATGCTAGGGAACGTTTTAATTGTGTGCAGATCGTTATGTCTTACATTAATTTCAAGTTGCATATGCTTCGCTCTCATTTTTTTTTGTTGTTTCCTCTGCACTTCTCCTTTTCTTATTTTTTTTCCTCTGCCCTCCCTCACCCCCCAGGTTGTTCTTTATTTAAAAAGAAATGGCAGAAACTCTCTATTTCTGTCTTACCATCTGCTCTCACTCCACGGTGGCTTTCCTGTTAGATCGCTGCCACTAGAGCTGCATAGCAGGTACATGCTACTGCAGGCACATACATTTTCTAAAAGCAGCTGTTACTACAGTGGTGTTTGCTTGGAAAATGCAATTTCATAGTCAATTAGGATTATATTGGTTTTAACCCAGGTTATTTAAAAGCAAGGCAAAATTAAACCAAGGTCTTTATTTAAAAGGAGGAGAGGAATCTAATCTTTACAGCTATTTTTCACTCTTCATTTTAAGTACCAGAATTTTATCATATCATTTTCTCCTATCCTTTTTTACCTAGATGTTTTCCATTTCCTTACAGGCCATCTTCCCTTCCCTTCCCTTCCCTTCCCTTCCCCCTTCCCTTCCCTTCCCTTCCCTTCCCTTCCCTTCCCTTCCCTTCCCTTCCCTTCCCTTCCCTTCCCTTCCCTTCCCTTCCCTTCCCTTCCCTTCCCTTCCCTTCCCTTCCCTTCCCTTCCCTTCCCTTCCCTTCCCTTCCCTTCCCTTCCCTTCCCTTCCCTTCCCTTCCCTTCCCTTCCCTTCCCTTCCCTTCCCTTCCCTTCCCTTCCCTTCCCTTCCCTTCCCTTCCCTTCCCTTCCCTTCCCTTCCCTTCCCTTCCCTTCCCTTCCCTTCCCTTCCCTTCCCTTCCCTTCCCTTCCCTTCCCAACACAGTGTTCATCACTGTATCACTGTAGTATCCAAGTGTCTTCCCCCATGAGACTCATCATTGTCCTGTACTGTTCTGTCCCTCTTCCTCAGAGCAGCAGGATGTTCAGTGGCGTCATTCTGCAAGTAGTAGGAAGAGGTTCTGTTGTTTTTTTTTTGTTGTTTTGTTTTGTTTTGTTTTAAATCCTGTTTTTTTTTTTTTATTTGTTTGTTGTTGTTTTTTTCCCCCACCTTCCAATTAGTGCACGGGGGCTTTCATTTTTCTCTTTCTTTTCGTGTTTGCTCTAATAGCCTTCAACTTCTTCAATCATTCTCAGAGCATCTCCACCTCACAAATATGTCTGGATCCGAGCTGATTAATCATGGTGTAGCAGTTTATTGTCTCAGAGGTGTACATAGCAGAGGAAGATTTAATGGGCTTCAAAGGACGAACTCTCAGAGGAACAGCAAGACTTTTAAATTCTCTTTTTGGAGAGCTAGAGAAATTGTCAGGAAAACAATAATAGTGATATAGATAGATATTACAGTGGGCACTGTGGGGAGAGGAGAGGATTTACTTGTAAAATGCACTAGCGGGGGACTCCTTTACTGCCTGACAATGCAAGTTACTCCTGAAAGCCTGCTTTTAAAACTCATTTTAGCCACTCTGATCTCTTCATCCAGGATCATTTCTAACAAGTGAAAGATTATAAAAGACTGGCTTCTCCAAATTAGCCAAGGATGGTGTTTTCCCTTATTTGACGAAACTGAACTGCAACAAAACCAGGTGAAGCACTCCCAAAAGGGAAAACCTCCTGTTCCGGCAAGCCCTGAGCAGTGTTCCTCCCATCCCTTCCCCTTCGCTGAGCAGTTGCCGTGTTGAAAAATGTGGCTTTTAGTCATCCTGAAAGTATTTGGAAGCTTGCCTTGAGGTTGCTGAAGAGGTTTTCAGGACTAGGGTCACCAGCGGGGACCCCAATGTGGGACTGGAGGAAGGGGAGGTGCAGGAGGGAACCTCATCTGGCGCTGAGGTGCTCTGGGTGGATTCGTGAACTGGTGGGCAATAGGCAATGCCCTGGGACAAATGTGCCAGAAGCAACATTTTTTTATAGCCTTTGCTATTGTTCAAGGTGCTGAATTTGTTTGGGATTTTTCTTTCATTAACAAATACAAAAAAATAAAAAATAAAAATCTGTCTTTATCTGATCAGTATTTCAATCCAATGCTGTTTTCATTTTCAGTACAGAGGCCAATTATGACATAATCCTGCTAGAAATAATATAGGGGATTACTCAATAGTTATTTCTCTCTGCATTTTCTTTACTGAACTCCTTCAGTTTCAGCTCTGGTGTTTTACTCACTTGACAGCAGCCTTCGCTTTATAGCTTAACGCTGTTAAAAATGCTATCATCTGCTTTCTCATTTTATAACTCTGTTTAGCACTAATGATTCATGCAGATAATGTATACACTGTGTAACTGAAAATAAATACCACGTTTTGCTGGAAGAAAAGGTAATACGATATTTGAGCGCCTTGTTCCCCAGAGAAAAGGCACTGCAATTGTTTCCATAATGCTCCTGCCTGATTACTGTTGAGCTTTGCAGTCGGTGGGACTGTGCTTCTCCTCCTTGCACCTTCCCGTCCAGCCCCGAGGACACCCAGGTTTCCAGCAAGGGAGGAGGGTCACAGCTCAGCCCCACAGCCCTGGTCCTTTGTCATCCCTCGGGGCCAGCACCCCTCGACCCACCTAACTGCCTGAACTTTGTGGCCAAACCACACGGTTTCATCTCAGATAGTTAAACTCCAAATGTTAGCGGTTGGGCTGCTGGATTCTGGTGGATGTGACTCAACGCCACGCTGTAGTCACAGGAACACACTTTATCCATCACATAACGCCGGGGAGAATGGCTGAGTTTCTGAGGCATGCTGTTTTAATCTGCATGGCCCGCAGTGCTCTTGGTGGAGGAAGCTCACCACAGATCACAGCCACAGGTGTTTTTTCTTTTTTTTTTTTTTTTCTTTCTGAAATCTGGAGGGTATAACACATGGTTTATAATTTCAAAAGTAACCAGTGATTATGTTGCCTCACCACTGATGGGGATCTCCTTGCAGAAGGCTGAATTTCAGATGCTGAATGTTTAATGCCAGGGAAAGAGTCAGCTGAAGTGTGTTAAGCCCCTCTCGTTTCATTAGTGGTTATCTGAGGTGGTTGCTGTGAGTATCCAGCTCTCCTCCTCACCCAGTAGTCCTTGAGATAAAAATCAGGCCATCATTCCATGTTCGTTAGTTCTGGATCTTGGCACTGCAAAATCACCTGGCCTTAGAAGAGTGCTCTGGGACAGGCATGAAACCATGGTCATATTCCTGTTGAATTAGCCAAGATGCATGTTAAGTTTTGTGATGGCTGTTGGGTGACAGAAGATGTGGCCCAGCCTGAATTAGAGTGCTTTAGGTCTCTTGAAACAAAGGCATCAAGGAAAAAGTAATCCTTTCTATATATGTGTATATATATATGAATATATATTCATATATATATGAATATATATTCATATATATATATATGAATCTCTATATATGAATCTCTATATATATGTATGAATCAAACTTGAGTAATCGTAGTGAGTTTTTACCTGTGCAGTACTTCACGTTGTGTGCCTGTTGCAATTTTTGTTCTGAACCCTAAATCTGGATATAGAGTCTTGTGGACCTGCAACCACACTTAGTCCCACAAAATACTGCAACTTCTGAATATACAAATTGCACCCCATGACCACAGTTCATGCTCCTTGTAGAAAATTCCCTCCAGCTCCCATCTCTCCCAACTTTGTGTTTTTGTCATTTGCTGAACAGATTGTAGCTTCAGACAAATAGCTTCCCAAAAATAACTAGAGGTGGTAGCAGCCATGTCAAGGATATTATAAAATCCTGCTGTCTGTGCTGTTTTGCTTAATCCTGAGAACACAGCCAAGAGAATCAAGCTCTGAACAGAAGGGATGTAAAATCTCCTTATTCAGTATAATGACAGATAGCATACTTTGCCCTTTTGCAGATCTTTATGAATGGTTAAAGTTACGGCTAGGCTTGGATTAAGCAGCATTTCTACCAAAATATTGCATTTGGGTCTTTCAGACATTGAGTCGCTTGAAAGATGGAGGAACATTTAATCTTACGCCCACACAGACATCTTCATTTCCAAAACAGGATCTCTCCTGACGTTTAATGACTCTCCAGCATGTGTTGAAACTGAATGCTGAAAGGAAAATACATCAGTCAGCAAGGGAGTGCTAAAGCTCTTTCTGTGCTCATTCAAACATCATTGTCAGCATCTTTTGGGGGGTTTATACATGCTAAGTGTTCTGGACAATGCTCTTTATATCCTAGAAGATATTTATCATGCATATTTCATGTAGCAACGACTCTTTTTCATGAATGCCACAGCAGTATTTCACTAGCCAGTTCGTTCCTTCTCAGAGCAAAATACTCCAGTTCTCCAGGAGCTGGTTCTCTGCCTTGCCTGCATTACTGATTTTGTCTGTGTCCGGTCCTTTCCACAAGTCATTTGTGCCTCTTGAGCTTGACTCAGACCAGCTGGAAAATAGAATGAAAAATAGAAAACTCTGGAAACTGCTCCATAGATGCAATTAATTAAAAAAAAAAAATATATATATATGTTGTAGATGAAATATCAGGTGATTCTAATCTCTTTCCTGTTTTAATGGCAAAATTTTCTAAATTAGAATTTTTGTGAATGAGGGAGACTTTGAGCGAATGCTGTTGTGTCACTCAGTCACTATTAGGGCCGAGAACCGTCAGCGAAATAAAGGCAAGGCTTTGTATGATCTCTAATTATACTTGATTTTTAGTCTGGTTAATTTGCCACCTTTTTAATGGGCTTGGCAGCGTCTGAAGGTGTCAGGAGCTCTTGTGAGGATGAGAATAACTCTTAGTGGTGTTCAGTGCCTTGCTGGGACCGGACTCCCCTGCAACTGCACCCTGCATCTGCAGGACTGCTGACCCCAGGTATTTTTTCCTCTGCTGAACCCCTCCATATGTCTTGCTGTCAGTGGGGAGCATAACACAACTGTTACTACCAAATGAAATAATGCAGTGACTCTCTGCTTCTCTCCCACAATTATTTGTGTCTCACTGAGTCCTGGCTGAACGAATTTTTAACTTTTACTGTGGAAAGAAATGTCAAAATGAAACGTAGCAGCAGGCATTTTTTTCCGGCAGCTTGATCTCTGCTGTTGCTTTTTTTTTTTTCCTAAAAAAAAAGGGACAAATTCTCTTTATTTCCTTTAGATTAGTTTTGATCATTCATTTTTTTTTCTTATGCTTGCAGAAAGATAAAAAAAATAATAGGGATTTAGAGCAGAGGGTGAAATGGTAAATTTGATTTTCTCACTAGCTGCGACTTTGAAATATGAATTGTAACACCAGCAGCATCCATGGGTATAGAAGAACACTGAATGTTTTTTTTCCATCTGCTTTTTGGCACTGGCCCACTATCGCTTCATTCAGAACCACTTTCTGTGAAGACAGAAGTCCTTCTGGGGAGAGTGGCCTCGGCTCAGACATGGCCAGGAGGTTCTGGTTCCAGAGCACCTGGGTAAGAAAAGCACTCAGACTGTGCTTTGTAGAGCTCAGTGATTTGGTTTGGTGGAGGACTTGTTAGTGTTAGGTCAGAGGTTGGACTAGGTCATCTTGGAGGCCTCTTCCGACCTAGATGATTCTGTGATTCTGTGAATTACTGCTTTAGATGCCATTTGTTGGGGCTAACAAGGAAGGCGGTAGCACTAATCTTGGGTCCTGTGAGATGCTGGGAACCCTGAGCTGTGCAGTATTGGATGGTCTACATTCAGGGCATGCAACAGTTACTCCAGTTTGGTCATTCAAGCTCTTACAGGATTTTCCTACAAGAAAGCAGCTCTATTCATCATTTGTGCTGTCAAACAAAGAGGATTTCTTCCTGAGAGCTTGTTGTTGCACCTTTAGATAAAGGCAGGGCCACGCACGTGGGGCAATCGCTGTCACCGAGCTGGAGCTGCCCGCAGGCTCCTGTTACCATCACCCCTTCATCCGATGGCTGAGGGAGACCTGCAGCATGCCACAGTCCTGAAATTAGTCTGCAGTCAGATTCATGGCTTTGTCAAAAAGTTCTCATGCAGAATAGGTGCCTTAATTTCATTTTAACAGGTGAAGTACTCTCTGCCTCTGTTAAGCTCAGACGTGGTTTCTTGTGGTTGATTAGTTTTATTCTGTTCCTTGGGAAAGGTATATTGTTATCAGTGTGCTTAGTCCTCCTATAAAGTTAAATCATTTAGTATCCAAAAGATAGTCATTATCATTTATGTCTTGAAACAAAATCGGTATGAAAAATACTGAGATGAAACAATCCAAAATTTTAGATTTTTTAATCCTATAAAATATAAATAGATCAAAACAGTGATTTTGAATAGATTCAAAATCTGCTGAATCGGTAACAAAAACTATTGAACTTTTATTGACATAGTTTTGGCTTGGTAGTTTCTTTTGTTCAGTTGCTCCGTTTGTATGATTCCTTAGGAAAAGGCATTTTTGAAAGAGACAGAAAAGAAAGAAAAAGAGAAAGAAAGATTTTTAGCCATAAATCTATTGCTTTTCCTCTTGCTGGCATACGGTGCCTACTTTAATTTTCTTCAAATTAAAAAAATGGCAGAAGAATTGCTGTGCTGAAGCTGCAGACACATCTTTCTGACTTTAATCGTCTTCCACACATTATGTCTGTAACTGCTTGTCCCTGCTGCTCAGCAGTTGCATTATTCAAATCTGAACTTTTCATCTGACTTTCCTTCTAAAGTTTGTCAGAAACTATCAAATTCACAATTTCATGTCTAAATTTGTTTTTACTAAAATGTTGATTAAATAAAACTGGTCCAGTTTTCAAGTTAAAATACAAAGAGATTTCAATTTTATTTTATTTTTTCCTGCATAAAGGACTGGTAGAGAAAAATCCCTCAACAGGATTTACAGAAGTGCAAGGTCTCCTTTTTTCAATTGAGCCTGCTTGTTTCTTTCCACATCTCTTGCCAGCTATACCGAATGTTTCCTTCACATCCTTCCCCCATGGAGGTTGTTCACTGGTCCATAGCTCTGCCTCCTCCACTGCCTCCTTAGCTGTTCCTTCTTTCACAGTGCTCATGGAGAGGTAATTCAGCAATTCTGACTTAAACAACATTCAGGTGGATATTCTTCCTATTAAAGCAGAGGTAAGACACTTTATAACTATTTCCTTACCTCTCCACTGACTTGTTTATCAATGTCTGACTTCTGCTTTAGTAGTTCATGGCAGGATAAATGAAAGCCCATGGAGCATAGGCTTGTTTTAGTCAGAGAATGCACACTGTTAACGTTGGAGTGCAAACTCTGGTCTGCTTAAAGCACAAAAAGTTAAATGTTCAAAAATCAAGGGTAAATTCTCCTTCATACATTTTTTATAAGCACATATAATCTCTTGACTTCTCTTCCTTTTTTGTTAAGATTAATTCTGATCTCTGAAAGAAGAAATAAGATGATCTGTAATAGGTATTTCGTGTGCCTGGAACATCCATCATGACATATAAGCAAAAATGGTTTGTCTTTTCTGAGATCTACTGGCAACAGTAGAAGGGAGTGGGTCAGCTTTGTAACAGGAGCCCTGGCAGGCTCCGTACAATCAGTGTCTGTTTTAGAAAGCATCTGACTTTAGAAAGCTAGATGGTCTAACAGTGGCTGAATTAATTCTTTCCTAAAGTTGTTCTTGTTCTTCCTGTCAGGTTCTGAAACACTGAAAGAGAGCAGGTGGGAGAGGCAGGGCACGTAAAGGCATCTTCACTTTTAAAGGATTAAGGCATTTCACATCTGCACTTCTCCTTTTGATGCCAGTAGAAATTTCACATACGGTGCAAAGGTAGCGCTGTGGCCCGAGGACTGCAGAACATAGGGAAAATACAGGCTCCCCACTTGCTCATTAAGAGTATTTTTTTCTTATCTACAAATATATGCAGATAGGATGCTAATTATGTGTATCCATCTGTTGTATTTAAAGTGTCATAAATGTAGATCCTAAGTCTAAAGCTGTTCATAGAAACTTACTATATCTCAAGTCCTTCTTTTTAGAGCATGATTTTTTTCGAATATGATTTGCATCTGGAACAAAGTTTAAGAGGCTGGAAGGCCCACAGGTTGTCTGCCAGATACTGGTGAACCATATCTTTCCTCTCGTTTGGGAACTTCCATGACAAAACATTTAACTCAGCCTGGCCACAGCTCTTGCCATTTCTCTGACATCTGCTCCCTGCACAAGGACTACATCTACTAAATGCTAGGGGAGGAGGTGGGGGAGGATGCTTTCATTCTTTCTTCAGCAAGTGACCGTAGTGACCAGGTAAACTGCTGGAGAATAAAATCACTCTGAGCATTTCTGTGGACTTATTTGCCATGTATGCAGGGTTTTTGTGACATTCTCTGGCACAAATAAAGCTTTGGAAAGGAGAAAGAGGAAACTGTTTTAAGGTACCTTACAGAAAGGTGGTAGGACTGCCAGAAATAAACTGGAATTTTTCTTTCAGAACTAAAACAAACAAACAAACAAAAAAAAAACCACAAAAAACTTGTCAGAACTAAAATTCAAAAATAAATAAATAAATAAAATCAAAGAATCAGGGAAAGATCAAGGCAATGCATTGATACACCAGATGAAGAATTCCAGATGTCTAGCACTCTATTTTTCTCTTCCAGTTCAAAGCAAACCCACGTAACACATGGCTTGCTTAAGGAACAAAGCTTTTGAATTTGCCTCCTGAGCATGCTCTTAAAATTGAGGATTGCTTGCACGACAGCTCTGACAAGAAGCCTCCTGAGGTCGCAGAGATAATTTTCCCCCCTCCTTGCCTGACCGCCCAGCACAGATCCTGACCCTGGCAGACTTCCTGCCTTCACCCTCTCTCTCAGATGTGTCCTCAGAGAGCTGGGTGACAAAAAGACCTGGATATTTATAGGTTTGTAGTTTCCTGCTGTGTTACAGTAAGGAGTGCTGCTTTATGGAGATGCCAGCTCTGTTACAGCAGCTGATAAGAACCTGCATTAGATGACATCAGAAAACACTAGGTGCTTTTCAGAGAAGGCAAGCAGCCATTTTTCAAGCAAGATGAACCAACAATAAATAAGGAGAGGGAAAATAATTCTGTCCTCTGGTGGATTTGGTCCAACACTGAAGCACTGCAGGAAAGCAGACAGGTGCCATCCTGGTATGTCTTGGTGGGACCTACTATGAGATCAGGGGGCTACAAACCAGCAGTGAGCCTCAACATGTTGGGAGGCCACTGGGTCTGGATTCTGAAGGGGTCTTTACATAGCTCTGTCCTCATTTTTACTGCAGTTTGATATCTGTGCCTGGTAAGGACACAGACGGAGATCAGGGAGCATGTACAAGATTGCCTTCAGAGAGATATTGTCTTAGCACTATGATGAGCTCATCCTTGTCTTGCTGCGGAAAGAGCATTAAGGGCAATATCCTTGTATCTCATACTGCATTCTTGCTTGCATGTATTAACATCAATTGGTATTAACCCGAAAGTTTGCTGAGGGCATCTTAGAAGTTTATGTGTATGACGTGGAAGAATCACTAGGATCTTTTTCCTGAAATGTTTGAATGTTAAAGTAGTTTCCGTCACACCACAGCTTCCACGCTGCCACCAAGGAGAAGGAGGCTAAACTAAAGCTCAGGTCAGATTCAGGATCTAAGGTCCTTGCGTGTTTGTGATGCACAAGCTTCAAAAAAATGCAAAACTCACCCAGCACTGAGTCATCTTATGTGACAGAGGTCTAGGGAGCATTCTGGGAATCTTTGCTTTTTCTCAGTTGTTGACATTGCATTGGGCACTACACAGCTGTTGGGTCACTGAGAAATATTTCTTGTTGGAAGTCAGCATGCCATAAGGTGATGCGCGTCTTCCCAAAGGCTCGTGGTTACTGGAAGTGAAGCTGTGTGAATAGCTTCTCAGGCAGGTTGAGGAAGATTTGACAAGAGATAGGTAATACCTATTGAAAGCAAGTCCTACTGCATCCTCCAAGTTCTATCAGGAATGCTTAACCAAGTCTGAACAGCTTCAGGCTGGCAGGCAATAGCTATTAAAGCTGCAAAGAAATGTGATCGATTTATATTTTGCATATTGATTGCTACACTTTCCAAGGTACCCCCTCCTTTATTGATGCTGTCACAGTCCCTGTGCCATCAACAGTAACACAGTTGGTGTCTCTCTTCATGGATGGAGCAATGGAAGGGTTGCTAATGCAATCTATCACCCAGCCTGAGATGATCCAGGATTTGCAGCAAAAGATGGCTCACATATTTTGAAAAGAGTTTCTACCCCTATGCCTTGAACGAGGAGTTATACAGAAGTCTTTTTAATATTAAAGTATTTCCTTTTTTCTATGAGGTCTTTAAAATAAAGCCTTTGGGGCTGTTAATATCTCTGATGTTATTGCTTTGAAGACTGCATAATATGATTTTAAAGGAGAAAGCTTTTAAAGGACTCATCCATTTCAAACATTGGCAATCAGTCTGACTTTGTAGCTCTAGATGCAAGTGGAAACTTTGATATAACAGAAGTTAAAGGCAAAAGATTTTACATGACAGTTTGAACAGATGCGTATTTCTAAGTGCTGAACTTTCATTTGCTAGGATTCCATTTATTGAAGGATGCTCTGTAAAACTGCAACTATCTCACTGCATCTGACTGTAAATTGTTAAATGTAAAAGATCTTCTGGCTTTTATGTAGCTAATTCAATAAAGATAAAAATAAGCCTTTCTACTCAGTCATGAAGAATCCACAAGAATTTTAGCACATGAAGCCTTGTGTCAACTTGGAAGGAAAAGCTAGACAGAACAAGCAGTATCTTCTTTAAAAATGCCAGAAAGGAATGTCTGATAAAAAATGTAAAAGGTTTTAAAATTGACTTCAGTTCTATTGAGATTTATTCTTACAAGTTGCTATGAGGAAGAGCTTGTGGGAAAAAAAGCTTCCTGTTTTGCAACATGGTTTCCTATTTTCCATTTCTGAGAATTCAAAATAATATCAAACTTTGAACGTTAAGATTTTTCAAGATTTTTCAAAACCAAACAAAACTTTATAGGTTAAGTGAAAGGTGAAAAAGCTGTGAGCATTGAGTTGTGGTGTGAGACTTTTATGTTATACTTCAGGAGGATCAAACAATTCCAGAAAGAGAGGAATCCGTCTCGTAAGGGTACCTAACCTGTCTGATGGGGCACTTAGCCCTGAGAAACAAAATTGAAAGTTTTGTTATGCGATGCATTTTAGATGTAGAGCTTAGTGATATGGTTTAGTGAAGGACTTGTTAGTGTTAGGTCAGAGGTTGGACTTGGTGATCTTGGAGGTCTCTTCCAACCTAGATGATTCTGTGATTCTGTGATCCCGGAGTTCACATGTCCTAGGCATTTCCCATTGGGCCTTGCCTTTCACCCTTATTTTAGGGCAGTGGTTCCATTTTCAGTCTAAGAAATATTTCAGAATGAAAGGGAAAAAAGTTTCTTCTTTGAAAAATGAGACGCCCCAATAGAGCCCTTTTCCATTCTATTTTATTCCATCTTCTGTAATTGAGTTCCTCATCTTGGTCGATCCAAGGTTCTTCTAGCAGTAAGAGTCCCGTAACTACAGAAATTATGATGATGGATTCCTTACTTCCAGATCAATATGGAACCTCTGATAGTGTTGAACTAGACTCAGTCTGCTCTTCTAAGCATCTTTTCTGTCCTTCCCCAACACTTCTTCAACCTTTCCCTTATGTACTTTTCACCTATTGTGATAAAATTTAAATATTACATTTCCTTAGAAACATATTTTTGGGGTTGCTGCTTTCATTATTCTGAAAAAATAAATATGACATAAGTTGACTGCATCTCTGCGAATGGAAAAGACATCACAATATGAACTTCGTATCTATAAATCTTTATATCTACACAGCTGCACAGATCTCACTGGGGATCGTGTTTCTCTTATGTCTCAAATTATTTTTACATTTCTAATACAACAGCTGTTTAGATTACTTATTTCCTTCCATGTCTTTGAGCCATTTCTCCTGTTTACATTTTTCACTGGAATCTTTCCTTCCTTTTTAGTTTACAAGAGATTCGTGTTTTTTACATGACTTTGCAATATCTTGTACAAGGAAGGCTATATACCAGACAGATGAACTTTTCACAATATGGAAATTAATGGATTATAAATGCCCACACTGACTAAAGCTTTCTGGTTTCAAGCTAGAAGTACATGGTATATGGTACTTATGTAATGTCTCAAAGTTTTAAGCTCATCATTTCTGGGGGAATATAAATATAACATTTAACTATATTTTGAGTCATTATTCAAGACTTCAAGGAAGAAATATTAATCTGGCTGATACTGTAGCCAGCCTCTTAGAGAGACAAGCAGCCTTTCTCAAAATGGGAGCTGTTGTAATTGTGTTACATCTGTTTATATTTGATCTATTTATATTTGATCTACTTGTAATAGTGATTTGTAGGATTAAAAAAAAATCTGCTTTGTAATCACTGCCAAAGGAGCAGTATCCACCTAGCCAGATCAGGTGTAATGAGAACATCTGAAAGGCACATTTATCTCAGCTGAACTTAAAAAATACCTGGGCCAGCCTCACATTTGGTCTAACTTTGCAACTCAGAGCAACGTACATTTCAAAGTGTATGCTGCCTGTAAGACAAAGTGCTTGCCTTTGAAAAGACCTATGGATTGAGACCCTTCCTTCCCCCAAACACAAGTGTGCACGAGTTTGTGAAAGTGGTTGGGTGACTCCAGGAAGACAATAAAGGACAGTGAAAAAAATAACACCCCCCCCCCCCCGTGTCAGACTTCTTTTGGGTGAGCCTCTCAGACAAGCAGAGGAGCTGTGTTTCCAGTGCACTGTGGGGTCCTGGCCCCACAGTTACCCTCCCTGTTTGTGTCCATGGGTTAAGCTAAGAACGTGCATACTTTTTCTTGTACCAACATACAGTCAGGATGCAGCAAAAGCCAAGTCATTGGCTTGGTTTGTCTGGTGATGGAGAGGGAGATGGGATTTTCCCAAGTTACTGTGCATGATTTTAGTGTCTCTCATGATGGGGATGAAGCAGACTGAGGAAGCCAGCTGGGACAAGTTAGGAGGGCAGCATAACGAGACATTGAAACCATGTTTTTACAATGCTGATTAGACTCATGGACGCGTAGCTCTCATGCAAAACGAGCCCTGCCCTTGCTTACCCAGCACTGGCAAGGCCGGGGAGGGGGCATTTCTCTTCCTTTGCTTCAGGGACCAGTTGCTGTCTGGCAGCAACTCTCAGAGCAGGAATGTGATTCATGGTATCCAACATGCCAGTCAGGATTTACAGTACGTCGAGGGGACTGTAATCCTCTGCTTAAAGTGCCTGTGAAGAAAGGCTTCATGAAAGCCAGACACTCTGTTGCATTAGTTAATGTTTATTGCTATTCTGGTAGAGTACTTTCAGGTGTCATAATTTTTTGCCCGATCTGAGCTCCGATCAGGGAGGCATAAATATCTGTGGGAATGCTGCTTATGCTGGACCTCCTCCACACACTCTCTTCAGCAGGATGCGGCTGCACCTAAGTGGAGCATCGATGAGCATCCTCTTCCTGAGGACTTCTGGGGGGATGTTAGGGTTCAGAGAGAATTGCTAGCACAGCTCTTCATCTCTGCACACTGATCCGAGGGATGCAGAAATGATAAGGAGTAAAATGGGGAAGGCCTGCCCAGTTTTAGAGGAAGCTGTGGGATGATGGAGATGGGGATTTAACCTTGTGTTAAATGACCCAGATTCTGACTGTTCACCTAGAAAAAAAACAATTTGCAATGATTATTGAGAAAGCCATACTTCAGAGATTAAAAAAGGCCTTTTTTCCCACCTCTGTTTATACTGAAGTCATGTCAGACTGAGCAAAGAGCAGAAATAGAAAATGCAACATGTCCCTCAGCACTGAATAATTCGCATGATTTATTTAGCATCTTCTTTGCCAAGTGAGAAAATAACACATTATTACCCCTTTTCCTCTGATATACCAGTGCTTGCCCTGCTATCTCAAAGTAGCCGTTCAGGGTGTACCAAATATGACAAGAAATATGTTACCAGATGTTTTCAGTTTAACATGAAACAGAGCCTGGCTCTTTGTTTTCCTAATGGGCCGGCGTGCGCTCCCCTCTCCAAGGGGAACAAACTTGGAGCCAGGTTGGTCACTCACCCGTAGATGGAGCAAGGTTAATGTTTAGATGGAAACGAAAATAATTATGATTCGAGTAGATCAGATTTCTCAGAGTATGAAATAATACACTGGGCAAAAGCTATAATTCACATGACACAGTCACTTGCTAATGACATTTCTGGGTTGTTTCGGAGTGATTTCAAGACACTGTGCCATAAAATCTTAATGCGTTTTATTAGAATAAGCATGTATTTTATATGTAATAATCAGCAAGCTCCAGGGCATGAATGGAACAGTGAGGGGCTTTCTTAGAGCATTTTTGTTGCATGATTTAGAGTTATTTTTCAGAACTGACATTTGTGAGTGATAAGTATTTTTTTCTGCCTGTTAACGTGGCTGGAAACAAAACCATGCAGAAAAATAACATGCTTCAGTATTGTGCATATGCAGTTAATACTCTATTACAAGAAAAAGTGTTCTCAAAAAATAAGCTCATGTCACAATACGAAACTGTTCAATACACCAACTGATCTTGCACAGAGGGAGTCCTGTGATGAAGGTCTTGATTGTTCTTGGATAAACAAAAAGCAGTCTCACAGATTTTATAATGATTCATAACAAAGTGATCCATAGCAACTGAACTGTTCAAGTCTTTGAAGAAGCTCGCGACCTGAATTTTATGTGCCTTAGAAATATTTTGTTCCATTTTGATGGAGTTAAGGAGCAGTGAGTTAGACATAAATGGCCTCTCTGATCACTTAAAAGTACTCCTGAACCAGCAGAATTGTGAAAAGTTTTTGGACTGCCTTCTGGATCTGTGGTTTTCCCCAGGAGCACACCAAGTTGGTGCTAAGGGGAGTTAGATGTCCCTGGAGGAAAGGTTTAACTCTTCAAAGTGGTACGTGGTGTGGCCGCCCAGCACACAGGATGAGGATGAAGCATCCTTTACTTCTTACTTTCTTGACTCTTCATTAATAGTCTGAATTGACACTTTATTCATGCTTGTCTCCTGTTCCCATGTGCTCACTTCAAGTTCCGATACGACCTCTCCTCCCATCACCCCATGTCCCCTCCAGCTCCCTCCAGTTATCTCACGTCTCACTGCTATTTAGCTCAGAAAAGTTGCATTTTCCTAGTTTACAAGCATTCCTGTTTCAGCTTTCCCTTGCCTTTTGTCCCCATCACTCCTTTCCAAGCTCTGTCTGTGTTTTTTTTTTTTTTTGTGACTTCGATACATTTGGTTTAGGCCATTCTGAAGTTCAGCTTTCTTAACGTTTCCCAGCAAGCCAGCCTAGTTCACAGGCTGGCCTGACTGATCAGCCCCAGCAGCCTGCAGCCCTCAAGCGACTCAGAAAGTAAAATTAATCTTATTGCCCATCAGTCACTGGGCACAACCCCAGCTGGACTTCATGGATAATAACAGCTTAGGCCCAGGTCTGGTGTGGGCAGATCTGATTTTGGAGTGGATCATGCTCTTGGTGGTGTCCAGGTGCGTTTGTCTCTGCACTATCTGGCAACACTGGCTCTTTAGCTAGGTTATTTCTATTCAGTGTTTTTGAGTGCTAGAAATCTAAAACATGGGTGCTTGCCCACATAAACTGATCACACTGCATCCGAGCCATGTAATAATAATAATTATTATTACTCAGTGAACTTGATACTACATGCGAATATTGTCTCTCTACCAAAAGAAGCGTAATCCAGGACTTTAATAACGCTGAACCTTCACAATCCATCTGCTGGTCATTGTGGAGTGTGATGATATAATTAAACCGTGCTTTGCAACTTTCTGCTCTTTTGTGTTAATCTCTCAGCGAGCTCCAGATTAATTTGACTGTTTACATGCTATAAAACCCACAGTGGGTTTTGCATTTGTGGGACTTTGATGTTAATGCGAAAGAGCCAGCGAGTCCTGAAAAGTCGGGGCTGCCTAATTTTCTGAGATACCACAACCCTGTGAGGTTTTGGTGGCTAAACCAGTTATTTTATTTGGAAAACTTTGGAAAATTTGCAGCTGTGACACGGTGGCTCAAAGACTGCTGCTTTATTGAGAGACATGCATATGTCTATTATTCAAAGCACGAGATAATCATCAGTGTCTGAACAAATTCAAACTGATATCAACTTCTGCTCATTTTATTATGCAATTTCCACTTACTCCATCTGTCACTCATACTAGAAAAAGAAGATGCATTGATAAAATAGAGGATTTACATGCTTCCTGGAAATAAAACCTCAATAACCAAACAGTAGCATCTGGTTTCCACAACCATTGATGACTGTGATCTCTTTCTTAATGCAGGCATGAGCCAAAACACACCGAAATTTGGCAAAAGCTTCTCCACCCTTGTAGTCCAGCTCTTGTCCCCTGAAGCCCTGAAACTACCACATCCTAAAAGCTGCCCCCACAAAATGTTCCACCTTCAGAAACTGTGTTTTGATCCTGCTGACTTGTATCTGAAAATGTGCATGTAGATCAGACTTCACAGCCGTAGTCGTAGTGTAATTGAGTCGCAGAGCAGGTTGCATAGCAGGTACCCCTCACAGCATTTTTAACATCTAGAAACAGAAATTAGGAACTGATGTTATTTTTGTAATGTGCTTAAGAAAATCAGAGGGAGAAAATAAACACCATTATTAAGACACTTCAGTGTCGCTGAAACAAGGCCTCTTCTGCATCTTCCCACATTTTTGGTGCTGATGTGTCACCTAGGCTTGGCTGTGTTTGACGGAGTGATAGCCTAGAAATGAAGGAACATCCATTAATCCCATTCTCCCTCCTACTAATGCTTTAAATCCTCTGACGATACCATCCCATTGGCTGCAAATCCCCAGCCTGTTTTTATGCTGAAGAGCCCTGTCACACATCGAGGCACAGGCAGGGGCCAGCCCTGGGGCCTGATCCTGCCGGGGAGTTGGAGGAGGTTGCTTCCACACATAGCATGGGGCTGCTGGAGGGGGGGTAGAGTTCACCAACGCCCTGAACGATGACAAAGGCAGAATTCCTTGCTGGAAGTTCGAGACGGGGAAGGGGGAGGGCAGGGAAGAAATGGGGGTACAGCTGTTGGAAGCAGTGCATTCAGTCACCAGCTGCCGCGAGACCTGGCAGGGCCTGGGTGTGCTGCTTCAGACCGAGTCTCCTCTCCCTCGACGAAGACCTTAGGCTTATCATTTAATGCAGTAATAAACCCTACACTCTCATTTGGTAAAGTATCGCATTAAAATAATTGGCAAAGTGACACCGATAGATAATGCATTTCTCCCGAGAGTTCGGGCAGAAATCGAACCCAACCCCCGCGCACACCGCAGCCTCCCCTGAAATCGGGCACAGGGCTCCTGCTCCTCGTCCGCACTGTTTTTCTGAGCCACATTGCCTGCCTTTGTTGCAGTTATTTGACCTAATTTAGCTCCATCCGTCAAGCCTGTGGTTGCAGGAGGCAGGGAGCGGGCTGGCTCAGCCGCCTGTCCCGTCCCCGCCTTTTAGGAAAGGTGCTGCCGTGCTCCCACGTCCATAACAGGATCAGGATAATCTCCTCAGCTGTGAAGCCAGTGTCAAGCAGCAGCATTAACTCTTTTTTTTTTTTTTTTTTTTTTTTGCTGGCGAGGTGAGGACAGAGACCCACACATAATAAACTCTCTGGATCTTTTATTTTATTTTATTTCTGACATAAGCATTTTGTTTGCTCCCTGGAGAAAGCAATATTCTTTCCAAGAGCTGAAATTGGATTTGCTGTATATTAATGTCTTATTTTTTCTACTCTTTGTCCCCAGCTTCTTCCATCTGTACATAATCAGTCACACTAGCTTACCTGAAATGTGTCAGATAAGATCTGCCTCTATTGAAACTCAGGAAAAGCAGGTCTTATTTAAATAAAATCGCAGCTTAAGGCAGGAAACCTTGTGATTATTTTCTTTCTCTTCTACTATGGGCAAAAGGGGAATCTTTCACAACTACACTAAGCTAAGTGAAACTCCTAAGCATTTCATTTCTTCTTCATTGCTCACAAATAGCAGCCACTGGTGCCCAATGCCCCCAGTGGAAGGACTGCTTCTGGACACCTCTGCTCTAAAATTTCACCTGGAAATGCTGTTGAAGGGATCATCCAGTTTCCCACCTCCCCACTGAGGAGCGTCAGTGAAAACTGAGCAGGTATTTCCACAGCCGGAACAAGGTTACACAGAAGTCACCCTTGTCTTCCACAGGATCTGCGTGTAGTCAGCCCCTCGCTAGCAACCCTGGGGACTGCAGGATGGACTCACTGGAAGTATCCACGAAATGCAGGCATTGTGTCGACACTGAAATATGCAGGGCTTGACTAGTTGCCCCATATCAACTGAGCTGCGGCAACCCCGGGGCAAACGCTTCCCCTGCCACAAATGCAAAACAGTTTGACTTACCTTGACTTTCTTTCGTTGTCTCTCCTCTTGGTATGAGGCAGATTATTCTTGCAGACAGCTCAGCCCTAACTTTTGATTTGAACTGGTATTTAAGAGAAATATCACGTTGCCTTTCTCTCTTCCCACTCCCATTAAAAACTATCTGTGTTACGGCTCTGCTGGTAAAAGCATCACCTGTCTGAGGAAAGACATCTGGCTGGGGGATTTGCTCTAGGTAGTCATAACAGAATAAGGGTTGTCCTTGATTTCAAGAGCTGGAGGAAAAAAGCATAGCATTCCCATAGCAGAAGGGCTTCTTAGCAAAGGCAGGATGCACACCAAGGGGATTCCAGCCTGGAGGACCCCTCGGAAGAGAACGTAAATCCCAGTTTCTCTGTCCTCACTTTTCATAAACCCTACTGATGGGAGAATTTTACTGAGACTCATCTACATCATTCATTTGCAACAGTCACTTTTTACATACAGGAAGTGTTTTAACTGACAGAGACAAGCAAAGAGACAGATTTAATCACTGGGGAAGGCTTAAATGTAATTGAACATGGAAGCCACTCTTCTTTTATACAGTTCTGCGAACAACATTGTCTTGACTAGTGCTTGTAGACCTGTCAGGAGCTATGTACAGCTGGGTACAACGCAACTCCATCCTGATTCGTGGCACAGCAGCCTCTGTACATGCAGCGAGCACCGATGTGTGATGCTTCGTGCACCTCTGCTTTCAGCACCCCATGAAGGTGGGCACCAGAAGGTGGGTGTCAAAGACACCTTTGACTATGGCTCTGCAGAGGGAAGGCAAGCTGCACCCCTGGGGTAGGAGGGACATTAATGTTACCAACTGTCCACCCAACTGCATTGTATGATGCAAAGAATCAGTAGAGAAAGCTGTTTGCATCTCTACACCATCTTGTGTTTGGGAAGTATCCCAAACCAGCTGAATTATTGTCAGCTGAGTGACATGGTAATGATGGGGGAGCCCTCAGAAAGCTCGTCTCGTGATAGTTCACAAAGAATTAGAAAACATTGCCTTTGCACAGCTTTGCGGAGGACTTTTCGCAATGCGTGATACAATAAATCTATCTGACAATTGTCAGCAGCATATTTCCAGCACTGCCACTAGCTGGGAGGGGTTTCCACCCAGATGAGATTTGGAGGCATCTTCACCTCCTGTAGGAGTAATGAGTTCTGAGTGTTGATAATGCTCTTTGTGAGTACAGTGCCTGTGTTCAAAGGGAATATTGCAGGGAGACCACCCTTCTTGCCCTGGGAGTTAAGCTCCCTTCAGTGGTATACATCGCTCACCATGGCAATGGGAATTGAATTTTCCGCTCTCTGAGCTCTCCTGGATACTTAAACCAGCCTCATGTAATACCATTGTGGCTGGCGTCATTGCACCACTGAAAACTAAATGAATGAATAAATTAGAGCTGTGGTGTTTTGGATTGCTGAATTGCATCCAAGCTTTTTATTGCAGTCATGAACTCCTTTTCTGATGACAGACAGAATGATACTTATTAGGCAGTTAGGCAGGTCATTATAACAAACGAATTTGGGTAGTACAGTAGCAAGGCTGTATATCAGAGAACTGAGAAGGGATTATCTCTTAAGAAACCTCTTTTCCAACACCAATTGCCTTTTGACTGGAGGGCCCCTTCATATTACACAACAGTTTATTCTCCCTTATTGGTGCAAGTAATCTAAGTTTATGGCTCCTATCACAATCTTTTTCTCCTTGGCCTTTTAACTGCCTTTAATATAGAAGCTATTCCCATATTCTTGAAAGCTGGTGCCCCTTCAGCTTTTAGCCTTCATCCTGCTCCTATTTCATATGCGTCTGACTATCCCTCAATGTCACATTTGCAGCTGATAGTGCCCTCCTTGTATCATTTCTGTGCAGTTGCCTCCAAAGCTATTTCGTCAGCCCAACTTACCCCGTTGCTCCACAGCCGCTCTCAGCCATGGGCAGCACTGTGGGTCCCCTCTGTGGGTCCCCTTGGCTCTGCCCACCCCTCTGGGATTCGGTGGGCTGCCAGATTGCTGGTAGGATGCCCTTGTTCTCTTGATGTATGCAGGCTGCACTCCTGACGTGTTTGGGTCGTTTTGGATTCACAATGGGCTTAAAACAGCCTGACCTGGACTACGGTTTTAATTTTCCGTAGGTGATTCACTGGGTACCCAGGAGGAGGTGGCCCTTTGACAATTTTTTGCCCACCAGTAAGCCACATTTGAGAGTTAAAGCCAGCAGAATAACATATAAAAGTCAGTCTTTTTTTTTTTTTTTCTCCCCAATGTAGTTCTCTGAACTGACTCTGAACTGACTCATATTAGCCTGAAATGGCCCAAAGGAAGAAGCAAGATGACATAGCTGGGAACATACAGAGGGACCAACTACCTCCTTTCAGTGTTAGCATACCATTAGATCTGCTCAGCTTTGACATGAAATTCACCCCAGTCATATTTGTGTCCTGTTAACCACAGAAGAAGAGCTCTTAAGTGCAGGTGCTTAACTTCCAAAATACGTTTTTCTCGTGAGAGATAGATATAAGTCTCCATTTAACCAATCCTCAGAAGTCAGACCGAAGTGATCCACTTGGCCATGGAATAGTTGCACCAGGAAAGCCATAAACTTTATTGCTTGGGGACCTTTGAAACTGGACTGGCTGCACCATGGTCTTCAGCACAGATGACAGCAACATGCTTCAGGGAACAGAGCACCACAGACTACTGTGGGCAATAAACCTCCTGAGGGGAGGGAATGGATGCAATTTGTTCTTTCCCATCTCTGATTTCTGCAACTCTTCTGGACCTGTTATGCTCAGAGACCTGGGACACAGCAATCTGATGTAGGGTGCAGTTGCACAAATTCTTTTTTTTTTTTTTTTTTTGACAGCTTAAACTTGTTTAAGTATTTATCACTTGCCAGCCTCTTATTCCTGACTCTGTGGTACCTCTTGCCCTCAGGAAATAAAAAATGCTTATATTCTACTGTGTTAGTTCCCAAGCAGCCTTGTAAATGCTTGTAGCATTATCCTGCTGGGGCAGATGAGGAAGAAGTGATGATGGGACAGTTGTAAACAGAAGGGCTTCAGGTAGGGAGAAGGAAGCCTTTCAAACCATACCTCAGTTGCAGCCAGGTGGGAAGATGGCCTTATCCAGGTTCCTGCTGCTGACCTTGTTGAAGTTACTCTGACACTGCCATTGTGGTTTTACGGGGGCAGATTAAGAATCAGTCTGTAGACACCAGAACCTTGTCTTGGTCAGTTTTCACATAAAAGTTGATTTCAAGGGACATTTTAACCAAAAATTACAGGTGTTTACACTATTAAGTTTTGTTGTTGTTGCCTGCAAACTGCTAAAAGTATCTCATATTTAATTTGTTCTTACTTCACTTCTTTAAAAGCAGACAACAGGTGCGCTCATAAACCTTGAAGTAGATGATCAGTTCTTTAGCTGACACTTTTGCATCATTTCCCAGGAACATGTTGCTTCGAATGTAGTTAGGTAGCCACTGAGATTATCATAAGTGGAGAGGGTACAAAATGGAAAAGATACCATGGATTTTTTTCATTGCTGGAAATGTGGGATTTGCCAGCCCATTGGATTATACCTGCTTAGCACATCCTCTGGCAGTAGCCAGCCCTTGTTGCTATTGCAAGAGGAACACTTACCGTATCTCAGCCTCTTCAGAGCACAGCTTGATCTGGTGGGTTAAATGGCTAATTGAAGGTGAGTGCTTCAGTGTACATTAGTCAAACCCTGTAGTTAATACGGCAGATAATTTCTTTGTAGATGTGCACAAAGTCAAATGTCTTTATTTCTTTTGTTCATTGCCATCCCCACAGCCAGCTATAAAGGTCTGCTGAGTTAATTGTATAATCTAGCAGGACCCCGTGGCAGGGCTTTAACTTAACCATACCTAAGGCATTTATGTTACACAGCCACTTTTCCTTCTGCTTTCTTCTTTCTATGCAATTGTTCTACATCTGCATTAAGCCACATGGAGATATTGAAAGATACTGTAGACCCAGATGTCTGATAGAGTCAGACTGTGTAATTACCTGCGGCCACATTGACACTATTTGGAGATATGTGTCGTTTGGGGAATAATGTTTCATTTTGGTGCCAACAGTTGTATGTTCAGGCTCCAGGACACCACATCCAGGCTGTGGAGGTAGCAGTGCCCAGTCCTCCTGGAGCAAGGGCTGTGGTGGGCTCTGTACTTGGAAAAGCTGGGCTTGTTTATTTGCTTGTTGGTTTGATTTTTCGTTTTAAGTTTTCTTTTTCCTAGTTAAAGAGAAGGATAGAAAGTTGAAATGAGCTTGAGTTCAGCCTAAGTCCTCTAATAAAATCGCAATTTACCCAATGAAATTTTGTCCCATACAGTTCAAACTCTGTATGAACACCTTCCCTCCTTCTTGCTGCTGTCCCCCAAAGTCTCCAAGCACCACATAACTATTATTTAAAGGCAAGAAATCCCTATGCCTTTTGGAGCTAGTATCCCCTCTTACTCATATAGGGCAAGACTTCAAGGGACATTGTGAGTATCAATGATTGCACATAATCCTGCATGGGGACAGGGGCAGGCTGCAACCTTTGTGGCTCATCAGTCTCTGTAGTGATCATGGCAACGTTTTTCAACCATTATAGGTGCAACCTCTTTTGCTTCAAAAAGTAACATCCTGACAATTAAAGACAAAAACAAAATTTCTTTTATAAGCAGTCCACTGGGACATTGTACATGTATGTTCAACCTCATCTTTCCTATAGTACTCACTTTGCTCTTTGGATCCTACCAGCTGAGGGACAGTCAGAGCTGTTTTACTTTCCTCCCGGCCTTCACCCAAGCGCTGGCAGAGTATGGAAGTTGCACCAGAAAGGCAGAGCGGGCAGGGTGAGAAGTGCTCTTTGGGCCTTGGCCTTTTCTGCTTCATTACCGTGAAAAGCCTACAATTGAATATCAATTCATTCGTATTCAACCTGGTCATTCTACTTCCAGACCTCCTTTCTTTTCTGCAGCTGACAGGATGTCACAAGGAAGTGACAGGGCAGTGACAGTCTGTGTGTCATGGTCCACTTCTATTTAAACTTGATTTTTATCTAGTAATGAATCAAGCCACAGGAGTCCAGTCTGGGAAAAGAAAAAAAAGTGTCCCAAGGAAGCAAGCTGAAGCTAGAAAGTTTTTCAGTCCATTTGGAAATAAGAATGCATTACAATGTGCTTTTTCCCTCCATACCAGACCCCTGTTTTCTCACAAGGTAGACTGGGTATAAAAGGGGTTTTGCATTATTTATTAGTGTGCCTCTGTCACACATAATGAGGGCTATAAAGTATGTAAGAGTTTATAATTGGCTATCTGCAAGAAGTAATCCTAAGGGGGCTGTGTAAGGATCAAATAAATTATGCTTCATTAAAGTAGTTATGCCAAGGATATTGAAAATTGTTTTTAGTTGGAGGAAGAAAAAGGAGAAGCAGAAAAAGGAAAAAAAAATCAACTCATTACTTCCCAGACCCACTTCTGTCAAAGCTTTTACAGTTCAAGACAACATTTCAGTCCTCCTCTTTAAAATTCCTGATATGTTCAAGATGCTAAATAAGGAGTTGCCAAGATACTTGTTCAAATAACGCATAAATGGAATTTATCTGAATTGTCTTATTAATAAACTTAACTCTCCCATGCAGTTAAGCAGGGTTCCCAATTCCCCACTATCCACTGTTGGCACATCAGCTTTCAGGAATGAAACTTTTATCTATCCTTCTCAGGGGAATATGAATGCCTGCCCCCCCTTTCCTGAATCTAATTATTGTTCTGATAATTCAGAACAAGGATTCAGTGGAAGTGAAATACAAAGAAAAAGGATGAACAGCTGGACCTAGAAGCTGTGATGGTATCATTTTAAAACGAACATTTACATTTCAGAAAAGCCACGATGAAAGTGATCTCCATGTTTCTGACTTAGTTACAGGGCTCTTCTGATCCTTCTGGAGATAATTTGTGTTACAGTGGAGTTGCCCCTGGAGTACATAAGTCAGACAAGGAAAAGTCTTGTCAGATCCAGGAGGGAGAGAATATCACTTCCCTTAAAGCAATTACTGGGTGTTATTCTCATTTTAAGTAGAAAGACAAGGAAGGACAGAGTTTCTCTCATGATGCAGTATACTTGGTTTTGAACAATTTCTGGCAGACAAAAGTACCTGTAGAAGGTCACGCGCATGTTTGTGTGCTAAATGGCAATACTTTGAGAAGTCTAAAAATATACCCGATAGCCCTGATGGGGCCATAGCTGCTCCAGCACTTGTCCAAGCCATAAGACAGTCATGTTTTTGTAATTCATCGGTAAAACTTCTTTTTCTGTGAAGAGGGTTTAATTTGATCGTACCATTTTTGCATTTAGCATTACTGTAACTATCCAGCGCTGTAGGACACAAGATTGAGTAGCATGTAAATATTTGGCACATGTTAAAGGGGTCAAGGAGGGCTCTAAGGATGAGACCCTCATCAACATTTTCTAGCAGGATGCCATTTTGTGAAAATCATAGCAAGCATGAGCCACCTGCAGGAACCAAGAGCAACGGAGGGATTGCAGCTGAGCTTCTGTAACCAGCTTGGGGCAGCCTGCACACCAGAAACCTAGCCCCAGATCCAGTCTTGGGCTATTTGCTGGATGAACAACTCTGTTGAACAACTTTGGCCTGGAAACATTTGCAGGTGGTTTTATTTGTGCCACAGTAAACACTGTGCCATTAACAAGGTCACCTGTATCAGATCTGAAATATAAACTGAGGGAATTCAAGCAAGGCTCAGTGGTACAAATGGCCAGTGAGGACCACAGGAGACAGCTGGTTTTGAATGAGGAATGAAGATAATGGTTTCTACACAAGGAGAAATCGGGGAAAAAAAAGGACTTTTCCTCTTTCTCCTTAAAGGTTTTATTAATAGTCTAAGTGCCATCATTCATTGCTTCTGCAGCCATCTAACATTCATCTCATAGCTGGTTTATTTTCTTTGAAGATCTGTTTTGCTTACATTTTCCCTCAGTCCCTGTAGGAGGTCCAACAAATGCTACTGTTGCTGCTTAGCACTCCCTACTCCCAGGTCCCAATAAGAATGCATGCTTGTATCTAGCAATTGCATGCTCCAGTCACCAAGTATTAATCCATTAAGCCAATGATCTTGTAAATTGGAGCAGAAATATTAAGTGCTGGGGATGGCATCCAGGCACTGATAGACTTTTATCAAGGACAGCCTTTATAGCAAAGTTGTTCTTGAGGAGTCTTTTGCTGATCATAAACACTGTTTCTGAAAAGTTTGTAGGAAGAGAGAATAACAATGAGCTGTAAGAGCCACACAGTTCATCTTAGGGTTTTGCTAGTTACTGCTACCATCACCTTCAAGGTCTTCATTTAATTTGACTTCTCTCTCATTCACTTTTCTCAGTTGAATGCAATGAGTCTGATTCATTATTTGGTTGGTCTGATAGTATTCTAGCATTGTTTTTAAATATTTGAAGGAAAAATCAGAAAGATGTAGTCAGCAGCCACAGGAATCTTTCTCCGGATAGAGAAGGCTATACGGAACAGCTAATTCTAGCAGGAAAAAAATGAAAAATTGAGACTTCCTGGTCTGGTGGAGAGAAGGCAAGTCCGGGGGTGGTCCCATGCACCAACAAGCTTCATAAATATACAAAGGTGCTGCAAGGAGGAAGAAAATAAATTGTGCTCTCTGAGCCCTAGTAGGGGCTGTGGTGATTTTACTAAGCTGGGCAGCTGAACTCCGCCACTACTGCTCTCTCACTCCCCCATCTCAAAGGGAAAGGGAGAGAGAATATGGTGAAAAGGGCTCAAGGGTTGAGATAAGGACAGGGAGATCACTCAACAATTATTGTCACAGGCAAAACAGACTCAGCATAGGGGGATTAATGTAATTTGTTACCTATTACTAAGAGACTAGAGTAGTGAGAACTAAAAGCAAACTAAAAACACCTTCCCCCCATCCACCCTCTTCTACATCCTTCCCCCAGGCAGCGCAGGGGAACGGGGAATGGGGGCTGCGGTCAGTCCGTGACGCTTCGTCTCTGCCGCTCCTTCACGGTCACTCTCTGCCCTTGCTCCACGTGGGGTCCCTCCCACGGGATTCTGGCACCCCCAGGCCCCCCTGCTCCTGCGTGGGCTCCTCTCCACGGGCTGCAGCTCCGGCCCGGGGCCTGCTCCTGCGGGGGCTCTCCATGGGCCGCAGCCTCCTCCAGGCCACATCCACCTGCTCCACCGGGGGCTCCTCCACGGGCTGCAGCGCGGAGATCTGCTCCGTGTGGGACCCGTGGGCTGCAGGGGGACAGCCTGCTCCACCAGGGGCCTCTCCACAGGCCGCAGGGGAACTGCTGCTGTGTGCCTGGAGCACCTCCTGCCCTCCTGCTGCACTGACCTGGGGGGCTGCAGGGCTGCTTCTCATTCCTCTCTCCCAGCTGCTGTTGCACAAGTTTTCTTCCTTTCCTAAATCTGCCCTCCCAGAGTCACAGGCAACATTGGCTTGGCTCTAGACAGCAGCGGGTCACTTTGGAGCTGGCTGAAACTGGCCCTTATCTAACATGGGGCACCGTTTGGACTCTGCTCACAGAGGCCAACCCTGCAGCCTCCCCTTCACCAAAACTTTGCCATGTAAACCCAATACAGGGGCTTAGCAAAGTCTGTGGTCTAAGGAGTGAACTTAAATTATCAGAAGGAAGATTTAGGTTAGACAATATGAAAAGCTTCTGTTGCAGACACAGAAACAATAGAACAGATTGTCTTAGAAAAGGGTGGGATCTCCATTGTAAGAGCCTTTTAAGAAGAGATAAGACAGATATTTGTCTTGGAAGATACAAGGGAGCTTATCCTGACTTGAGGCAGAAGGATGGGTTAGATGACTTCTTGACAGGACAATTCCAACCCAAGTTTCCAAGATCTTTTTGCATGTGTGTGTGTAAGTATGCTCTGTGTATAAAAGAGTTTCCTAAATGGTACAGGAGAAAGACAGAAAGCAAAAGACTCTCAACAAGAAGAGCTGGAGGGTGCTGAGACATTATTCTATTGCTCTGGGATAACCCACAGGTGGGTGAGGAGATTTCAAAATGATATCAGAGGTGGACTCTTGAACCCATCATGGAAGAAGCATACCAGTTAGATTAGAAAGAGTTAAGTATGCTTGGGATTTTGATAAGTTTGTCCATATGGATTGTCTCTGGAGAGGATAAGTGGCAGCGCCATATGTTTCTGAACTACAGATGTGCAATATATTTGTAAGAAACTACAGCTCCTCTCCAAAATTATGATTTGGCACACTTTATGACAAACTGAAAAATGGGACCTATTTGAGGGAAATTGACTTGACAGAACATTTTTTTCCTCTGCAAATTGGTTCAGTTGCTGAGTTTGAACACCTTTGGACAGAAAGCGTAGAAAATGTTGTGGTTTTAATTTGTTTTTAAAAAATAAAAAAAATCCCTTCCTTGGGTATGTCATATGGAGCAAACTTTAGAGCATGTAAAAACCATGGGGGGAAAAAAAAAATTGACAGTACGCAAAGGGCATTTTGAGTGCTACACAGTTCCCATTGGAGGTGTGATGAACCTTGTCATTCCTCTTAGTGAAAACAAAGTAGTTGAGAATGGGGCTATAGTTGTTTTCAGTTTAACTGGGGAAGCCATAGGAATGACTCATTTCACATGAAGTCTGTTACTGCTTAGACTGGACTCTGTTTATTTTAATTTTACACAATAATTTCAGCACAAAGGCAAATTGCACTGAGTACACCTCTGTTCATGCATACATTAATTCACGTGCTTAACTGCATGCTCTGCATGTAGCCTCATGGATGTGGAAGGTATTTTAAAAAGCTGTTAAAAAGTGTTGCAGCTACAGTAGCAAACAATAAATTAAACTGCCCTCTCCTTCACCAATTTTCAGGTATTTCATAACACTTCAGATGTCTATGACATCCATCAGAGAGCTCTACGCTGTAGATGATGACCGTGAGCCTGTGTGTCAACTAATCTGGTGTGTACGTTTTAGCAGAGTAGAGGGAAGCCAAAGCCTGTGAATCACCACTGAAAATAGTGGAAAGGGAAAAGTGAGTGTCAGCTGTGTTTGCCAGTGACTTTTACAGCATTATAGTAGTTTATCTTACTAATTATATTTTATAGAAAAGTGTCCTCTAGACTGATGGGGAGCAGACCTGGTATGTAGCATTCCCCTACTGGATGTATGCTTTGCATCGGTTCCAGTTCCCCTCTCATTCTGGGGATCTGCCACCAAAGTGAAGTAATTGTCTGGACAGCTTTGTTGCGTTATCCAGCATCTACAAACTATTCTTCTTCACAGATTACTAACCTAATAAACATGGAAAAGCAATTCTGTGGGATATAATCCATGTCTGATTATTTCCAAATGCTGGGATAAGCTAGAGGCGACATCACTGAAGGGGTGCTCAGGAGAGTTGGGCTGAATTTCTGCTGCAGACTTTTCCTTGTGCTTACAAACAATCTTAGTCTGCTGAGTTTGCTTTGAAAAGATGTGGCAATGCCTGCCCATTTATCTTTTTTGTCAACCTAGGCATATTCACTGACACGGAATATCTTTCCTTATTTCTCTACTCATGGTCCTCCATGAGAGCCGTTCATGTACTGGGAAATCCTTAGAGCCTGGCACTTCTGCAAAGCTTCTGGCTGGTTTTATCCAGCGACCAGGTGCTAACAAAATTCATATTAATGAAAAAGAATATCCCCTTCACTACTATGGCTACATGGAGAATTATGTAGTTTGAGAAGATAATTATTAAATTACTCTTTATTAATTACAGTAGGCATCCTTGTGTTTCTAATGGAGTGATTTCTATTGAAATACACTATGTCATATGCCATATGCTGCTTTAGACTCTTTGAACTGTCAAGCATTTGATTCTGAGCCACAAAATGATGGGGTGAGCATACAGATGGGTTGTCACATAAAGAAGTCTGATGGCATGTGATAACTCTCAGGCATTTTTTTTTTTTCCATAAAGCTCATAATGTACAAGCAGTGATCATGGTTTGCCAAACAAAATGAGCTGACAGTCAAGGGAATTCTTCAGGCATTTCAGTTCCACTTTGCAGCTTCACTCTGCCTTTAGCAGGACCAGGTCACGCCCTTTCCAGAACAAGAGGTGTCAATCTTTTTTTTTTTTTTTTTTTTTTTTTTTTTTTTTTTTTTTTTTGTAGATGACTCTGTGGGGAACTATGCAGAGACTCGCCAAAGCCAGTCCTGAGTGGTCTAGCTTGGTGGTGGCAATTGAGACAGGTCAGGGTCATTTTGAAGCAGCAACTTGTTTCCATAGAAATAATTTTAAGATATAGCATACAGGTTTGCACTCAGGAACAAGGCAGTTTTTCCTTTAATCATCTGTTCTCCCCTAACATTCAGGTCATTTCCCGTAAAGGAAGGCAGGGTTCGTGACAGGAATTGAGGCATTTGCATCTTCAGGGCAGAATGAGGGCAGAAAGATGGAAGATAAGGCTCAAAATAAAGCGTAGGTAACTTTGGGCATGATTTAATTACAGATTCATATAGGTTTTTTTGAAGGTGTTTACAATACAGATATTTTCCCTTGAAGTAGGTTTCTAAGTTTACATTAAGATCAATAGATATCTAGGGTGAAACTCATTAGCCTAAATCTAGATGCTTTGTGCTGTTAGAGATACTCTAGGGTCTGCAAGACCTCTCTGCATGGGCTGGCAGGTATGTGAGAGGACTTTGGGGAGACTTGTGTTTCTCCAGGCAGGCAGCTGGAGGCCAAGTGAGATCCTGAACAATGCTGGAACTGGTGAAAGGTGCTGTGTTTGGGCAGCCAAATCCCACTCTGAGTCAGTACTGCTGGTGGAGCACAATTCAGTGGCTGACGTAGGTGTCTACTCCCATTCGAGATGCCCTTGGCTATCCTACCTCCATCTGCCAGTCCAGGAGGGTCTGGCTTTCCCGACTGGCTCCGTGTCATGTTTTTCAGTCCCATGTGAATATCTTTGCTGGTTTAGAGTTAGGCAGACTTCGATGTGTCCTAAACATAGACCTATCTGTATGTATTCTTTAGGATGAGAAATATAAATTTTCAGACTCCATTGCTTATAATAACAAGGGTCTAAATTAATTTTTCTCTTCAGAGGCATCTTCATAGATTTCCTGTGCCCTGTGACATACAAGGCATTTTGAAAGAAAAACCTCTTTTGGAGCAAGAGCTAGTTTTCCAGGTAGGATACCACACTCAAATGCCAGTAGTCCTATACAAACACTTGACCTGAGCCCCCACTGCCTCAAGCTGAGGTGCCTGAACGATGGAAAAACAGATTCCTAAAGTCTTACAGGTTGAAAGGCACATCAGGAGGTCTTATCACTGGAGGTCTTTAAAAGACATTTAGATTTAGAGCTTAGTGATACGGTTTAGTGGAGGACTTGTTAGTGTTAGGTCAGAGGTTGGACTCAGTGATCTTGGAGTTCTCTCCCAACCTAGATGATTCTGTGATTCTGTGAAAGCAAATTATAATTCAACCTGCTGCTTAAAGCAGGACCAATCCTGAATCATGACCACAATAATCACTTTCATACCCCCAGGTGTTCACTTTGACAAAAGCAGCCAAGTCTGGGTTTATCCAAACTGCTTCATGCGGTGCCTCGTGGCTAAACACTGTAGGGTTCACAGTCTTAATACTCCTCCACTTACCTCATCCACGGGGACACAACCAGCATACATTGCATGAAGCCCAAAGGAGAAAACCTCATGATGCCAAAATCACTTATATCCAATGGCCCACACCCAGCACTCATTAGCCGGGAGAAATAGCCATGGACAATAGCCATGGACAATAGCCAAGGACATCCTAGTTGGTACCAAATACTTCTATCTTCATTGTCGGAGAGAATGGAAATATAAGAAGGACTGTGTGATCTGATGGTAAGGGACTCAGCATGTAGTCCCTGCTTTGGTGAATATTCATTCTCTAATCGATTGGTGTGATCTCTAGATAGCCTCCACTGTGAGTCTGGGGTCTTCCTTAGCCTCACTTAACCATAAGCAATAAGATATAAATTGTACAAGCAGGTGCCTGTCTTCTTGGATCTCTCTAAATCCCTCTGCATGTGAATGGTGCTGTATAATAAATAGTAATAAAGGGGTTTTCAGTGAAACATCTAGAAGACATTGTAATTCAACTCGTTCTCAAAAATCATATTACTCCTCCTACTGCATACATACAATAAGATTAAACTCTTGCGTATTCTATTATCTAGTGCCAAACCGTGTAGGCTTTGGGATACGAGTCCTGCTGCTTTGTAAAATCCAGCTACAAGTTCTTCCAGGGGTGATTTTCAGTGGTTGGAAGTGGTGGGTGCTGCAGCCTCCTGGATTTCCCTGTGCCAGCACTGATTTTGAATGGCTTTGAAAGTGGGGCTGGATCTTTCCTTTCCATGGCAGCAGCTGTCACAGTGCTGCCACTTGTGCTTTTATCAAATGGCTCTTACTAATTCATTTCTGTTTATTAGCAGATCTGTGATTTCTCTACTCTTCCCACTTCTCCATTTCTTTTGGCTTATTCCTGTCCCCGACCCTCACTTTCTGAAGTCTTCAGCATTGTTTTAAAAGCTCCCAGGGACAAATAAAGCAGACACGGCCATTACTCTGCTACCTGGTGGGTAGCAGCACAGCATCGCTGGGTCAGGCATTCCCCCTCCAAGCCTGAAGCACCTCTAGTAACGAGCCCACCACCTTTGATCAGATAGGCAGTGCCACTAGTTAGCACCACAGCTCCTTGCTGTGCCGTGTGATGGCAGCTGGCAGGCAGCTGCAACACCTGTTGTAGGACTCTGTTCTGTGGGATTTCTGTTGTTCTTATGTTTTGTCGTGTTTTGCACTCAGACAAGTGACTCCCTTATTGAGGTTATTCACATACTATGCAATTGTACCTCTCTCAACATACACACTTTCCATTCAGCCTCAAGGAACCGGTTAAATGCCCTATGTTCAGTGACTACTGATTTGGCGGAGAACTGCTGCCCAAAGTTTAGATCTCAGGCTTAAACATGCTAAAAGCCCAGGTCAGGTGCATGCCTGGATTTCCTGGAGAACAGATACTGACCAGTAGTGGAAGGGACTGATATAATTACTTTTGTCTAATGGGGCAACAGAAAAACAAAAGGACAGAGGGGTGATGTCAAGAGATGCAGTAGGAGTGTGACCTTGAAGAGGGAATATGAAGTATTTCACATCACGGTTTTTATCCAATCCCTTTAAAACCCCATTGTTTATTGGCTAAAGTACATCTCAAAGCAGCAGATAATCTTCATGTGCCAGCTCAATTTTACTTTTACACTGCAGGCTCACTTGTATAGCAGGTAAATGGTGAGAAGAGTTTTTAAATCGTGAGAACCAGAGAGTCAAAGTCTGTGCCTCATCTAAAAAGTGGTTTTGTTTTGCTTGTAGATATTACTATACCTTCAAGTGACAGATGGGAGTGTGAAAACTTTCTATCATCCTTGAAGATTCAGACCAGCTTAATAGAGAAAAGATGTGAAAGGAAAAATCATCATTAAAATGGTCTTGAAAGGGTTGACTTCCAAATTATTGTCTGTCAGCTTCTCCAGATGGCTTGAATATCTGTCAGATATGAGCGGCATTCATTAGAGATGCCTAGGGAAAAAAATAAAAAAAAAAAAATCCAAGGTTTCTTTTTGGTCAGAGAAAGGGGAGAAAGTAGAAGAGAAGAAGAAAGAAAGGAGGAACATATTTTAAAGATTTTTTTTTCCCACTAGAAAGGAACTGCACAACAAGCAGCATTCAGTTCTGTTGTTATTTTCTCTCAGCAGTGCATGGATCAAGCTTGATCCATTCCTTTTTTTTGTTGTTTGTTTCTAGGTGCAAATTCAGTGTGTTTTCCCAGTGGCCCTGGGTTCCTTCCAGGTGCAGAAGGCTTCCCAGGAGGCCACCAGGCAGACCATCCCTGCCTGCTGCCCACAGAGGTCCTTCCGGGTGCTTAGGCAGTCCCTCTGGCTGCATTGGTAGGGTGTAACTGTAGCTGGGATGTACAAAGAGGAATACAGTTTCCAGTGTCCATCCAAAAAGCATTGCAGACACTTAAAAAGGCCAGAATAAAGGAAAACCGTTATTGGTTCTGTTCCCATTTGAAAATGCATTTTCTAGCGGCAAGACTTTGAGGCTAAGTCCAATGCTAAGTGCCCCACTTACTGCCACCACGACCTCTCTTTATTGATCAAACTGATGGGTTTTCCCATCAGATTTGTCTGAATCATGCACTTAGGTTTATACTATTCAAGGGAGAAGGAAGGACACTGGGGAAGGTTTGGCTTTATTTTAACAGATTTTGGGGACACAATAATCAAATGGGCTGGCAACAAAACAGAAAAGAGCCATGAAACAATTGGGCACGCTATGACTTCAAGAAGAGAGAGGAAGAGCTGAGCCTGTAAACCAAGACTTGCTAGCTATGGACTGTTATGAGGATTACAGACAATTATTTATGGTGTGATGCCTGCAAGGGTTATTGAAGCACATCGTTGGGTGGAGGCTCCTATTCAAGCCACAGAAGCAGGCTGAGGACTGCCCACCGCAGGGAATTGCAACCTTCAGTTTTTGTGCATTGGCTTTTCCTGATCGCTGCTGGCCTTACTGAGCCCAGTGATGTAGAAAAATCTGGTTATGTCTCTTGTTATATTAATCCTTCTCTACCTATTGTTTGAGAATTGTTGTTCCTGGGGTTATTAATAGTGGTTGATATTTACCTCTGGAGGAAGCGGATTGCTACATGCCACAAATCATGCCTTTATCACTTCAAAGATGAAACCTCCATCTGTGCCAAACCACTAATATAATTACTGCCCCTTCCCTACCACCCCCTGCTCAGCAGCATCAGCTGTGTGCAGAACCTGCTAGATGCAATTATTTTCAATCACACCTCCGGACAAACAAGATCATCTTTCAGATACTAAGTGTTGCTAAAGTACAACCGTGTGTTACACCTGCAGCAAGAGTGACGGGGAGGGCAGTGGGGTGGATGAGGATCACTCTGGGTAGTTTATTACTGAGGTATCCCCTCCCCTGGTTTGTGGTGTCACAACTTGTAGGACCTGGGGATGCCGCAGCCGCAGGGAGTTGTGGTGTGCTGCTTGTATAAGGTCAGTGCAGTCAGCCAGGAGGGGTGGCAGGGTTTGTGCAGCCGCAGGTTCACAACAGCTGCCGTGGGGGAAACCACTGGCTCAGGGTTTTTGAAAGCAGGTCCAGTGTTTTGTGTTGAGAAGGTCTGGGCAGCTCTTCACCTAGCACATAGGCTGGTCTTAGCTTGCTTTTTGGAAGTATCCAACTCCCTGCATGGACTATAAAAAGAACCAAGTGGCTAGGTGGGACTCTTAAACATTGAAGCCAAGCTCTTAATTCCAGCTTTGCGTAGCCAAAGTTGGCTGTGTTTAAGTCATGACGCTTGCAACAACAGTGTTTCATGGCTCCTCAGGCTCAGCACAGGGCAAGAAGCCCTTTTCAATGCTGAATGCAGAACTGCTCCAGAAGAGGTGGTCTGGGACAGTGCCCACACCTCCACTGGCACGTGGTGCAGCATCCCAAACAGCAGCCATGTGCCACCAGCACCTCTGCTGCCCGCTGGCCCCATCCCAGCAATCAGCACCTCAAAGCCGCCACCCCTTTTTGAAGCAGCCATTTAGGAACCTGCATATTTCCTTCCCCTTTCTATTTCTTTTAATGACTGTAGCGGATAATGGAAGATGACAGATGATGGTAATTACAGCACTGCGGGTTTTTTTTTTCCCTTTCTCAAGGAATGTTATAGGCATCCTAAGCATTTTAAGCAGCTGTAAAGATGGGTGTGGTGACCTGGGTAGAATAGCTAGCTAAATACGTTAACTGTAGGGCAGGCCGGGATGTGACTCTTGAGCTAAACCAGCCACCTCTCTCTACTGAAGCAGCAAAATTAGCTTAAGGTTTTCTGTTGGGTCTGTGGTCTTTGTATTTAACTTACTTAAACGAAGGCTTCAGCTGTTCCATGGAATTTTCGTTCTCTGTGATTAAACAGATAGGATGAGACATGTACACACGAGACATGTATGAATTATTAGAGATAATAGTATGCAGTCTTTTTTCTTTCCCAGGGTCTGGATCCACACACCGAGTTGCTTACAAGCACGAGTAGATTGACTGGAGGGGGAGGAGGGGGCTGAGGGCTTTTGTCCAAGTCCTGTTAACATCATGGGCTTTGAGGCACACCCCAAGCTTACTGCACAAAATAAGGGAGCTGAAGTGCCAGTTCCCAACTTTGCTGCCCATGCAGACTGTGGTGGTACTAGCCCTGTTACAGTCATGCAGAATCCTGCTGAAAGCAACGGGACAGATCCTGCACCATCACACGCAATCATGCATATATACGTGCCACAGGGTAGAAGGCAAAACTTGTGAAATTTTAAAGTCTAATGACTAGTGGGCTCTAAGTCTACGTGGAAATGCACTGAAGGTAGGTCCATGAGCTTGGCCCTCACCCTTTCTGTGAGAAGAACCGGGAACACAACTGCTTTGTCAATAGACTTAAATCCATACCAGCCTATCTGTGCCACTGCAGGAAATGTTTGAAGGTGAATCAAAACCAACTGAAAAACAGATCAAAAGAGATGTCAAAATGACAGCTTTAGGAATTGTGGCCACTGGGTACCTCTGGCCAGTAGGTGCAAGCCTTTTTGCCCGATGGCAATGTGGCACTGTGCTCCTGGCAGCCCCCTTGCTCTCTGGCAGTTTTTATGGTTGCTAAATGGAGCTTGTGTTTGCCCATGGCTTTTAAGGCCTACCTCGACCTTAGCATGTAAGCATGCTGTCCCTTGCACCTGGGGACCACACCACAAGCTTGGCGCCCAAGCGATGCTAATCCTACTTGGACCTTAGAGTCTCTTGGGACGGTGTTAAGTGCTCTGCTCCTGCTGTCCTTGGTCAGTCAGAAATGGGTTCTTGGTGGAGGGGTCCGTGGCAACACCGGCATTGTGCTCCATGAAAGAAACTCAGCCCTGCCAAATTGCGTACTCAGCTGGAGAAGCAGTTGTCCCCGTTACAGGGAGTTTTTCTGACATAGCACGCTATTTTGTCTGTATTGGGTTCATTCGTTTCTGGGAGGCACAGGTAGTGGTGAGGCAGTGGGTTATTAGACAGTAATTACTCTGGTTATTAAACAGTATGGGCTGGCTTTAAGGATAAGCACCCACATGGGAATGAAGTTGCTTCTTTGGAGCAACTTAACATTACAGTATATTGGACTACTAATGTATTTTTAACTGTATCTCTGGGGTTTTAGTACAAAAAAGGTCCTAATTCTATTCTCCTAGTACATTCTCAACCATCCCCTAATTTAATTTCTCAAGATTTAAATGACTTGATCAGAGAACAGGGCTAGACATTATGTCTGTGCCTAAACAAAGCTTACATTCGAGGCTGTTACTCTGTAGAGTATATAAGAGTTTCCTGGTTATGTGAAAGAAACAAGGAAATCTAGGATTATTCCTAATAATAATTATTCTTATCGATCAATAATAATTGCATTTTAGACCAAAGTAGAGGCTAGATTTTAATTCAAGTCCAGACACTCTCATATGAGGTACTTTAAGAACCCATAGGTTTTAAAAGTGGCACAGCCTGACCCTCAAAATTTGTTTTGACTGAAACTGGGCTTTGAGTTTACAAAGATGTACATACAGAAAAGGGACAGAGGGTATGAAACGGGGGTGAAGAGGCCTGGCTGAGGTCTGGTAGCCAAGGCCTGCAGCCTCTGTATCTAATGTAGCATTGGGGGCAGACGGAGTGAATCGGTACGAGGTGTTTGGAAGAGGATGTGCTCTGGAGGGTGGCAGAGGAAAGTGTTGTGAATGATATTCGCGGGAAAATAAATAAATAAGTAAAATAAAAAAAAACAACCAACAAGCAACAACCTATTGCTGCAACAAAACTCAAAGGGAGTTGAAAACAAACAGCCCTCTGTGAATGCAGGGCGCACCAGAGGCTCTTGCCACCTGAGGAGAGTAATTGGCAAGTGCTGAGCAAGAGCTTGTTCTGGGTTTGGAGGGGCAGCATTGTCATGCTAATAGTCCTTTCACTTGCCTGCAGTGCTGCTGTTGTGCTCTCCTGGAAGAACAGTGCAGAAGGCTTTCCCAGGACCTATTTGTGCAGAAGGGCTGGCTGCTGCTCCGGCTGCTCTCCTTCGGCCTGCCCTCCTAGCCCTGCACACACCGCCCTGCCCCTCTCAATGCAGCCCTTCAAGCATTTGTGAGGGTTGGGACCCAAGCTGATTGAAACCAGACAACAGGGCTGGCCAGGGCTCCATCACCCTGGGAGACTGTGTCTGGTGCCTGGGTGCTTATCCTCCCTTCCCCAGCCTTTCTTATCATCAATGGTGAAGTTTCTCCTTGCCCCACAGTGTCCTGCCCCACCCCATGCTCTGATTGTTTCACAGTGCCCTTCTTGCTTTAACAGTTCATGTGAGAATCAGTCATTTTTTTTTGCAAGAATCTTAAGCAGTCGTTTACAAACATAGACGGAGTTTTGGCTGAAGTTCTCTTGTCTGAGAAACATCCTTTCAGAGAATTTAAGTGTAAGGCACTCTCGTTTACATGGATCCTACCAGCTGCTGTCAGCTCTGCAGCCCCGGGGAAAAAAAATCAGATGATACTGTGAATGCTGCTAGTGAGGACATTAAAAGCAACCATATCCAGGTCAGGTGAAGTTCTGAAAATGCCTTGCATTCATGTACCCTTAATTGCTTTTCTGCCTTTACAGCTGTGGGTCACTGTAACATCTGTGAGGGGCCTGCCTCCAGAATTTCTTTTCTATTATGTCACGTAGATATGGAGAGAGGAGCAGGCAGAGTCTGCTCAGTGAGGAAAGGAAGGAGTAGACTTGAGTAGCAGGAAGAAATTTGAATTTACTGGGGGAAGTTCTAATATTGGGCCTAGCCAGGGGCAGGTAGGCCTGGAGGAGCTGCTGACTTCCTCTGCTAACAGCTAAGATGCTAAGAGCATCAAACATCAGGAGAAACATGGGATAGGGCTTCTTTATGTCTTTAAGTGAGTCAAGAAAATAATAACATGATTTCTGTATCTTACTGGAGCATCAGCTATATGAAAAACGTAGATATCGTGAGGATAGAGACTGTAGAAATGTATAGGTACGTCCAGGTCCTGAGTGAGAATCATCCTCAGGACTCCTGTGAGACTGGTGTGACATCCCCAGTGTCACCACATCCAGGGCTTTGCTGCACTAGGAGCATACCACCAGAAGAGCTCTGCCAGGGGGCACATTGTCTTTATTCCTATTGTCAAGAGAGGAAAAGTGAGGTGGTGTGACAAAGGACTTGCACAAAGCCAGACAGCTGTGGTTGTAGGGCTTGAAACCCTGTCCCAGTCTACCTAACAGGTAAAAGGCACCACTGATAACCCATGCTGCAAACTTTCTGAGGAAATGTCTGCTTCTTCATCCTGCAAAGTATGAGGTGCACCCAGGCCGTTATCTACATAGTGACTCACTTCCAGTCGTATAAATAAGATCTGACACAAAGGAGGTAAAATTAAATGATTTAGCACACATTCAACTATTCTCTTTAGGCTGTCCTTGTTAAAAAAAAAATAATAACAGAAAGATCTTTGCCAGCTACACCTGCTTTTTGGCTGCTTCTGCAGTGACAGCTGAGAATGCAATATCATAAAAATGCCACTTCTGCAAAATAATCATGTCCCGTTGGGTGATTCCCAGCAAGATCTTGTGAAGGAAAAGACTTAGCTGAAGCACATCTGTTCTGGACAGCATGAGGACTGGCAAAAGCAAAGCATGCTGCGAATGTTAAGCTGAGCACAATAACAGGTAGAATGGCTCAAGAGCTCGGTTGTTTTGCTGAAATGATGTGAGAAAACTTTGTGCAGCATGTACCTGTGGTGTGAATTGATCAGGTGACATGAAATGACTCTTCCTTGACATTTGAAGGGGTGAAAAACAAAGGAAAACAACGAGGGATTAGCACAACTGTCAGTTCACTTTCTCCTGTTGGAATCACGATAAACGCTGGTTGATTGTTGTTTTAATTAATCAGGAGCAATCAGCTTGTAAATGCTGTGATTAACACAGCTTCTGTTTAACCCCGTGTTGAGTTTTCCAAGCAGCGTATGCAACAGTTCTGCAGAGACGAGGGGAGTTTAAAAGCTCTCAGACAGAAGCTGAGGTTGGCATCTGATGCTGAATCGCCAAGGCTGCCTCCAGCACACCGACCAGCTGTAAAACCATGTAGCAGATTGAAGCAGTACAAGTCCAAATGATTTCCTACTGTTCTCAGGACAAAAAGAGTGGTTTTTGTTTGTTTGTTTGTTTGTTTGTTTTGTTTTAAATCTGGGATTCCCAAGGGGCAGCTTGTGTAAACTTCTATTTTCTGTTCTCTCGTAGGTTTGTTGATTGGCTCTGGTTGTGCTCTCTATCCTCTTGGCTGGGACAGTGAAGAAGTCAGACAAACCTGTGGTAACCTTTCCAACCAGTTTGAATTGGGTAAGTCATCATCAGAGCATCTCAGGGACATTATGCTGTTCTGTTTGTTGTCCATGAAAGCAAAAGAGACGAGCGCAGGCTTGGAGGAGCAGCCCAGTTGTGTGCTGTAGGGTATTCATATTGCATGTGTCTGACGTGGTGCTAAGGCTTTCTGGAAATATTTTCCAGCAAAATATTGTAAAATAAATGAAGAAATTTATATATGTATATTTACATTTAAGACATCAGATTTAGTAGTCTTGTGATCAGTGGGTTAACATCTGTAGAGATCTGGACAGGGACAGATCAGAGACATCATGTCACGGGTTGGGGCAATTCACATTAAGAGCAGTTAGCTGTCTTTGCAGTCTGGCATGCATATGGCCTTCTAAACTAAGCTTAGGAGTATGGTTTTGGTTACTCACAACCTCGAGAAGCTGGTAAATAACACTTGCTCCCTATGACAGCCTTTTCTGCAGCAAGCAACTGGTCTTACTGGTGATGTCTGCACTGAGCTAAATGAGAGCCAAGGATGCGGTGAAGCTGGGCTCACACCCACACAGCATGGGGTGAGCATCTTGTAGAGAGCTCATTGGGGTGATAGAAAACAGAGGCCCAGCAGGGAGCTAAGGAGCAAGCAATGTGGATGATAAGGATCTGATTGAATGAACATGCAAGTCCTAGTTTAGCAAGAAGGGTGGATGCAGCTGCTGCTATCCTGCTCTCTAAGTACTCTCTGGTCCTGTGTCACTCGAGGAAGAGAGGGATCCGCAATCCTCCTGCAGGAGCAAGAGAAACTGATCATCCCAGCTCTTTACACACTGAGCTCCAGCTCCCAGGAAGGCATACACACACCTCTCCGTTTGAGACCCTGCGAGCTAAGCCTTGTGATTACTGTCAGAAACTCTTTTCATAGCTTTGTGTGGACAACTCATGGAAGCCTGGCAGTAATCACAGTGCAAAGAACAATGGACAAAAACGGTCTCCTGGGGTTAAATGCAATCCTACTGCACTGTCTTTTTATTTTGTCCTGATATTTCTGTCAGGCTTCAGGAGCAAGGGTTTTTGTTTCTAACTCAGAGATGTTTCTTCTGTTTGGTGGAACTAGATGATCTTCAAGGTCCCTTCCAACCCAAACAATTCTATGATTCTATGATTTTCAAATCAGTTGAGATCAAAAGGTAAAGAGTTGCACAAATAGCTTCAAATATATATATATATATATATATATATGTTTGGGAGAGATGCTCCAGGTCACCCTCCCTTACATATTCCTGTAGTGTACTGAAGTGCATTTGCTCTGGCATGGGACCAGAAATTCTCATTGCCAACAGCAACACCTATCCATACCACTGCCACTGATGATGTTACCAGCATCTCCTTAATGGTGTTGCTCAGGGGGTGTGTAATGTGCCCTAGTAGCTTTACCTTGTTATTCTGAACTTCAATATCCTTTTGAGCTATTAATATTTAATTTTGTTTTCAATGAAGTATGGAAAATTTGCTCCCATGACACCTGCTTATGCCTCCTGATAACTTGCTTCACTCACCACTCTCCCCAGAGTGCAGAAAAGGGTTACCTTTCCAGGTTATTTCTCTGAAAACCCATGAGAAGGAGGGTCTCACACCAGTGTGAACTCCTTGAGGACATTACTTAGGCAGCTACAAACTGTAACCCTAAACAGTTGTGCTCACAAAGCAGTCTCCGAGACCACCTTCAACACCTGCTTCTTGAGTAATTTGTTTGCCTAAATTGAGTCATTTTACCATTAAAGGCAGTGAAGGAACCCATGTGAAAGATTTCAGCTTTCCATCTAGGTACACATAAGGAACATGAGCAGGGAACATACTATATTAACTGTGAAGGTGTGTACTCCTATTTTATTTCTGGACCTGTGTAGGGCATGTGCTGTGCATGCCTAGACTTGGTGGCAATGCTGATCTGCAGGAATCATATGTTAACACATTCATTAACAGATTATAATGAGAGCTGAAATCTGCTGCAGTGATTTTCACTAGGCAGCTCTGTCACTAAAACATTTCTTTTCCACATACACCAGCAGTGAATTTAAATGTGTCTTTGATTTTTTTAAGGTAACGTCAGTGCTTGGTTGGTGCTGTGTTACCAAGGTCATTTGTGAAGAAGCGGTACTGTCCAAAGTCTGTTTAATAGCCATGCTGCTCATCTTGTTCGATAAATATCTTTTGGTTGATGATAACCCAAACCCTCTAGTCGTTTCTGCATCATTAGAGATTGGTTTACTCATTATAGCCTGCAGACCAAAAATGATGTTTCAAAGACTTAATCTCACCAACTCTTAAGACAAATTTTAGTAATTATTGCTTTCATTTGAATATTTAATCTGATTAAGCCACAATGATATGCTTTCTATTCCTGAGTCTGTGAAACGAGTTGCCTCAAGAACCACACATACACGCATTGCATTCAGAAATCTTCCCTTAGGAAAGCTGAGCTGCTGTAAACCCTGGGCTGATTTGCTGATGGGGTAAATGGTGGCGATGGGAGTGCTGGTCCTGCTCCTCCTGCTGCCAGGAGTGCTAGAAAGGACCGCAACAGAAGCCTGATTTGGTGCATGTGGTTACTCTCAAAGCAGAGGGATGGTGAACACGAGACAGCTTCAGCCTCCTCTTCAAGGATGGCAGAGCAGCTGGTGCAGCACGGACGAGGTGGGCCTTGGAGAGCACGTGTGTTAGTAAAAATCAAAGCTTACCAGGGTTGACCACAGAGCCAGCAAAGGTAGGGCTTCAGCAGCTAGTAAGATTTTCTGGGGACCTGCAAAAGATAAGATGAAAAAAAAAAGGTTGTCATTGGATATAGAAAAGAAAAACCAGGAGCTGCGTGTACATCACAGGCGAATGAGAAGGGCAAGAGGCAGGTGCAGAGGATGGACTGCAAGGACTCAATTGAGAAGCAGCTGAATTGTGCTATCTGAAATGTAATGCTAACCAGAAATATTCCAAAATTAGCAATTAAGTGAAAATGGCTTTAACAAAACAAGACAAAAAAAAAGTCTGTTATATGCTCATAACTAGATAGAAGAAATAAATAGCAATGCTAAGAACCCATAAAAAGCCTAATCCTTAGTGGGTGTGCTAGATAAGAAATGCTTCTCTGTGTCTTCAGGCACTCTGAAAAGGCATTAGACTAATAGGTTCTCCAAATAGTGCTGAAATAGCCCAGATTGTGAAGAGGGGACCCTTGTCCTCCACCCCCATCAAACACACATTTCTGTGTAAATTCCAAAGCAATATTTAAAAAGGCTGCAGGAAAAATAACCATGCCTTTCATTTACATGTAAGTGGATTAGGTTATTCTCTTCTAGAAAACCTGAGCTGACATTGTGAAATGCCCAGAGGTTTGCTGCTCTCTTTAAAATTGGATATTTGTTTTTTTATTAAGTGAACTACTTCCAAATGGTTTACTTAAACATTTGTGTATTTAATTGGTCTGATTTTTTTTCAATCAAATGAAAGCATTTGTACAACTCGATCTCTACAAAGAGGACTTATTCTTCAGTTGAAGATACTGTGCCAAAGACAACCCCATTTGTCGATTAAATCACGTTCAATAGATGAGCTGTTTTGCTAATGAGGATGGGGAGTAACCTCTAAATAGACTGGTGCACCTGTAGAAGGACCTGCTGTCTGCTCATCTCAAGCAATCTGTTTTTGCCAACATGAAAAAACACAGTGATTAATTAGGACTTTGACCTCCGGCAAATTTTTTTGCAGCACGATTGAGGTCGTGTTGTTCCCGGGTCTCTGTTGTGCACCTCTGCTTGTGACTCCCAGCTCCCCAGCATTTGGTGGGACCTGTGTGGAGGCAGTGCTCCATACCGTGGCATCCCAGTTTGGATCCTGGGTGGAGCTGAGTTCCCACCAAACCACCAGACTATGAGCCAGAGAAGTCCTCTGGTGACGTTTTTCGAGTGGTAACTCCTAGAAGGAGGGCAATATTAGTAAATAGGGGTGAGAAGAAAGATGTTACAGTTTAAAACCAACCTAATTGTTTGGTCAGTGACTGAGTGAAAGTCCTTTGTCTAATTATCATTACCTTAGGTAGAGACTGGAGTTATAAACTACCAGTGCACATGCTAAGTGACTGCCTTTCTCTTTTACCAAATGTCTAAGGAAGGATTGCAATTGTAATCTGTTGTCACCATGCAAACTGTTATTGTTATGCTACATTATTTACACCCAAGAGTCACCTGTGAGCCCATGCAGGACATCACTGATGTGGCATGTCAGGCTCAGCAGTACAGAGCTGCTGACTGGGGGGTGTGCACAATCCTGTGGTCTGCAAAGGGAATTAGCAAGCCATTTCCCCCAAACAACCATCTTTATAAGCATATCATATAGCACACATTCAATTTTGACAAGCTCAAGGTACTAATACCTTGGTTTGTTTTCATTCCTAAGTGTACCACCCAAGAATAACAGCTGAAAAATTAGTGTTTTTTTTTTTTAAGCAGGAAATCCATTAAAGTGAGGGGACCTGCCTTAAAGACTGCACCAGATATTTGCAAAGGAATGCATATTTTGCAAAACTTCACCTGTGTGAAGAAAACTTCTGAACTCGCACATTTTTTTAAAGGACAATGTGGGTGTATATGTGTGTTTACATTATAATTGGCTTTGAATGTCTAAACTCAATAAGACTTCATTTTAGGCCATCAATTTCCCTAGACGCATATGCAGAGGCTGCTCAGTTGTTGCATGCTTATCTCAGTTGTGATGGGTGTGGAGGCAGCTAAATCCCACAGAAAGTGTTGAAGAGGACAGGACATGTTCAGTTTAATTCACAAAATCAAGCCTTGGTAGGCGTCTGGTAAAACAGCAACACAAGACCAACACCTAAATGCCTGAACAGCAAAATACTTATCTAGAGTGAGATTCATTTGTCTAAATGTAGATGACTCATGCCATTTTAGGTGCCCTAGGAAATTTCATCTCACCTCCAGCTGCCACTCCCCTACCATCAGATGTATGAAATGATATTATGCACTTACCTTATTAACCTGAAAGAATGAAGACACTATATTTGAGATGAACTCCAGTTTTTAACTACGTTGAAAAAGATTCTCTTCCTTTGAGGGGATACAGCGTACTCGGGCAGCCAGGGCTCAGCCTGGGTGATTAGTGCTCCAGAATATTTTATGTCCTACTCCTTTTTGTGAGATATTACTTTTTTATGTTGTGTGTCCTGCCTCAGCCCTCTTTTCTTTTTTCCTTTCCTTTCCTTTCCTTTCCTTTCCTTTCCTTTCCTTTCCTTTCCTTTCCTTTCCTTTCCTTTCCTTTCCTTTCCTTTCCTTTCCTTTCCTTTCCTTTCCTTTCCTTTCCTTTCCTTTCCTTTCCTTTCCTTTCCTTTCCTTTCCTTTCCTTTCCTTTCCTTTCCTTTCCTTTCCTTCCCTTCCCTTCCCTTCCCTTCCCTTCCCTTCCCTTCCCTTCCCTTCCCTTCCCTTCCCTTCCCTTCCCTTCCCTTCCCTTCCCTTCCCTTCCCTTCCCTTCCCTTCCCTTCCCTTCCCTTCCCTTCCCTTCCCTTCCCTTCCCTTCCCTTCCCTTCCCTTCCCTTCCCTTCCCTTCCCTTCCCTTCCCTTCCCTTCCCCCTTCCCCCTTCCCTTCCCTTCCCTTCCCTTCCCTTCCCTTCCCTTCCCTTCCCTTCCCTTCCCTTCCCTTCCCTTCCCTTCCCTTCCCTTCCCTTCCCTTCCCTTCCCTTCCCTTCCCTTCCCTTCCCTTCCCTTCCCTTCCCTTCCCTTCCCTTCCCTTCCCTTCCCTTCCCTTCCCTTCCCTTCCCTTCCCTTCCCTTCCCTTCCCTTCCCTTCCCTTCCCTTCCCTTCCCTTCCCTTCCCTTCCCTTCCCTCCCCTCCCCTCCCCTCCCCTCCCCCTCCCCTCCCCTCCCCTCCCCTCCCCTCCCCTCCCCTCCCCTCCCCTCCCCTCCCCTCCCCTCCCCTCCCCTCCCCTCCCCTCCCCTCCCCTCCCCTCCCCTCCCCTCCCCTCCCTCCCCTCCCCTCCCCTCCCCTCCCCTCCCCTCCCCTCCCCTCCCCTCCCCTTCCCCTTCCCCTTCCCCTTCCCCTTCCCCTTCCCTTCCCCTTCCCCTTCCCCTTCCCCTTCCCCTTCCCCTTCCCCTTCCCCTTCCCCTTCCCCTTCCCCTTCCCCTTTCCTTTTTTTCTTTTTTTCCGCTGGGTGATCATTTGTGCTAAGGAGCATCCCACAGACACAGCTTGGTGTGCATACCTACCTTTGGGGTTCATCTTTGAGTTTCGTGATGCTTTTCTTTGCTAATAAAGGCAGTGAAAATTGCAGATCTGGCAGGAAGGGCTTGCACGACTCAGGCGTGGCTGTAGGCACGCCATGCCCTGCCTACCCACCTGGGTGCTGCTGCCACAGCCTGCCTGAAATGCATTCTGTGCTTGTTTGAGTTTATGCCATCCTTCCAAGACTGGGAACATCCCCTTTGCTCTTTTTTTCTGCAAGTCCTACTAGATCCTCTCCAGTTATTTCATGTTCTCCAGCTGTCACGCTCCGTTGCTGCCCATCACGCACAGGAACATCCTAGGCCTGGGGCAAGGCTGCAGCAGCAACCAAAGCAACCCAGGCAGATGGCTCCAAACACACACCTTTGCTTGCCCTCCGTGGTGGTCCGTCTTTGAACTGCTATGAAAAGGCTCTCCTGGCCTGAGTGGCTGTCTGGAGAGTAAGCTAAAAAAGTTAAAAGGCTGGCTCCCATCCTGAACTAAACAAGAAGCTGAATTGTCCTCAAAAGCTCTCAGAAGCTTCTCAGTGCAGGCAGGGCTATTTGTTTCCAAAAAATGTTATTTTTAAGGTTCCCTTTTGCCACTTATAGAGGCTTTGAAATATCTTAAACAGAACTGTTGACTTGATAATTGTCTTTTGCTATAGAAATCTTTGAGTAAATGATCTTTAAAAGCAAACAGTGCAGTTACTAAAACAACAACATAAAAAAACAACAACACAGAAAGCAATGAAATGAAAAAAAAAAAAGCTTTGTCAACTAGTTAATTGGCCTTAGGTGGCATCATTTCAGCATCTGGCTGAGTGTTGACATACAGTGCCAACACTATCAAGAAAAGTGTTTAGAGGGTATGACAATTTATTAGAATCTTATTAAAGGCAAGGGCTTCAAAGCTGTATTTTTATGAGCAGTCTATCTGACAAAGCCAGGTTCTTTGTTCACAGATTCTCTGCAATCAACTCCGAGATTTTACCAGTTAAGTTTTTTGACTGTGGCTGAGTGCAGTTTTTGTAAGCTTGCCTAAGCTACAACTGCTGAGCTCTCAGATAAATGAATGAGTCAGCCTACGTGCTAGTAAAGGAAGTGTTTCATCAAGGAACTTTTCCTCTCTGGTGCTGCCCAGCTATCTTTTATTCTTAATTCTTTGTAAGCCTCTCGTGATCATGTCAAGGTCCACATGTATTCTGTCTAACCTAAAGGCCTGAGTCAGACCATGCAGGGACCCTCTGGAGTCGATGTAGACAAGCAGGAACTTACAGGTTCCCAGACCACCTGGGAGCAAGTACCTGCTGCTTCTTATTGCTTGAAAAGGGCAACCTAAGTAGTTATTTGGGATCCCTTCATAGTTAAAGGAATTTTAAAATAGGTGCTGCCAGGGCAGGGTCCACCGTATGTACCTTAGATGACTACCTTAAGATGAAATACATCACGCTTTATAACTCCCCTTTGTCTCCTGAGGGAATCTGGAGAAGTGGTCCAGTGTGGATTTCTGCACTGTGGATGTCCAAAGAGAGTTGAAATTAATATAACTTCCTTAATATAAGTGAGCTGACTTCTTACTTCTTCCAGTGAGCTAGGAGAGCTCCTCATTACCAGGACATGAGCTATTTTTCTCTTGAGATTTTGAGCGTTGTAATTGTCACAAGGTCATAGAATCATAGAATGGCTCGGGTTGGAAGGGACCTTAAGGGTCACCTGGTTCCAGCTCCCCTGCCATGGGCAGGGCCACCTCCCACCAGAGCAGGTTGCCCAAAGCCCCATCCAGCCTGGCCTTGAACACCTCCAGGGATGGGGCAGCCACAGCTTCCCTGTGCAACCTGTGCCAGTGCCTCACCCTCTGAGTGAAGATTTTCCTCCTAACCTCTAATCTAAACCTCCCCTTTTCTAGTTTAAAACCATTCCCCCTTGTCCTGTCATTGTCTGCCTGAGCAAAAAGTGGCTCTCCATCTTTTTGTAAGCCCCCTTTAAGTATTGAAAAGCTGCAAAGAGGTCACCCCTGAACCTTTTCCAGGCTGAACAACCCCAGCTCTCTCAACCTTTCTTCACAGGAGAGGTGCTCCAGCCCTCTGAGCATCTTTGTGGCCCTTTTCTGGACCCGTTCTAACAGCCCCACATCCTTCTCGTGCTGGGGGCCCCAGACCTGGACGCAGAGCTCCAAGTGGAGCCACACAAGGGCAGAGTAGAGGCTTTCCTGCCCCCATCCTGCACACCCGGACAGCATCCCTGTGCTCTTCCCTGGCCACGTGTCCCTGCTTTCACTGCCTGTGCATTTCCATGTTATACCTCAGTCAGACCAGCAGATCCTTGCTCAGCCGTGCTGGTTCTCTACCCTTCATGCCTGCTTTTTTACCCAGAGGGATGGACAGTTCTTGTGCTCTAAGGAAAACATCCTTAAAGAGTTGCCAGCTCTGTTCAGCTCCTTTGTCCCTGAGGACAGTGTTGCAGATCTCATACACTAGGTCTTTAAAATAGCTTGAAGTTCGCTCTTCAGCGAAGCGTTGAAGAGGTATTGGAGGAGGTATCGGTTCCTCTTCCATTGTTCCACCCTACATTCATGCAGCAAATTTGAGTTTTGATTAAACAAAATCATGCAATCCTCCAAAGAAAGGGAGATTCAGCCATGGGAGTGTCTGCAAACAGCAGAGCTGGAGAATTTCAAAGTTGTCATTTCCTTTGCCATTTTTACATTTCTGGACTTTATGAGACACCGTGCATTTAATTACATACCAAAATGCCCATGCAACTGACTTGACCAATTATAATTAAGCAAAATAGCTTGATCTGTACATGTGAAGGAAAGAATATATTTTTTAAAAGACCTTGAGAAAGTCCTATCCATACAACAGACAGAAAGAAAAAACCTTCACCAAATTCATTACTGCATATTAAACTATTTGTTCAGCTGCATTTTTACCTTACATAGTGCACTTTCTTTGTTTCACGAAACTACTTTAATCCTTTCTGGATGCATTCCAAGTTTTGACTTCTTTTCCTGCTTTTGTAGCTGATTTCACATGATGGTTTTTCATTGTGTAACTGCGTCAAGAAAAAAAAAAAAAGATTCTTCAACTATTTAATTTATCTTGGCTTTGTTTCAAAATAATCATGCCTTCTTATTAATTAGCTGATTATCTTTTACATTCATTTGTGGCTTTCATATCTCCAAATCCCTGTATATTCCTTAACTTCACATTCCTTGCTTTCTTCACTGATTACTTTTTCCAACACCCTCATTGATTACATGAATTCACATTCCCCTGTAGTACTGGACTCTCATATGAAGCTGTTAATTAGAGTTCCTGCACAGGCTTTTGCAAGAAAGAATTGTAGGTTTTATTTTTAAAGCTGTATCATTTGTATTCTTCAGCCTGGGTAGTTCTAAAAACCTTTTTTCTTCATCTTGGAAAAGAGGCTGTAGCTAGGGTTAAATGATTATAGAGTCTGCCAAATACTGGCAGTCTGCACGCTCAGGATAGTCTTAACATTGACAGCAAAGAAGGTGCAAATATTTAAGAAACTAAGTCTTGCAATTAACAAATTTGCATCCAAGACACTTTCATATTCTGGATATTTTCCATAAGTGTCAATTATTAGTTATTTTAGATGAACATCATATGTTATTTCCAGGACCTTGATAACTATGTGTTTTTTATAAGACATCACGAGTAGAAATCCTGGTAAAACTCTGTTTCGGCAACTGGATCCTGGCACAGCTCCACAAGAGATCAAGTATCCACAGAGTTTCTGTTGCGAAAGTGCACTCACTCCCAGATTTGTCTTAATCTTTATTTGCCTTATATTTTGGAGCGTGAGAGGGAACTAGGGGACACATATCACAGCCTTGAAGATTACCTTAGAAATCAGGACAAGGCATAGAAGTGTTTTCTAATAAGCTCATCCATCACTGCAAAACTAACCTTTCATATTCTTTGACTTTTTGAATGTAGCAAGTACTGTCTTATATTCTATGGGACTCCTTTCTGTTGAGTCTTTTTTTGGTACTGTCCTCATTCACCTTGCTTTTGTCCTTTAACCTGGGGGGCTGCAATTTCTTTCAGTCCTTTTATAAAGGAGAGGGACATAACGTTGCCACTCTTGCCTCCTTTTATTTGCTTGGAAAGTGGCCACCCAGCCCTATAGCTGTGAGACCTGTGATTCTCTGATTTCAGAGTTAATCCTGACACTCTTTTACTGCCAATCCCAGTAAAACCAAATGTGAAAACAGAGTTCTTAATGGCCAGCTACAAATTTACCTGAGCTGACTTGGACGGTCCTGCTTCGCTGAGTAACCAGAAGGCAAGTGCTCCAATTATTTATGCTCTCCTCCCTGCCTTCCCCTCTCCTCTCCGCCCACCTTTCCCCCAAAAAAGATCCAGAACTAAAAAGAACTGAAGCCACAACTTCTCCTCCATACCTGTTAGGTAAAGACTGTTTCGTTAAAAGCAACACCACTTCTGTGCAGAGAAGGAAGCTGCCGTGGGCACATCATCTCTATCAGCTAGAAGAGTACTTGAGCTGGTGGGGAATTTACTTTGGCGTGAAACCAGATCCAGCAATCTTATGAGCGAGAACACGTACACATTCTTGCATGCCTCTCCACACCCCCCAGCAGACTGGCACACCTCTACACATATATATATATTCCTGTGCTCCCTTGAGGAAAACAACAGCTTTTGTGTTTGCATGAAAATTGACAAGTTTTCACTTAATTGTTTTAATTCTATCAGGTAGTCTTGCTTTTCATTTTACAGATTTGACATAACTAAGGAAAACGGGAAACTGCAATGTAATGTTTCTAACACTTAATATGATGGGCTCTATGGAGGCAAAATGCCCTACTTGATGGTCAAATTTAATCCCAGTTCTACAAAGCGCATAACCATCTGCTTGCTTCTGAATACATGACTAGTCCCACTGATGTCAGTGAAATAAAAGCTGAACATGAGAAAGGGTTCTTCTACAGCACCTGTTATCAACTGTTATTACAATATTTTTAAAAATATGAAGTTAGAAAGCAAAGTCTATCTTCTCGATGATAAAACATTTCTATAGGTGTATTTCTTCTCATTTTGTGCTACATTTAATTACTCATCAACCCTGCTTTTTATAAATCTTCATGTTTCTTATAAATTGAGAATTTAATATCACAGTGAAACAAAAGTAATTCTGCAATTTAAATTGCAGTTCAGTTATCCAATTATTGACAACCAACTTTCTTTAGGGTACCGTGGATTAAAATAGCTCATACACATATTAAAATGAGAATACCAGATCAGAAAAATTAACTTCAAATTTATTTTTTTTCCTTGTGCAATACAGAGTTATAAAAGGGGTACCATTATTTCAGTTTGACATGTGGCTAGCAACGTAGACAACCATTCTACAGGTACCTTTGAAATGGATTCTCTCTGGTCTTATAGCTATACTTAGCTATGAACTTAGGACTTAGCTATACTTAAAATGAAAAGTATGGCTAAATCCTATACCCTCAGACACCTTCCCTGCTGCAGGTTCTTATTCAGCACAATAGCTTGAAATGCTGTTCTGCTCAGCGTCATCCAAGTACAGATCAAACTATTCTGTCTGAGGCCTCCCATTGCTCCTGACACAGGCTGGAAATAATGGCCAGGTTTATTGCTGTGTTATTATTGCTCTAAGGTCAGGCTCCCTACTCTTTCATCCATTGTTCTGCACTCTCCTGTTCTTGCATTTGTTCATCTTGACCCAGCTCACACTTGTGAACTACATTGCATTTGTTAGATCAAGGGGCTGCCTGCCATGCCTTAGAGCACTAAGTAGGACAGTGGTCCTTAGGGTAAATGGAGCATGGTATGGAGAAATAAATGTTATTCTCCTCATCCAAGACTGAAATGTGCATGTTGTATTTGTTGGCACGTCTCTGACACTGACTTAACAGTTCTTTCTTTCTTCTTAATATGTATCAGGTGCTCTTTCCCCCTCTCCCATGGTTACTGCACAGAAGTTAAAATAACACCATGCAAAAGGTGAAATTTACTTCATTCTGTTCCATATAGGTCACAGCTTTGGGCAGTGCAAGCAGGCAAATCTTTAAACTATTTTTAAAGTAGCGTTTTAACATTTATTTTCTCTACTTGGAAGCATCACAATGAGAAAGATTTAATTTTTCAAGCTGCCACTACAAGTCTTTAGTAGTTTTAGAATACCTAGTTGTTCAAAAAAACCTATCAGGTGGATTCCATAGTATCAAAAGAAATGCTTTAGCACCTCCCACTCTAGTATAAGTACTATCATTTTCAAAGCAGCCCAATGGATTTAGACATACAGTATCTGCTTAATTCTGGTTTTGAAATTCTCAACGTAAGTCATAGATGTGTGTGTACAGGCAAATGAATTGTTCTAGACAGGTTTGTCTAGGAGCTGCTGTGCAGTCAGATAAGGATCAGTGTCAGAGACATTGTCAGGCACTTGGCGGCTCTCTGTGGTTTCTGATGGTCTTCTCTGTAGGAAGTCAGACTCTTTGTGTGGTCTTCTGTAATGGAGCCAAAAATGGTGTCGATATACAGAGCATAACAAGATTACAAAAGCAAATAAATCTCTCTACTGCAGCATATTAAGGAGAGACACTAATGAGCCCAAACCAAGGTCTCAGCTCCTGAAGTCCTCCGGTCATGTCAGGATTTTTGTTTCATTCGACCTTTCATTTTAATAAAGAAATTGATACTTTTGAAGAAAAGATGCAGTATACTGCATGCTGTGGTGTCATCCTGAGGTCTTCAGAGCAGCCACGAACATAAGCGTTGCCTCCCACTGACATCTCTTTACAAGGCTGCCAGTATCCTGCAGACAGTCAATGGACGTGCTGTTTGCCTTCAGGCATGCTAATGCTTTTGACATGTTGGGGTGTACAGACATCTTGTGCATCTTGTGCCTAAGGCAGGATTAGCAGACTTGATAATTGCCTGACCCAAAGCCTGACCCTAGAGCACACCATTAGGACAGAGTATGGACGTGCCACCTGTTTCAGCTTTTTCTAGGTGGAAACTGTTGTTACCTCCTGTTCTCTGGAGGGGAGGAGAATGGGTTTTTCTGCTTTTTCCAGAGGGTGGAAAAGAGGTGTTGTATTGCTGCTTGTACCTTACTGAGAGCACTCACTGTTCAAAGCAGGGAGATGTCACCCAAAATGGGACACTTCAGTTGGAGAAGGAGAACTTCAGTTGTAATAAGTCCCAAGCAGTCAAAATCAAAATGACCAACATGGTGCAGTCAAAGTGAAAGTGACTTTTGAGATGGCATGAAATTCTGAGGAGTAACAGCAGTCACCTTTTTATTTTCTGAGAGCTCTGCAAGGAGGCTTAGTCTCTTCAGTAGCTGTTGTTTTTGTGATCATCTCATCTACTGCAGGCACAGTGATGCCTGGAAGGGGAGCAATGACTTTATGGTTCGCTGTGGGATTCCCCAACACTATTCACTGGTGATGACTTTGGCTCCCTATGGATACTGAGGCCTTTGAATGCATTCAAGGCTATATTGTTGTGACACTATTAAAACACATTGAATTAAAGATCTGTGAAGTTTTAAGTAATGGGTGGAAACATTGGGTAGGGATAAGGAAGTGTCTCTCTTTTTGCACTTTAATTAAACCTTGTGCTCACTGGCACTCTGACCTTAGTGGGAGTTAAGGATCAGTTCTTATGCCTCTTCTGCTTGTGGTGGCAACTTGTGAAAGTACTGGGATCCACTGGGATCTTTACTTCCACTGCACCAGCACACAACCATTTTGCTGTCATTATTAGTCCTATACTGTTACGATACCATTGGAGTGCTGATGTCTCCGTCACTGCTCTGCGTGCACACTGCCTGCTGACCCTACTGGCAGGGTACGTAAGAGGCAGGACTTGTAGATTCCATTGTCATAGAAGTCCCTGTGCTCCTTTGCCCTAGAGAGCCTCTATTTCGCCTCTTGAAAATCCAGTGTCCTGCTTTGTCTCTCACGCCATATCATGCTCTGCCAGATGGAGACATCTGCCATATGGTCCTAATGCATGGGATTGTGAAGCATGGCATGGCAGGTATAGCTGTGCTGCTTCTGATGCCGCCCCAAATCAGTCTTCTTGGAAAGCAGTTTTCAAAGCCCCTTCTCATTGTGTGACTACACAGGCAGGAGCACCTCCATCACAGATGAACCCACACATCCCGAATATATGCTTAGAGGTCTGGTAGCTCATTTGTTTGGTCAGTAAATGCATACCACTAGAGCAGAGATTTAAGGAGAGAAAATAGCTCCTAAATAATTCTCTGCCCTGCCTTCCTCGAGGTTTTGGTTGCAGGGGCAAAGCAATAAAAGAAGGCATTTCAATGTGGCCTGGTCAGGATTTATGCCAGTGGTAGTGGGACATGATTGTCCTTATCACTTGATGGCTTGCAGTTGGGTTCAGTTTGAGTGATGGCAGAGGTGGATCCACCCAGCTCCTTCTGAAGGGAGCCAGGCTCCATCTTGTATGACATGCAGTGCCGCTGGGTGTACTCCTGGAACAAACAAGTAAACCCTCAAAAGCTGTCTAGAGAAGGAGAAAAAGAGAAAGGGGGGAAAAGCCCTCTTCTGACAGCAGCTGCTGTGGAAAATGGTGCCACAGGCTCTCCTTGGCCTTGGCAGGCCAAGGGGCGCCTTCTCCACTGCTGACATATTTTTGGAAACAACAACCTCTGCTTTCCCTATCATGTCGCTCTCTGTTTCCCTTGCAGGGACCTGCGAAATTGGCTGGGCCTACTACTGCACAGGCGGGGGCGCAGCCGCAGCCATGCTGGTGTGCACCTGGCTGGCCTGCTTCTCGGGCAAGAAGCAGAAGCAGTACCCCTACTGAGCGGCCCAGGGCACGGGCCGCCGCCAGGAGCACGAGGGGCTTGCAGGCGCCTTCTGGACGACAATGACGACAAAAAGGAAATTTTTAAGTGCTTTCACTCTGAAATGGTGCAGGGAGGGATGGTGGGTGGTGCTGGGAGCCCTGGGGAACGGGGTGGACTGTGGACCAAAGCCACCCCACCAGGCTGGATGGGGAAGGGCTTCTTCACCAGAGCGCACCTGTGGTCTACTCCACAAATACATGACTGTGTAAGCAAGGAAAGCTCCATTTTGGCAAATTGTGACATTCTGAGTGCACCAATTAATTGAGGGATTGGTGAGAAGATGGTGCTGGAGGCCTGGGGTAGTACCCGGTGGTCCCTTCAGCATGGTGTTCCTGAAAGCACACACACACAGATGATGACCATGGCACAAAATGAGTAGAGAGAAAACCTTTTTGGTGCGATTCTTCTTTCTTTTCCTTTTATTTTTTGTTTTTTTTTTTTAACTTCTTTTTGGTGGTTTAAAATTCAGTGTTACAACACTTTTTAATCTATACATTAAACTTAATAAAAGGACCAATAAGCCACTTTATCAGTATTTCAGTATTTTGTATATTCTCTACACATTTCTCTTCCCCAAACATTTAGCCACTGCTTATTCAGCCTTATAGATCTTTTATTAAGCCTCAGTGTTTTCAGCATTATTACAAAAAATGCAACATAATAACTTGGCATATGTAGCCTTTGCCTATAGTACTTTTATGAAGTGCAGTAAATGGACGTTTTTCTGTCCATTGAAAATTCCACTTACAGTACTGTAGAACTCTGTTGGTTATGTATGACTGACAGGAAACTTCTTCCAGACATAGATTTTTGTCGCTGTTATGTTTAGCTCATTGATGTTGTATTGTGCTGTACCATGTTTATTATTTCAATATTCATTTTTGTAAAAAAATATATATATAAATGTGCTATTTTATGTTTGTATTTGAAAAATCTCTGTAAATAAATTTTTCCTTGATCAATATTTGCAATTTGTGGTTGTGTCACGGAAATAATCATGACTTTTAAACCATGCTATATCCTTTTTCCCTGTAAAACACATACACTTAGGGTTCAGTTGCATTGCCTGAGGATAGATGTCTATTATCACTTGAGACGTGCCAGCATATCCAACATTTTTGCCTGATGCTGTTAGGCGTGATGCAGGACTTCAGGAAGACCTTCTGCATTCTGGCTTGGCAGCTGTCGACTCAGCATCTCACACAGTGCTGTGTACCCCTGTTTAGTTGACTGAAAGAAGCCCTTCCTTTTTTAATAGCAGCCACATTGATTAAATGCCTGCCAGGAGGTAATCCCTCCACAAGGCACTGGCACTGTGCATACAGAACTCAAAACAAAACAAAAAAGTTATTTTCTTTAAGAAAAAAACTTGAAGAATGGGAATTCGTAAGAGCTTTTCAATCATGGCTTTAACTAAAGTTATGCCCATTCAAATGTGTTTTTCTGTTCTGTTTTCTCAATATGATATTTCTGTCATTGTGTATTTCAAAGCTACCATGTATGTTCTAGTTACAGTTCTTCTGGTTCATAACACTTGAAGCTCTTGTAACTCTGAAATTGTGCGGTTGCTCCATACATTACACTAGGCAGCTTTTCAGAGGTTTATAGAAATAGCAACGTCAGTTACAGAGATCAATCCTGATATTGCTGAACTGGATTTTACTGAGTTTCATTATAAGCTAAGCAGTATTTATTCACTTTATGGTGCTGTGTGGTGAATATAAAATTGTACTTTACCCTTCGCAAATTAGCCCATAATAGCCACATCACATCCAACTACATTTCTGCTGAGAACCACGCCAACCATGCCATGCCAAGTTTGTCTCCCTGTAAGATCTTCCAGTGGCACCAGCAACAGTGTGACATGGAGCACTGCACTCTTCCCTCCTGTTTCCAGGTTTCCTAGGCTCACCCCTTTTCATGAATGCTCAGGGCCCTTCCAAACCTGCTGCTTGAGGTCAGTGGCATTCCGTATATCTTCATGGTAAGTACAAGTTTGCCCCTTGAAGTTGTGGATTGATGCTTTATTAACACCAAGAGAGGTATAAACACAACTTTGGCTGTGGTTCCCCTGGCACCAGCTAGATCTTTGGCAAGTATCTCAATAGAAAAATGCTGCCTTTCAATGGCCTGCAACTGTGGAAACATGTCTTTCCTTCCACTGATACTGCAGTTCGCTGTACAAAGTTTCAATGACTTGGCTATAAAAATATGTGTTATTATTCTAAATTTGACCGTCCCTAGATTATATCCTTGTCCTTGCATCATAGAGAACATTGTGAATTTGTTTAGATCTTCCTGTGGTCAGGTTCTGGCTTGATTTATCATGATAAACTGGAACTATGCAAGTACTTCACGAAGAAAATTATTTTTTGTTACAATACCATGCAATGCCATGACTGACTTTCTCTGAATCCGTATACAATCTCCTTTTTAATTTGGACTTGAATGAAGTACTGATTTTTAATAATCAGGCCAATGATATATATGCTGCACCTGCTCTGTAGCTGGTTGTCATATAACCTTCAGCTGCTGTGATATGAATAAACCAATCACAGCTTAATTAGGTTTGTCTATATTTGTTCATTTTCGTTCTGATATCCATTTGCACTAGAATATAAATAACATTTATTATCATGGTTATCACAGCTACAAACTCCAATAACTTTGAACTGGACAAAAGACTGCTTTCAATTTCTCAATATGAAGTGCCAATTAAATATTTACAATATTTACTATATTTAATTTTTCATTTATTTATTCTTGAAGATGAGGAGCTTGGCCTTACATTTGTCAAAACAAAAGATGTTAGCTTGGGCAGACTCCTAGATTATTGAATTCTGTCTCCGCCATTACTGGCAATTGTGTCATGTAATCCTGTTCAGAAATTTATCAAGCTCTATTTTAAAATTATTTAAGCAGTTTCCCCTCTTCAACTACATTGTTATTTAAAAGTCTCACTCGCTGGGTAATTTGACATTTTCTGTGTTCCAGGTAACTCTTTATTCCGGAGCTCACTCGCAACGTGGATATCAATGGTCACAGTATGCTTCCAACAAATACACTGAGCAGCAAGTTTCCTCCCTCACTCCTAATACTGGATCTATATAGAAACAAGTTGTATGGCCATACACTACTGTTCAGTATCAGATACTACCTTAAGATAAGTCACAGGATAGCTACAACAGGATAAGTCAGGTGGGAATGGTCCTCAGGAGGTCTCTAGTCCAACCTTCCGGGTCATCAGTAATACCTCCGCCCCTCCCCCCCCCCCCCCCCCAACCTGTCTTTTCACCAAACCAAATAAATCCCAACCCTTGGCTCCTACAGGACAGACAAGTGCCACAAGAAGAGGACAATCACTTGTCTCCAGATATTGTCTCTGCTCCTGTCAATGCAGCCCAAGAAGCTGTTGCCCACCATTGCTGCCAGGTCACACTGCTGGCTCCTACACAGCTTGCTGTCCCCAGAATCCAGGTCCTTTCTCCAGAGCTGCTCCATGGCCATGCAATCCCTGGCCTGTGTCACGGCAGGGGCTTCTTCCTTCGAAGGTACAGGACTTGGCATTTGTTCCTTGTTGAATTTCATAAAGTTCCTGTTGGCCTGCTAACCCAGCCTGTCTCAGTCCCTTTGAACGGCAGCCCTGCACTTGAGTGTGTTGACTGGTCTCCCCGCCGTGGTGTCATCTGCAAATTCGATGAGAACACCCCACCTCTCCAAGTCATTCATAAGGCCATTAACCAGGGCAGGTCCCAGGATAGACCAATGACAGCCACAGACATCCGAGTCTAGCCACTAACTAAGACTCTCCAAGTCTCACCATCCAATAAGGTTTTTACTTATCTGGTTGTCCACCTGTTCTGATCATAATGTCCCAGTCTGGGTACAAAAATACTTTGTGAGCCTGTGTGAAAAAACATATTAAAATCAGTGCAAATAATAACCACTGCTCTTCCCTCAATCACAAAAGCAGTTGTTTTATCACGTAAGTCAATGTTTAGGTCTGGCAGCATTTACTCTTCATAAATGCACGCCGATTGCTCCCAGTCAGTGAAACGAGGTCACAGGGGGTTACCAGTGGGAATGAGACTTTGGGTTCCTGTTGCCATTGTGTGTTTAACTTTTGCTTTGAATACCCAAATATGGAAAAAATGGTCATCAACAAAGCTAGAAATATGCAGGGTAGAAGAAAAAAAGAGCTGTGGAGGTTTGGAATTTATACATAAATCTGAGTGAGACAAGTGGAGGTGGAGGAACTTGCTGCAATAGTTTGTTTACATAAGTGAGGTCTTTGGGAATGGCTTTAGGAGAACACAGATTGAGTAGGAAACTCTCCCACCCGAACCTCAGAGAGCTGGGGACTTTCATCTCCCAGACAGCATGGTGTGTAGTGCCACGTTTGCCATTATTTCCTGAGAGGGAAAGTGCAAATTCTGTTATTTAAGCATTAAGTAAAGGGGAAGCTTTCCTGCATAAATATGAGGCATGTGAAGGCCCTGTCTGGAGTTTGAGAGCACATTGTACTCTTTGTGTAATAAAAGCCATTACTTTTCAAGACTTGCATGTTAACAGATGACTCAGTTTTTCACTAAATGCCATAGACTTTGCTCCCTCCCAAAAATACTAATGTATGTCTGTGGAAAAAAAAAAAAAAAAAAAAACTTAAAAAATGTTTTGACTCTGAAATGAGAGTTAGCTGGCTCCCGTATTGGTTAAACTCCATTTCCTTTTCCGTGATAGAAAATTCATAAATCAGTTGCAACTGCAATTTATCTGTCATTCTAGAGTTTGAAATAGTCTATGGAAGACATCAAACTGAATGACAAGACAGATAATCTGTACATCAAAATAAGCATTCATTCTATTCTACCTACTTAACCTTTCAGAGAGACAATGATGAAATTAGATATGTCTTTTTTTAGAAGAGACATTTTAGTGTAATCCCTTAAGCAGACAGGGTTTTAAATATATGCCTTTTAGTAAGTATTAAGTGTTTTTATTGTTATTTAAATAATGGTGGATCAGAGAAAGTGAGGAAAAATTTGGAACATGGCTTCAAGCTCAGTCCTGTCACTGGCAGGAAGTATGGTTATCTGGTTAAACGTAACTCAGTAGCTTTTTCTCAGGTTCCTCACCAAGAAACAAAATGAAATTTATAGGGATGCTTTAGCTAATTTACAGGGATGTTTTCCCTGAGAAAGGACAGAATCTGACTCCTTTCAGGGACAAGTTTATGGCCTTTTAGTCTGCTAGATGTATCTGCTAAGAATATGAGTATGTTAGGGATATGCTGTTATGATGAGCATATTAAATGAAGCCATCACAAGGAAAATGTTAATCTGAAAGGAACATACGGCACAACTTTATTATGTGTATCTGCATCACAGGGGCGCAAAGCACTGCTATCTCCTTTCCTTGGCTGCAGCTGAACCATATGTTAAGCGTACTCCACACAGTGACAACTTGTGGCCCTTAGATGTCTTCTCAAAGAGCATCTCTAGTAGTATGACCATCTCCAAGCATGTCCCAAGTATGACTTCCATCAGAGTCGTCACAAATCAGTTTGGCTTTGTCAGAATGGGAATGGTAAAACAATTCTAGAGCAGAGAGCAGCCACCTCTCACCTGAAGCCTGTGCTAAGTGCAGGTCTATGTTTGCAGGGACAAAGCTGTGCCTCACACAATCCGTGGGGACAAGAACAGAGAGTTTACTATCATCATGGGAAGTGGCTACTAGCTCCTGTCTGCAGCAAGAGTCAGCAGCCCAAGGAGCAAGTCTGTCAGTCTGTAAACAGGTCTTTTTCCAAACATTTTTATTATAGGACACGTATGGAAGCCACTGCCTGTGCTCCCAAGAGAACACATTAAAGACAGAACAATCCCATCTTGCCTGTCCCCTTCAGAGGCAGTGCCACCTTGGACAGAAGAAAATGCTCACACACTGATCCTACGGCATCCCTGGTGCGTGAGACCCTGCACCAGGCCTGAGCTCATGGACCAGGGGTACAGACAATGGCAGTGGCCATGGTGCTCAGGTGCTTCAGGTGCTTTTCAAAACTGCACACAGCCCTTCTCTGCATACACGAATGTATTCACCCTCTTTTCATTCTCCAGGAGCTATGGGTAACTTTGACCCTCTTCACACTGGCCAGCAAAATCATAAGTACACTTGATAATGTTAGACTGTAGGGCTAAGTAGACAGAATCCTGTTGCAAAACACTTTTGCTCTAGCTCATCACCAAAGAAGAGTGCTTCATCATGTCACGGATGGCAGCATGCTACACAGGACTTCAGAGCGTGTGGTTTCGTTCAAATCCCTCTGCCCCTAAGCCCATTAATTTTACCTTGTACCCTAAACCTCCGTCAGATATGACTGCTTTTCAGGACCTATGGTAGCTGCTAAATGGAAAGCAAACTGTTCATGTGAATACTTTATTTTCTGTTAAGGATCCCAGTCACTTCAATGGACTTGGACCAAACTCTGTGACCCTGATCCAAAAGCTATAGGAGCCAATGGCAAAAAGCCCCCTGGCTTAAATCAGGCACAGATTCAATGAGGGAAAAAAATAAAAATAAAATTTCTATACCTGGTTTTGTGTTATGTTCTGGTTAACTGTCCAGCTTTGTTTCCTGTGGAGAAAACACACATGCATATTTGTAAATATGTATGTAAAATTTATAAAAAAAATGTCCTTTTTTGGTTTTGCACTTACCTAAATGTTCCTTATCATCTGAGAATTAACTAAAACAAGGTCCTAGAAATGCAAAATATACAAAACATAATATTTACAATTAGCCTTTATTTATGAGTTGTCTTCACAAATCAGAAACTTAAAAAAATAACGTTTTACTGGTTTTACAAGCAGAACAAGCAGCTGAATTTGGATAGTAAATCCACATCACACCTTTTTTGTGATGCAAGCCAGCTGTGCGTCCTTATCTTGCCTGTTCCAGAAGAAGAAAATTAAAAGTGGATTAATGAACATAATGAACATTTCAAAGAATATAAAGTAAAATCTGTTATATGATGTAAGGCTGCAGTGCTTAGCTGATATTACCAGGCTGGGTTGGTCTAAAGGGACTCTCTACTGACAGATGGAAAGGACAAAGAACAGAAAGTAGAAATATGGTCATATACCAGGGGATCATTGAGAACCCTGCTACAGGTAGTAATAGATGCTCTGCACCTACAACTCACTGTGGTTCAGTAATTCTTCATATGAAGCATCGGGGTTATTCTCCTCTATGTTATACCTCTAAAAATAATCAGTAAGCTTTGTATTTGTACAGCACCTGGGACAAATACTTCCAAATCTATTAATAGGGCTCCTGGTTCCTATCCTAAAGTAAAATAACTCCCACTTCCCAGCAAGAGTAAGTGTTAGTAAAGGACTTTCTTCTGCTGAATGGTAATGTTATTGGTAAGGAAACACCAAAAGGAAATCTCAACTGAAACACAAGCTATAATTAGGACAAAATATTTGAAAGGACAAAATACTTCTTTGGAACTCAGGGGCCATGTTAAGAATTATCAGTGTGAGATACAGCCAGCTTATTTGTTTTCAAATAGTTGTCAACATATTGTTAGTTTTCTACACTTCTAGAATTAATATCTAATTATGGTGCACGCGGGAATTAAGACTATGTGCATTGCTACACCTATCAGAGCTTCTTTTGCACAGCAACTCTGTCACCCTGCTTCTGTGTGTTATCTTCAACAAGTCCGTGTCCCCTAAAACCCCCTCAGGAACCTGACCCTATCCCTTCTTAAAAGCTTGCTGTGAAGGGAGCATCTGCTGCCATTTTCTCCACGTCACACATTCCAACCCTTTGCTGCAATTTGCTACTGCAGAGCATGGCAGACACTTCTGGAAGGTTTCAAGGTGTTTCACACCGACTGATCAGAGTACCTAGTTTCAGAGTTATGACGATCCCTTACCAAAAGATGCCATAGTATACTGCTGTAAATTAAGTGAGTTTACTTCCTGAGTTTTTGTCATATGCCAGTCTAAACAACTCAACAACGACAATGCCAACGTCTATAGAGTAGTAATCACTAATATCTTTTAATTTTTTTTTTTGAGGCAAAAAAACATGTCCAAGAAGAAGTCACACCACAAGCAACAGACCAATCTGTGGTAAAAAAGGAAGTTATCTTTTTACAAGGCAGCAGCATATAGAAAATAAAGCCAGCCATGCCAGATGTGCAGTGACATTCTAAGACGAAGCACATTAAGTGTTTAAAACTGAAATGAAATATTAAGCAATCTGCATTTTTTGTCAACATGTAGAAGTAATATTTGCCTCTCTCTGAAGAGTGACTCTTTTTATCATGTACTGGTAAGCAGTTTCATGACTTCTCAATCTGTAGGTTGTTATGCCTGTGCATACTGTCAACATCTAGTAATGTGAATTATCGGGCAGCTTTCTGGGCCAGTCTGTCTCTCAAGGGGAATCTGAAAGAATTTTTAGCTGATGGTGTCAGATCACTGAAGCATACCTTTTCAGGAGCTGATTTTGTGTGACCTGCGGCCTGCAGCATAGCTATGCTTAACTTGCAGCTATCAAACAAGAAATCAGAGAGACTTAACAGATGACTAGACAGAAACTGCTGAAAAATGATAGGAGCCTACAAATAAGATAAACTGAAAACTTGTTTTTAAGTGATATTGATAATACACTTGAATGAAAATCCTTGGTATTGAAATTCCCAATGCTGCATCAGAAGACTTGTGTATATACGAAAGATGGCTGCTTCCCATTTTTTCAATAATTTCTGTTTCAGACAGTGAAGCTATATATATATATACATATATAGATAGATAGATAGATATATTTTTTTTCCCAGCTCACCCAATATGAGAAAGATTGAGGTCTAATTAAATGTTTATTAGCCTTGCACTTGTCCCTTCTTCTCTCCTCCTCTAATCCTGCTCCTACAAAATGTTGCCCTTCCTGGTGGATAGCCATTGTATTCATTGGTACAAATGCTCTCACTCTCTACCTGAACATTTCAGGGTTGTATTTTTTCAACAGACAAATGCTTTACACAAAAGACTTGGCAGTCTAGTTTATACACAGTTTCCTTTGGGAGCCACAGTAAAACTCCTGTGAATGCAGCACTCAATGCAGGGCACTTCACTGGCTTTCATAATTAGGAAACATTGCTGACTGAGCCTCGTTCAGACAGATGATTTCAACAGTCAAGAAGTAAATGTACTTAGCAGCAAAGCATGCTCTTCCTTTTTCATTGCTGCTAAGACAGCAGGACCATTCAGAGCTGCCTTCAGCGCAATTATAAAATGTTTTGAGCTGCTTGGAGCCATTTCAGTCAATCTGAATATTTATTTCCTTTTATAGCAATGCGGAGTGAAGGTGCTGACAGTCCTTGAAATGCATTGCTCAAGAAACACAGCAGTTCACGATCCAGCTTTTGGGGCAGCCGGTCTTAAGCTGTCCACCATTTTCAGCAGCACAGGTATTGGTCCCTCGTGCTGACCTTGAGACGATGTTTTAACCAGCTGCAACACTGGGTGGGGACAGACCTCAGGAACAGTGTGGCAATTTTGAGATGTTTTTCTCCCTTCCATCACAGAATCATAGAATCATACTCACCCTGAGTTGGAAGGGACCCACAAGGATCTTTTGAGTCCAACTCTTGGCACCACACAGGACTACATCAAAATCAGACGGTGTGTCTGAGAGCGTTGTCCAAACGCTTCTTGTACTCCAGCAGGCTCGGTGCTGTGACCACTGCCCTGGGGAGCCTGTCCCAGTGCCCGACCACCCTCTGGGTGCAGAACCTTTTCCTAACACCCAGCCTGCTGGCTCGTGTTCAGCTTGCTGTGACCAGAACCCCCAGATCCCTTTCTGTGGGGCTGCCTTTCATCGCCCAGCCTGTACATATAGCCAGGGTTGCCCCATCCCAGGTACAGAATCTGGCACTTGATTGTTAAATTTCATGCAGCTGGTGATTGCCCAGCCCTCTAGTTTGTCAAAATCTCTCTGCAAGGCAAGAGAGGCATGGGTTAGAAAAAAGACCAGCTCCCTAAGGACCATAAGTCATTGAATCATGGCACATGAGATAAGCAAATAAACAGAGGTGACTGAGAACTTTTCTGCACATTGTGCCAGCAGGTAGGTTGGGAAGGAGGTAGACACAGACTCTGGTAGCCACCCTAACTGCCCTGAGTGCCAGCCAATCTCCAGGACACAGCAAAAAGAGGTCATCCTCCAAATAAAGACAATGTTTTAATCTTTAAATTAACACTTGGGTAAGAGGGGATCTTAGGTTAGGAGGGATCTTATCAAAGTGTATAATTATCTGAAGGGAGAATGTCAAGAGGATGGATCCAGACTCTTTTCAGTGGTGCCCAGTGACAGGGCAAGAGGCAAGGAGCACAAACTGGAACAGGTTGCCCAGAGAAGCTGTGGAGTCTCCTTCTCTGGAGATATTCAAACCCTGGATGCCATCCTGTGCTCTAGGTGACCGCGATTGGCAGGGGCATTGGACCAGATGATCCCCAGAGGTCCCTTCCAACCTCAGCCATTCTGTGATTCTGTGATTCTGTAAATTGTTTTTCAGGGCAGGGAGCTGCCTATGGTATTATGCCTATGTTTTTAGCTGCCTATGGTTTTAGCTGGGATGAGGAGGTAACAGTTCCGTGAAGATAAGAAATTCCAGTATATCTCATGACCTTAATAGGTATGTCCAAAATGACAACTCAGACCACCTGCAGGACTGATTTAGTACATCTTGTCTCCAGACAAGATGCCTCTAGCTGACTCAAAGGTGAATTGAAGTGCTTGTGCTCTGCCTGACTGAGAATACTGACCAAATGCTCACTACCAAAATCTTGAGCACCATGGAAATTAAAAAGGGCATTCAAGTATATAGCAGGAACATTTCCTAATTAGCTTACATTTCACTGAGAATCCGCTTTGGAGACCAAATTGCAACACCTAGTCCATCAACCATCTTTTCTGCTTTGCCCAGTTTTGTGAGACTCATACCCCGAAGACCACTTCCAGATGTTATCTATATTATAGCTATTTTTCCCAGTTTATTTATCTCTAGCTTTGCAGCTTTTACCCCTCACCAATCTCCTTCCTAATTCAGTTGTCTAAATCTACACTGGTATCTACAGACATCTGTGTTTTCTTAATGGGTTAAAAAAGGAAGAAGAAACACGTCTATGTTGCTCAGTATTATTTCTTGAAATTAGACTTGTTTGCAGAAAAACGTTTCCTCCAAACAATCAAGGGACGTATGTCCTGAAGATCCTTTTAGCTCCTAAGAAGCATGCATTGTGGAAACTGTTTACTGTCTCCTGAGTAATGAAGTCTGTGATAAGCCATTTGTTTTGTGGGAAAACAATGTCACCTCAAGTATCTGAAGGATATCATAATGACTGTCCCACACTGTCAGCATTCCATTGTATCACTTGTTTTCTTTTTAGTACACTGCTGTATTGAAAATTAATGCAGGGAAAACAAAAAATTGCTGCAAACACTTTAAACATACTGCGAGTTTCATGAATGTAGCTGTTGACTTCACCAATATTAAAACCTACGCCTCTTGCACAGAACATGAGAGCTGACTTTAATAAGACTGGCCCTGTTGCATCATTATTCTTTAACTCTGAAGTTGGTTCTTTTCTGGAACTTGACAGAACTTAGGTTATGTCACAACCTGACAGAGGTTTCTTAAGGAGGCTTTGGATTATGGGCACAGCATGGGCTCCCTCTTGTGAGCCATGCCTAATGAAAAAAGTCAAGATATTCTCAGCTGTCATGTGATATCAGTTCAGGACTAAACCTCAGAAAATCTCCATAACACTGGGAAACTCCTAGCTTTGTTTGATTTGTGGATCAACTGCCTGTGGAGAAGTGGCATCCAAAAATAGCTGAACATAATGAGGGGACACACTGGGGAGCTTTTGCGATGGAGGAGCAACCTAAGGGAGGCAAGAAGAAAATTGGACTGCTTTCTGCAGTGTTACTGTTGGTGACAAAGTACACTCTTATTCTTAGCATTCTACAGTTTGCACAATGACAACAATTTTTATTCTCAATGTGCGAGGGCTGGACTTAAATGCAAGCAATTGGATCTCTCATAAAAATATAACATACATCTATCTATACTAAAGTAATGGCACTACAAAAAGAATGCTGAGACACCTCTGAACAGTCACTCAGGGGAACTTGGTGGGAGTACTCTGAGAAATGGGATAAACTAGCCTAGACCAAATACCATTCAGATATAGCTATATTACTTTATGAGCTAGTCATGCCATATAGTCATGCCCGAGATCCTGCTAGCTGTCTCCTGCTAGCTTGTGAGTCTGTCCATGGATTATTATTTTTTTTTTTATCTTTTATTGAAAGTCTATATTTCTCATTTGACATTGCAAAAGGACCAGGGCACTAAAAATGAATCTGAGCACAGGGCTGCCCACGCCAGGGCAGCATGCATAAGACCTGAGATCTTGTCTAGGTGGAGCTAGAGAGGAAGGCTGCTTTGGGAAGGTTTTCATTCCCGGGGGACCCAGATGTGCCCAGTGGGTGCTGTCCCCCAGCTACTGAGTGCAAAAACCACCCCACAGGTAAGGAAAAGCCAGCTTGCTAAAACCCAGAAGTTATTATCAAAGCTTGAGCATCTTTGAAGATGCACATCAGGATATACAGTATTTTTCCTTTGACAAATCTCCAAGAATTTTGCGAAGGTGGTGAATGGTTCTGCCCATTTGAGGGAGAAGGAACATGAGGTGGGCCTTCATGTAGTCTTGCTGAGAGCTGCCTGTGAAAACCAAAGGCAAAACTAAGCCTGTGAGCCAGGTCTCTATCTCAAACCATTGCCCTTCCTACAAAGCATCACTGCTGTCTGGTAGGCACTCCTTCACCTGTATCCTCCAGGTTTTATGAAGGTGCCTCAGCCAACAGCTTCCAAAGTTTTCCTTCTCAAATAGTGTTTCTCTGAGCGGGGAAATTTCCTTCCAGGTGACTTGACACCAGTTTTCCGCCTGGATGTGGTTGCTATGACAGCTGCTCCCAGTTCAGCAACTTCTCATCCTGCCAATCCTTTGCAAACACAACTCCTGCATGTCTTGTATTCTCTGGGAAATCAAAATATGCTTCTGTTTTTAGTCTTTTAATTTCTTCATGTCTGTGTCTCCTTTTGTTTGGAATCAGTGGTGTTAAAACAGCTTTGTGCTGCCAATATTTTAACAACGGTTTTTCAGAAAAATATATCCCCACCTCAGTCTAAGACAGATTTTCAGTGCTGCATTGCTTGGGCTGCTGAGAAAAGAGACTGGGGAATCTACTTTTATGGCTTGCCTTTGAAACAAAAAATGCTTTCACATAAAAATCAGGAAGTCAACACTACTTGGCAAATAAATGTAGCTTAAGTGCTCTTAACTGGAAGTAGTTAAAATAAACCTTCCTCCTAAAAAATCTGCTGGGTACTTTTCTAGTGATGTGAACTGGGATTCTGGATGGGCTGGCACAGTGCATGTGTGTGCAAGACTGGGCACTAAGAAGTGTCGAGAAAAGTCATTTTAGCAAAAGTTATAGCTCAGTGTCCCCTATTACCGTTTTGAAGCACACAAACACACATAACATTCATAATGGCATTACCACTGTTGAAATTCATGTCAGATCTGTTCCTCACGTCTCTGCTCTCTTAAATGAATTAAACTCAGACTTCCCTCCCCCAAACCTTTTTATCTACATTGATTTGCATTTTAATAACTTTGCTTCCCTGAGTCAGTTTGCCCTACCTTCTTCTCAATTTTCCCTTTCTGGAAACCCTCCATGCTAACTTTGATGGAATTCCTTGTCCTCACCTCACAACAAGGGGAGGAGATTTGATGCAAGGTGGGTTAATGGGAGCAGGAAGTCCCTCCTGGTGACTCTAGAGACTGTTTGCATGCATTGCCATTGCCAGGCCTCTGGGCAAAGCTTACCATCTCCTTGGATGCTTTGGATGCCCTCCAGGGTGTAATGTACACTGCTCTGCTCATCTTCCCTTCCCAGGTCCTTGGTTTTGGAGATTTGAGTCAGGTACCTTCTCTGCTCATTTATGTTTTGCTCATCCCCGAATTCTCATGGCCTACAGTTCTGTAACTCTCCCCAATCCGTTCACAGCAGAGGTTGCTTTTTCAGGGTAGATCTCAGACTCTCTTTACTGAGGAAGCCATCTGAGATGATGATCAACAGCAGAAATTGCCATTCACTCACTTTACCCCTCCCAGAAACCATAAGACATAAGTGCCCCCTCTAAACCAACAGCTTTGCCCTGCAAGTAAATGGAGTTAGCTGTGCAAGGATCTCTCCACCTAACTCCTGGCAGTTTGGGTGGAAGGTCTAAGTTTCGGGGAAAAAAAAAAAGTCACTCCCAGGACTCTAACTCCCTCACCATGTCACAGTGAGCGAGCTCCTTACACGAAGAAGCCTTCCAGAGCCAAGGAGCAGCAGGATGGCTGCCCACCATGGCTGCCAGCAAGTCCTGAGCAACGCGCAGCTACCGGGCCACCAAGGCCAGTGCCTTGTGTCCCTGCACACTGCTGCAACTGCTCAGGGCATGACTTCGGAGTGTGCGGGTGGAGGAAAAGCCGCCGCTGTTGTTGTACAGTTCCAACTGAGTTTTCTCAACTTCTTGGTTGACTGCCAAAGACCATGAGGCTTAATTTCCCACCTTTGAGTTTCTCTCCCCCTCAGGATCTTCCCATCTGCTGCACTGCATCTTGCCCAGGTAAAGCTATGCTTGCCAGCATTCCCCTTCCAAAAATACTGCAGTGTTTGTTTTGGTTCCTCCAGATTGTGCTGGCTCTGACTCCACATACTGTGACTACTGACTCACAGTCCCGCTGGTCACCTTTATCTGATTCCAAAGTTTGCATTATCTTTGCCTCTTTGCAGCCCTACACAAGCACTTTTTGTCTCATAATACTTAGCAATCTGTTAATGTGGCTACTGTAGAGATCCGCTTTTATATTTAGTAACATCACTCATCAGTACAAGATTTTTTCGGTAAAGGAGGTCTTAAAAAAAGATATTCAGCTGTTCCTATGCATAGACTGCAGAGAAAAATGTTCTACTGAGGCTTCATAAGCAAGCAGACTGAACTACATTATTTTTTTCATTTTGATTTTACATGCAATTTCCAGCCCCTCAAATTAAAAAAAAATATCTGACATATTCTGACATTTTATTTGCTGAGTGCTTTAAAGGAGCCAAAGATTGTGTGCAGTGGAGCTGAGGAAGGGAACATGGGAGAGAGTGAAATTAGCTTTATCCTGAGGTCCCCAATGCTTATGGTAGCTTTACAGCCATATAAACTGCATTGTCTTCATGTCTTCCTGGGAGCTGGTGGGACTTTAATGGATCAGCTGTACCTGAACCAGCTTGAAATAGAGACACTTTGACAAGTCTCCCACCATAGGTAGAACCCATCGATCCCCCAGTTTGGGGCACACACAGCTCCAACTCTCACTTCAAAGCCTCTTCACTCTGCTGGTGGGCAGTAGGAACCAAGCAGCTGGGATGGATGGGCTGACAGCCCGCTACACAGCACCCATGAGATCTGCACTGCACGCCTGGGACCCTCACAGTCCCCTTATCTGTTTCCCACCAGAGTATCAAAGCCCTTTGGATAAAACAATAAAATTCAATCTCCTTCCCCTGGAAACTCGCCAGCCCCCATTCTGCTCCCCCATTCCTATTTACCTCGGGGCTGTCCTTTTTGCATACACGTATTACTTGGTCCTGCTCTCCCAGCCCTGCATGCAGCCAGGGACCCTCAGCGGTTACCGGGACCAAATGCAGCCCAGTGCTTCCCCTTTCTGCTCCACAGCCCCTGCACCATGACAAATTCATCTGCCCTGTGTGGGGCAGGATGCTCACCCCTAGCTCCCCACACCCTGCCCTCTGCCTCTGGCTGGGCACCCCTCGGGTACCAGCCTATTGACTCTACCTAAACACAGATCAAGCACAGCAGACGCCAGAGCTTTTGGTAATTGTGCCCTACGGCTATGAAATTCTCTGACAGCACATCACCCTGCCAAACGCGGGCTGCAGCATTTCTCCCTGCTGAAGCACGTCAGGCAGCGCAGCCGGCATTCGTGCCCTTTGGATCCAACAGCACTGTGTCAGCCCAGGAGGGGGAAAGCTGTTTCATGGAGATGCCTGATGCCTTTTCAGCTGTCAGCAAATGCACGGGTTGGGATTCTTCTCAATCCACTGTCAGCTCTTTCCTGTGTCATATTTTTTTGCTCAGAGTTCCCTGCATTTCAGGTGTCACTGGCTACTATTTCCCATGCCTGGTCTAGCCAGGTTTAAAACAGAGCAAAATTTCAGAGCTGAATGCTATAGATTTATCTCCACATGGGAGGAAAATGGAGAAGAAGAGACAAATCCATGGAGTTCTGGCTCCTGTGACTGGCTCCCAAGTGAAGACAAGTCCTTCTGATCAACCCTCATCTGATATGTTTAATTAACTCTGTGTCATCATTGTTGATCATGTTTCTTTGCCTCTGGGTCTGGTAAAGATCAGAGCCCACATACCATCCTCATGAAGAGAGAAATCTCTGCCTGAATTGTGACCCAGATTGCCTGCAATGGATTCACAGGTATTTTCCTGAATATTTTCTGTGCTGATGGTTGAGGTGATTGCTCCCAGGTCAGAGCTGCATCGCCAGACTGGATCTCCTGGTATTTCCTCCCTTTTAA